>NW_019394595.1:0-600000 GCF_000612105.2 Orussus abietinus | reverse complement strand
GCGCGAGATTGGCGCGGCTCCGCTACGAGATCGGGACACCTCCTCGCGCGTCCACGCCGCGAACACTTGTGGCGTGGAGTCGCGAACCTCCTGCCGCCCGCCCGGTCGGTCGCCCTTCCGCCCGTCGCCCGCCCGCCGCGATCGCGATCTCGCCCACGCAAGCTCGTTACGCCCGAATCCCGCCCCGCGTTTTTCCTCGGCGGATGCGTCCTCGGGCCGGTCGCGCCGATCGCGTCGGCCGCGAGGAGGCCCGAAAGAATCGATCTTTTCGAGCGAAACTTCTTATGGCTCGGGAGAACTCGGTCGATGCGAGTACCGGTTTTCGTAAGATTAAAGAAGTTAAGCAACGTTGGGCGCGGTCGGTGCTTGGATGGGCGACTTGGCCCTCGCGTCCGGTCGAATGGAAAAGCCAATGGTATATTGAGGCCGAACCATCGAAATTAAAAAAAAAAACTGATTTCGCATTTTTAAATTTGTTTATGGATATTAATAAAATTTGTTATAAAAAAATGAAATTTAATTGCGGTCAAGACCTTCCTTGTAGTCTCTATAGTCACGTTGTAAAGGATGGAACTATTCGGTACACCCAGTTCGGAAAAAAGTTTCATGAACGATAAAGAAGTTGCGGTAACTCTACGTAATTAGACTACTAATGAACTCGACCCTGAAGAAGAGAATCGATCATCCACCAGAATCTTTGTCCACCGAACAGGTTGGCCGGAAACACCGTTGCGTAATCGCAAACCTTTTTACAAAGAATTATTATCGAGAAAGCCTTGAGCAAAGTCCCCATGAAAAGTTGTTGGAGGAGAGGAACCAGGAGCGGCGCAACAAGCAACAAGCAACAAGCGGCACGGTGTCCTCGTGGCCATGGCAACGAGCATCCCCGAGGGAAGAACGAGGGTCTACTTTCGTCCTTCGTGGATGGCTCGTGGCAGGAATACCACCGATATGGCGAGAAACGCGAGAGGGAAGCGAAAAGAGGGCGTAAGGTCCCCTCCTGGGAGTGCCTTCAATTATGCTCCAACGCCTCTTAACGTTACGTCACAAAGGAGGAACCACGCGGCCCAAAAAGGTTCCTCAGCCTTGAAACGGTTGCTTATCATTCCCCTGGTAATTTGATGCACGCGCAGACGGAATAACCTAGTTTCGCGCCCAACGGCCGATAAAGGGAGAAAAGGAGGGCATCGCGAGAAAAGCGCTGCCCGCCATTATTCCGTATCACATTGGAGCTCTAACGAGACTTTGCCGTGAATGGAAACTAGGGACGCCGCGGGCTACGGAATTTTTATAAACAAATAATGTCGAGGAGGGGCCGTTTTAAGTTTCTCGAGGAGGAACTGGCGTTCCTCCTCGAAACGTTCCCAAAGATTCGAGACCGACCGAAATCTATCTCGACCGTGTCGCATTGTTCGCTTAAAGGCGGATTATATCATCGCGTGTTGGTGATGGCACATTAGGATATTATACCCCAGACCCCAAAGTACACCGGTATTAATGCTCGCTTCGCGTTGATACACTAAATGATAAGCTTAATCTCTAAAGATACCCAGATAGAAATTCACGATTATCATTTGATGAGGAAAATCGTTTGCAAACAGTTTGCAGACCATTTGCTCCTCATAAGCAACACCCTCGTGACTCGTTTCATGATATTCTATGAGGCAAATTTGATGCAAATTTTTGCATCACTTTGTCTATCTGGGTAGTTATCGTATACTCGACGACGCAATTAATTCAGTGGTCGCTCCTCGCATTCGGTGGCGGTACTTTTAGTAATAACCGTGGGTAATCGACATAACGCTCGAGCCTCTGTTTCGTGCCTCGAGGATTCTCGCGGGAATTCGACGAAGCGGCTTAAAAGTATTCCCACCGGGCCCCCGCTTCTTTGGGGCAGTGTTTCATTTTGAAAAAAGCCCACATATAAAATATAAAGAGGGAGGACGAAACGCGAGTCGGATTGATTCCGGAAGCGAAGACCGCTCAATCGACGAACGGGTACCGCCGTGCGTTCGCTCGTGGGATCAATAGTCCCATCGTTTTGCGAACACATCGAGCGCGTCTGCTCCGTTCGCTCGTCGCCATCCTTTTCTCCCAATATAGCATCGGCATAGGCGGGATCGAACCGGTCTTTTCCAGATTTCTGTTCAATTGCCGGCCATAAAGCGCTTCCTTTCACCTTCTCCCTCTAAAACGAAATCTTTATTTATAAATGTCGCCTGCGAAGCGCCCGGACGGTCGACGCCGTCCTCCTTTCGAGGGGGTATTCACTCAGAAGTCATGGATTTTAACGCTTGGAATCAGCTGGAAATCGTTGAAAATCATCGACCGCTTCTCACAATTTTAAAGCCAAACTTTCCTTATTATCGCATCGCATTGCTGTTTATCATATGAAATCAAGGGCTCTTAAAGAAAAAAATCGTTTTCACTAATTTCTAAGTGAATAGCCCCTCGTCTCCTTTAGGCCGTTTGCTCCCGCGCCGGTTTTTCCGTCGATAATAGTGTTAAAAAAAATGAAAGTTACATTATTTCTGATAGAAAAGTTGGTGCTGGTGAGCGGGCAAATGGTTTTACTCTCGGAAACCAGAACACAATGGAGCGAGTCGCTTCGGGCCGGAGATACTTTCGAGGCATTCCAAGAATCTCGACGCTCTTCTCACACGCCGAACTGCCCCCGATCGAACTTTCCTCGTTCGCGTTTTCCCCCTTCGACGAGAAGCGTTCAAAGTCCCTAGACTCTCCGTTGCGAATTGACGATTGGTCCACGCGCCGGATGTCGACTCCCAGTGAGGACCGCCCGAAAACAGGAAAAGATGGACAGTAAAATAAAAATATCTCCGAGACCTCTTTAACGAGCTTGGGTCGCTGGATTGGGCCCCTGGCTGCCGCGTCCTCTATTTTTTTCCAGCGCGTCCATTGCATAACCGCCTGACCCTAATTATTTTCGTGCATCGAACCACCGCGCACGAGATCCCGTTTAAATTGTAACGCCGGTTGCACATGACCGACAAAACCGGGGGCGGCATCGGTTTTTTTCGATGGTAATAACGTAAATAAATGAAAGTTCCATTATTTTTGGCAGAAGAGTCGGTGCTGGCGCCGGTTTTGCCGGTACGTAGGCAAATGGCCTAACGTCGCTCGTCCGGGCATCCGTCTTTCTTTGAAGTAGTCCTGGGAAAGATACCTTTTTTTTGTGGTAAAAACGGTTCGCGTCCGAAATAAACGAACAAACGGAATAGCGTGAACTGCCGTTCGCCCGAACGTTCCATCATTTTTCAAATGGATCGTATCTCTCTGACGGAACAAAAAATGAGCGCGAGAAGGTATTGCGTAAATATATCCAAATTAATTCGTCCTATTTACGCAATAGACTACCGTTTATTCGAGCTAATCGGAGGACACACGCTTCCGCATAGACGAACGGATATCGAGACCTTGCGAAGGTGTAGCAACAGGAATACCTAAATTTTGAGTTAGCATTGCGACATCGTAATCGGTATTTCATCCGATCGAAGCCTTGAATTATTTATGCGATATCGAGACTCATAACGCAGGACGTCTATGAACGCGAACAACTTTAGTCAGCCGCAGGAACAGCCGAAACGAGATACCTATCCTTCGTATTCTCTTTAGTGGCGGTCACAGTTGTAACGGATCCTGAACAAATAGTAATAACTTCTGCTGCGTTTGCTGCATTCGCTCGTTCGCGCTCAACAAGTTTGCGAGCGGTACAAATTTGTGAGTCGAAGCCAAAGGGGGAGGCTCGGATGTTCCGGCGTTGCATGTATCAAACGAAACTTTGATTTGATCGAAACATCTCGATCGAGCTCCGCAAAGTGCGGACGACTCGGAGCGGAGACCCCGCATAAATAAATCCCATATCCTGTACATTCGCGACGTAACTCATTTCGGTCGGACTTAACAAGAAACTCGATATCGTATCGCGTCGTAACCGTCTCGCGGTATCACGGAATGTAACCGTATTTCGTCACGTCGAGACCGCGAGGAACGGTTTAAACATTTGCATAGATTTAACCAGCCGATTAGCAACGTTCCCGAAAAACGAGCTGCCTTCTCATCAATATTCCAGATGAATGTCCCAAATCCTCCCGACCGGGAGAGGGGATTTTCTCAAGGTTTCGGCGATGACGACATAGACTTCGAGGGCAAAGTGGCCGAAGTAAAGGCGAAAACCTTGCGCGCTCTCGACGCGCGTGTATCGACCTTATCATCGACGCGTGTCTTCCCGATGGTGAAACTCGCAGCGATCTTTTTTATCGCTGTCTTCGTCGTCTTTATCACTGTTCCCGCTGTCCTCGTGACCGGCTGCGCTCTGCCTCCGTCCTTGGCCTAAAGTCAACTCGTAGTATTCCGGCCTGGTTTTTAAATAAAGGGCCGCTGGAGCTATCGCGCTGAGCCAACTGACCAATTTGTTCTTGCTGGAAAAAACGGAAGATATCAGATGTCGCGATGGTTGGCTCGTTACGTTTCTTAACCGGAACAAACATTTCGGAACGAAGCACCCGCAAAAAAAATAAGCTATGTTAATTTTCATCGATTTTTATCAGTGTGGGAAGGTTATCTCAATTGTAGTTTCCCTCGCCATTCCTTTTTTTCCGTGTAATTAATGCGGAAACTGGAGAACTGCGCAGGATTAGGAATCGTGATAATCACCTCTTGTGCGTTATCTGCAGGAGTTCTCGAGTCCTGCATGGATGTAAATACATGAAGGGCTGATCCTGGATCGGGTGCATGGCTTGAGACAATTCTCCGTATCCCAGAGATCCTTGAGGTACCAGCTTTTGAGCCGCTTCCACGCTCACCGGATTGACTCCTGCAAAGTCTAAAGTGCAGTCGCTGTCGCGTTATTTGTGTACCGTGTCCCCTTTACCTTTATCAAAAAAAAATTGCATTTCACTTTCGCACTCCTTTCATAAAATACGAACTTACGCGCATTACCGTAAGAAGTATCGCTAAAAAAATCGACAAAACGGAGGGCAACTCTTCTTTCTAATATTTCGGTGATTATACTTCATTTCGAGGCCGTGCTCTTTGTTTTCGTATCCGCAATTCGAAACCTCCCGACTTCCCCTTTCGGTCCTGAAGTCTTAACCCGGTTTCGAGTAAAGAGAGAACAATCGGCAATAGAGGAACGCTTTCGCGGATTTAGGTCTAGTAGCGATTACGTTCTCCCTCATCCGCTTCCCCGTGGAGTCGAAAGCACCGTCTCTCGTGTACAGGTCCGGGCAATTCCTATCGCCTTTCGCGTTGCCTCGAGACTACGTTTCCGTGACTTAATCGTGCATCCAGATCGCTATGACAAAATAGTCCGTGTTCACGTGCAAGTCGACTTTGCGAGAGCTGCTCTCGGACAGTCCTTGCCAGAGTGTACACGGTTTTGGAAGTGAACTTGCGCAAATTTATTGGTAATGTACCCGCAAGTTCAGGCTCTAGCAAGAAATGTCGCAAGTTACTTGCACGGGAACACGAGCCAGTACACGCGAACGATCGGATCGAGTTCACAAACTTTCTCGATCATTAACGATGTCTCCATCGTACTCGGAATCCGGGATTTATCGAGTCCAAACCCAGTAAACCCGAATTTAAGTGTCAATCGAAACGCTCAGAACTGAATCTGCTTAATTATTAATGCGACGGTGACATGCGATTTACTGGATTCGGACCCGATAAATCCCGGATTGAGGGGTACGATGGAAATATAGTCATTTTTCCTTCTTCTCCGGATTACAAATTATATCGCAAATGTACCCAACGCCAGTCCACTGCCGACCAACGATTATTCAGCCCGTCGTCGGTTCCGAGCTTCCCCTTCTCGCCGAGAGATGGCGCCACGTTCCGCGAAATCATGGCACGCGCAAAAATGTACTAATTGAGATGTAAATTTGCAGCTACAAAACCGCGACACGCTTTCAAGCGACCCGACTGGAGCAACGTTGACGGGTATTCCGCTGCGAAGGCTTAAGATAAAATAGAACAATGCGAAAAATTTGCAGCAGGTCCAGCGGCCATCGAACGCTTGGGAGCGCGGGCCCACGACTCACCAGACTTCCAAGCATTGAAATAGAGCAGCGGAACGCCGTAGCTCATGGACCATAGAACGTGATGTTCCGTGACGAGCGGTCTCTGGACGACGGATGTCGCCTCGAAGGGATCACTCGTTGGCTCCGGCACAATCGACTCGAATTCGTCCGCTCGTTCGTCAACGAGAAAATCGCTGGAAACGAAGGTCTTCGTTCGTCGGGCCAAGTACGCACGGCCCGGTAGAGTCTGAAATCGGTCAGATAGTGAGCCGTCGTCGCGTTAAAGTATTCGCGCCGTTCGCACAAGATTTTAAATACATTTGGCGCGAAACTCTATCGAGTTTTCTGTTACGCCGTTCTACTTGTAACTCGAAAATAATAAATTCAATTAGAAATTTGATATCAAACAGGGTTAATTTGAAGTAATTTTGAGCGTATACGCTGAAAGATGTTTATAGCCTAGTGGATACATATATCGTGCACCTGCGGC
Source organism: Orussus abietinus (assembly GCF_000612105.2). Taxonomy (NCBI): domain Eukaryota; kingdom Metazoa; phylum Arthropoda; class Insecta; order Hymenoptera; family Orussidae; genus Orussus; species Orussus abietinus. Next base: position 593,469 of record NW_019394595.1, on the reverse strand, counting down.
ATATTGGAAACGAAATTTACTGGTTTTCTACGGTAAAGTACACGGTTTACGCGATATACGTCAAGAAGGTTGAAAAACGTGAAATGTCCCAACCCTGGCAATAAGCCCGCCGACGAATCGAGAATTCCCCTCTCGAAAGAGGCCTGCTCGATTTATCGATCGTACCTTATCGCCCCGAAGTTCCCACCGGTCCGAAATCTCGTCCGAGAGCCGGACCAAATCCTCGGCGTCGGCGAGGAACTCCTCCCACGTTATCGTCCCCGGTCCGTCCATCGGGAGCGACTCGTATTTTCTCTTCCGGGCCCGGCGTCGAGCTTCGGTTTAATTCCGACGCCGCAGTCGAGGTTTTCCTATAAACCGTGGAGTACGCGCATCGGTTAACACGTCGGCGATATCGGCATTGCGATAGCTCGGTTTGAGCAGGTTTAAGGATAAAATAGAAAAGGGGGAAGCGGCACACCGGAGGGAACGGCCAACGGCGGTGGCGGCGGAGCTCTTCCCTTCTCGACCCCTCGGCGTACCTCCACTCCGAGTCGATCTCCGAGTCGACTATTTCGCCGTGATTTCGCCTCGGCCAACCTCGGCCAACCTCGGCCGCGCTCGGCCGCTGCCGCCGAGAATGTCGCGCGGCCTGTTGTCGACCGGCGCCGAACGCGTTGCGCCTGCCACCGAGTTCGGACTTTTTGATCCATAAGAGAGCATTTATTGATGCGTGATTCATCTTTTATTTCGTTTTAACTTTGCCTGCGTCGATGCGCCCTCGTACGGCGATTTCCCCGCTTACCGAACGAATGTTTTTTACGCTTCTCCCGCATAGACACCGATTCTTACAAGGTTAGAAACCTTATCGTCAATATACATACTTTGTATGTACCGTTTAAAATAGTACAGTTTAAGATATCGTTCCCTGCGAGTATAAGATATCTACTGTACAATAAAGCGTATGATCTAAAAGGTGACTAGCAGATAATTTTATTTCGACCTCTGGGACGCTTAGTTTTACCGTAATAAAGTATATTTAGGTTCGAGGGGACTGCCACAGAGAGCGCTAATTCCTGTACTTAGAAATTTTCATTCGTTTTACGAGAGTGATAGACCCGTCGGAAACAAAGGCAATAAATATGTGAGGCAAACCTTAAAGTCATCTTCGCCCAGGTAAATCTTACGTTTAAGGAGATTTGAGCGTCGGTGGAGTTTCGTGAAATTTTCCGCCCGGAGCGAGTAAGAGGAGAGCGTGGCAGTCGCGGGGTTGGCGCGAGGGACGGCCCTGGCCGGGCCGTTGAGCTTCGGGTCGCGGCGAAGGGAGCCGAAGTCGACCGAAGCCAACCGAGGGCGACCGAGCGCCGCCGAGTGCGAGCGGTTTCGTGGCGTCGTCGCGACGCGTAGATAGGTGGGTGTCCGAAGTGTCCGGTGGTGGCTGTACGCGAGGTCGAAAGCGAGGCGGCGATCCGCCGTCTTCGAGCACCGGTGAGCAGGACCGCGCGATCCCGGGCGTCGGGATAGTTCGAAGCGAGACGAGTCTCGGGAGCCGCGTCGGAAGTTGGTCGGCGGAAAGCGGAAAGCGGGACGGTATCGGGAACAATAGCCGTCGAGAGATCACTCGATCGGGCTCGCGCGCGTGCGCCGCTCCGGCGCGCCGAAGACGAGAGAGAGAGAGACGGAGCGCAGCGGTTCGAGCCAGAGGGAGCGAGAGGAGCGTCGTTTCCTCCCGAGAAACGGCGTAAGCGTCATCGGACAACGATGACGGGCCTCGTTCGCGAGGCGGACGCGAGCGCGCTGGCGTTCCCACCGGGCACACGCGGTGACCGCTCGTCCTAGAGGCCGACATCGGCCGACGTCGCGACGCCCCAAGCGAGGCCGCACCCCGTCACCCCTCGACGTCCCGTGAGCTGTGTTTACGCCGGAACGAATCCCGAGCCTCGACGATGTACGCCAAGGGAAAGGGTTCGTCGGTGCCGTCCGACGCCCAGGCCAGGGAAAAGTACGTACCGCTTTCCTTTCAGTTTTTGCGAGGCCGCTCGATGAAAGGCGGAATCGACGCATCCGCCGTGTCGGGGAGTATCGGCCGAGAACGCGAACGAGTCCGGACACGTCGGCCGCTGTCACGCACACGTGACGGCGACCGAGGTTGAGCACCTCTGCCGTCGTTCCGGATAACTACGGATAACTGTCTCGGCGAGAGACTCGACTCCCTTCCCCCCTTGCTTCTCTCCCTTCTCACGGATTTACCCGGCGTCTCCTGTGTATGAAAGAACCGCTACAAATGCGCCGCTGAAAGCACCGTGCTTCCGTGGTTATGCCGCCAAGTGGTTCTGTATCGGCTTGTCCGGAAAGTTATTGCGGATTTTGCTCTTTAAGATTTGACCCTCCGTTTTCGAGTAAACTTGGCTTTTCTTTACGTCCGGGTTGCGCACCATTTTAATTCGCTATATATTCATTACGGGAGTTGCTTTTTAAATAAATTGAAATTTCGTTTGATGTAGGAAATGTTTGTGATAAAATCCCAGCCAATTAAATATAATCTCTGTTACAGGTTGGCTCTCTATGTGTACGAGTACCTGCTGCACGTGGGAGCACAAAAAGCTGCGCAGACCTTCCTGTCCGAGGTAATTTTGTTGGAATGTGGTTTTAAAGATTCAACGATTTTTTAGAACATGAGTTTGGGTTCATAAGTTCGTGTTGTTTACTTCTATTTAAACAAATGTATCGCGAGATGTTAAATTTGCCAACATTAAATGGTAAAGGCATTCACATCCTCTTTGTAACAATTGGACAGTTTTTCAATCCCTTTCTACAAAAAGATACTATCATAAAATTTTTAATATTTAAACAACACGATCTTGGACGTCGAACAAATATTATTGAAAACGTCAACATTATGTAAACAGAGAAGGAATGTTATTAACCTTTTGACTATCTTTCAGATACGATGGGAAAAGAACATTACGCTTGGCGAACCTCCAGGATTTCTGCATTCTTGGTGGTGGTAAGTTCAATGTCCAATTTTTTGTTGTATTAAAATGAGTAGTCATTTACATGTTGCTATGCTGTGTCAAAGATTAATCTACTTAGATCCAATGTATGGACAATTTATTCATGGTTCACTGTATTTCAGTGTTTTCTGGGACCTTTACTGCGCAGCACCGGAACGACGTGATTCCTGTGAACACAGTAGCGAAGCCAAAGCGTTCCATGATTACGTTAGTATTCCAACATAATTTTTCGAGATTTGGTACAAATGTATCACTAATTTCTATAAGATTTTATCAGTTGGTACGTATAGATAGGCATTCATATACATTTCTTTTTTTTAGGGATTTGTAAACAGTGGTTATGGCGTTAACGGAATCGCTCATGTAAGTTGATATACAATGTATTATTATCCTCTCATTATTACTCCAAAACTAAATATTGTTCACAATAGTTTCAATAATATCTTCCCTCTAAGTGGCCTTGGAACATGAACAGGAATTTACTTTTGATGCGAAATTACTGGTAGAGTCACAAAGTATCAAAGATAACATTTTAGCGAGAAAATGGTTTTTAAGAGTATTTCACTGTCTCATGCGTGGAAAACAACGTATCTTTTATTAACATTGCTCTACCTAATATCATCTACCTATGATGAGTATCGTGCACGGAGATCGAAGAAAATTTATGCTCGATGCAACTTAGGTTTCCATAGTTTAATCGAAGGATCATTACAGAATGCTGGACCTGCTCCATCTCCACTCGGGCAGATGCCTCCCAACGATGGCATGCCTGGTGGTCCGATGCCCCCTGGATTCTTTCCAGTAAGTTTTCTTCCATTAACCTCTCATTAAAATTTTCCTACTCTTTATCAAAATTCTCTCCTTCGGCCGAGCTTAGGATCTTGCCGTATCGTTCGTCCACCGGCTCCCTTTTGATTTTCATCGAACGATTCGTTCGCGTTACGAAGCAAATTGCTGACTGACATGATAGTATGGCTTGAAAACTTTCGAAGTCCGCGAAGCTCGTGCCGAACGTTTTTCCGCAAATTGCGAATAACCTTCGGTGGAGTGCAGGACTCACTTTACTTGAAATTATATTTTAGTAAGCTGTATAAGCTCCAAGTGCTCGGGTTTCATGCGATGTTTGCGACAAAAACGAGTTTAAAAACATTTACATATCCTGAGAAGAAAAAAAAAGTTCATTAAACCAAGGAAATGTTTCTTCGAATGGTACCGATGAAATATTTCGTTAAGGTGCTCTGAAAGTGACGTCAAAGAGTTCCCGATTTGCGCCCAGCGCTGTTACGAAATTCTGGAAAAAAAAAACGCGAGATCTAAAAAATAGGGCGACCCTTTAGAATCTCATATGTCTCTATGTACATACGTATATGTGTTTGTCACGTCACTGTTATATATATATATATATATATTTACAACCCCCTGTTAAAACGAGTTACACTTGATTCAAATCGCACTCCGCTCTTTTGGGGGTGAAGACGGAAGGAGAAATTCAGAGAACCGGTAACCAAAGTCCGAAATAATCTTGCCGTAATCTCGAAATCGAATACCAGGCATATACGATCGATCGGCGAATTAAACGGAAGCTCGTAAAATTTCGAACGTCGTCGAGGGTTTATGGTCAAGCTAGGATTTTCCACGGCTTTGAAACAAGTGTACATTTAAACCAGAGTTTTTATGCCATGCTTGTTCTACACACTGTTTTTTATGTACTTATTTCTCTCTGCTATGTATCTAACTCTTGTATGTGCGCGTTCATGTACACACTGTTACCATTTCATTTCCTTGCTACGCCAAAGCGGTTCTAGGAGTCTGTCCTGAAAAGAGTTATCTAGATGTTAGATTAGCCCATAGTTTTAACATTCTAGTTTAGTGACGGTTTAAACCGTTCTAGCGTTTTTCCACCTTCGATCGACGGTGTCGGGTCGCGATCGATAGCGGATCCGCGGGTTTATAAGCGATCGAAGCCGATAAAACCGGCCAGACTCGCGGGACTACGACAACGCCGATCAAGGGCCGCACTCTTTTAACGTCACAGCCTGCCTAGACCGTAGACTAGCATTCTACGTAACTTCGTAATAGTGGTCCACCAGAGCGGAGATACGTTCGTTTCGATGAACGGACCCAACTCGGCGCGCGATCGGGCACTTAAGGATCTAGCAGAAATTAGAGACGTACGTACCGAGACCTCCTAGACTTCACTTCTTTAGGGCCGTAAGCTTTCACGACTTTTCAAATCGAGCGTTCCAAATATCTTTAGTCATCTTTCGGCTGCTTCTCGGTTAGAGGCGAATTCGGGGTTCCGAGAGGAAGGGAAACGCGTGCACCTTTCCTCGGGTTTTCGTCCGTCACTTGCCGCCGACCTGCAGGGGCTCGCGTCCACGATACATCGAGATCTCCGACCGACCTCTGGCATCCTGGATGCGAGCCTTAAAGAGAAAATCGTCCCGTGGCCCTCTTTGCCGAGGGATAACCGTCGTAAACGAAATTAGTGCGTGGCGCGGCAGTCGCCGACTTCATCAGCGAAGATCCAACGAACGTTGTAGGAATTACGACGGTCGTTGCGGAACCGATGGAGGGCGCTCGAAGATACGCTTCGAAATGGCGCCGCTGTCCGGGCGCACTTGCCTCGAGCTCCTAAGAGGCAGTGCCTAGTCGTCGTTAAGGCTTCTACGCGCTTACGCGTGGTTCGTGAATCGCGATTCGTGGGACGTCTTGGACGAGGAAGAAGGTGCGTTTGGATTTGATGCGCGGTGGTTCGTCGTCTCGATGCAAAGAGATCTTTATCGCCCCTAAACGGGGATGCGTAGGGTGGATGGGTGGTTCTTCACGGGTCCTGCTCGGATGGCGCCGGTTCGTTGCATCGTAGAATCCGTCCAAAGGGCGAATCACGGGCCATGCCCGGGGCGCGGGGGCCTTCGTTCCCGAGGAGGGCACTCGAGGGGGTCTTCGGCCGCCCCTGGAGGCGCGTCGGGGTCGGGAGGTCTTTGGGGCGCGTTCCGAGGGTCGCTCGATCGGGGGTTTAAGCGAAGTGCCTTCTAGTCTAGCTGTTGCCTGGATCGCAGTGTTGCTACATGTCTGTCGTTTGCGTTGCTTGTTGCAGAACAACTCGACAATGCGACCATCTCCGCCCACACACCCCTCATCACAGCCATCCCCCCAGCACCCCCAGCCACCCCCGCCCCCACACTCGCAGATGATGTCCACCCAGGTAAGCCTCACGTACACGAACACTCATCGTGTCAGTCACTCGTTCCGCTATCATCACACGCCGCATCATCGTACACACGCAGATGACCACCGCTTCGACTCGCTTCCTTTCCGTTTAACTTCCGTTCGCGTCGACCCAAGAACGGACCCGGGAGGGAGTTCGGAGGCACCCGGGGTCTATCCTTCCTCCCTTCCGAGTCCTCTTAACGTTTCATCTCGCTCGGTGTCGTTTCTTCCCTTGGCTTCGAGTCCCCTTGATTACGAAGCGAGCACGAGCGCGAGTCGAGGACGCGACGCGACTTTTGTGAGATATTTCGGGTGCGACAAGATATAACACACGAGGTCGCCGATCGGTCCTTCGGGCTCCCCGGAGCGTAGAGGCGGTCGTGACCGAAAGGTAGCTCGGAACGGTTATTCCCGGTGCACGGTTCGAGGGACACCAGGTGACATCGTTCGTTCAGGTAAGGGGCCTAGATGGAGTCGCCGGTAATCGCGGTAACTTCCCGGGGAAGGGCGATATCGGACCAGGTAAGGTTGCGGCTAACGTTTGCATCGCCCTTGGCATCCGTTGCTCCATGCATCCCTCGTTGATACGTGCTCGTTCTCTTTTATATTGCATCGATGACCCCCCTTTGCCTGTTCCGTCCCACCAGTGGATCTTACAGAGAGGCTAACGGCGCGAGTCGTAGCTACTTTTCGACGTTCCGCTTTTTTATCCGTCGAAAGTACCGATATATATATACTAACTGGATAGCTGATACCTATTTGTTCCATACGGAGAGAACTTCAACGAATTCAAGGGACCTCAGCGCAAATTACGCGTGGGCAGCGATACTAAATAAGTAACGGGGGCGCACGTGCAAAAGTTCTAAACCGTCAATCTGTCAATTCGCGAAGGTAAACGTTTAAGGTATAAAGGATAGAAAAGACGTAATTTACGGGTGAAATGGTGCGTTGGACATATCGTAAGAAAGTTTCGACTAAAACAAAACGGTTATATTTTTTTCTCGGAAGTCTTGTAATAAAAATGACAATTATTTTATTTCGGAAAATTAATTTGACCCCTCTTACACTATCTACGGTTGAATGACGCGTTGTTTTGCCGCATGCGCAAATACTACGATATTAGTTGACGTGCCTGTGGTCGCGTCAAAACGTCCCGCCATTTTGTAGGATATCAGCTATCCAGTTAGTATATAGATCAATGGTCAAGCGATACGCGCGTATATATATACGCGCATATATATGCGTATATTATATCGCCTAGCGCGCTTACCAAGTGCTTCCTGTGACTGTCTGGTGTCTGTGCGATTTAATTCCGTGGCTTACGCTAACCGGAACTTTTGCTCGCGTTTACGAACCGTTGTCGGTGAGAACGGAAGGTGTCCATTCCGGCGTCGGCGGTACAACGAAACCGTTCCTTGTTGCAGTTCATGGGACCAAGGTACCCCGCTGGACCTCGACCCGGGGTGCGCATGCCACAGATGGGAAACGACTTCAACGGGGTAAGTGGAGAAACGACGAATCGTCGACTCGCCCCCGAGGGAAGCTCCTGACTGATCTTGGGATCGTTTTTTCTCGTTTCAGCCCCCGGGACAGCCCATGATGCCCAACAGCATGGACCCCACGAGACAAGGTAAGGAGCCACCTTTGCGCCGGCACCCGAGAGCCTTTTCCTTTTTTTGGCGTTGACGAGCGTTGCGAGAGGAGAATGGCATAGACGCATGCGTACCAAAAACCACACAGCAATAAACGAACGTGTCATTTTTTCAATTGGATTGGATTGCTGTGATGTGGAGTGGATTGGTTTTTGAATCGTCTAGTTACGAGCAGTGGCGTAGCGTTGCGCCCGGGTGTCCCGATCTCGAGAGACGAGCTCTCGTCGCGAGATTAATCTGCCCTTCCTCCGGGCGACTTAAGAACCGCTCCGGTTTCCCCGTAAAGCACCGTCGAAAGGACGAACAGGGAGAAACGCCAAGTCCGACGATCGTAACGCGCTCGTTAGCTTTCCGGCCTTACGGCGGTTCGCGTGTCGGTACGTTCACCATCGGGCGGAAGGTGGATTCGTGCCGTCCGATCGGACGCGGCGGTTCCAGCGATACAAACGTTTTTACCCACATTCCTAGGAAGAGGGGTTTGCCATTGCCGGCAAGCGCGCTCCATAACGTCGTTAAATTGAGTTTTGACTATATCTTATGTATAAGTACGCTTATCTTCCGTTTTTACCGGGACGTTAACGCCACGTTTCCGCGCCTTGTTCAACCGGACGGTATAAATCGACCTCGAAATGGCTTCGTGACGCCGCTAGACTTCGACTAACGCTTGGTTCCCTGAATTCTTTGGACCGAATCGTTCCATGCGCACGTTCGACCTCATCGGTAGCGCGTTCCATGATTTGGAGGAACGCGTCCATCTTGGATTCCCGCGTAGAGGATTTTTCCCTGTACCGCCGGCATCGCGGTCGTGATTTCTTCTCCGACGCCGATCCAAGAATCCTTCCCCGGTTGCTCGGAATTCTTCGCCGGCCATTCGACCTCTTTTCTCCGTCCGAAAAGGTTTGCCCTCTCCATACTCTGGCGCTTTCTCCTTGCGATCGTTCGGAGGTGCCGGCGACGTAATCGCCGGCAGTAAAATCGCAATCGAGGTCCTTTCCTCGTAAAGACGCGTTTTCGCCTTCCGCCCGGGTCCTCTCCATGGGAGGTTCGACGGACCGATTCGTCCCGCTTCCACGATGGCGTCGAAGAACGAATTCGATCGCGTTTTTCCGGACAGTCCGCAGTTCCATCTAGATTCGATTACCCCGAATTTGGAATCCCGAGGAGATTCCTCTTCCGTTTTTTTCGCATCCGAAGATGAAGATGACCGGTGAAGCGTCTCAAGGTACGATTATACGCTTCCCTTCGTCGTCGATGACCGCCCTCGCGAAAAGATCTTACTATGCCACTGCAAAATAACTAGGCTTACTACCGTCGACCCGACCTTACCTACCTGCCGTACTAATGTGTGCTCTTGTGTTCCTCAGGCGAAGCTGGAGAGTTTGTAGGGTGGCAAGGTAGGAAGCAACCCAGCAACCAAATCACACTCACATGACTTAGACGAGCTTCATTTATTCTTTTTTTCTCTCCACTCTGAGATGCCGGGTTCCCACGGGGCGTGAACCACTGTTGTGGACGACTTAAGAGTGTATGCTTGCGTGGCTAATCACGACAGTCGAAAGCGTGAATCGTTCACGTTGATTTACCGGTCTTAAACGAAACGCCGATCATGAATGGGTTAAAGAGTGGATGTCGCAACGGTGAATGTTGGAGGCAACATATTTTATTCAATTCTTGACAATAGAGACTTCTTCAATTTTTCAATTTGGCGATCCCTTCTTTCGGTCCAAATTAAGATATATTTAAAGACTCGCTAATTTTTTTTTTAGCTGTGGCCGCTCGCAAGTCTCAGTCGCGATATTCTTCCAAAGAAGGATCTTATAGAACCTTTTCCATTTTATACGAATCTAGGAAACGTGCAATTTCATTGTCATGAAATTTAATTAACGAGCGTTGGGGGTCATTTTGCCCCACGATGACGCGAATGCGACTAAAAAAATCTAACGCGTTTGATCTCTTCACCTTTGTTTCGTGGCATGGTGATTTCGAGCGCAAGTTTCACGATTGTGCGTTCAGACGGAACGCATCGGATGAAAGCACGGTTCACGACAGTGGTTCACGCATCGGGGGAACCCGGCATTATATTTTGGTTCCTCCTCCACGGCAATCGCACTGGCTTTGTCTTGTCGCAACCGTTTCCCTCCTCCGACATTCTTGCATCCAGCATGACAATCGCAATTAAGATCACTTCCGACAGATCCGGGACAGTTAACTTCGGACCCACGGACTGACGAGCCGCGAGTTTCCTCGGGAATTTCACTCGTGAAGTTACCGTAGATCGGAGCGAAATGTGGTCGGAGAAACGCGTCGAGGTCGACTTTTGCGCGGGAAAATTTCTTTCGCGTCGTCTCGGTGGTTTCGGTCGTTTCGACGACGTCCAGAGAAACGCTCGCGCTCCGTTCTGGCTTCCTGGAGGAATTCTCTTCCGGAGCCATCGACCGAGCACCGATTAATCCCGTATCGTATGCAATTAAAACCAGCCGTAGATTAGACCGACACGCTTATTCGATTTAGCCGAACCGAAACAGAAGACGCAAAGCAAGACGAGAGATGAACGTGCCTCGTTGTTCCCAATTATCCGGAAACGAGGGTTTCATCTTCGCCTTAGTAGTGGGTCTTCCACCGTGATAGTCTGTGTGGATACTGTTGCTACATTAGCATGCCGAACCATTCGCTTCATCTCGCCGTTGACTTTAGCAAAGTGTGATCGACATCTGAACGCTCTCCTCCCAACTGGGAACATAGACCGGAGTGACGACGCGAGTCGATTGTAATCGACCGAGATCGTTTCAGATTACCTCACGCTTTGTCGCGAGTCGATAAACTAGCAAATAGAGATTAGTATTAACCTCGATGTTAGAACGGAATTAGTAAGTATGTGCCGGTACAAGGGATGATCACGAGATTTATTTTCTGTAGGACCTCCGGGAATGAACCCAATGAATCCACGAATGAATCCGCCACGAGGACCCGGAATGGGACCCATGGTTCCTGGGAGCTACGGGCCCGGAATGAGGGGACCACCACCTAACAGTAGTTTAGGCCCAGGGGGGCCCGGAGGACCCGGAATGCCCCCCATGAGTATGGCGGGCCCCGGGGGAAGGCCGCAATGGCAGCCGAACACGTCCACCGTAAGTCCTGATTTTGTCTCGCTTTACCGATACCGCTTCTCGACTTTTGGAGTACGGAGCCTGTTTCCATTTTTTTATTTTTTATTTCACCCTTGAAAGCACTTCGAATTTATTAGAAGGAAACGTAAGACGTACTCCAAAGGCTAACGTTTATGAGGAATTCATAAGTCACCGCACGAGCGGAGACTCACCGCGCGATCGTTAATCCCTTTTAAAAATCGCTCGTTCTTTCCTTAGGACGTGGCGCGTCGATAGCGAAGCGTCGCCCACGACGTCGTGGAAGGGAGAAATAGGGGTCCTTGATATCGCTTAAACCCTCCTCGAAGTGTCCGGCTCGTACCTAACCGTGAGATTCTCGCTTGTCCTCAGCCGATGAACTACTCGTCGTCCTCGCCGGGCAACTACGGCGGCCCTCCCGGGTCCACCGGGCCTCCTGGACCGGGAACTCCGATCATGCCGAGTCCGCAAGACAGCAGTAACAGCGGCGGAGAGAACATGTACACCATGATGAAACCTGTACCTGGAGGAAACATGCCCGGAGTAAGCACTGGAGAGATTAATACGATTAGTCGCTACCCACCAAACACGGTTACATGTAACGATAATATATAATCGTTACGTAACGTTTGTAACACGTACAGTATATAAGTAAGATTTGTATTACTATTTCCTCCGCAGCTATATAACACTGTTATAAAACGAATAATGTAGCGTATACATGACACGTCGGTAACACGTTACGTGTTATGTTAATATTATATAAATGCAATGGGTAATTATGCATAAAAGGGTGATCTTCTCCGATTTTCGTATAACTTTGATATATGGTAGAGAACGTCGCCCCGAGTATTTTAACTCCGAAAATATTCAAGTTCTACCCTTAAATATATACATGAAAATACAATATATCAAAATTGTACGGAAATCGAAGAGGATCACCCTTTTACGCATAATTACCCTGCAATGTTAATGAGTCTGTAACAATGTTACCGAACGGTAATGATTCTACATTATATGATATTAACGTGTCTTTGGAACAACGTTCGTTATATATCACGTTATTTCAGTGTTATGTAACTGTAACATAGCGTGGTTGGTGGGTAAACGGCCGACTCGACGGCGGGAGAGGCCCCCGTATAAGTAGACTCGAGCTCCCCGAAGCCGTCTGACGAAAGTTGGTCATCCCGCAGGACTTTCCGATGGGCGGCGGACCCGAAGGAGGTCCCATGGGCCCTATGGGACCCAACACGATGGGCCCGGTTTTGAACGGCGACGGACTCGACGGAATGAAGAACAGCCCGGCTAACGGCGGACCCGGAACCCCGAGGGAAGACAGCGGCAGCGGCATGGGTGACTATAATTTGGGAGGTTTTGGCGGTCCCGGAGAGAACGTGAGTATCAGCAGGTTCTTTAACGACTCCCTGTAGTAGTATCTAGCATATAAATATGGACCTATATATAATCGATATATTACAAATTGCCGGTCGAGCCCGACCGTTCGCGAGGGGGCTCGCGGAAAAACGGGGGATCGTTCGATTTTCTCGGTTTTCCTGGTAATCATAGGGAACGAGAGGAGGGAGGAAAAAGAGGGAGCGTGGGGGGAGCGAGGAAAAAAAAGAGGAGACGGAAACCCCGGATCGATCCGTGGACGTCGGCGCAGGCGCGAGCGACCAGCCTCGAGGATCGCTCGATTTTCAATTTCGGCTCGCGTTTCGAACGGTAACGTGTCCATTGCATATAAGTCCATATTAAGATTCTGATCTCCCATCGATCAACGGTCGACCCAGTGTTGTAACGGCTCCCCCTACGCGCGACAACTCGGGCTTCTCTTCCAATGCCGGGCGGGCTCGCGGCTCGTCCGGAATGGTGCTACCTGATAAATGCTTGCCCATAGGATATCGCCTAGTTTCATAGAAATCGAGACTTATTTTTAAGAGGCACAGGACGGTCCGCCGGTTGCATCGCTCGAGATAGGATTGGCGACTTTCGGCCGATGGGACGCCCCCGGGCTCTTCTTTCCCCCCGAGGGCGCGACTCCTGGTGGACCCTCTTCGCCGAGAAATCTCATTTCCCGGAGCACCGGCTCCGAGGACGAGTCGAGCGAGACCTTCGAAGCCGCACCCCCCTACCGCGCGGAAAGACCGCGAAGACGTTTACGGAGACGAAACGAAAAATGCTCGCGTTCCGCGGTCCTCCGTCGTTTTCGGGTTTTCTTCCTTGCCCTTAAAGGCGTCGTTCGGTCGGTTCCGAGCAGGAAGCCTCGGGAAAACGTGACTTTTTTCGCGTTCGTCGATCGACGGGAACGATCGCGGCAACGCGTCCCATCGGTCGTCAGGTGCCAATCGCGCCACTCGGTTAGATTTAGTACTTAAGGATACCCGAGGATGAACGACGAAGTTACTTAATTGCCACTACCCGCCATACATCTATATATAAATTCATATATATATAAATATATGTATATGTACATATACATATGCTTCGCTAATACTCACGAGGTTGCAAACTCTATATTTTTTTTACTACGGTCGTAATATGATTTTCTACGCATGGAAAGTCGACGACGAGGGCCCTCGGTCGTCGCTGTCCTTTATTTATATTTATTTGAGACTAGCTCGTAAGCGAAGGTGCCTGACTGGACGAGGAGAAAGGCCGTTCACCCGTTGACTGTCCGCTACTGTGATTCGGTCGCGCGAGTCACGCCGGGCCGGGTCGGGCCCGCGGCCGGGCCCGCCCGGCCCCCACCGAGTCCCTCCACCGTTTGCTCACGAATGGGAGGGAGAGAGAGAGAGAGAGAGAGAAGAGGAGAGGCTCTCTCCGTCTGTAAATAGGGTTACGCGCACCCCGTCGGGCGCGACGGGGGCGGCCGGCACGCGGCGGGGCGGCCGCGGGGCGCGAGGCGAAAGGAGACGACTATTTTTGTACGGATACGAGGCGCGGGCAGGCGGCCGTGTCCCAGCAGAGAACGACGAGCGAGTGAAAGCGAGTGCGAGGGCGGGCGGCCGCCCACCCGGGCGCGAGTCCCCGAAGGGGACGGGTCAGTACAGGCTCGAGCCCCGGCGTCAGGGAGGATCCTCCCGAGGCTCGACTCGACTCGAGAGCGGCACCCCCCGATCCGGGCGTCGCTCGGATAGCCGACACCCCGCGGAATGGGGCGACGATTACCCCTTTTAGTGCCGGACAAGGATACGTCGTCGCTTTGCACGTGCCAACGACCTCGGCCGGCACCGAAAGACTCCCAGGGTGGAGCGGGTCCCGATCGGCGGTCCCGATCGGCTGTCCGGTCGGCGCGGAGATCGGTGGCGGCGACGAAGCGAGGGAGAAACCGAGAGACGGGGGACCACTTCGGCTCGCTTCGTCGCTTCGCTCCCGCGTCCCGACGCGTAGGGGGTGTCCTCCCCGGCTAGCGAGAGAGGCGCCGCGTCCTCGAGCGCAATCGACGCACCTTGGTACTTTTAATAACGACTACTCCGTTTAACTCCCACGTTGTAAGCTATAACCACGCCTGGTGACGTAACGCGCACACAGTATATAAGCCTACGCTGCAGGGAGATCGAGACAATAAATGTAATCCTGTTACACTGAGAAATATACTGCGTTTTCTTTTTATTTGTCAGACTACCCGCAGGGTGCCGGCTGCCGCGCGCGTCCGTTCGCGGGGACGCTCCCCGAGGTCGCCGAGATCGCCGAGGTCGCCGAGGTCGTTGCCGCCGTCTCGCCCTCCGTCCCTCTCCGCCTCTCTCTGTCTCTCTTCTCTGGCTCTCCCCTTTCTCTTTCACCCCTTCCGTCGGCCTCCCGAGACGGGAACGAAAGCGAGCCAAGCCTGTACTGACCCGTTGCGGACAAGGAGCGAGCCGTTCGCGAGCCGCCGTCGTCGTCGTCGTCGTCGCCGGCCTCGGCCGATCTTCCTCGACGCGGACGCGCGCCGGGCACCGGGTCGCCCCGAATCCGCTCGGGCACGGTGCCGAGGAGACGAGGCGAGATGCGAAATTGTCGAAACGACCGGAAGGGCGGAACATTTTTACCTTTCTTCGCGTGAATACTTCTGGTTGTCGCTCGTCTCCTTTGCATTCCCCGCTCCTCCTAAGCGTTGGACCCGGTTCTTGGCTGGGCCCGATTCTCGATTTCATGCGCTCAACCTTCGCCCGCGAAATTGCCAGGTCCGCGCACGACTTTCAAACGTTGATGGCTATACGCGGCTTTGCAAGAGCGCAACATTTTTCGTGGGAAGTTCGTATGAACTCGAGAATCGGGTCCCAGGTCTCGAAATCTTGAGGATGTTTAGACTTCCCCACTGGGCGAGACTCGCCGTGAACCGTGTCCAACGTGGAAAGACGTTGAAACCGACGTTTTGCGTTTGGCGAAACGATCCGTCGAAATGGGAACCGCTCGGCTCCGTTTCCTTCGCCTTTCCGCCTCCGATCGCCCGGCGTGTCGGCGAGTCCCTCGCCGCCGCACCGCCAATTGCGCCTTGCCCGACTCGAGAGCAAATCGGGCGCACGAGCCCCAAAGCGAAAATCGGGCGCAATCGTGCGCAGTCCGTAGATCGAGGCGCCCCTGCGTTGACACTTTCGACGCCCCAGGCGATCCTCTTCCTCCGGAACCCAAAGAGCCGACTACCGGCGTGACCCTTGGCTGCTTTTTACGCGCGACCAGGAGTTCCCTCTTCGCAAATGCTTTCGCGAATACGCGGAGGAACGGCCATCGGAAGCGCGGCGGGAAGAACCGTAAATAGGACTCCTCCGTATTAAGTTATCCATGCTTTTAGTGGCTGGTCCTTGCCTTGTCGTCGCGCTCTCGATTGTCGTTGCGAAGGCCTTTCTCGTTCCGCGCATTTTTTTTTTTCGCGAAAGTGGTTCGTTGTTGATAAAATCGTTCGAAATGTGGGGGGCGCGTGGTCGAGGTCTTTTTTATCCCGCGATATTTCGAAATTATTGTAAGATTTCGTGCGCGATGCGTTTGGATACCGATTCTCCATCGCGGACAATCGTACGTATTTTGAGAAAGGCACGGTGTAGGGCAGTCGTTGACGCTTATTCCATTTCCTTTCCTCATGCTTCCGCTTTGTTCAAAATTTGGAATACCTCGAGATGAATTGCGCGTTCGTGCAGTTTTCATTTTGAGTGCCGCTGTTTTCGGTGTTACCGTGCATTCGAACGTTGAAAGGGTTCGTCGAGAAGCGTATCGAGTCATTTTTGCAGACTTCACGCGCGAAAATTTTGTCGAGTCCGATCTTTCGTCTTCGAATCGTTGCCCTGTCCAATATCGACCGACAGTTTCTTATCAGTGGAATCTTCCGAGACGTTTTCGGCGTCCCTTGTCCCTTCGTCCTTTCGCCGATTTCCGGTCAGGAGGGAAATAGCCGAAGAAAGGGGGTGCGCAGCTCGCAGCCAGGGGTCGCGAAAGAGTCGTCCTCGTCCTCGCTCTCGCGGGTCTCGCCTAACCTTACGTGTAACCGGCCTGGTTGTTGGTTGGTTCGCAGGATCAGACCGAGTCGGCAGCCATCCTCAAGATCAAGGAGAGCATGCAGGAGGAGGCCAAGAGGTTTGAGAAGGATTCGGACCACCCCGATTATTTCATGCAATAACTCCCCCGCGACCGTGCGAGGCCGTCGGCGTCGACCGCACCCCCGTTCTCCTCCCCGTCCGACTCGCGATCGATCTCTCGACCGATCGACTCTCCGTCTTCCTTTCGACTCGCCGGAGACGAGCCCGACTCGATCCGGGGACCTCGAAGAAGGACGGAAAGCAGGATACCGCACGTACGCGCACGCGTGCACGAAACGCGTAGGGAGAAAACTAGACTCGAGGACGAACGGATGGGCTTTTTGCGTTTCGCTCCCCGATTCGTCGATTCGCCAAAAGTCTACCAAATTGACCAAATCTATCGATCAGCCGTCTCGAGTCGTCGAATTAAAATTTTCGAGTTCTAGTCGACGAGGTGAAATTTTCGAATTCTAATCGACGAGTTAAAATTTCGAATCGTCCGGTTCGAGCCGTCGAGCGGCCGATTTTGCGCGTCCGGAGACGCTTCCGGAATCCGCGGGGGAGGAGAACCCCCGGGGGAGGCCTAGGGGCCCTTCGGCGCCGTCGTCGTCGTCGGGCTCGACGTTCCTCGGCGACGCGGCGCGTCGTTCGGGAAGATGGACTTCCGCGGACCCTGATCGGTCGACGTAGATTTAAGGGACTTCCTGGGGGGCGCGGGCACGCAGCCTTCGGGAGTGCCTCGTCGAACGGTGCTTCCCGGTCGCGGACCTCGCGCGCCGTCGCCGCGGCTTCTCTTCCGTTCTTTCCGTTTCTTCCCGTCGACGGCGCGTCTCCGGGTGCGAGATTAAGAGTAAGAAATCGGAAAGGAGGCGGGAAAGCGGCCGACTTCGACCCGGTCGAGCCGGGGCTTCTTGCGAATCCGGGTTTCCTTGGGGAACCGCGACTCGGTTTCCATCCGGGCGAAAGACGGTCGGAACAGGGAGAGATCGTCTTCTCTCCAAGAACGGAAGCACCATCGCGCGTCCGATTAATTCCTGCGAGGAGAATCAAGGTCGATCCACGTACCCGACAAGGACCGACCCGCGCCGGTGCCGATCCGACCTTGTAACGAAACTTTGTAACGCGCGGTTGCGTCGAGTCGCGCGCGATAAAGTCATCTTGGATCGACCCCGCGGCACGCGTCGGAGAAGGTGATTCCACCTTTACGGCAAAGGTTGCCGTACTTGGATTGTAATCGCGGGGCGTACCGTTAATGGGACGCGAAAGTGGCTTCCGAGGGGTCAAACATTTGTGAAACTTTTATCCGAACTGGAGGATACCGAGTCATTTCACCCTTTACAGCGCGAATATAGAGGCTGCAAGGAAGGTCTTGACGGCCATGAAATTTCAGTTTTTATAAGAAATTAAAAAAGTGAACTTTCACGGGAGGGTCGGGATCTTCGTTCCAGCTTCCACGTTCGCGTAAAGTTTGAAACGATTCGGTTCCTCCGGTTCGGAGAAAGGTTTCGTAACGATCTTATTGACGCCACTTTCGCTGGTCTTGATACGAAAATTCCGGAATCGCGGGGAAGGGAAAGAAAACGACCGTACCGAGTTATCCAGGGAGTAGATTTTTGTCCGACGCAAACCGGGCGGTTTCGAGGTTTGCGTCGAAAGCGAGTCCCGGAAGTGCGTCGAATTTCCCCGCGTTCGACCGGGCGACCGGCGCGAAGCGCCTCGGAATCGGTATCGGAAACGACGGGGGGTCGCGATCCCTGCCCCCTAGCAAAAGGTGTACCTAGAGGTGTAAGGATAGATCTAAGCGAGGGAACGAGAGCGCGGAGGCTCCCATTTCGGCACCGAGCTCTTCTCGAGCCCGCGAGCCAACGGTCGAAGAGACGCGCGCGGAAAGGGAAGGAATCGCAAACGCGAGGACTCCCGATATCGGAACGAGATCGAAGTGCACGGCGGTGCGGAGAAACGCGACGGAACGCGGGGAAACGCGCTCGGCCTTCTCGTGGAAAGTATTTTGACCGTCCGGTCTCGAGGAGCGACGTCGCGCGATATTTATTTTAAGTAGCCGCGGCCGCGGATTTCCTAAGGAACCCTCGCCGAGTTCCGGGTTCCGAAGGAATCCCGCCGGCGACGACCAAAGCTCGACGCGTCTTTCGGGCCTCGGCGGAGGCGCCCTGGGAGGGGAGCATGTTCCACTTCGTCGTTACGTATGTCGTATACACTCATTGTAGACCGACGCAGGCTATTCGAAATCACGAACACCCTCGCCTTCTCGGACGAATCGTGCATAATTATTGACATAATGTAGGTATCTATATAAATATAGTATCAGTAGCGTAAACGATGAATATGAGTAATGCAAAAAACAGAATAAATGTCATCTATCCTACCAAAATGTCTCGGCTTGTGTGCTTCACTCCGACGAGTTGACCCGAGGCTGCGGGGTGATGGCTGCTTTTTTGTCAGGTAAGTCGAAACCCTGTCTCATTTTTCTGCGACGCCTCCTTCCACCCCTTATTTGTTTACAGGGCACTAAGCTGTCCCTTGGTCGCGCGTCGTTCGGGACCCGGCTCGGGTCCTTTCTTATTTCACCCTGAGTTTTCACTCGTACGTGGACAATCCTCGGACGCGTTTCGTTAGTTCGATCATAAAGTGACATTTCTAGAACCTTCACCTGTGAGTTTTCTGTACGCGAGGGAGGAGCTTCGACTGAGATCGGCGTCCCGCGGATCGAATCATCGAAAAGGTTTGTGATTCCGGGAGATTTATTTCTTTTTGCAAGGAAGCGAAAGCAAGACAATTTTTCTAAGAGTTAATTGATCGACCGTTCACACGTTTCGAAAGTGTTAATTCCAAACTCTTAAATCGGGAAAACCAGATACACCTTGGAAGGCGGAATCACGATCTTGAAAATGAAAAAATAGAATCCCGCGTTATACAATTTGTGATATGTCGTATCGTATATATTGACAATTACGGTAAATTGCTCGATCACTTAGCTCCTGATTCATTTTTAGTCACGATCGGGACGATCGAAGTCACGCTTCGGCAAAGGAAAGTAAAGAATTCAAATTACGTGACCCAGCTTTCCGTGACGTCCGTAAGCGTCGCTGTTTGCTGTCGCGTGACGTCCGAGATCGAGTACCCAATTACAGAACACTCATTACCTTAGCGAGGTCCCTTCGCATCTCGGGTCATTTCTAATTATGTAGAAGAATTAAAGGTTCGAAAGATTTAACGCAAAACCTGCCCGTTGAAGCAAAATTTGCATGAAACAAATTTCCTGATAAAGATCATGAAACCAGTCACGAGGGTGTTGCCGATGACTCCTCATTTGGAACTCATATCTGCAGTACACAATGATGAACCAAAAATACTTGAAAATATGAAACAAAGTTAAGTACATGCAATGTCTCAATGTCTGTCCGCACATGTACGGCTAAATTTATCTGACGCATTGTGTAAATATCGCCGGATTCGTCGCCGTGTTCTTCGATACGCCGAAAGAAAAGCGGGGAGAGGTAAAGCGCATTAAAAAGTTGCACCTCTTCAGGGTAAAGTGTGTAAAAGCGGGGACGTAACCGCGAGTTTCCCTCTCGAGAGGGTAGGCCTCTCGCGAAGAGTGTCGAGTGCACCAAACGCACTTGGGGTGTCCTAATGAAAACGCGAGCACTCCTCTCTCTAACCCTTCAATTTTATTTTAATTATTTGGCTCGACGAGGAGATCTGCCCGCACCATCGGGGCCGACTGGATACGAGGAACGACGAAAGGCGATATAAATAGTACAATCGATATAATATAAATAGCTAGACGAGAGTAATCTAATCTAATAATAACGCGAAATCTTCGACACGATGTACCTACTTTCTGGATCCAGGACACCTGACTTTTCTTTGGCTATATGGATAATAAAGACGCGATAATATCGTAGTTGAGCGTTTTTCAGTGATCGGTAGACGTACTTGGGTATACGTCCCTTTTAACGTGGGAGAATAATGATCCAAACAACGCTTAATGCACTTTTACGAGTTTACAAGTGCATCGCCAACCGGGTACGCCACCCATTTGCGTCAAATCTTTATGATCCTTATAGGTAAAGCTGTTAACGGAGTAAAGTGTTGGGTCGTTCCATAAGATCGTGGACTAACGCGGAAAGAATTAAAAATTATAATTCCGACGAAAGGAATCCTTAAGGCCGACGGTCCCAACGCCCGAATTAAAATTCTTGAATGAAGAATTACTCAACGCGTGATTAAAACGAGTCGCTCGACTTCGGGTGATTATTCGAGAGCGGATTTTAATTTTTGGTTAGCCTAATTTTTGTCGGACACAATCTTTGTTTGGATACGAATTTTACTAATCCGAGATCAACTAGTCGTAGTTGAGAAATTGCCCGCCGATCCCCCGTGAAAAATCAAATAAGATTAAAAAATAACTTGGCAGTCCCGCGTCTCTATAGAGGGTTAGGCATGCGACTACCGCGAAAAATATTTATGCGTGAACTCGTGGATGATTTATTTCGCTTTGATTTTATATGATAAACAACAATGCGATTCGGTAATAAGTGACGGTATTTGGGGATTTCCAATGATTTCCAGCTAATTTAAAGCGTCACGATCCATGACTTCCTGAGCGAATGCCCCCTCGATCTATTTTGAACTCCGGGAGAAAGAGAGAATTTGGGAGTCGGTCGAAATCGTGCCAATTACGGGCCTCGGACTCGACCGCTCGGGGCCGGATCGGAGGCGATCACTGCGGCGAGATGCGGTAACATCGCCTACTTCGCCAATCGGCGGAAGGAGGACGGAGGGGGCGAGCGTGCTTATCGCGCCAAAGACGGGGTCCGGGTTAGGTGAGACCCTCCTCTCCCCTGGCCACCTTGACGTCGCGCGATACCGACGGCGCGCCAGCTGACGTCCGCGGAACGCGACGTCGTCGCCCCCGTCCCCGCCCTCGAAAGACGGTTCGCCAATCTAATTTGCGCCCAGTCGGTGCCACCTTTCTCGACCTGGTTCTCCGACCCCACCTACCCCGTGGAGACTTCGACGACGGAAGAGAGAGGGACTTTCGTTCCCCGTCGACTCGTGCTTGGACCTCCGGATGACGTCGAGTTTGGAACGGGGGGCGATTCTGCGGGCTAAATCTCGCGGGGATTCCGTCCGCCAATTCGATAGTCATCGATATCGATGGCTACCGAATACCGCCGAGGAGTCGAAATTTCGACTCTGCCTTAAACCCATAGCGGAAAAGTTTCATAAACGAGTCACCTCGAGGCGCGCGATTAAAGGGTTCCACGTAGGACCGCGATCTCTCCCCGAGGCTTCCCGCTCGTTTGGGAAGCCGCGAAGATAAAGCCTTCGCCCCTCGATAGGAATCCCGGCGGACCGGAAGTGGCGCGAATCGGAGGCTCCCTCGACCTTATCCCTGACCCTCTCGGCAATTAGGAGCCCATTGTGGATCCTTCCCACGGCGAATGCGCGATCGCCGAAAGCCGACCCTGGCCCGGCGACCTTCGGCGCCGATTCCCTTCCACCTCCGGAAGGGAACCTCCGCCACGGAATCCGGACTCCCCGAAGCCGACGTCTCGACTCCCGAAGGCGAACGCTTCCCCGAGGGGCTCTCGTCTCGCCGCCCTCCGCCTCTAACGATTATAATTGCGGACATTGTGGGGTGGCCTCGGCTGCCTCTGCCGACCCCCGCGGGGGGACGAGAGAGAAAGAGAGAGATACTTATCTTCCCCTCCCCGGGATGGGCACCGCGCCACCTTCGTCGCCAAGCTCGGTCCCGCGAGTTCCCTCGTCCCCGGTCGAGGCTCGAGCCTCCTCCGCGGAGAGTGGCCACTCCACCTAGGGCGACGCTTTCTATTCGCGGCACAATTTCGAGGATCGATATATCGACCGGCGTGGCCACGCCACCCGGTCCTCCCGATTTTGCCCCCCGCCCTGGTCGACGTGTTTCGGTGGGGGCGACGCGTCGAAGGGGCCCTTCCCCGTGGCGCCCGGTCTCCGCGATTGCGGGGTGATTAGGGACCAGGAAGTAGACTTTGAATTCAATTTTTCCTTCGATTCCGTCAAGGAACTCGATGGGGTGTCCTCGATCCTCGCATGATGTCATGAATCCCCTCGAAAATTGCTTCAAACCCCTGTATCCCCTACAAGAAAACGTTGACATCGGTACCCATGTAACGGATATCGTGAAAATGTAGAAACGACCGGATGAAACTTAAAAAAAAAAAGAAACTCGAAGGGAAGGAAAAATGTTTGAAGGTCCGTCGAAGGGGGCGAACGGAAAGCATCGAAGTCACGAGTCGCCTTCCACGTTTTCCTACGAAGGAAGAACTGTCGCCATCGGATATATCAGCGGGCAATCTCCCCTTCGAGTCTCACATTTCTCGTTAATAACCTCGACATTAAATCCCGCCATTAGGTTCTCGAAACTTCTCGCAGCGAGGCCTCGTTAAAACTCTACTTTTTACCCTCTCCGACGCGCTCGTCGACTCGATTCCGGTCGCGTAGCCTCAAACCGAGAATCGCGGATCCGATATCCGGGAAAGCTCCTTCGGTAGAGTGCCGAGGAGAAGAAAATATTTGGTGGTCCTTGAACGGAAATCCGAACTTTGAAATAAAAACGTTGATACGAATTCGTAGGGAGCGCGAACTGCATTACCTCGATCGTTTCCCCCTAGGGAGGAGGGATTAAGGTCTTCGCAAATACTTTAAGGGTAACCGAAGTTATAACGAGAAGAGTTCTTCCAGCTGGACGATAAAACTGCCGAAATAGGATGCGACATTAATTTTTCCGCAATTTATTTGTCAATTCTTCGTACACGTTCACGGTTACAGTTGAGCTGACGTAAAAGTGGCATCCGAGGGATCGATCGTTTAAGAAACATTCCTCCGAATCGGATGTGCCCGATCGTTTGAGAAGTTCCATAACGATCGACATCTCGAAAGCCGTTTCGATGCGACCTTAACCCTCCGTCTCCTCGTTAGGTCCAATATCGCCTGCACGCGTCGACGAATTTCGTCCATTCCGTCCCCGAAGGGTCAATCGAGGAGTCCTCCGCGAAAGAGAGCGCCCGTCCCGAACCTGCCCTACGTAGTCCAGGAGTCTCCCGGATAGGGTCCGCGGCCGGCCCGGGGTCGGGGTCGGCGCCGAGAGGGATCGCAGGGGTTGGCAGCTCCGGGTCCAGAGGGATTACTACCACTTCTTTCCTCGGACTCGTCGCGGCGCGGCAGAGAACACTTCCGCCCTTCCATCGAGTCGTTCCCTGACAACGCGCGACGTCACCCCTACACCCTGCGAGGGGGAGAGCGACGGAGGAAGTGGCGGGGGCACCTTCCGTATCCCTCTGGCCTCCCACTGCAACCGATTCTGCAAGTTGGGCAAAATCTCGGCAAGAAGTCAGTCGGTCGGCACGAGGCCTTGCGTCGCATCTCGGCTCTCCCGGAGCCACCCCGAAGGCCCGACACGAGCCGGTTTCCGCTGGTCCCGACTCGGTCCCTGAACATGCTCTGAGGAACACCCTCGCCATGGAGGAGGCACGCGGCGGCGCGTCTTCCGTCTTCCTCGCCTCGCTTCTGCTGCTCCTCCTCGCCGCCGGCGCGGGGGCCCAGTAAGCGACTCTTTGCTTCTTCCTGACTTGTTTTATTCGGGTTCCGGGAGGATAACGCGGGTTGGAAAGCCTGCTCCGACGAATCGGGGTGCCGTTCGTAGGGTGGCAAAGAGAAACAACGATTCGGCTCGGTTTGGTCCGCGTCGCGTTCTCTTCTTCGCGTTATCGGGAGCTTTCTTATCTAAATTGGCGCAACGTTAAACCAAAGAACACCGTGCAATTTATCGTAACGCGTCGTTGCCGGGATTTTCTATAGGGAAATCGAAAACGCGTTCATTCCTCGTTCGATTCAACTTCTCGGGGCGATCGATCGAATGTCACGAGCGGCCATCTTTGCCGTTTGAAGGATTTCTCGGCGAGACCTCTGGAGCATTTGATCCTTTTCGATTTGGGCGATTTTTAGCGATCAGAGATCGCGAACATCGGATTTGTCCTTCGGTGAAATCGTTTACGCCCGAAAGGAGGATTTTTTACCTATCGACCCCTTTACCCGCCACCCCGACCGTGGAATATAAATTTTCACAAACCTCTCTCGGAAAATCAAACGAGTCGTAGAAAATTCGAGCGTCGAGGGGAGATCGATCGGTAATCGGAAAGTCGTGCCGAACGGTTACAGGAGGAGTTTGGAATTCTACGACCTGCTGCCGGAAGACCCGAAGCTCTACGATAAGATGCGGCCGCCGAAAAAGGACGGACAGGCGACGGTGGTGTACTTTCACGTGACCGTGATGGGTCTGGACTCCATCGATGAGACCTCTATGGTAAGGGAGTGATTACCCCTGATTGATTACCCTCGACCTGTCCCAAGGAGTCGAGTCGATCCGGTGCTGTTGCAGACTTACGCGGCGGACATCTTCTTCGCGCAAACGTGGAAGGACAACAGACTGAGGCTGCCCGAGAACATGACCTCCGAATACAGGTGAGTAATTATCGGGGCGCGACGTTAAATCGGAGGGTCTTAAGATGAAGCGAAACACGTCGAGAAATTTGATCGACGTCGGTAAAACCGATTCTTCTAAATACGCACGTTACCGACGTTCGTATTCGTATCGACAGCATTTTCGCGAATTATATCCAGTATCGTCCCAAATGGTATACTCCAGGACAGTTCGATCCTGGAGTATGCCATTTTAAAAAAGGTGTTTTATTCGAATCGACCGATTTGAGGCGGGTTTCGGTTCTCCTTAAAGGTTACTGGAGGTGGACTGGCTGAAGAACATGTGGAGGCCGGACTCCTTCTTCAAGAACGCCAAGTCCGTGACGTTCCAGACGATGACGATACCCAACCATTACTTGTGGCTCTACAAGGACAAGACCATCCTGTACATGGTGAAGTACGTACGCGATTACGGGGACGAGTCCCAGAACGAACCCGAGACGCTTTTCCATTCCAGGCTAACCCTGAAGCTGTCCTGCGCCATGAATTTCCTGATCTATCCCCACGACACCCAGGAGTGCAAGCTGCAGATGGAGAGCCGTGAGTAGCCTCGATTCCGCGCAAATCGGGCGCGGGGGAGGGGAAGAGGGTGGCGGAATTCGCGGGGGGTGGAGAGGATTCTCTCTCGGGGCGATCGCGCGAGGTTCCGCGTCGTCGACGTCATCCACTCTTGCACCCTCTGGCTCGAAAGGGGCAAAGTGGACGAGGAAGAATGGGCGAAAAGTCGATAGCTCGAACGAAAGCTTACGAAGCTTACGGCCCGTTTAACGGCGTAAATGCAGCCGCGATGGCTCCGTGCCTTTCAAATTGATAAACACGAAACAACTCGGTCAACAGTGTCGCACACGACGGATGAAATGATCTTCCAGTGGGACCCCGACGTGCCTCTCGTCGTCGACGAGAACATCGAGCTGCCCCAGTTGCAGCTCGTCAAGAATTACACGGCCGATTGCACGCAGGTCTACTCCACGGGTACGCCGTTTACGAGGTGCCCCGGGCACCGGGATCCTCACCGAGCCTTTGCTTTCAGGTAACTTTACCTGTCTGGAGGTCATCTTCGTCCTGAAGCGCCGACTCGGCTACTACCTCTTCCACACTTACGTGCCCACGTGTCTGATCGTCATCATGTCGGTGAGTGGGTGGACTCTGGCTACTTGAATTTCGGTTTCGCGGTTTTCACCTCGGCTTCCCAGTCCGAGTTATTCCGTGGGTCAAAAGGCAGGTGGAAGGGACTCGCGAGGGAAGGGCAGAAAACGGGTGGCGGCCATTTTTCGTTGCTAGACTTGTTTTTACGTTTTTTAAGCGGATTTAAAAACGGTTCCGAGCACGCGATAGTCGTTTTTGTCGCGGGCATTTTTCGGGTAAAAAGAATGTCCAACGTATCTATTGTCGCGATTTCTATACCTTTTGCTTCGTGACCGTGCTTCAAAATGGGCGCAAAAGGAACGTTACATATTTAGGATTCTACCGTTTATGAATGCAACGGTGCAATGAATTCATATTTCCAATATGGGCAAAATTAACCGGAAAATCTAGACTCTGGGTTAATGGATTTCACTTTCTCCGTTCTCCGATGACTAGTTTGAAGATCATTTGTCAAGTTTCGAGTCAATTGTGACGTCCCAAGGACTTCAAGGTTCTAGCGAAAAATATGAACTTCGACGTTCTTGGCGAACAAACCCGAGTTGAAATTTTAGCCCTACTTTGAATTCGTGCAACCTCTTTTGGTTTCGTTTCACTTTTCAGACCTTATTTCCGACCTTGTACGTCCTACTTGATATCGACGAGGTCCTACTTTAGGCTCACAAGCAGAACAAATGGAAATATCTGCCATTTGTATGGTCTAAAGTAGGATCTCGCACGTGAAAGAATATTGTCTGAAAACTTGTTCAAAGCCCGCAATTAAAGATTCCAAGTAGGATAAAAATTTCGGCTCGGGAAATGAAACCGAAATTTCAGTCGGCAAACCGAACGATCAGAAGAATAAGTAGGGGATTTAGAGGTTGAACCGAGATCGATAGTTTCAACCAGGGACGAGCAAACGCAAGACCAAGACCAAAGACCTCGGTTTTGGTCTTGCTCGGTCAAGGCTTTGCACTTTTTGCGAGACCAAAACCGATGCCTTGTTTCCATCCGCGCGGAAAGCCCGCGGGATCGACGCGGACTTTGTGGATTCCGCGTCGATTCCGCGCTCCTTCCACGCGGATGGAAACGATTAGCGAGACCCTTGCCCATCACCGATGTCGACTCGGGTCCGCAGTGGGTGTCCTTCTGGATAAAACCGGAAGCGGCGCCAGCCAGGGTGACGCTGGGGGTGACGTCGCTTCTGACACTGTCGACGCAGCATGCGAAGAGCCAGGCGTCCCTGCCGCCGGTCTCCTACTTGAAGGCGGTGGACGCCTTCATGTCGGTCTGCACGGTCTTCGTCTTCATGGCCCTGATGGAGTACTGCCTGGTGAACATCGTCCTCGGGGACTCGGACGCGCCCCCTGCCAAGCCACCCCCGCCGCCCCCGGCACCCGCCACCGCCGGCGGCCCCCCGGATGGCAACAAGCTCGACAAGATCTTCGACATCGCCACCAAGGTAACGCAAGGATGGACCGCGAGGGTCCTTATCCCGCGTCCCGTGTCCCGTCCCGTCGGGGAACCGAAGTATATGGAATTAACGTGGAAACCGCCATTTTGGTGGCCCGAGTTAAGGGGGTATTGGTTTGGTGAAAATATTAATTTTCCTAAATCAAGTCCGTGGAGGAATTTTGGGGAAATGTTTAAAACTCTACCGGTCGTAAAATTTGATGAGTAACGAAAAATAAGATGTTTGGAAATGTCGCTCGATGCTTGCAAACTCGCAAACGAGTCACAAAATCTCCACGTTGTTCGCCTTTTCCTTCCGCGGAGGTTTCAAACTCGCGATGTCGCTCGGTTCGTCGTCGCCGGGGCACGGGGGCGGGTTCCCTGGCTGCGCTGAAGAAGCGGTCCTTGTCACCTAGGAGAACGCGATGCTGCTCTCCGGCCGGTCGCAGAAGTCGACTTCCGGTCCGCCTCCCGGCCCGACGCCGGCGCAGCGCGCGAGGATGCGCGCTCTCAACATCGACCGGGTGTCGCGCGTCTTCTTCCCGTTTCTCTTCACCCTGCTGAACGTCACCTACTGGATCATGTTCGCCGAGTACATCTAGAGGAACCGCGGCGTCGCGAGGTCGCCCAGGAAGCCGACGGCGACGGTCAGCGGCGATCGGCGGCGATCGATGACGATCGATGACGATTGGCGACGATCGACGACGATCGCGAGGTTCGAGAGGTCACGAGTTAGATTCGGACTCGCGTTAGGCTCCGGAATCGCTTGCGTTGCTACTTATATGCGGTACTGTGCGCGGTTAGGCCGAAAACGCGCGGAGAAGCTCACCGTTCCCCTCGAGTTGACGGGATCATCCACCCCTGGGAACCCCGAATCGCGAAACGTGGGGGTTATGCCGACGAGATCCTCTCCGGACGAACATTTGAGGGACTTTTCGCCCTGTTTCGTCGCCTTCGGAACGATAACTCTTCGACTTTTTCGCGATCCTTTCCGTTGACGTAGTGCACGCGAGAACGGGAGAGCCGTCCAAAGGGCGCGTTCGTGCCGAAGGACGGCCACCTCGATCCTTAAGGTGATGTGAAATTGGCTCGAAAGAGGTCTCGATTATGAAGCTTTTCTTCGAACTGGATATATGTCTTAAATGATATGCTCCCCCAGTTTGTAGAAAAGTTTCAAGAACGATTGAGCTTTCGGATCCCACTTTCACATCCTCTTAAAGAGCCTCGAATTTGACGTTTAACAAGAAGATCGCGTTGTCGCCATGACGCACCATCCGAAGATACAAAGATGGCGTCATTCCTAATCGAACTCAGATTTTATTTCCATAGTCTATGAATATACGCTTTCTCTCTCTCGCTTCTAGTAAAGCAGTACCCGCGTCAAAATTTTAGACGATTTCGTGCTTTTTGAGAATTAGGAAGAAATTGGAGTAGCCGTAAACTTTCGTGGGGAATCACGATGTACGAAGCTCCTTAACGCGATCGATCGACGCCTCGATCGCGTAAGATTTAGTCGATTTCACGAAAGATCGTAAGTTTCCTTTCCCCGTTACGATTTTGTGCCCAAGGGCTCATGTGCGAGGCCGTTTCGATTTTAAAAAGTTGAGAGTTTAGATAGACCGCAAGAATACGCGTCGTCGAGATAAAAATCGCTCCGAGGGAAAACCAAGCGAGAGAATTCAACTTTTTCTAGCTCAAATGCGTAATCACGCGCGATGTCACGTTCGTTTTAGCGATGCATTTCAGAGACGCGCCATCGACCCTGCAAAAGTAACGCAAAAGTAAGGGCTGCCGGGTTCTCGCGGTCGTGGAGCGTCCTTTTCCTTGCCTCTTTCTCTATGCATACTTAATTATCGACTTATCCGCAAGTTTCCTCCCCCTGCTCTCCCTACTTCTCTGTTGTGAGTGAATCGACGTTTTCTAACTACACGTCCAATAGGGCCCATTACGTTCGCGCGAGCAAAGCTATCACTTAAGAGACGAATCAACCTTGATTTCTGTAAAATACAAAACTGATTAAACGAAGGAGAGATTACGCCAGGGTGTGCAATTAATTTTTCAACCGTGAGATGCCTTCGAAGAATTTCTTTAAATTTGAAGCACGTCATCCATTTTGTATCTGACTTTCTTCTGGGATACTTTCCCTTCCCATAGAAAGGTGCGTTTCCTATTTTCCTATTCTTTTTTATAAATACAGAAGGAACTTCCTCGTCGGTCTAGATTCCCCGAGCACGCTCTTGAACTCTGTTTCGCAAACCAGGTGAAAAATAATTAGGCGTTGATTTGTCCCGATAGACACGTAAGCCGCATATCGGAGGGCAAGGGTCATCGCCGGAACCTAAATACGAGCTTCCGTTAATTATTGGATTATACACAGGTATTTATCGACCCCAGAAATATCAATTTCTACATTTAACTCCTGGTGACTGTACGGAACTCGATCTCGAAAACATTCTCGATTGCAGAGCACGTGACGGGACTCTCGGCGGAGTCACTGGAAGCAATAAAGAGGGGTCGGAAAGAAGAAGAGACATCGAAGCGTTATCTGCCTCGACGTCCGGGCTCGGATTGGTGATAAACGCGCCTACGCTCCTCTTCCTTCCCGAAAGCTCGTTCCGAATGTGACTGCGGACTAAGGTCGCTTGTATAATTCTCGCGAAGTGCATATTTTACATTCACGCTCTATAATTTTTCTAGGAATTAATAATTTAACGGTTAAAATAAAATATAACCTTATTCACGCGTAGACAGCGGAGGAGACGGACGTTCACACGGCGGAGCGAGGTCTGGGGAGCGTTTTTTATTTCGATGATAAGCGCACGCACAGCCGCGGAATCGAGGTCATCGGGTGCGCGATATTCGGAGCTTCGCCGTAAGTTGCCTCACCGGGTCACGGTTCTCGTCGTCCTCGCTTTCGCTCTCGTTCGGCAGCCCTTAGGATAAGGGAATCGGAGAGAAAAAGGGGCGGCCGAGGCGGAGGCGAACAAATGTGCCGCACGTGTGAACGTGGACCGCTCTTTGCTTCGCGTCTCGAGAGACGTTCCCACAACGCACGAGTTAAAATCAGGAAACTCGGGAGAGAATATACGCCAAATATACACTTACGTCCCTTTTTGTAGAGTCCGGATCACGACTGAGTGAAATCCTGGCAACTCCAATTTTCGATTACTCGTTTGAGCTCCTGACCCTAGAAATAGAGTTTTATATAAATTAATCAATTATTAAGAAATTCGTGATAAAAATGAACTGGCTATTAGTAGACCGAATAACGGTTCGGCACTCGATTTGGTTACTTATGTTCATAATATGACTCTGTTCGCCTAGAGAGGCGTCATCGCGATATTAAGTTATAAGTTGTAGCTCGTCTTTCATTCATTGCAGCGATACGTTGCGATTGCGTGGGTGGGATGCATTCGTAAGGCTCGATATTGCCGCTTCTCGGACGCGGATTTTTCTGTGGACTAAAGAGGGAGAAAGATATCGCACATCACCGGCGTCTTGTTTATTCATGCGAAGCCTATATCGTTTCACGAGGAGATCGATGATCGGGTTCACCGGATCGCTTTGGACTCGATTTACATCTCTCGATAGCTACCTCAGGATTTGGAGGATCGGTCGTTCGAGAAATCAATTACAAGTAACCGGAACGGACGCAGAAAAATATTTGATTGAATCATTAAAATGAACATTGGTATTATAAATGAGAGAATAAGTTGAAGAAGGGAGCAGGGTCGGTAAAATAAATTCGTTGGCATACAACGGCCGGTAAACGCAGTTCCTCGACCCGCCCACGCCGCGGAAGAAGTATTAATAGATCCTCCTCTTAAGGACCGAAATAAAGCAGACCGATGGACGATGGGAGAAAAAGGCGTCCCCATAGGTTCGGCTTCCGTCTCCATTGCTCGTGAACCCAAACCGAAGCCTCCGTTTGTAGAAAAGTCTGGAGCTTTGACAAAGAAATGGCCTTTCCTCGGAAAACGCTTGGAGTGTCAGGAAATTTTTCGAGAAATTAAAAAATAATACTCGAATAGATTTGCCTTTTAAACGTTCTAATGAAAGGAAGGACTCGATTTTCGAGAGAGAAAAACGGAGATGAGGAATTCGGCAGCGGTGGTTTATCGCGCGTCCTTGTGCCCACAAAGGGAGATTTAACGCAACAAAGGGACCTCAGAATCCGTCTCGTTCCCGGTGGTCAAGTGCACGGTAGGTAGTTAGACAGCCTCGAGTTTCGGCCCTAAGTAAAGCTTCTCGAAACATCTGGCGTAAGACGACGAAGCCCAAAGCGACAGTCGGTTTCCCGGAAACATTCGCGACCGGCATTGCCGCTGGGATCGCGATGCCTTTCTCCGCCATTTTTTAAGGAAAGATCGTCGAAAAACGACTACAAGCTCCATTTTGTTCGCCCGACAACGACGACAGGGGTATTCGTGATAAAAACGTATAACCGTTATTATTAAACTTATTTTCACTCAAATTCTCCGTAAAGCTTGAGATAAAACAGCCCGTAGGCAAATGTTTCATACGTCTTCTCGTTCTCTGATAAACTTACTTTAATTAACGGCCATTCGCAATCTTAAGCAACGCCGGTGGTCGGATGAGCGACCATTGGGGAAAATCATCGGAACGTTGGTCCGTTTTGAAAGCGCAATGACACATAAACCCATACACGGATCCAAAGAGGAAAAGTTACCATAAGCGACGAGCGCTCCGAGATAGCGTCCCTTCGACTTCGGGCGGCTTCGGGCCGGTTCGGCCGACCTCGGGTCGCGTCGAGCGCTCTCCTGCTCTCTCTCCGGCGCCGCCAGTACTCTCGTCTCCGGCTGCTCCGACGCGGTCCGAGCAGGGCCGAGTACCGGTGCAGCCTCCTAACGAGAAGCGTCCCGGCGACTCTTGCCGATCCGACCGACCCGATCGCCTCCGTGCACGGCGCATCCAAGACCCGGAACAACCGGGCCGAGAGCAGGTGCGCAACAGTCCGCACGCACTCGCATCCGCGCCGGTGCCATTCGGGTACGAGATTTGATACGCGTCTCGGTCGGTAAGGAAGGAACACGTGCTACGCGCCCTGCATCTCGATGGGAACTTCTCGGACCGAGGAGTGAGTGGAACGTCTGGTGAGTCTCCGGATTTTTAAAGCGAAACTTCTCGTGGTAGTTGGTCAGTGTTGCCAATTTATCGTTATTGTATTCGTATACTGCCATACTTTGCGTGAAACTTTTTAACGAAAAGTTGTTTCTCTTCTATTCAGAGCGGAGGGAGAAAGGGAAAACGTAGCCCTTGTGTTAAGATCGGCTTTCGTCGATGCGTTTGGAGGATGCGATCGGTTGATTGGACCAAATCAATCATGCATCGTCTCGCTTTCACGGTTATCCTCTTCGTCGTCGTCTCCTTAGGTAAATACTCATACGGTTACTTGCAAGTTTTTGAAATGCACGAAGGGCACAAGCGGTAGTAAATCACGTTCGTATAAGGGCGATAATAATCAAAAACGATCTCGATACTCAATCGGTTACAATTTCGCCGCAATCCGGAAGCTGGGAAACGATGCGAACGAAGCGGGGCGGTTTATCTGAAAGGGCCGGAAACGGGTTGAAAGCACTTTACTCTAATTTCCACCGAAACCCCTCGCAAGACTCCGTGACTTTATCCTCCGCGATTAGATACCGCTTCGACCCCGTGACCCCGTCCTCAACCCGATAGATTATTTTAGTCCCGAAATATAAACGTCCCCTCCGAAGTACCTTCTTCGCGCGGAACGAAATGTAAATGGAAGTCTTCGCGTTCGTTTCGAAGTGAGGTCGAAACTCGCGCCGTCGAAAACTAAAAACTACCCCCGTCCCTCAATTTACGCGGAGTATCCGTTCCACGTGGATTCGTTTTAAGCGAATGAAAATCGCGCGAATATGGTCTATCGGGACAAAAGAAAAAATATTGAAAACTTTAGAAATACATGTTTATTTTAAATAGCTTAAAAAAAAAAATAATGACATTTCGAAACCGTGTAAATTGAGGAAGGGGAATAGATACAAAGCACGGAAAGCGTTTCCTCGCTTATTTGACGGAGTCGAGTAACCAACATCCAGGATATTCACGAGAGGACGCTTCCTATCGTAAACATCCGCCTCGGCGAGTGATAGCGATGTGGAACGGCGCTCGATAAGGGGACCCTTTCTCGAAAAAGAGGACTCCACGATTCACCCACCCGTTTCGTATCAAACAACGCTCAAAGAAATCACTTTGCCCTTCTAACCGAATGCTTTTCTTCCGTTTCAACAGGTTCGACGAATGAGCAGTACAACGGAGAACGTCGAGTCCCAGCAAGAGGTAAGACCTTATCTCACGTAACGAACGTATTTCGTCGTGTCGACGCCTCGCAAAATGCAGGAAACCTTTTCAAATTCCTCGTACGAGAGCCGCAAGGGGTGGTTCTCGGGTGTGGCACGATTCGGGGGTCTCTTCGGTGAAAAGTTCGAGTCCCAGCCACTCGCGAATTGGCGGAGAGTCCAGGCACGAGGGCGGCCTCGGGACAGGTGGGGTGCACTAAGGGTCCTGTGTAAGTTAAGGGGGTGTTCTAGGACCGAGCCAACGTGGCGACATGCTACCTGCGGAGGCGATGACCGAACGTCCCTACTGGCCTGCCTCGGTGAATCCCAGAGCGAGAGGTAGCCCCCTTGGTTCTTGCAGTGGAAACTCGATCGCACGATGCCCGATGACACGACCCGATTGCTTTGTCACCCATGTCCTCCAGGACTCAAATGAAACAACCCCACGCCCCGCTTTATTACCCGCCTCCCTCGAGAGGACCCTCAGGAGCCTCGGAGCCTTAGACCTAACCTAAATTAGTACGAATAAATCCGGCACGTCCGCGTATCTCTACCCACGTGACACGACGCGTTCAATGGGGGTTGAAATGAAACCCATGCAAAGACCATTTCTTACACGACAAGTGCAGCGTGGGGAGGTCCAGGGTATGTTGGGCATGCTAAGTATGTTCAACAGGTGACAGCGGATGTTCGATGAATATGCAATGTCCCCTTTCAAATGGGTTTAACGCGAACATTGAATACGTTGACTCAACGTGGGTAGGGATGTCCAACCACCGCCCCTCGGAGGCCCTCCCCGATACAGGTTCAGGACTTTTGGGAACCCTAACTCGCTCCCTTGCTTGCCGTCGTTTTCCCGTTCTGCCCTGCACTCTCGATTCCGGACTCCCCTTTTTCTCGTGTCCGAATCGCCTATCTCAAGGAACGAAAGGTCCAACTATCCAGCGTTCTTGGTCGTAACGAAGTCCGTTCCATGCCATCAGGTCCTCACGCGAAGAGGCCTCACCCCTGCGAACAGAGTTCCTGTTATCCTGCAACCGGGAATCTGCTCATCGGACGAAAGGATCGACTTTCGGCCTCCTCCACCTGCGGACTGAGAGGACCTGAGAGATTTTGCATAGTCTCCCACCTGAAGGAGAGAAAAAAGTGCTTCTTTTGCGACGCCTCGCTACCCAAAAAGCAACACAATGTGGAAAACATCATCAGCAAGTGAGTATGTTGGGAGTATGTGAGAGAAAAAGAGAGACAGAGATAGTCCGGAATCGTTCGGGTTGAAATTTTGGTATTCACCCGTTTCTTTTTCTTGCAAGTCGCAAGAAATCCGTAGAGACCTGGTGGCAGGCGGAGAACGGCGTGGAGAACGTCACCCTGCGTCTAGACCTGGAGGCTGAATTTCACTTCACCCACATCATCATCCGTTTCCAAACCTTCCGACCGGCGGCCATGTTGATCGAGAGATCCTACGATTTCGGCAAAACGTGGCAGGTGTACCGATACTTTGCCCACGACTGCGAGCAGTCCTTCCCCGGGGTTCCCACGACCTCTCCGAGGAAACTGACCGACGTGATCTGCGAGTCAAGGTACTCGAACGTGGCTCCGTCCTCCGGTGGGGAGATCATCTTCAGGGTCCTACCGCCGAATCTGCAGATCGACAACCCGTACTCGAAGGAGGTGCAGAACCTCCTGAAGATGACCAACCTCAGGATCAACTTCACGAGGCTGCACACCCTCGGCGACGACCTCCTGGACGATCGCGCGGAGATCCGAGAGAAGTATTACTACTCCATCCAGGATATGGTCGTTCGTGGATCCTGTTCCTGTTACGGCCACGCCTCGAGGTGCTTGCCTCTTCCGGGCGTCGTCCACGAGGAGGACATGGTACACGGCAGATGCGAGTGCACCCACAACACCAAGGGCCTCAACTGCGAGAACTGCGAGGATTTCTACAACGACTTGCCCTGGAAACCTGCGGTGGGCAAGCAGACAAATGCTTGTAGGAGGTGTAATTGTAATGGCCACACGACGTCCTGCCACTTCGACGAGGCTGTCTACGAGAGGTCCGGCAGGGTATCCGGAGGTGTTTGCGACGATTGTCAGCACAATACGCGGGGGCAAAATTGCGAGCAGTGCAAACCGTTCTACTACCACGACGTCAGCAAGGATATCTCGGATCCTGATGCCTGCCAGCGTAAGTTGTCTTTAACGTGGGTCGACCAATCGCTTTGGAACTACTCCGGAAGTCTTATCGGCTTAACGTTAACTTGCAACTTTTTCGCAGCCTGCGACTGTGATCCTAGCGGCTCCTTGGACGACGGAATCTGCGACTCTAGAACCGATCCTTTAAGTGGTGATGAGTCTGGACGTTGTCACTGCAAAGCCAACGTCGAGGGTCGGCGCTGCGACCGCTGCAAAAACGGATTCTGGAATTTCGATCTTAACAATCCCGAAGGGTGTCAAGGTAAGGTGTCTTCATTGGAGCGACTTTTATAGGGTCGCAAGTGCATGATCTCACGCAGAACTTGCTTATTCCAGCTTGTACCTGCAATACTCTCGGTACCATTGACAATCAGGGATGCAACACGATCACCGGCGAGTGCACCTGTAAGAGGTACGTCACTGCAAGAGACTGCAACCAGTGTCTACCAGAGTACTGGGGACTGTCGGACGAGCACGACGGCTGCAAGCCTTGCGACTGCGATCCTGGTGGCGCCTACGAGAACTCTTGCGACGTCATAACCGGCCAATGTCGCTGCAGACCTAACGTTGCGGGCAGGACTTGCAACCAACCGGACCAGAGCTACTACACCGGCTCGTTGGATTTCCTCGTCTACGAGGGAGAGTTGTCCAGAGCAACGGATGTACGTGGTTTTGCGATTAGGATGTTTGTACCTCTATTTCAGCAATATGTATAAATATCCGTCTTTCACTTATCGTCGTAGAATTGCCAAGTGGTCATTAGAGAACCGTTCAGAGACGGAAGGAACAACACCTGGACCGGAATTGGATTCATGAAGGCGTTGGAAGGCTCCACGTTGAACTTCACCGTAGATGACATCCGTAGGTCGATGTGGTACGACATCGTCGTCCGTTACGAGCCGGTTCACCCTGGCGCCTGGGAGGACGTGCAGATCATCATCGAACGAGACGGCCGGGTAGACAGAGAGGGTCCTTGCGTAGATTGGAGACCCGACGACGATCGTCTTCGAGTGCAGCTGTTGGCGAACTCTCACAGTGCCGTGGCAATTCCGTCGGTTTGTTTGGAAGAGGGCAAGCGGTACAACATCATGCTGCAGTTCCGGAAGTACGGAGGAC
Organism: Orussus abietinus; assembly: GCF_000612105.2. Taxonomy (NCBI): domain Eukaryota; kingdom Metazoa; phylum Arthropoda; class Insecta; order Hymenoptera; family Orussidae; genus Orussus; species Orussus abietinus. Next base: position 556,241 of record NW_019394595.1, on the reverse strand, counting down.
ACCTGGACACTCCATCCGCGTCGATACTGGTGGATTCGGTAAGTAAAACTACAGATGGATCCAAATACGGTTACCTAAGGTCGTCATCTACGTATGCCACTTTTTAGATCGTTCTCAGACCCCGGATAGACACCATCCCGTTCTTCAGCGAGTCCGGACTGGGCGAGCTGCGTCGTCAGGAGTACGAGAGGTATCGCTGTAACGAGTTCCTGGACGAGGTGGGCGGCTATCGAAACGACCTGATCGAGATTTGCGGAAAGTTCCACAACAGCATAGGGTACTACGTGTTCGATGGTGCTCACGGTAAGTCGAGGCGAACCGACGTAGAGGTTAGTTATCCCGTGGACGATGTTAATAACTCCATTGCGTTCCCTTTTTGTAGCCTGCGAATGCAACCGAACGGGCTCCCACAGTCTGCTGTGTAAGCAATACGGCGGAATTTGCCCCTGCAAGCCAAACGTGGTGGGTCGTCGCTGCGACCGCTGCGCGCCCGGGACCTACGGATTCGGTCCCGAGGGCTGCGTTCCCTGCGACTGCGACAGCGTTGGCGCTCTGGACAACTTCTGCGACGTGGAGACCGGCAGGTGTAAGTGCCGACCCAACACTTACGGCCGCACCTGCGGTCAGTGCGAGCCCGGCTTCTGGAACTTCCCGCACTGCCAGCGGTGCGAGTGCAACGGCCACGCGGACAACTGCGACTCGAAGACGGGAGCCTGCATCGAGTGCCGTGATAATACGACAGGGCGAACTTGCGACAGGTGCGTCGAGTCCTTCTACGGCGACCCTCGCATCGGCGTGGACATCCCCTGCAGGTCGTGCCCGTGCCCGGGTAGCCGGGACTCGGGCCACTCCTACGCCGACAGCTGCTCTCTGGACTCGGTGACCCACGACGTGATCTGCGAGTGCTACCGGGGCTACTCGGGGCCGCGGTGCGAGGGCTGTGCCGACAACTACTACGGCAACCCGGAGGTCGCCGGAGGCGGATGCATCGCCTGCGACTGCAGCAACAACACCGACCTGGCCCAATCCGGAAACTGCGACCCGGTGACCGGGCGCTGCTTGCGCTGCCTCCACGACACGGACGGCGCCCACTGCCAGGTCTGCAGGGCCGGGTTCTACGGGGACGCGACTAGGCAGGACTGCCAGGACTGCCAGTGCGACGTCCTGGGGACTGACCGGGCTGCAGGACCCTGCGACCACCGGACCGGCCAGTGTCCTTGCCTGCCTCACGTGGTCGGCCGACTCTGCGACGCCTGCGAGGAAAACCACTGGCGCATCGCCAGCGGCGAGGGCTGCGATCCATGCGGGTGCGACGCCGTCGGTAGCGTGTCCGATCGCTGCAACCCCTACGACGGCACCTGCGAGTGCCGGCCCGGCTTTGGTGGCAGGAGGTGCAACGAGTGCCAGGCCAATTTCTGGGGCAACCCCAACGTCGAGTGCTACCCCTGTGACTGCGATCTCGTCGGCTCGGCCAGCCAGCAGTGCGACCGCGACACCGGGGCCTGCGCCTGCCACCGGGGCATCGGCGGCGAGAAGTGCGACAGGTGCGACCGCAGCTACATCGGGTTCGCGCCAAATTGCAGCCCCTGCGGGGAGTGCTTCGACAACTGGGACCTCGCTCTTCATGGTCTGCGGAACAGGACCGACGCCGTCATCGCCGAGGCCTCGCGCATTCAGAAAGTTGGAACCACCGGGGTGTACAGTCAGGAGTTCGAGAACATGCTGACGAGTTTGGACCGGGTACGAGATCTCGTCGCAAACGCTACCGTGCGCAGCCAGGACCTCGACGAGCTGGCAGAGCTAGCCAACAAGCTGGGCGCAGGGGTCTCCAACTCGGGAGATCTCCTCAACAAGGTCGACGACCTCCTCGAGAGCGTCGGCCAGAAGGTCAGCTTGGCGGACGCGGCCCTGAAGAACATGAAGAACCGAACCAATGGGCTGCATCGTGGAGCGAACGAGCTCAGGGAGAACGCCACCAGGTTGCAGGAGGCCAACGTGCAGGGGGCTCTCAATGTCACCCTACAGATGGCCGACCAGTCCCGCCAGGCCGAGAAGACGGCCAATGGCACCACCAGCATTCTGGGCGATGCCGAGCGGTACCGGAAGCACACCGAGAACTTGCTCGCCAAGAACTCGGCCGCCGTGGACGAGGCGCAGCGCAGGAACAAGGAGGCGCTGGTGGAACTACGAGGAAAACTGGAGGACGTCGACCGGGACATGCCCTTGGTCAATCTCGCGATGTGCGGAGAAAACGTGACGGATTGCAGCGCTCTGTGCGGGGGTGCCGCCTGCGGTTTCTGCGGGGGGTTGTCCTGCGATCTTGGCGCCGTCACCAAGGCCAATCAGGCTCTCGATGTGGCCAGGAACCAAGCGGTCCAAATCAAGGCCCACAAGGACGAGGCCGAGCAACTTCTCAGGAACGTGAGTAAATTCGGAATGATCCATCGGGGGCTTTTCGTGGGGGTAGTTATCCAGTTAGTTTCCGATTTTTTTCGTTAGGACAAAAAGGGTCAAGGTAAGTGTCGCATAAGTCGTACACTGATAAAAATGCTCCTGTAAATTTACACCCTCAATCATTAGTTATTTCGACGCCTATTACGTTGCCCCTGTAACATCACATTTAGCGTCTGTCCGTTAAAGAGAATTATAATATAGTGTTACATTTAATTTGAGTATAAATACACCGATATGGTGTATATTACAATGTTATGTGTATTTATACATTTTTTAATTTGTAATTATTCCATTTGACGTTTTTCTGTGGCAACCTTTATTTATGAGGTATGTAAAAGTGTATGAAAATTTCCATCGATTTTTATCAGGGCACGTTCATAGAAGTGCCGAAAGAGGAAATCCGGTTTCCTCGATCCTGGGTGCGGTGAGTAATAATCGTTAGAAAGCACGTTTCCTCGTTGCAGATGATCGAGACGAAGCAGGACGCGACCGCGGCCAGGTCGAACAGCCAGGACGCGTTCAACTACGCGCAGGTGGCCCGCAACCGCACGGAAGTCCTGGCGAAGGCTTTAGCCGAGGCGAACGAGAAGATCTGGGCGATCCTGAAGGAGGACCAGCCGACGCCGGCGATGGTTCGCGACCTGGCGGAGCAGGTGCTGGCGACGAACATCGAGCTGCAGCCGGACGAGATCAAGCGGTTGGCGGGCAGGATCAGCGGCATCGTCGTCTCGCTGACGGACTCGGAGAAGATCCTGAAGGACACGGCCGACGACATCGAGGTGGCGAAGGAACTGGCGTCCAGGGCGAGCTCCGCGAAAAACGAGGCGGTCAACGGGCAGACCCTGGCGGGCAAGGTGGTCGACCTGCTTAGCGACACCCAGCAGGCCCAGGAGCAGGCTCAGGCAGCCATCGACAAGGCCGAGAAGGACGTGGCCCTCTCCGAACGGGATCTGGCGGACATCGTCCAGGAGACGGGTCGGGCCCAAAAGAAAGCGGACAACACGACGCGCGCCGTCGAGGCGCTGGACGGCCGCCTCAAGCGGCTGCAGACCGACTCGGTGAAGAACGATTTCGTGATCAACCAGGAGATCGGCGTGGAGGCCCGGAAGGTCGCCCAGGAGGCCCGGGACGTCGACGCCAAGACCGACCGTCTGGCCGCCGAGTACAAGAAAGCCAACGGCCTCCTGGACCATCGGGCCAACAAGAGCAGGGACGACATCCAGCGCGCCAAGAGGCTTCTCCAGAGGGCGTCCGAGCTCACCGCCGACACCTCGACCAAGTTCAAGGACCTGGACGGCATGGACGGCGTCTACAAGGAGAACGAGAGGATGCTGAGCGATCTCACCGGCGAGGTCGACTCCCTCACCGCCGAGATCGACCGACACCTCCAGGAGATCGAGACCAAGTCCCAGCTGTACAGACGGTGCTCCTCCTAGAGGTCCGGGTCTCCGGTCGAAGTCGTCGTCGGCGTCGATTTTCGCGACGCCGGGCCCGGTAGGCCCGCTTTCATGGACCACGTGATAGCGACCTCGAGGTCGTCCCTTCCCCGAGCGTGGGAGGACGCCACTTCCGGTCTCTTTTCTACCTCGAGGTCCAGCGGGAGGTCCTTTCAAAAAGGAGCACCGACTCATCCGGGTCTATCTCTCGGCGATGACTCGTATGGCGGCGATTCGACGGCGCCGGACGTATCGTCGCTTCGGCCGATTCGTCGATTAGCTGCCTCGGCCTAGAACGAAAAAGAGAGGAAAAGAAATCGAAGAGCGGTAATTCAAAACGCGTCGACCCTCGTCGTTCGTCGTAACATAAGTGCATAATCACCCCGTTCGGCGGCTGACGGACGAACCCACCGTCGGCGCGTCTGCAACGGACGGCCAGACGCCGACTCGCAATACTTACACCAAAACCCCTCGAGGTGGGACGAAAGCGGCATCTATGGGGTCTCGTTTATGAGATTTTTCTGCGAATCGGCGAATGAGTACCGGCACGTCGGAAACTCTCCTACGTGTACATGGAGGCTGTAAGGCCGTTTGCCCACGTACCGGCACCGACTTTTCCGCCAGAAACAATATAACTTTCGTTTATTTACTTAATTACCATCGAAAAAAACCGGTGACGGCACGATCGACCCCTTAGGTGTCACTTTCGCATCGTCTTAATCCTATATTTAATACTTTGTTACGAATGTACCCTCGAGAAAATTATATTACAAAGAGGAATAAAAGAAAAGCGTTAAGTAGAGCCTACTCGACGTCAGAAATTCAACGTTCGCTCGTCGATCGTTTTCTTTCTCCGCTTTTAAGACTTTACGCGAAACCGATGGACCCGGTAAAACGATAAATCGCGGCTAACGCGGGTCGCTTCCCACTTCCGGCACCGGAAATTCGCTCGGTCCTTATCGGGACGGGGGAAGAAACAACATTTTCCCGCTTCCTCGAGATTATCCACTCCGAAACGGTCCGCAGGCTGCGATCGCAGCTGCGGAGAGAACACCCCGGCGACTCGTAGAATGGCTTCTTTCCAATACACCCGGACAATATGCCGGAACTCCATTGTGCCCCTCGGGCGAATTAAAATCCCCCGCCGGGCGGACGGCAATTCACCCTTGTTTCTTCAGTTTCCCCTGCTCAGTCTTCTCAATTTTTTATCCTACGATTAATTCGCACGGCTTTCGCAAAATTCAGTCTCCGCCTCGAGAGCCTGCCTTCCCCGTTGCTGGTTGTTCCGAAATCATAAAGTCGACGTATTTAAGGCCGATCGTCCCTCGTTACCGAATCGCATTGTTCTTTATCGCGGGAAATCAAAGGCAATCGGTTCTCAAAGAAGGAAACCGTTTTCACCGATTTCCGAGAGTATAGCCCTTTAACGGCGGCGTTTCGGAAAGCGCGGAGCGAGACAAAATAGGACCTTAGGAGCGTGCCTTGTCTCCTTTGCATCGATAATGCGTTAACAATGAGAAAAAATGATCGAGTTAACGATACGTGGAATTCTAGGTACAGGGCTCGGGGTAAAAATGGTGGGCAGCTTGCAGCGAGGTCTCGCCCGTGAATGGAGACTCTGTTGCGTCGGAAGGGAGCGTGGAAGAGGAGCACCGGGCCGGCGTTCCCTGGGGGGGTGCACAATGCTCGCATTCAAAGTCTACTTGCCCGGAACCTTTCCAGTCGCCGTCAAGGGACAAGGGAGGAGAGCCCGAGAAAGGGTTTCCATGTTGCCCGATCGCCTCCTGGCCAAGTCGAGTTAAACGCCTTCTTATCGAGCGAACGTATCGCGAGGCCGATTAGGGGCTACGCTCGTTTCCTTCGAATTTATCTGCGACTATCGCGTTTATGTCTATATTTGTCCGTCATATGTTCGTATTTGTCGCAACGTGCCCGTAGGTACGGTCGTCCCTTAATTTACGCGGAGGGTCCGTTTCGCGTGGATTCGTTTTACGAATTTAAAAGAGGAACGTTTCGTAGAACACAATTTGGGATGACGCATTCTCCTACTTATCTATTCACGGAAGTAGGCACGACTCCGCTCCTACCATTGCTTGCACTCTATTTGCTTTTCGGCTTTTAAGGGTTCGCCTCTCTTTTCGTGCCGACCCGAATACAAGGAGATAGTCCCCGGCAGATCGGCATATCGCGGTGGAAGGAAACGAGGAAACCAAAGGAAACGAGTTTTTCGTCCCTGGAATGCTTACTCGAAAAGTAGCCGGGACGTTTTGTCGTTGCATCGAAGAATTCGGTCTTATCGGAGACGATATCTAACGAAAAATTGACCGAGCGTTAAAAGCGATTACACATATGATACGCATTATTCGCATGGTAACGATATTCGTGGAACGCGAGCCCATTGATAATAATGCCACTAATCGGCCAACCGATAAAAGTTAACGGATTCGCCGGCAACGAAAACCACGATTGCGGCAAGGAAGTCCAGTCACTCGGATTCTTTGTAAAGCATTATTCGTCGTCATTAAACGTCAGGATTTCCTTTCGCCGCGATTTCCGAGAGGAACGAACTTCTTCTCGAATTAAAATATTCCAAAAACTGATGTCACGGACGAAGTTTAAATTTCATTAAATCCTTTCGTACGTTCATTACGGCCAGGAGAGCCAAGTCGGTCGACGAAGCGGAAACGTGCCAAACGGAGGATAAAGAGCGAAGCGATAGAGACGTCGAGCCGTAAGCTGCGAGATAAGGAGGGGTATAAAGGATATTTGCCGAGTTAAGGGTCCCGGACCCCTTGCTCGGGGTAGCTCTCGGGGGTCGGTCCTATTTACCGTGGATGCTCGCCTCGCGATTGTTCTTTGGCTTCGGGGGTTGGCAGCTGGTCCGCCGCCCGATCGAGTCCGAGTCCGGGACCGCGGCCGACCGGGGGAACTCGGGGAACGAGAGGGAACCGAGTCGGGGGCCGCGCTCGCTCTTGCTCGCTCTCGATCGGACGGTCGACGCCAGTCGACGCCGCGCCGTCTGCCCGGCGTCTCTTCTTCCGTGATCATCGGTGGTCCCTTATTTTTCCCGTCCTCGTTATTTGGCGCGATTTAGTGCTTTCTCGTCTTCGACGTGGTTTTGTTCCGTGGTTTCGCGTCCGTGACGTTCCTCGGTGATTTCTCGTCTTTGCCGGTACATTGTGATTTTGAAACTGGCGCAACACGGTGGTCCCTCGTTTTATCGGGTTTTTCAAGTTTGACGTTTCCGTCCATTTGGCGCCACGCAGCTTCCCGTGTCTCCAATTCGACGGTTCTTGCCATTTGACGCGGTTTACCCGACGCCGAGTCGATCGCAAAAAGCGGACTCGCCCGATAACGGAACGCGCCTCCGTCCATTCCGGGGGACGAGGAGTCCCGCCGGTCCACCGGGACGCGGCTCCTCTCCGGAGAGCGAAAGAGGGAAACGGGTCGGTCACTCGGAGATAAGACCTCCCGTCGCCGTCGTAGCGACCAGCGGACGGGAGAGGGCGGAGGATGCGAGCGGGAGGACCGGCATGGAGCTCAACGGGAACCACTCGCTCGACGAGTACCCTCGGCACTTCCCCAGGTCGGCCACGGTCTTCGCCGCCGTCTGCGCCATCGTCTTCAGCGTCGTCGGCGTTCTAGGTACCTCGACTTCGGATCTTTCTATTCCTCTTTGCGCCCACGAGGTCGATCTCGCTCTCGAACGCGCGTCTTTCGGTGCTGGAAACGATTTAATCGACTTAACGTTTTAATCAACGATAAAATCCGCGAGGATTCAACGATCGTTAACGAGAGCTCTTCCGCCGCGTTAAGCGCCGCTGGCCCGCCTTCACGGGTCTCTTTTGTCAGAAATTGATTAAACATCTCCGATTACATCCTTGTATTTATTTTCTATTTAGGATTGGATTTTGAGAATCATTGCGGTAAGAAATATCGAATCAAACGACAATCGGAAATGAAGAGAACCGTGCGCGTTTTTTTTTTCGTATAAGAAAGGAGAACGGTTCAAGGCCAATAAGAAATAGATATCACGGACGTGTTCAAACTCTTGTCCGAGGAAAACGTTCCTCGTGCAGTTAACGCTAATGCGTGTCCTTTTCAACGCTTTGACAGATAAAGACGTTTATATATGGCCACCAAATGGATCACCATTGCCTGAGTACGCTTTGATGAATTGTGCCATTCACTCGGAAATCGTGAAAACGATTTGCCTTTGGTTTCGTACGATAAACAGCGATGCGATTCGGTAACGAGACACGTTGGACTTTAAAATTGTGACAACGTTTCGGTGATGTCGATTAGATGTTAAGATTCGTTGCAAAACCGTGTGACGAGTAACGCGCGTGGTCCCATCGCAACGTAAGAAGTCGTTGTTGCGATATCGACGAAACGATTTCCTCGAGAACACCGAGGAGGGCCTGGGCGATGCATTGCAGCAGTCGCTGCGGTATCGATATCAACTTTGGTATCGCTAAAGCGAACAACGAGAGGCACTGTGCTCGTCCAGACGGCAACGAGTACCGAGAGTTCTCGCGAACGCGTTTTCCGACCCCGATTCCTCTTGATTCCTCTTGATCCCGCGAAGGGTTCGACGGCTTCAATCGAGGTGATTTTACAGGTAACCTGATAACGGTTTTGGCCCTCCTCCGGTACGCTAGACTGAGGAGGCACGCGACCACCGCCTTCGTAATCAGCCTGAGCGTCTCCGACCTGATCTTCGCGGGGGTGAATCTTCCTCTAACTGCCAGCAGATACTTAAACGAGGCCTGGGTCCTCGGGGAGACTTTATGCCGCATCTTCCCCGTCTTCTTCTACGGCAATGTCGCCGTTTCCTTGCTCAGCATGGTGGCGATCACGGTGAACAGGTGAGGCTGAAGATACCCCGTTGTTAAATGATTATAACGCTAAAATTATCGACAGTTTATATATACCTATTTCTATTGGGGTTGGTTTTTAAATATAACTTATGCTTTGGTCAAGCGAGGGCAAGTAATGGTCGATTTAGAATGGGCTATAGTAGACGGAATTATTTTTAACCCTTTCGTTCCGGCGCCGCTCACTAAACAGAGCCCCGCGTCGAAAAGGTACACATTGCGCGGATCTGCAGGTCCTTTGATGGACGCCGGATATATCCAGCGTTCGTATCTGCAGATTTATCGATGAAGGCTGGATGGATGAATAATGCGGAATTAATGTTATACGTATCACAGGAAACGCGGAAAGATCGATCGAGGGGAGACGAGAAAATTGAAGAGATACTTTTAAATAAAAATGTTGAAATCGGTACTTTTAGCGGTAACGGAAGGTTCTCTTCAGGTACGTCCTGATCTCCAAGTCGGAGATCTACGCCAGGCTGTACACGCCGCACGGCATCACGGCTATGCTGATCGCCATCTGGACCCTGAGCTTCTCGTTGCTGATCCCACCCCTGGTGGACGCCTGGGGGACCCTGGGCCTGGACGCGGCGACCTTCTCCTGCACGATCCTGAAGAAGGACGGCAAGAGTCCGAAAAAGTTCCTTTTCCTGCTGGGCATCGTCGTGCCCTGCGTGGTCATCATCGTCTCGTACCTCTGCATCTACTGGAAGGTTCGCGCCAGCCGCAAGAACCTGGAAGCCCACGGTCGCAGGAACGGGAATTGCGGATTCAAGCGAAGAGAAGACTCCAAGGTGACCAGGCTGATGCTCACCATCTTCCTTTGCTTCCTGCTCTGCTTCATGCCCCTGATGCTGGTCAACGTGATCGACGACAAGATGAGGATCCCGATCTTGCACGTGGTCGCGTCCGTCCTCGCCTGGGCATCCTCGGTCGTCAACCCCTTCATCTACGCCGGGACGAATAAACTCTACAGGGAAGCTTATAGACAACTTTTGTGTCGCTCGACCGGAAAACCGCCGACCGTCGTTGGTCCAAAACCCACTCACTCGCACTCCAGCAAGATGTCCTCGCAACCGACGTAGCGGCCATTTCCGGGGCTCCTCTTCCTGAAGTTGCTCTTCAAGTATGAGTTGGCCCTCGAAGACGTTCCCTTGACTCTGGACGTTTCTTGAAATGCCGGGGAGATCCGAGGTGTACCGACTTATCTTGCAGGAACTTTTGCTTGCGTCTTCTTCGTGACTGACGAGATGACCGCGCGTCGACAATAGGGATGCGACGAGTCGAATACTTTACCGACTCGAGTTACTCGAATTCGAACGCATTGCCAATAAGAGCTTGGACTCGAGGCGATAACTCGGAACGCATACATTCGACGCGGTGAGTTGAGTCTATTGCGAGTTGGCGAGGAAAACGACTCGATTAACGAGCTAAAATACTCGACTCGTCGCATCACTAATCAACGCCCAAAACATAATTCTTGGGGTCAAATGCCATTTAATGTACAACCTGGTTCGATGTTACATCGTCATTGTCGCTATTTCAAGACGTGTGTATATATATTACATACCCCGCGCCCACGCGTGACCTTCCGATTCGTTAATTCGTGGTGTCCATTGTAATGGGAATTAATACGTATATAATTAATGTGTACTAAAATTAGTCAGATCGTTGCGTGCATTATGTTCGCATTCGGTGAAAAACATTTGAGATCGGCATTGGTCTTCTCCGGTGCTTCGAATACAAAGGCGGTGAATTAAGTATGTATGCGTTAATCGGACGTCGACGTTGGCGACGACGCGAGACATTTGTTCGCTAGAATTAATTAAATTAGCGAGATGCGATACCGAGTAAGTCTCGTTAAACTTTGTACTTGCTTCTCCCTCCTTGGTGTACCACATTGAAACGCGTAGATTCAACATCGACGTTGATGTTCAGGACGTACGAGCGCGCGAGGACCGGAAGTCTTCGAAATCTTTGATGTCGGCCATTACGATATAAATATAAAGCATAAAATATAGAAATATTTCTCTGCATTATGTACAACTTTGCCGGCTTAATTCCCTTCCTTCGTATAAACGTTCGGTATTCGTTGTACGGATATGGAACGCCAATCGGTGCACAATACCGCGTTTGTTGTGTAACGTTCGAATGTACCGATTTAAACTTAAAATCCAAAAATGGAATGCATGAAGTTGAACGCAATAAATCGCGCAAGTATCTAATATCGATGATTAAAAGATCTAGGTACTATAACAAAAGGTATAAAAACTCATTCATATAATGACATCTGTAAAAATACTGCCTAGTTACTTCAATTAAGTTTAAGACTCGATTATATACGCAAATCGATTGAACACAAGGGACTGAACAAGTTACGCAGCCTTAACACGAGCAAAAGCGCGTATTACGGAGCGAGAATAAAATAAAGAGATAATCGAATTTCCCCCTTATCTAGGTTGCGTGAAATCACGTGCAAGACGTTACGTTAGATCTCGTAAACACCCCCCGACACTGGTACATAGACTTGTACAAGCACGAGTAGGTCGCAATTAAGTACGTGTACCCGTTGGAATGTATATAAAAATTCTTAAAACTAGATGCTGCTCTAGATCTCTTAATTCAATTCGAGTTCCGGGACGTAAGGCTCCGTGATGGCGGTGATCGGACAGATGCTGAGAGTGTCCTGCAAACGAAGAGAAGATCGCGTTATGAGGGTGAAAAAGAGGAGCCGGAATATCAGGGTCGGAAAGAGAATATTAGGAGCCACAATTACCAGGCGAACCAGCTCGTCGAAGGACGGCCGCTCTTCAGGGTCAGACTGCCAGCAGGAAAGAACGACCTCGTAGAGCGGATCCGGGACATCGGGTGGTCGTCTGGGTCGAAGACCTCTGGAGACGGCTTCCTCCAGGTCGCTGTCGAGCTCCAGATCCGCGTAAGGCGTGCCTCCGACGCTGAGCATCTCCCAGATGAGGACGCCGAAGGCCCAAACCACTCCCGGCTGGTGGTTCCTCCTGGAGTTTCGGTCGAAACACTCGACGGCGGTCCATCGGATATACTTCAGGTCCTCCGTGGAGTGCTTGGCCAGTCCATGGCCAGTAATCTTCGGGATCCAGTTCTCAGCGATGCCAACGGTTCTGGCGCAGAGACGCTCGTGAGCGATTTTTTGGGAGGCCAGGTACCTCAGCCCTTGCGCCACGCGGGCTCCGATAGGCAATATTCTATCAGAAGGGAACGAACCACCCGACCGGGAGTCGAGCAGATGATCCTTCAGGGTGAAAGGCGGCATTTCGAAGACGACGTACAGGGTGTCGGGCGTTTCGCAGGTGCCCGTGAGTCCAGCGAGGTATTCGTGCGACCCGGCACGAATGCACACGTCGAGCTCCCGCAGCATCATCTTTTTTTCCGATCCCCTCAACAATCCATCCGAGATGCCGTGGACGCAAACCCTGGACGGTGTACCATCCCTTTTTACAGTGCCGGAATGGATCGTACCAAAGCGACCCCTTCGAAGAACCACGGCGTCCACGGAGAGGAAATTTCGCGGGATGCTCCAAACCTTGTTCTTCAATTCGTGATAGTGATCCGCTCTCTCGGGAACGTCTTCGGGGATGTACGCAACGTTGTCGACCTCGTAGATCGGCCCTTGTAGGGTCAGTTCTCGGCGCTCGGACAGACTTCTCTCCCGGCCCTTTCGATGACGGCGTTTCAGAAGTACATAGAGGAATATCGAAGCAACCAGGAGCGTTCCCAGGATGCCTATGGCCACGCAGAGGACGATCGCCGTGGAGTCCATTCGCGCCTCCGCTGAATGCTGTAAATACCGTGTGCCTTCTGTTAAATCCGAGTATCCGTATCGCATTTCGTCTCTAGCTCTGGACACGATTGCCGCTCCTATTCGAGGGATCGGTGCGCCTGCCATCAAAGGTGCATTGTAGTATCCACCTACGTATCCACCGTTTCCCACCGTAAATCGCTCGTATTTTTCGAAATCGCGTGCCTCGAATTCTCCGGTGACGTAGTATCCCAGGCCTTCCTGAATCGAGTCGTTATAATTTGGGAAAACTGCATCTGCACCAAATGGCGGTATTATTCCTGGTCGAACCACGACCACCTGATATGCGCTTACGGGTCCGTTTTCACTACAACTTCTTGTCAGTATTATGGTCACGGTGGTGTCACTCTTTCCCAATAATTTTGGTGGATCGGGCTTACAAGGAGGTCCAATGGGTGTCCATTCTACTGCATAGGCAGGTTCGCCATTTCCTTCCTCGTTTACGGCTGTAACCGATACGTTGTATTTGGTTCCGGGTTGGAGACCTCCAAGCGTAGTTTCATTGGATGTGCCACCTTGTATTCGACTCTCGACAGGGGGTAAAGGTTCAAAGGCGTGAGTGTCGATGGATACTGCTCGGACTTTGTATAACGTCACGTTACCATTAGGTAGAATAGGAGGTTCCCACGTAATTTTAAATTCATCCTGTTTCATTCTATTTACTTGTATTCGCCTCGGTGGACTTGGTCCTGTAAGAAGAAATAAATAACTTATAAAAAAGAGAGATTTCTACGTGACGTTATTGCATGACATTTGATATTTTTACCTTTTTGACTCGTGGCGTATACACTCACAGCCTCATGAGATCCACAAAAGGCAGACGCATCAGTGACGCATGGAATTGTACAAGCACGTGACTCTCCATTCCTACCGTACGTGCTACCACAGTAGCATTTTTGCCCATCCGTCAGCCCAGCGAACCTGATTAAAATTAAATGTATTAAAATATTAAATGTATCAATTTGATAAACTAATGTAATATTTTTTAATACACCTACTTGTAATACCGAGACTGGCATTCTGCAACGCATTCCAAAGGACTACTGGCACGATCGAGGGCTAGGAAAGGAAGGTCCAGGTTCGACTCCAAGCTTTTAAAGCAACCCAGATACTCCAGAGCCATCGCGTAACTCTGACTTCGGAGCATTAAGACCATGATAAAAACTATCCATGGTGCAAACATCGTGTCGAGATATTAAATCAAACTCAACTTTACGATAACTTTTTAACCATTACGGTCCGATGACATTGTGCAAATACGAGCATTCATTGAATAAAAGAAAATATTATACGTATGTATAGAATAGCATGGCAACATTAATAGTCGATGGACTAATTTACTTCGAAGAACTTGTACTCACTTTCAAGCATTAAATTTTCTTAAGCATACCGGAAAATATGCGACGCGCCACACCTGCATTAAACACTGTTGACTCTACCTGCGACGAGAAAGTGCCAGCGCATCAACCAGCAATGCTTCCCGAATTCCAAAGAAATGGATCATCAGCATTAAAAAACGGGATTGTGCGACTATCCAAGACGATCAACGACTCTCCATTTCGTTCAAAATCAACCGCGTTAATGTTTTCTTGCTTTTACCGCTACCTGATCGATATCTCGATTTTTCACGTCCAATGACATCTGCTCAAAGATTTTTCAAAATATCGAGCTCCCAGCAGTCTCGGGAAGGAATAACAGTTTGTAACAGTTTTTAGAGAAGAACCATGACGGATATTTGCGACAGGTGATCGGACAAAGGCAGGACTTGGTCGGTGATCCAATCGTGTAATTATTCCGAGCACTCCGAGTCGGGCTGGACCGGGCGCGGCATCAAGAATGACGCCACCTAACCTAAGTCAACGGATTCGAACGTACGCTACGACTACAACTTTATATACTCTGTTTCTTATTCCACATTCACAACATTCATTAATAAACGGTGAACCGTAGAAATAAAGAGTGGCAGAGAGTCCCATGTTCCTCATATTTTGCAACTATCGAGAGTTGTTTTCACCTAGCGGTTATACAGCAAAGCTGGTTCACACTTAGCATGAACGGACTGCTTTGTGACATGACAGATTTCGACGTTACCTACTAATTTAAGAACTCGCGATATATACAGAGTGTAACAGAAATGGTGGAAACGGTTTATAATGCGCTATCCTTGTTGAAAAAGGAATCAAAAAGTTCTCTACTATTTTTTCCTACAGAGCAATAAGTTTAAAAACATTTCCGTGTACTGACTCCCTTAAGTAGTGGAATCAGTATTGACGAAAAAGTGAACGTCATATTGTTTTTATTTATTCCACTTAAAAAATGCGAAATACATTTTTTAACGCCAAGCAATTATCCAAATTGAAACCTTCTAATTGTGTTCTGTTAGGAAATTACGAATACGGAATTCTCAGATCTTTCTTACTGAATATTCATATCTTAAGAAAAAGATATTATCTACCGCAATGGTTGAGCAAATCGCTTCGTGAGAAGTCTTCCAGTTCATCAGTCCGCCCTTCAGATTGACTGGGAGACGTTCCCAATTACATTCATTACTGCGTTGCTCATAACTCCAACTCTTGATTTCCACGATTACTCACCGGTCGAAGTATCGACCGAGCAAATGTGAGTAGTTATAAGGCAGGGAAAATTTGTCCGTCTTTCCTGGGAGCGCTTGCAATCGATCATGTCCTTCATTAATGCGAACACGATGCGCCCGAAGCGGCGATTCGAATGCGTCAAATAAATTTAAATATATTCTCGCATTTTAAAAGCGAAACATTACCGTTTTATAATTCCCCTAGTAGCTCAAAATATTTCTTATATTTTTTATATATTTAATGCATATCGTGCCTTTTGTAAATATTTGGCAGACATTTGAAATATTTTCAAAACATTTAGAATATTATTTTCATAATATTTGTATAATGTTAGCTCCACGTTTTATAAATAAAAAGGGGCGATCAAGGAAGGCGCCGAACTGGAGCCATGTGGAAATAGATAAAACCAACATTTTAATGTATCAGTACCTTATCATCGAATTACTCAATACCGCATGAAACACGCCTAAGGTCATCCGTTTCGACTGACGCGGATTGTTTCCGTTTTAGAATATCCTTCCCGTATTAGGTATGCGTAACTAGCCCAGTTGGTCAGTAAGTTCCAGAAGGTCCAATTACGGAATATATTGGGGCATGTTCAAGCACGACAATTTCGGTGATTTCCAGCACGCAGCTTTCTTTCTCGGCAGGAAGGAAAGCACGTTAAGGCCTATAACTCTACCGAGTTTCTTGATTCGGATACGCAATTGCCAATCCGAGATTAACTAATCGTAGTTAAGAAATTTCACGCCAATCGCTGTCGGTGCAACCTGCCTTAAGGGAAATCGACGCATTTTTCCAATAAGTAGCCAGCGAGTCAGCCATTGCCGAAGTCCTGCGCAAAAATAGAAGGCAAATTCTTAAGTTCCACGCGAACTTAAGACATCCAGGGAGTAAAGTTTCGGAGCGTTAAACGCTGCGGCAGAGTCGCGAGTTCGGCGACGCTGGAGCGTGGCACAGGGGCATCCACGCGGCAGCATGTGGAGAACTCGCAATCGCCGCACGTGCCGTGACCGGATTGCAGTGCCGCGAACCTATCGTGCCTAGGTTCGCCCATTCCGTTCAATCGGAACGGTAATTACTCGACGGAGACAGCCGGCGACGCGCGAAGGTAATCGACGATCGACCCCAAGGCCGATTCGCGAGACGAAAATCGAGCGGCGTCGCGACATCGGCCGAGTTTAATTCAGTCCCCGGAGAGACATTTCGACATATTCGAGCATTTTCGAGCGGCGATGGCGGTAATCGTCGAGAAGTCGACGGGGAGTGTTAATTCCCCGGAGTAGCGGAGGAGGTCGAGCGCCATCCCCGCGAAGACTGGCGCAAGAGGGAGGGTCGGCAGGATCGTGCCTCTCGAAATTAAATCTATGATTAATTTCCGTATGCAAATCGGCGCGGGATCGCCTTTCCGGGGATCCCGCGAGCCGGATCCGGAGAGAAGATCGATCGATCCTCCTTAAAGCTGGGTACACATGCGAGTACGATGATTTCTTTCGTTACCTGGTATAAGTCCTAAGACCAGGCATTTCTTTCATTTCGTCTTGCCTTGTACGGTTGTATCCTTTCGTGCTTTGTTTCCTCCGTTTTAAGGGTAGAACCACCGGTCGATTTGTTTTGGCCGTGGTCGGCCATCGAAAACCAGTAATTTCTTTAACATCTTTTAATAAAAAATGAAATTTCATGAGTATCGGAATCTTTCTTATAGCTTCTATATCGAGGTTCCGAAGTTTGCCGAAAAATCGACCCCTCGGATGCCACTTTCGTATCCCCTTAAGATCTCGGCACGTACATCCAATATTCGTCTTTGTCGCGCTTCTCGAGGCGTTTGCCGCGTCTTCGGTCTGCGGTCCGACTCGGGCCTTGGGGATGGATTTCGAATCGGGGCGGGGGCGCAGGTGCCGGCCGAGGAGGAGGTCTCCTGAGCTCGAGTCACGCGATCCGCCTGGGGGATGCAGGGGGCAAGGGGTGCTCAGGGGAAGTCAGGGTGGAGTCGACGTCGGTAGCCCGTAGTCGGAAGGATGAAGCCCACGGCGCGGCTCGGTCTCGCTCTCTCCTTCCTCTGCGAGGTCCTGCTCCTCGAGGACCTTCCCCTCGTCGAGTCGCAGCGGAGCCACGCGCGCCAGGGCCTCGGCCGCGAGCCCCCCACCGTCAGGATCCCCGGCCAGGGCGCGCTCCTCGGCAAGGAGGTGCGTCGCCGACGACCCCGACGACGTCCGTCCCCGCGCCGCGAGTGAGCGACCTCGGGTTCACCGGGTTCACCGGGTTCACCGGATCTCGTTGCCACTTTCTCGCTACTTCCTGGTTTTGGGGCGAAACGTTGCCCGTGGCTTCTGCCATGTAACTCGTAACCTGGGAAAACGACCCTTCTCGACGCGTTCGCTAACATGTACTAGAACTACGGCCATCTAAAACCGGTCACTTTGACTGGGCTTGGTAGTTCTAGGGTTAGAGGTTTGGAAATTGTAGGAAACGTAAACTCGCGCGGAGAATCGGAAGGCGCGAAACCGAACCTCCCGGGATAACGGAAGCCCCGATTGCCGATAGGTGTTCCTGAGCCGCGCGCAGAAGGTGACGGCGTACCTGGGGATCCCTTACGCCCAGGCGCCGCTGGGGCCGCTGCGCTTCGCCGCCCCGGTGCGCTCGCCGCTGCCCTCGTGGACCGGCACGCGCGACGCCTCCCGGTACCGGCCCTCCTGTCAGCAGCAGGTCGCCCGGCGCAAGCTCCACGAGACCCTCTACCTGCGCCTCCTGCCGCCCGACGACCAGCCCGACCCCGGGTTCAGCGAGGACTGCCTTTTCCTCAACGTCTTCGTGCCCGACGGTGAGGCGAGACCGCCGATCTCTGTGATAATTAGACAGGGAACGCACTTCCGCGTTTCCTCCGATAACTCGATTTTCCCTCAATTCTTTTCTGAAGCCGATTTTTCGATTCTTCTTAGACACAAAATGTAAAATCCCAAGAGAAGTATCGGATAAGTTGTATATCCGTCCTCCTTGTCCTGAATGCTCGAGGAGGACAAGAAGGACGTTTTGATTGCCTTAAGAGAACGTCATAAGATGTCATCCGTACAGACAATATCGTTTTTCTCGATGAAGGACCCGTGGACACCATATCTTCTCAAACGCCGGATAAATTAATAACGTATTCCTCGGCAATGTTAATCCCCCCGTTTTACTCGAGCATGCAATTATTTCGAAAGAAATTTCGTTGGAAAAAAAATTTGCCCGCGAACTCGCACAACGGCTCGATAAAGTTCCGATATGAAGAATTAAGAGCGGCGCCCTTGAGGCCTCGTGGGAGGCGCTTCCGGGATAGATGAAAATCGTTTTTCGAGGTAAAAACGCGAAGGAAATTTTCGATTCGCGCGATAGTCCTCGGACCGAGCGATTTCCCAGTTTTTTCCGCTCGAGAAGTCTCACCAGCTGCACGCAATGTCGAGGTAATGTCGAACTCGGTAATCGCTAAGGAGCTCGCACGGCCAGGTCGGGGCGGAGTGCGCTCTCTTGGCGATCGATCTGCCGATAGGACCGAACTTGGCTCTTTCTCATTTTTTTCTTCTTTTCTTTGAAGAGGCCTACCGGCTTGCGGTCGATCCGCTCAAATCGGTTAAGTCAATACCGCGTA
Organism: Orussus abietinus; assembly: GCF_000612105.2. Taxonomy (NCBI): domain Eukaryota; kingdom Metazoa; phylum Arthropoda; class Insecta; order Hymenoptera; family Orussidae; genus Orussus; species Orussus abietinus. The sequence continues at coordinate 537,420 of NW_019394595.1, read as the reverse complement.
GCCGAGGGGTGGCGGGCGTTGCTCCTAAATTATTCGGCGCGCTAACAGGCGTGGATCCGACTTTTAATTCGTATCGTGATCTGGAATTATTTATGGCACCCCGTGGAAACGAAAAACCTCGCCTCCTTGCTCTTCTTCTCCCTCGACGCGAAGATATGCGGAGGAATTTCCGGACATAAACGTCTTTTCTTCTTTTTCTGTGCCGCGCAATGTTAGCGATGGACGCATTAATGTCTACCAATGTTGGTAAATTGCGTACGGCGCTCTAATTTGTTCACCTCTCCCATTGCGTGCACATTTTTCGGTATCCGATGGGAACGAAATGCAAAACCGTGATATCTCGTGACCCGGCATTAATGTTACGTTAATCCCGCGTTATCTCGAGGTGCTACCGTAATAAACGCGCGACTTAGGAGTCACGCATGTACTTTTCATTTTGTTACGTTAAACCGAGTCCCCTCGATGTGCACTAAATGAAATAAGTTAATTCGATAGCGACGATAATTATTTTTTCTTTCGCGTTATCAGTGCCTCCTCGTTGCACGTTAGGGACGCCCGTGGACGTAAGAATATATGGACGAAACCCATGCCAGAGGAGCGAGTGTCGGAGTAAGGCCGTTTGCATACGTACCCGCAAGACCGGCGTCGGCACCGACTTTTCTGCCATAAGCAACGTAACTTTCATTTATTTATATTATTACCATCGATAAAGAACCGGTGCTGTGAAAACGGCGGAAGGGGGGAACACGGAGGAACGATGAGAAGGTAACCAGATTGGAGAGCCGAGATTTTATCTTCCCGATTGGCTGGGATATAGTTGTCGCTATAGTGACCTACCAACCAGGAGGCTGAAAAATGGACGCAACAATATGGCTGTTCTATCCCTCTCTTTCCGATGCGCAGACTTCCCTCTGGTCTAAGATGGGACTTTGGGCTCCGTCCATGGGGACGCCAATTCTTCGCCGCCATTTTGCGTCGCGTTCCGAGAGCAAGGCAATGGCCTTTAACTGCTTAATAAATGCGAAACAAAGGAGTCGCGCATATTTCTCATTTCATTCTCATGTCGCCCCTACCTCGCACATGCGAGGATACGCGTTTCAGACGTTCATTCCGCAACTCGCGAGAACGATAATTAATTCGCGGAGATCTCCTTCGGCTTCTCCTTCGAGCATTTCGTCGTTCTCCGATCGAGCACCATCGATCCGCGTCGATGCATTCTTGAATCATGCATCAAGGGGACATTCCAGACCTTAATAAATGCAAAACGGAGGAGTCACGCATGTACTTCCCATTTTGTTTGTCATCGCCTCAACCCGCAATGCAGATCGCATGGTATATAGCGGTTTTCTTGCTCCACTACCCCAAATAAAAAAACACCCTCTACAAAAAGCGTCTCCACGAGGAGACTGAGAGATTCCCCGGTTTCCTGGCGCCCTGTTTCGATCGAAACCCCACATTCCGTGTCGACGAATTTCAAAATCAGCATACATACTGACATACGTAATACGGAGATACGCAGATATGCAGATACGTGCGATTCCATTTCCCGAGTGGCTCGGAAACTCTCCTGCCCGAGTAGAAATTATCGATCGCGGTTAAACCTCGAAATCCTCTGTTCTTTTGACCATTTGGTTTGCCAACGGCAATTTTTAGCGAAAATTTAGCGCGCAAAGTTAACGTTCTTTAAAGTATCATCGCGTTATTCCTTGGGGCCTTTACAACCACTTCCGCATTGCAGTCTTCATTTACGATTTCAACGGATCACCCGAAAGCTCGAGCGAAAAAAATGCTTCGCCTCGGAGGGCCATTTGGTCTCCTCGACGGGGACGCCCGGGGTCATCCCCCGGTAGATAAAAATCAACCGTGGCCGAATCACGGCGAGGAAAACCGCGGGAGGCGTCGGTCGATAAAAGTAGTCGCGGTAACTGGTGCACCCGGTGGCACGCGATCTTTTAGAGCCGTCGGAGATGTCGAGATACGGCCCGACTCCGGTCACGAAACCTACCCCCGAGTCCGCCATCCCTTCGGCTGCGACGCGACCGTGACTGCGTCGCGGTGACGACGACGCCGCCGGCGAAGACGGGGACTCGAGATCGCTATCGGCGCCCGGCCGAATTAGGGTCAACCCGATCTCCGAATGGCAGCTCGGGGCGCGATCAAGCGTCGGCGAGGTCAAGGCGTCTCCGGGAGCGTGGCCGGCCGAATTCGAGTCACCGGTTGCCGAACCAGTCGAGATTCGCGGATAAGCGAGCGACGCCGACGACGCCGCTACCCGAAGCGAGGAACTAATAAGCGCGATATCGATCCCTCTGGGAAAAAACTAGCGCTTTCCGGTTACGTTTCCATTGTCGGAGCGGTGGCGTGCGGTTTCTTCGGATCTCGGCGGTTCGATTTGGGTATTCGCGAGGGGACGAAGGGGACGAAGGTCGATTCGCTATGGCCGACACGTGCCGGTGCCGGTCCGACGACTCCGTCCACGGTATCCGACCAGCGTGATCCAAACGCGCGTAACGCGCGTTACGACCGGATACGCGAATCGGCCTTTCCTCGCGTTTCGGTGGCACCGTTCACCCTTTCGGACCTGCGGACAGGGTGAACGCGGCACTTTCGCAACCTCGGAGAACGTAATGTCCCGCTCGCCCTTCTCGCAGGAGCCCGCCCGCCCGAGGGCTGGCCGGTGATGGTCTGGTTCCACGGGGGTGACTTCAACACCGGCACGCCGGCCATCTGGGACGCCTCGGTGTTCGTGACCAAGCAAAAGGTACGCTCTAGGGTAGTCCCGGCGTCGCTTCCCGATGCTTGTCCCTGGTGGACGAGGACGTCGCGTCTCAGGGCGCCGTCGACGGTACAGATCCCGGCTCCGGCAGGTTCTGGTGGTGACGGTGGCTTATCGACTGAACATCCTGGGCTTCTTCACGACGACCGACGCCGAGGCTCCGGGTAACTACGGGATACTGGACCAGCTGGCGGCGCTGGACTGGGTGCGGCGCAACGTGGACGTCTTCGACGGGTCGCCGGGGAACGTGGCGATCGCCGGGCACAGCTCGGGAGCGATCAGCGTCGGCCTTCACCTGGTGAGCCCGCTGAGTCGTGGCCTCTTCTCCAAGGCCATCGCCATGAGCGGGGACGCGGTGGGGTCGGTAGGTTCCCCCGAGGCCGAGGAGTCCGTCGTCGACCTGGTGGCGGAGAAGTTCGGCTGCTATCGGCGGCCGACATCCGCCCTGATGGAGTGTCTGCGCCGCGTGGACGGGGCCATCCTGGTGCGCGAGACGGCCGACATCGAGACCTGGGGGCCGATCGTCGACGCCGACACCGTCAACGCGTCGGAGCCCTTCCTGCCGGAGCACCCTCGGGACGCCCTGGCTAGCGGCGTCTTCAACGCGGTTCCCCTGGTGACCGGGTACGCCAACAACGAGCAGGCGCTCGCCTACATCGAGGGCGTCGTCGGCGCCGAGGACGGCGGCCTCTCCCTGACGCGCTTCGAGGGCCTGGTGGTGGACGAGGCCACCGCCACCGTGGAGGAGCCCGACGAGAACAGCACCTGCGAGTCCAAGCCGAAGGTGGTCGCCGACGCGGTGCTCTTCTTCTACAAGCCCCATCCAAGTACCGAAAACCGCACCTTGCTGCGCGATCGGTACCTGGACATGCAGACGGAGCGCAGCTACGCGTCCGGGCTAACGTTCCTGGCCGGCAAACTGGCTCATCGCCAGCAGGCCTACGTCTACCGGTTCGACTACCGGCCGAAGACGCCCGCCGTGACGCGAGACGTTCCCGAGTGGGCCGGGGTGCCGCACATGTTCGACCTGCAGTTCCTCTGGGGCCTCCCCTACGCCCTGGGCAGTCCGGTCCAGTGGAACGCCGCCGACAAGAAGATAGCGGACACCGTCATGACGACTTTCGCCAACTTCCTCCGTACCGGCACTCCCTCCCTGCCGGTCCCCTCGTCCGGGAAGTGGGAGCCCTACTCCGAAGCCTCCCCCGGCATTCTTCTGATCGACCGCACCGTCGAAATGGCCGACCCCAGCCAGGTCGACTACAAGGCCTTGGCCTTCTGGAACGAGTACTACCCCTCGGTCCTCGTCGAGGCGACCAACAACTGCTGCAACGTCACCGACGCCGCCTCGACCTCGTATCCTGGGTTCGCCTCCAGGCTCTCGGGTGCCCTCCTCGTCGCGACCCTGTCCCTAGGAGTCTAGTCCATCCCTGGTCCGTCCTCCGTCGCGCCAGTGCCTTTGGCTTCCACCCCGGACGTCAGACTCCGGCGATCTTAGACCATAGATATTTAGACCTCGCATTGCAACGAAACGCAGGGTGTTGCATCGTGTACGAGGAGAAAGTCAGATCCAATCAGACTTTAGACCATGTATGTACAGACTTCACCTTGCAATGGAAGAGATACACGAATGTACCACGTGAGCCGTCACCTCACTTACAGAGGTAGAGGTGACGCGAAAGTGGCGTCTAAGGGATCGCGTTTATGAAACTTGTCTCCGAACCGGGTGTACCGAGTAGTTTCAAACTTTACGTGAATGCAGAGGCTATACGGAAGGCCCTGGCACCATGAAATTTCAATTTTTTTTTTAATTTGTTCATATTTAAAAACAAGGCTTGGCGCCTTAACGCGTTAAAACCGTTCCGCTCGAAAATTTGGGAATGGGATGTCCAATACGAGGTCTGGATATACATGGTCGGATCCGGCAATCTGCGAGTCACGTGAGACGGAAGTCGCGCCGCCTTCGACGGCCATTGTCACTCCACCGATCGGTCAACATTTAATGAATTTTTATTATTTGCTTCAATACGGAGAGATATAGAAAAACATATATTGTTTGAGAAACAAACGATGTTGATAACTTATGAATATTTTGATGCTTTCATAATAATAATATTAATAATAATAATTAAAAAAAATAATAATAAATGTAGTACCGTCTATGTATAATTATTATATTATATAAGAAGAGAGGTGCGCGGCGAACGATGCACGGGGCTGATGGCCAGCGCGCGCGCACGTTAAAACATTTCTTTTTCCTTCCTTTTTCTCCTAAATATATAATATTAATCATTTTTTTTTTTAATGCAAAATTCCTACAGTGATAACCGGTGTCTCGGGGCTACGTTCAACCTCCTTTGTGCGCACCGTTTGCGCGTGCACGCGAACCACCCCGGGACTAACGTATATACAATATTCAACCCCTTGCGCTCCCTTGTCCATATTCTTCTCTTCCCTTCCAGTTCCTTCTAGGTTTCCATTCCTCGTCCCTCGCTCCGCGTTACAAGCCAGCTCGATTTCCCCCTCTATCCTTGACCCCCTTTGTCTCGCGTCGACTTCCCCCCCTTCCCCCCCATTCATGCTAGTATTTTCAAAACGCTCTACTTCATCCCTCGCCCCTGGTTCTTCTGGAACTCGTCGCCGAATAACGGTGGGTCTCGCTCGTTCTCCTCTTACAGAAGTAGGCACAACGATTTTTTTTTCTGTTTCATCTTCTTCTCGGGCGACTTTTTATTGATTTGTCGCACCAGGTCGTAGAAGATCTGGAAAAGAAAGGCCAGCGTCAGGTTTAACGAACGGTGCGTCGCCACCAGAATCCGAAAAGATCGATGTTTGCGGAATATTTCTCGCCATTTCTCTCTCGGTGCTATGGCGACGAACGATATTACGATTGTTTCAATGACCCATATTATGAAAGACGCGGCCATGTTCGTTGATTACGTTAACAAGAACCATTCTCGCCGAGTTCCCGCGAAACCGAGGGTTGCGATTATCCTCGATACGTTTTATACAAATCTGGAGAACATTTCGTTTGACGCAACGCGGATAAAGGGGAGGAGATGGACCGCCTGCGGCCTTTCCGGTCGGATCCCGCTTGTTAACACTTTACCGAGCGGGGAATTTGGAAGTACACGACAATCACGGGTATCGCAAAACCGATTACCGTGTTAAGTGCCATGTCAGTCCCCGGTGACCGACAGTATACTTTTCGCCGGGTAAAGTCGGATACAGTTGGATATCGCGGGCTTTGCGGAAAGCAAGACAAAACAGGCTTGGCGCTTACGCGTTAATAGGCTTCCGGTCGGTAAAGTGTTAAGATTACCTCTGACGCTTCCACTTACATCGTTAACGTTAACTTTGGCTTTGGCAGAGGTCTCCATAAAGGCGCAATTAAATTGCCGGGCAAGGTTGACGCCTTGGTCTCTGCCCACTACCCTCTCTGGGTCCAGGTCGCACTTGTTGCCCACTAACACCATCGGCACGTCATCCGTGTCCTTCACCCGCAGGATCTGCTCCCTCAGGTCCTGCAGGTCGTTGAACGTCGACTGCGCCGTTATCGAGTAGACCAGCACGAAGCCTTGGCCGTTCTTCATGTACAGGTCCCTCATGGCCGTGAATTGTTCCTGTCGAGAGAAGAACGAGTCGACGTGAGTATCGAGACACCCCGGTCGCACAAAATCTCTAAATCTATATCCATCTTCTCGCCCACACAGAGCGGGACAAAAATACACATAGTTATTCTCATCGAAAATGGAGTTGAGAAGTCCTTTACAATTTTTCCCTACGGCGCATAGGTTGCCGAAAATAATTAATCGAAATATAGTTAACCGGGCGCGTCGATTAGCGAAACGCGAATCGGAGAGCGCATCTCGAGACAGGCGTCCCATTGACCGCGGCGCGTCAACGCGTCTATGACGAAAGTTCCTACTTTTCGATTAATTATTACAGGCAGGTAATTATTCCGGACAATCAATTAATTATTACAGACGATGTATGGAAGTATATTGAATCTCGATATAAATCTACGACGTCGTTTCGATCAAGAATCGAACATGCCCGTCCAGATCTTCGGACGCAACTCGCGCACTCACCGTGCCTGCCGTGTCCAAGATCTCGAGCATGCATTGTTGTCCGTCGACCTCGACTTGCTTCCTGTAGCTGTCCTCGATGGTCGGGTCGTACTTCTCGACGAAGATGCCCTGGACGAACTGGACGGTGAGGGCGGATTTGCCGACACCCCCGCTGCCCAATACCACGATTTTGTATTCCCGCATCTCTCGCCCTGTCTAGTGGTGCACCCTGTCGCAGCCGCGGCCTCGGTCACCGGATCCGCCACGTCCTGTCACCGAATCCTGCCGCTTCTAGGCTCGAACCCGAGGTGGACCTGCAACCGAAAGACAACTGTAATCTCGACCCGACTTAAGGCGACCCGAAAGTAGCGTCCGAACGGTCAATCGCTCGTCAAACTTTTCTACCGAATCGTTTCAAACTTTACAAGGTGAATATGGAGGCTACAAAGATGGTTCTGACAGCCACGAAACTTCAATTGTTTTCAAATTTATTTATAGATATTTTTGAAATTTTTTATAAAAAATAAACATTCATGGGTGTCAGGACCTTCCTTATAGCCTCTATATTCACATTGTCAAGTTTGAAACGATTCGGTGCACCCAATTCGAAGAAAAGTTTCATAAACGAGACCTCGTATTTTGCATCACTCGAAGGCGATACGAAAATGGCACTTTTAGTTTACACCGTCCATTTTAGAAGTATGTATATTTCCTAGTATCCGCGAGCGACGCGTGTCGTTTTTGACGGCTAACTTGACGATTTCTCTCCGATGTACGAAACGACGACATAACCTCCCATGGGAATTAATCGGCGAGCTGGAGCCCGGTGACCCGGAGGAAATAAAATCCACAAGAAGAGTCCGCGTTACTCGGATTAATCGATTTTTCTAAGAGATTGGCCGTTCGGACACCGAGTCTCGCCGGCGAGGACGAGGGACGGGGAGTTATTGGAAATCTTCCAGCCACCCTCGAAACCAGCGATACACGAACAAGGGGACATGGAACGATCCTGTACGCGCGTTTCAACGGTAGGATGTACCCTTAAACCGAAGGACGACATCCATCTCCTCTACGTATCCATATTAAACGATGACAATTTGAGCGAAATAATTATTCTACGAATTAACCAAATATATTTCTTTGGTTCAATACGTTCTCAGTGCATTATACTCTGACGTAGGTAGTCGCTGCTACCAATAATGGGAGAGAAAGCAAAAAGGTGGATTTATGTTTTGAAGAAACGTTTCTATCCTTTGTACATATCCGATAGGATGACGTTGAATCAAAATGACCCAATTTCTGTATAAGGGTTAAATACCAATTGCGTATGTCATTCGTCCGTCGCGTGGGTGGTTTTAAAATCGCATTCTAAATTCCGGCGATCATTTCTCAGAGTGACGGGTGGAAAATTAGTCCTCGGACGTCGACGGACCCGCAAGAGAGAACCGAGGGAGAAATAAGGGACTCGATATATGGGTTATTCGACGGAGTGCTCGGGCCATTGTCGAGAAGTGTGTCACGGCGAGCCTACGTCGGAAGGGGCGCTTTTCTCTTCGACTTTTTCGGCGCACCCCTTCGAGGTCCGTTCGCGTCCTTCTCTTTCATATCCCGGGAAGGTCGGTCCCAAATTTCGATCGTCTCGGTCAAGGCCGAAGGCGACGTAACGAAGTCCAATTCTCGGATAACGAGACGACACCGCCCTTAAATGGCTACATTTAAAATAGATTTCACAATGATACAATCGATTCGGAGTCCGGGTATGAACGTGGAAAGATTCCCTGTGAATTTCCCTTGAAAGATGTTCAACGGTGTTGGCGCTAAATATATTTATGGTCGTCCTTTTTCGAGGTCGGTCCTGGGGCAGGCGGAAAAATATTTGGTCGATGCAATAAAATCTTTGTCAAATCAAAATTAATTGTAGAATAGGGTCCAAAGGGTTATTCACTCAGGAAATCATGGCACATCCTCACAATTTTAAAGTCGAACGTCATTTGTCACCGAATTTCATTGTTTCATATGAAATCAAAGACAATCGCGGGTTACGAGAGCTTATTGTAATCAACGATTTAGGATTTACAAATTTTCGTTAAAAGTGATTAACCCTGACATTTTTTAAATTGCCGCCGGCCGCACTTTCCCCCTTCTACTTCCCGAGTAATTTCAAAATTCTTGTCGCCTTAGCTAAATTTAAGTCGTAAACGATCTCTGGTAAACCTACGATCGGCGAATCGACCAACGGAACACGTCCACCGCAATGGGGTTAACAAAGGTTAAGGCAGCGTCTCGGATCGGCCAACGATAGTCCGTTTTTGTTTAATTTACTCGAGCAGCTCGGCCTATTATTTCGTGGAACGTGCTTAGCAGCGATCTCGCAGAAAAAGGGAAAAAAGAAGGGCAAACGGAATGGCCACCGTTTACACGGACGGATTCTGGGGAACAACTGTTGCGACGCGGAAAGTGGGTTGGCTCGTGGAAAAGAGCATTCCTGCAGGAATCCGATTACGCGTGCAATAAAAGTAAACGAATGCACCTATCGTCCCTTCTCCGTTCGCTCAACTTTCGCGAGTTACGAAGTTCGGAAGTGACTTTTTAGCCAGTGACCTTACCGATTTCCCGCGACTTTTCGAGTTTCGCTCAAAAAAGTGTCCCGAACTTTGATTCGCGACTTCCGAAAGGACCGCCTGTTGATCGGAAAAATTGCATCCCCTGCAACGAAATTTTCCTCCATCGCGGGAAATTCACTTAACCGGACTTTTACTTTTTATTAAAAAATCGGAAAATAAATGCTCCTGTGCGCTAAATTTACAACACGCGTTATAAATATTCTTGAAAATATGTTACAAGATCTGCAAGCCACGTTCGAATAAAACATTCAACGAATATGATATAAAATCGAGATACTTTTTCGATAGGGTAGTTCTCGCGGGATCGTCTATCTCTCCCCGGTAAGTGCACTTTTCTCTCGGGGTAAAATTTCCTCCTCGCGACGCACCGAAAACGAGAGTAAAAAAAAAAAATAAAAAAACCCACGAGAGCTCGCATTCGCAAAAGTTTTCCCTCAGGCTCGATATCGGGAAAAAGTCGAACTTCTTCCGCCTAGGAGAGTTCGATCGGGGAGCCGACGCCTCTGCGCGACATACCCATTATGTCCGTATGTAATACATATCTAGGTACTTGAATTACAGCGATGCGAGCACGCGTATACGCCCCATCCCGCTGTCGGCGTTCTCCCGACCCGACGAGGCGGTAATCGGACCGAGGAAGTGCAACCGGCAACCGGCAACCTCCGACCGGTATCCGACAACCGGCCGAGCCACGGAGAGGGATCGGTAGAACCGACGCAACGACCTAGGATAGGCAGGCGCAGGCTGCACTCCTCCCCTCTTTCCATGTGCATCACACTTGCGAATTGTATACGGAGAGGGGCCGAGAGGAAGCGATGCCACCAACGCAATGGCCGGGCCTGGGACGACACGAGTTACACTTAGCGGTGACCAAAATCAATTTCCGTCGAGATTTTGCAAGAAATCCAACAGGGCATAAGTACAAAAAGGAGAAGATTAAGATCGAAACGGAGACCCGACTATAATTTCAACGTGATCGGTTAATGTTGAATGAGGGCAATTCGTGTTACCCCGACAAAAAGTTGCACCCTTCTCGGTCCCTCTCGGAAAATGCCCTTGGTAAGTGCATCACGCATGTGGCGAGAGACCAAGGCGGACGATGCGACCACTGCAACGACCTGGCACGGGGCGACGCAGGTTGCACTCTTCTCGCTCCCTCCCTGCGTTCGTCGCACCATGCCCTCGCAAAATGCATCGCACATCTGGGGAGAGACCGAGAGGGACCGGTGCAACCACTGCAACGGCCTGGCATGAGACGGCGCAGGTTGCACTCTTCTCGCTCCTTCCGCATATGCGCCGCACCAGGCCCCGGCAAAACGCAATGGTCGGGGCATTCGAGTCGCTTCGCGGTGATAATTTCGAGTGCATCGTCGCATCGTCACCTGTAATCCCCAGAAACGTGCCGGCGGTTGATAGGACCCGATACCTTTTCCCACAGAAAAGCAGAAATTAATTCGATTAAAAGCTCGCGAGCAACATCCGCGGTGAAATTGACGAATTTCGGATGTACGTAAAGCTGGCATTGCCACGTTATATAAACAATGATACAGCAAAGGATCATAGTTGACGTACGCGCCAGAATTTATTGCCAATTAATTGCTCTCGGAAAAACTAAGTCGAAACTGCCAATTTCACGTGCGAACGTTGATCGTATACGGTCGAGAGTCGGGTCTCCGCAATTTCGAGTCTTATGGGGTTTGTTGGACGCGTTTCGTTCGTCCTGGGACGATTCGCGCTCCCTTTTCCGATTCCATTGACCCACCATGGGATCGATCCGCCCTCGGGAAGTTCAGGGAAGAAGCTTCGTTAGAGGCCACTACCCCACGGGGGCTCTCTCACGGAGGACAATGCGCGGCATTAACGACCTTCTCCTCGGTCTCTCTCGCTTTCTTTCCCTCGACTTCGCCTCCTCGACGACCTCCTCGAGAGTGCCTTCCACATGCCGACGTTCCGCTACGTCGGGAGCCAACTCAAGCCGGCGACGATTTGCGACGAGACCGACGTTTCCGGCAAAGGCGCTCTTGACACGAAAATTCATACACGCGTATACTCCCATATACATATTTATAACCCACGAAATCTAGAATTCGAAGAACCATCGAGACCGTTTTAGAGAAAGAGACTGCCCTCAAAAGGTAAAAATGTTTTTCTTCCGTCGTGTCGCGGGATGGAAGAAATTATTAATTATTTTTCATATTTTTCAATCGCGGCTCTCGTTTCCCTCCGTCCCGAGGGCATTGTTCCGAAAGCGACGTTTTCAACCCATCCTCGTAAAGGTCGATTCAAACGTGTCCGTCCCGTGTACGTGCCGTATCCGTATAAGGGAATCTTCCGCTGCCGTAAACTCCGTTCAGTGCCGTCCCTGGCACGACTGCATGCGGAAACTGACACGGAAAGGAATGAATATTGTAATATAAATCTAAGAAGACGTCCCACCGTTCCTTGCTAAAAGCTCAAGTGTCTTCTTTTCCGGGCACGGACTCGTCACGGTACGGATACGGCACGGATACGTTTGGAACGACCTTTACGCGCAAAGTCGATCGCGAGTTTCGTCACTTTCATTACCATTCGTGGGACCGCGTAAAGTTTCAAAGAAAAAATGAAAACGACATGCCACGACGGTAGAAAACTTCTCCCAAGAGTCGAGTTTCGTTCCCCGGACTGCTACTTTCTTGGATAACTAGATTAAGATCTCGGTAAGCTCCTCCGGTAAAAAGTCACTTTCCTTCTCCATTCAGCAGGGTCACGTCCACGTACACAACTCGCGAGTAATCTCGTATCGAGAGCATTACGAGAGGAGTTTTTCCCCGGGTACACTTTGCTCGGTTCTAAGGAGGATTTCAACGATCTTCGACCACGGCTCGGTGGAAGCGAACGAGTCGACGTTGTACGACTTCGCCTACGAGTCTTTCATAGAACTCGATGACGGAAAGGTTGATTCGGATTACGCGTAAGGCTCGACGCGAAACGGTAAATACCTCAATGGCAACATTTTTCTCGCGGCATTCTTTCCGCGTAAAAGGAGCCATAACTGCCAAGTTAACGTTGCTTAACCATCCGATAATTTTGACCGCGGTTCCGTAACTGCGGGTTGCCTGCCAAATGCGAGCGAAAATACAGTCGGCAGCGTAAATAGTTTCAATGGTCATTTTGTGACCTTCTATTAGGTCGAGGAAGAAGTTCCCGCCGTTTTAAAAAAGCGTTTCTCCCGGAAGCAGGTTCCCTTTAAAGTCCGAGAATTTTCGCCAGCTATCGTGCCGTGCGCAGTTTAATTAAAAATAAAAATAAAAAATAAAAGAAGGGAACCATCAAAGGTACGCGATTAATCGTTACATTACCCTCTCGTTATCCTTCACTTAGCATTCTATCGGTTCGTTTCCAGCCTTTATTCCACCGGATGCAGCGTACCCTCTCGAGGGAATCTCGAATCTTCGAGTGACTTTTCATCGTCGGTTTATTATAATTCCACTACAGCCTCGAGAGCGTCGCGTTGTGCATGCACGGCCAGTCCGGAATACGGAATATCTCCATTGTCTCGATAATTCCACATAAAAGGCCTTATCGTCGGCGTTAGATTTTACTTTTAACGGGATAAGGAGCTTCGCTCGCTTTCCGGACCGTCCAAGAGGGCCTTCACCTTTCGGACCTCGTTAAACTCGACAGCCCTGCGAGTCTCCAGCCTGAATCAACCTTAACCGGTGCTGGCAACACGGCGTTCTTCGGCATTCGATAGCGGCCCAACGGGAAGTGGCGTAACTCGCGATAAACGGCGGGATAGAGGGAGCGAGCGAGCGAGAGCGAGGCCGAGCGAGCGGGAGCGAGAGAGACGAAACGACGGCGACGCGGAGAGAGCGAATTCCCTCGTGCGACCTTCGACGATCGCGCGAACGGGACAAACGCGCGCGACCAGAGTGCCCAGACTGCTCGATTTATCAGAAATTGGGCGACTCCGAAAGAGTCTTTGCTACTAATTTCGTATAAAAATGACAAACTGCGAGCTGGACGCGCGATTCCAAGCGGAAGGGCACTAAAATTCCCGCAATCCCGGCGAGTTCGTCGACTGTAAAATTCATTCCTCTCGCTTTCCGTCCGGTGGTCGCGACAGGACGCGAACACTCCGGACGGATACGTCACCGCTCCGGCACGGACGCTGCACGGACCCGTCCCAATAGGCGATTATTCGTTTACTCGACTCGTACCTCGAATAATTTCCCTCGCTACGGATTCAAAAGGTTCTTCCTTCGCCGAGTCGACTCGAGTCGGTCAGGTTTTCGAGTTCGAGCGACTCGAGTCGATAGAGCATTCGCCTCGTCCCAAATGGTCGGAAGCGGTCGCAAAGGCCCGATCGGTTCGAAACGGGGACGCGAGATTCCGAGCGGAAGTCGCTCCTTCCGTCGACGAGGGCGGTGACATAAAAAGATCTTTCTTGGCCATACCGTGGCGATCTCTTCTTCCCTTTCCCGATAACGCGGGGCGATCGATGACCCCCGTCACGTCGGGTCGAACGTCGGAATCGAGAGAGCGCTAGTCGCTAATTGAAGTAACATCGATTAATTGTGATCGGAGGACTCGTCGTCGCGGCCGAAAGCGAGAGTAGGATTAATCCAGGAATGGGACGCGTTTAATTACGGTAAGTACTCGCGGGGGCGACACGCGAGTCGAGGAGAGTCGTGGCTTAATCTTTTAATTCAACGAGACGATCCGACGAGTTCGTCCTCCGAATTCGCCCGAATTTTCCTCCACTGGACGCGACTTTTCCTCGTCTAAAGGACGAGTGGCCGACACGTTCCAAGCAGGGTCGCGTTTTTCGACGTTTTTTCCGTATATTACGTAAACCGAGTGGCTTATCGGAGAAAATCGTAGATAACCAGTAAATTACGTTTCCAACGTGGAGGATGCCGCAGATGTACATGAATGTCCATCAAATTCATGCACATTTGGTACATAAGGTCATAGAATTATACATTTAATATCCTAAAAGTGAATTAGCATACATACATTACGAATTCCTAAATGAACTTATCATTTGACGATTTCACGTTAAAGTCTCGCGTTAAAACTGCGAAATTGCGTGGGAAACGTAATACTCGTATGTTCTAAACTTATGACACATCTTATATCGATTCTACCAAACGTTATCTTGCACGAACGGTTAGCAAAAATGATACCAGGGACCCGATTTTCGAGGTCATACGTTCAACTTTCGCACGCGAAATTGACAATTTCGTATAAGACTTTGAAAAGTTGAGGAATAACGTGACTTCGCAAGAATGTAAAAGTTTCCTACGAATCTATTCGTACGTAAAAAAAAAACCGCACGAACTCGAGAATCGGGTCCTTGAACCCGACGCATCGATACCACCCGGGCCGCGGAACTTTAATCTCCATTTAATACAAATACCCGGCGCGGAAACGCCGCGTAAGCCATGGAACCCACGGAACGCAACGCGGGGAAGGTTACACGGACCGGGGCGAAGGAACCGTTTCCCGTCCATCGTCGACGCGTCGAGGTTAATCGATCCGCCTCACGACGTATTTCCCCGATTTGTGCCCGGCCGACGTACCGTTTCCGGCGCGTAAATAATATCGACCGGCCCTCGGGAAAAGCAACGACGACACTGCACTCGGCGGGAGGTATTTCGGAGGCGACTCGTCGGACGAGATCGTGAGTCACGATCGGAATCCGCGCCGAGGTTTGACTCAGCGCCGCCATCGTCGCCGCGGAGAACGCCGACGCGCCCCGCGTCGGGATCGGGAATCGATCGCACTTACTCGACCTCGCGATCGCTTCTCTCCGAGAGCAGCCACCGTGCGAGCGTATCGATCGGTTGGCCACCTCGAAAACGGGCCAATCACGGCGACCCGGTCGCGACGAGCCGCGACTCGTCGCGACTTCGGATCTCGCCCGGCGTGGTCGGCGCGCCATTTTGGCCGCTCCCTTCCTCGGCGCGCGCGCGCACGCCTCCCGCCACGCCATCTGCGAGGCGACGCGCGAACCGCGGGCAGGCGCGTGTCCTTCGAGGACGTCGCCGTCACGCCCGGTCCTCCCGGGGCGCGCTCGGGCTGGCCCGGCGGAGCCGGGGAGGAGGAGAGACAGAGAGAGAGACGCGCTTACCTCGCGGGCGGGTGTAGGTGCGCGCGCGCGAGCGGCGCGGGGCGTCGTTCCCCGGGGCCGGCGCGGCCGTCTTTGTCCCCGGCGTGGCGATCACTCGCCGACCGGGCCGCGACGAGCACCCCGTCGTCCTCGAGCCTCCCTCGACTCCGCCGCGGCCCCCAGGGGACTCGGGGATCGCCGAGGCCGACTCTCGCGAGCCGGGGCGCCTACGTACATGCGGGCGACCCGCGGTCGCCGCCGTCGCCGCCGCCGCCGCCGCTTCTCCTCGCCTGGCCTCGTTCCTCCGTCCTCGGGCGCGGTCCCGAGCCTTCCGGGACACCCGGACCCTCGCCGACGTCGACCGACTGCCGAGCGGGCCGCGAGACACACACGCGCGCGCGCGACTTCGCCGGGACTTGTAGCGCGACGGGGCGATCGGTGCGCACGACTCCACCGACTCTACCGACTCTACCGTTATCTAGGGCGATGCCTCTCTGAGCGCCGCCTCCGCCCGCTCGCCGCTCCTACCTCCCGGCTCGCCGCGCCTGCCTCAGTTCTCCGTTCCTTCGTTCCCCCTTTCTGAGGTGCCGTCGGCCACTGGTCGCGCGCGAGACAGTTGCGCCTAGACCTGCCGCGACGCGAGGTGCCGGCGGCAGATGGCGCAAGGGGCCAATCGCGAGGCTTCGGATTTTAAAGGCTCCGTCGCCCTCCTAAATACAGAATTTATCGGATCCGAACCCAGTAAATCCGAATCTAAGGGTCGATCGAGACGCCGAGGATCTAATCCGCGTAATTCTAATGCGATGGAGACAGGCGATTTACTGGATCCGTAAATCCCAGATTTAGGACGATGGAGACGTAGTCGTCGAGATCGAATCGCGTTTTTGCCGTCGCGGCACCATCTGTCGGTGAGAAAGGGTACCTCTCTGTATCCGAAGTGGGGACAGTTTCCGGCAGTGCCTCCCTGTGCCCTATCCCGTTACGCTTCTAAGGACGTCTGAAATCATCGACGGTTATTGCACGTTGGTGTGTCGGTGTGCGCGCACGCCTATCGTTCGCTTGCACCCACTGTCCGTCGCTGTTGATCCTTGTTAATCGCGTTGAAGGGCGAAAAGGGGCACTGGGCGAGGCATATCGAGGTGCACCGCGGGCCGTGAATGCTCGTCGTTTGAGTGGAACTGGCAGTTTCGGGCTCGAAACGGAATTAACGGACAAGAAGTGGAATCCTGACAGCGCGGTACCTTCGCGCTCGCATCTCGCGAGAGATCGGTCGCGCGAGCGGCTCTTCGAGGGCGCGCCACGGATCATTGTTACGACGGGCGCTTCAGAAAATGGCGGACAACTGGACCAAAAACGTTCCTTGCCGGTAAGGATGCCAGGGTTTCGCGGCCCAAATGGCGAAGACGCCTTACGATTGACGGCTCTTTTTCGGGCGGACCCTCGCTCGTTGTTGGCAAAAATTCCGCGGCACTTGCGGCCTCGTTATGCCGCTTTGAAAGAATCGCGAAACGTCAACATGGTCTAGTGTAAATACTAATATTGATAGTTGTATACATTTTCCAACGAGGACTTTGATCGTTTTTTTTTTTCAAACTGCAGACTCGTAACGGAATTGGAGTCGTCATCTCCGTCGGCTCTTTCGTAGTTGCGGCCGTGCCAATTCGATTATGTATATTGTCAGATCTTGTATGTAAACACTTATCTATTCGAGTATGTTTGCAAGGCACGTGAGGAAATCGAGATTGCCGATAGAAGAGGATTCATGAGATGTCGAGGCATCTTGAAGTTGACTCCGACAATAGCGATATATCTATTTTTTAACTTGGAATCTGTAACTGGTTTTTCATGTCATGAATTGCCAATGGAATTGGACGTCGGTTGTCTCTATCTGATCTTACGTTGGGACTGTATTATTTAACACGTATATTCTAATTGTATTTGTGAATACTGGTGTATACGTTTGAGCTACTTGTATAATATGTGAGCAAGCAAAATGTGCTGGTCACTGAAAGTTCATAAAATGTTAATGCATGCGGTGGTTGACGTTCAGTGGTCGATAGCGGTATATTTATACATCTAGAATTATAAGGCCATTTTGTATTATGAATTATCAACAACTATGAGCATTGGGTATCTCTGTTAGTTCATTGGTTAGGATTATCGCCGTTATCACGGGTAATCATTGGGTTACATTAAATACACATTCGGGTATGAACAAAAACAGGTCTTGAATAAATGTATTAAGATTGTCGATAACTGTTTGAAAGATATAAGCATAGGACTTGGTGTCATTGAGGATTAGATTTTAAAATTGCATTTGAAATATGTAAAATCCATGTTGAGTCATGGAATGTCTTTTGTTATAAAAGAAAAGGAACTCATATAACGATGTTTCTTTGGCATAAATTTGTGCAGATACTTCAAAAATGCAGCCTGTCGAGAAGGAACCAATTGTCACTACCGTCACGTTCAAGGTTCTAGAAATGAAACTCCTTCCAATGAGCCTGAGAACAGGACTACGGCATCTGTGAGAGCTTGTCAATATTTTAAGCAAGGTGTCTGCAGATATGGAAGTCGGTGCCATTTCAGTCATGCCACAGGCGAAACTTCCATTGCAGAGTCTTCAACGACAGCGTCTCCAAAGGCTCGCACTTCGAACGAAATTGCTTTGGAAAAGTATGTGATGTAGGACATTAAATGAATTAGGAGAAAACTGTTCCAAGAGATTCTATACGTCATTTATCCAATATTTTTATGACTACAGTAAAAATGGTGCATCGGCTGTAGAGCAGTGGGTCAATGCTCCAGAATTCGTACCTTCTTCCTCCCTTACTGCTGCTCCTTCACCCGTTTCAAAGGAGGCTTACTTGCCAATTACCACATCGACCGTGGTGTCTTATGCTCAAGCTGTGAATCCCACTGGTCAGTCTTCAAATCTTGCTTCGGAACCACTTTGCCCATATGCAGAAGCCAGTGGTATTTGTAAAAAACCAAATTGTACGTACCTTCATGGTGACATTTGCGAACTCTGTGGTCGAGCTGCTCTTCACCCTCACAATGAAGAACACCGAAAGAAACACACAAATGTTAGTATATTGCTATTTAGTGCTGCCAGAATTCAATTGTTGAGGTAATTACTAATATTTCGTAACTTTCTAAAGGTATGCGTGAAGCAACATGAGGTCGATATGGAATTGTCCTTTGCTATACAACGGAGCCGCGAAAAATCATGCGGCGTCTGCTTCGAAACAATTATGGAAAAGGCTTCTCGAGAACAGAGGTTTGGTATCCTACCGAACTGCAACCATTGCTTTTGCCTGACCTGCATTAGAAAGTGGAGGCAAGCCAAGCAGTTCGACAACAAAATTATCAGAGCTTGTCCTGAATGTCGTGTAACATCTGACTTTGTGTGCCCAAGCATGTATTGGGTCGATACAAAAGAAGAGAAAGAAAAGTTAATCTTGGACTACAAAGGTGCACTAAGGTAAATGAAATCAATGTATTGTGCATACTTTTTATCGTTTATCATTGCAAAGGATTTGATTAAACGACGATTTTCGATATGGCTCATTGGATCATTCTTTGTTTTAGCACCAAGGACTGCAAGTATTTCAACAAGGGTTGTGGAAAATGTCCCTTCGGAAACAAGTGCTTCTACCTTCACGCCTTACCAGATGGTACCAGAGCGGACGTCGGACCTCCAATTCGGAAACGTCGAAATGCCGACGCAGAAATTGAATTGTTACATGTAAGTATCTTAATCATTCCATGAGGAATACATTTACCATTTTCTGGAATTTTGTAGAACAGTTACCGAGCCAGATAGAAATTCATGATCATATGATGAGGAAAATCGATTTACAATCAATTTGCACGCAACACTCGCATGACTCGTTTCATGATTTTTGGTGAGGCAAATTTCATGCAAATTTTGCATCAATTGTCTATCTGGGTTTTACCGAATACAAATATTTACGACGAATAAAATTCCTAGGTATATCGTACGTTTCTCTTGCGTTTTGTAGCAGCTGCTCTTATGGGAGTATCTGGACGAGCGGGACAACCGTTGGATGTACAACATCGACGAGTTTGAGGATATCGTAACGTTTGTATCGGATTCCGAAGACTCCGATGGGTCCGAATACGAGGTTCTCTTCGATTAGTTGCATCGTTCTACGCATTGCTGCCACCTCGTTAAAAAGAAAAAGACCATTCGCCTCAGCTCTACGCCTACGTGCCCCGGCTGATCCGAGGTCGCAAAGACAGCAATAGTGCGGTGAAAAGAAACGTCAGTGAGCTTTCACGATGGCGACGGTATCAAGTATAATCACGTGATTCGTCGATGGTCGCCCTCGCAGGACACTCGTGAAGCTATTAGCAAATGTCGATGTGTCCCCAATGACTAGTACCTCCACTATTTGGCTATCGGTGCACTCATTGCTCTTATCTCTCTATTCTCTCTGTTTTTTGCTCCCTTTCTTTTCTCTATCTTGATCTCCGAAATCCTAGACTTATTGTCTCGACGACTCGGCGCTTCCGTCGATTTTACCGTCCCGAAAGGACGTTGAGTCGCCTCGGCATTCGACAAAGGAAGCGCCGGAGCGGGAATTGCACTTTTCGGGAACGACCGAAAGGCTCGTTTACCTTCGAAAAGTGAAAAAAGAAAAAAACGAGTCGATTGGAAACGAGCATCATCTCGGGAGTATCTCCGGTGTCGACGAACACTCGGATCCCTGAACGGTACCAAGGCCCGGCTTGGGATGCACCTAGAGTTCTAAGCGCGGTAAGTTAATTAGGAACAATGAGAAATTCCTGGTAACTTATCGGTAATTTTTCCAAAGCTTTTTTTTTTCGAGAAATTATGAGAATTTAAATATTCGCAACGGAATGAACGAGAGGTTCCGATTGGTTGCCATGAGACACCGAAGTGGAGGAACTTCCGTTCGCTTTCTACGGCCAATCGAAACTTCTCATTCGCTAAAGAATTAAATATCGACTTTACTCTTGATACGAACCACATGGAATTCTACATGAGGTTTTACACGAATATTTTTAACCGGTAGTAAATAAAACTCTATAATTAGTATTTTTTATATAATATTCATTACTCTTGAACTTGAACTCCGAGGTGCAGGGAAAAAAACAAAATTATTTAAATGAAGAAATTTAAAGTATGAATAACGAAAAAAAAAATTAACGTTCTCATAAATTCTCGATATTCTCGGTGACTTGTAGCATGTCTCACAGTTACCTTCTCCAATTTTATGTTACTGAGAATTTTTGAACTCTAGATGCACCTTTCCGGTAGATTTCCGCCTTTCTCCTTCGACTCTCCTTTTCCTGCTTCCTCGGAAGAGCACGGTTCTCTTTGTGGCCGTGAAAATCGACGTTTCGTTCGGCTTCTGTCGGACAAGGGGACAGCAGGGTCCGATCGGAGAAGCCGAAGACTGGACTATATGGTCCCTGAGGACTAGACTATAAGAGCCAACCACGCATTGCCTCATAGTTTGAATTTTTCTAGGGATGTCAAAAAATTCGTTGCCAACACCCGAAAGTGTATTCGCATTAGCGCATTTAGGGGGCACCTTTGAATAGCCGTAAAATAGATGCGCTGTAAACGTTTGCACTCGTTGCATACTCGTACCTTTTTTGCCTTAATTATAAGGGTGGACGTAGACGGAGATGTAGTCCTACGCGAAGGTATACGGCTACGATAAATGTTTACGATTAACTCGAATACGTACATACATACACATACAGATTCGGTGCACGAGCATCTACCTCCTTAGTTCGCAGTTAAACTTATTACCTTTTACGTCAACCTTCCCCGGCTACTGCTCCTCTGCGATTCCACCTGTCCCGTTTCTCGTCGCGAATAGCAAATAGTGTCATAGGCGGGTCTCCGGCGCGTTTCGAGTTTTCGTTAACCAGGTAATTAAGGTGTTATGAAAGGGTCATTCTGTAGATTTAACGTCAAAATATTTATAAAACATTTCGATAAATCGGGCGCATCGAATCATTTGAAACTTCACCGTGTTATTATGGAGGCTCTAAGGAAGAACGAAGTACTTATGACATTTCATTAAAAAACAAAAATGAATATGTATTGGTTCTAGTCTGGGATGAATACAAATTTTGTAAGAAAAATGAAACTTTATGAGCACCGCGTTCTTCCTTAGGGGCTTCATAAACATATGGTGAAGTTTCAAATGCCTCGGTGCATTCAACTTGGAGAAATGTTTCATGAACGACAATTCTTTGACGACACTTTCGCATCACCTTAAAAAGCGAACGAGCGACTAGAGCGGACTGAGCACGCGGGACTCTTTCGACGTCTTTCGTTGTTTATTGGAATAAGCCCACCCTCGAAAAACGTGGAATCGGTGGCAGGGAATACCGAGTATCCTTTAATGAAATAGACTTGTAGTGAGAACGAGAAGGGAGGAGAGAAGTAATGGAGGTAGAACGCGACGAGGAGAACGAGTAACGCTCGAACCGAAGGTCCGATCTAGGCGGTGGAAGCGAATCTTAAAGGGCTCCTCTGCTGTTTCGTTAGTCGCTACTGCCATTGTGTAATCGTGTAGGGCGTTCCGTGTGTTAATTGATGCGATAGTTAAGAACTGGAGTAGAAGGAATATCTAGAACGGTTTGTCGAAGCGCGTCGTGCTCGGCTGTCGAAGGTCCGCTCGAACTTGCGGAATCGTGGAGTAGACTCATGCGCTCACTTTTCATTGTTGCTTTCGATTGTCACAGTTGGTCCATCCGAGTCGAACCGCCGAGTCTACGTGGATAGCGAAAAGTAATCGTATATCGAGATCTGTCCGGAAAGTCGATCGACTCGCCGTTACGTCCGTCCGCAATGGTTTCCTTCGTTCCGGTCGTTCCTCGCGATGGTCGAACCTGACGCCGCGATTCCACCCTGGACTTCGATTCCTGAATTTCACCCGGTCCCCGTCGATGTCCTGGTACAAGGTGTACGTAACATGGGAATCCTACCGTCAGCTTTACTCTCGGCCGTCTCAACTTACGCGACTTATTACTAATGATGGAAAGTCTATAACGCTGTTAGAGATTACAATAATAATTCCTCCCTAAGTAACGATATGACTCTAGCACAGATTACGACACATGCAGGACGTGCGCGCAGCACAAATCCATATTATCCGTTATTAAGCGCGGAATGTCTTGAAACACGGAGAAAAGGTGGATTTCCGCTGTCCGACACGTACCGATCCGACAAAATATCGTAACGGGTATTTCGGTGGCTCCGTTCGAACTGTCCGACCCGCGTGTAGAGTAAATGGTGTCAATAAGGAACTCGGTAGAGTTTCGCGCCAAATATATATACAGAGGCACGAAACACTGACCTAGTCACTATCTGCGATGTTTAGCCTGGTTGAAACGTATATTGCAATTTTTGTCGGATCGGCACCGCGTGTCGGATAGGACGAATCGACCGTTCACCGCCGTGTCACCGTCGTCCTCAACCCTTTCTTGGCCATGGGTGCACTCGTACGTTTCATGCACGAAGTAGTATAAGCAGATACAACGCAATGTATTGAGATCGTTCCCATTTTAGGGGTGCAAGATCTTCAGATTTTTTCCGATCTACTGCCGAGACCGCCTTAATCAAATTTTGCAATTAAACATTATCGTCCGTTGGGCTTTAACGCGTTAAAAAAATCACGTTCTGTATGTTATACGCGAATTATCGTTTCGCTTTGCGTACCTTGTAAAATTAAAAACGGTTTAGGTAAATTACATCGGTAGGAAGTGTTTTGATCGTGTAGAATTGGAGTTTCCTCATTTTTCGTAAGTAGCGCTCGCAGCGAAAATCTGAAATCCAGGGTTCCTATTAACGAGTTATTTTCTGTGGAGCCGACCATTAGCGTTATGTCTTCTTATACTACTTCGTGGTTTCATGTGTAGAATTCGCACGTCAAGAAAACGTGTACTCGCGTTTCAAAATATATGTGTTAGATTTTAAATACAGGAGCGTGTTGAGAACACCCTGTTTTTAAGAATCTCTTTTAAGGAAACGACGAGTCGTTTGCTTCGACTCGATGATGGGGTCAATAAGTTGTGTGTTTAGGGGGTTAGCCTACTGTAAAATAGAGGAAAATGTAGAAAATACTGCAGCCGAAATGGAAGGTCTGATTTATGAAGCAGAGCGAAGTAACAGTAAGACAAAAGATCGGAATAAAATGGAATAATTGTGTTATCGATTTGAAAAATACGATTTTCTTGAAATGACGTTTCTCAAAACGGTGTAAGTATGAAACGACGAAGTAATCGTATTTTTATTTTAAAGGAAATCTTCGACAAAAGGATATTTATTTTTTGGTCCGTTACAATAGGCTAGCCCTTTAATCAAAGTGAATTTAAACAAGAATTAAAAGATATCGGGGATATTCGTTCATGGAGCTGTTTTATTTGACGTTCTACGGAGAATCTAAGATAGAAGTTTCAAAACGCTCCAAAATAGCGGGCTTGGATCTGCCATTTTAATACACCGTGGAAAATATTTTGAAATTTTAGTAGTATTTGAAAATGCTCGAGACGAACAATTTTTAACACTTTACTTGCTCGTACGAGATCAACGCGCGTTTTCGTTTATCATAGTCGTTATTCGAGTCGTTTTACTCATCAACTCTGCACAAATTCGACGTGTTTCTCCTTCGAGTTGTCGAATCCAATCCAAAGTCGAGTTGTCGAATCTAGTTCAAACTCGAATTGGCAGCGTTTTCGAATTCGCGTAATTCGAGTCTACAAAGTATTCGATTCGTCGCGTCACTGATCCTCTTTCTAAGGAAAGTAGTCAAAGTAATGGGCGAGTGCGAAAGACGACAGATTCGAAATCCCAACCACTGCCCATAAATGTTGTATTCATGCCTCGAAACTGGGAAAGGGTTGAACGAACGAGTGTTATCGCGTTGTTCGCCGCATTCGTATCTATGTACGTTGATAGCCCATTATTCGTTAATTTGTACGTTAGCGAAGTTCCACATGATTGGATTCGATTTCATTTCTTACGATAATATATTTTTGTTATTGGAAGACTAGACAAATAATAAAGTAGCTGTTAATAAGTCCGTACAGGTACGTAGGTGACATGCATATAACATGTATGTATGTATGTATGTATGTATGTATATCCGTATACGAGGCAACACGTACGAGACATCAGTGAAAAGATGAGAATGGGATCATCGAGTCGTACGAAAGAGTTAAAAAAAAAAAGTAGATTGTTGCGCAATGCCGAGGTGTCGCGTTACGTAGCTCCAGTAATTGCGGAATAGAGATTACTCGCGGTTGTACGTTTTCATTATCCGTGGGAAAAAAAATCAAGGTAACGAAAGAGATTGCGGTAGAAACTGAGAGATCGTTCGATTTAGAACCGTTGACTCATCTTGTTTGTACGAGGGTTTTTTTCTTGCGTATATACTCGTTTCTAAGTACCGTGCACTGAGGAAAAACAGTTGGTTGACTCGAAGAAATATGCATTGCTACAACAATGCGATCAAGTACGTCCAAAGAAATATCAGGGAGAGTGAAGAAAATTCATATAAATCCTCGATATAATTTTTCTTCTCAACGAAACAATGGTGTCTTGCAATTATATATGATTCAGACAACGATATATATTTCTTTCAGTCAACTTATCTTTTTTTCGTAATGTGTATGTATGTCACTGATAAAAAAAAATGTCATCGAACCAAAGAAATATTTCTTCGAATAGTACCAAAGAATATATTTGATTAATTCGAAGAATAATTACTTGACTGAAATAAATTCGAATAAATTGGATGCAATATTCCTTCGGAATTATGACAATTTATTTGAGACAAATAATTATTCTTTGATTTAACCGAACATTTCATCGGGACTGTTCAAAGAAATATTTCTTCGATTAGACGTATTTTTTTTTCTCAGGGTACTTGCTCTACCGAGTAACTCGAGTCGCATCGTGCTCCGACGTAAAAACGCCACCTCGGCTGGATGCGAAATGGCTGTTTCGTATCGCTCGAGTAAGTCCTCTTGTGTCATCTCTGGTGATCCGTAATTGCGCACGTAAATCGCGTATGTGCTTGTCCTCCCGTGGTTAGAGAGAACGCGCGGAAGAAGCGCTTTTGGTATCGTGCTCGAAACGGCAATTCCTATACTACAGAAGTATTTACACTCTAGAGTGATTGAAAGACAAGATGTAGGACTGCACTGAGAAGGGTATGTGTGGTTTAAATCAGCTGGAAGAATAAACGTTGATTTAAATCAGCTGGAAGAATAAACGTTGATTTAAATCGATTCTCAATAGTTGTACCATGGCGAAGAGCGAGGATGCGCATCCGGCTCCAGCTGACGGGCCGTCGAGGTTTTGAGTCTTTAAGGTGATATGAAAAGGTCAGCCTATATATATTGGGTTGATGCATAAGTAGTGGTGTTTTTAACACGCAACGTAACGTGTAAAAAGAATGCCATTACTTATGCATCAACCTAATCTATTGACAGGTCTAGATGGCACCATTAGTCCATTATAATATCAAAACTCATGAATCCACGGGATTTCGACGATTTTACTTCGATCTCCTTATAATTATTCCATCGAAGTGACATAAGGAACGCTTCATTTCGAATAATTCTTATCATAAATGCAAATGCCAGTAACGTGGCTTATCAATTTATGTTACCATTTGAGTATTCACAATGGTACCACCAAAAAGGGTATAGATGAATTTTAATTTCTTAACGTCAATTTAATTTCTCAGCGCCTTTTGTATCGTCTTAAAGACGTACCCTTCGAGTCCAGATGCTGGTTCTTGTGTGCCGGTAGATGCTGTAATCCGTATGGGGCAAGTATGTACAAATGCTAAATATATTCCTACATTTTCCCGACTACCGGCAACCGAGGGGGTGGAAAGTTAAAAGTATAGGCAAAATTGCAGCTTTAACCCGTACGCATTGGCGACGAGGTCCCAAATTTATTTCGGCCATAAACTCGGGAGGGAAAGCTGTCTCCGAATTCTCCCGACAGCACCGAGATGTACACTTTCATCCTGACACGGGATTTGTACATAAGCGAGCCTTATGTACTAAACATGAATACAAAATGTAGTCAAAAACCCTACGCGTGGTAACTAGTTTGCGCGATTCGGTTTACTTGGTTGCATACGTACACGCGTATGCAGAAGACTTAGGTTTGTAAAATATGATCGGCGAGTCTCCTTAAAACTGGCACTCGAGCGGCAGTGAAATCTCTTCTGGCACTTGGACAGTCTTCGGGTATCGAATTAGGCGGAAGCAAGAAAGACCTAAAACTAATATCGTTGTTCATCGACGGAGATCACGCGAGGACGTAGGGCGGCGATCTTGAGTTAACGCGATTCGAAATCCATTTGATCAAAATTCTTGGAGCCTCGGATCTTTCGTATAATTTTGACGAAGAAAAAATTCATCTCTCGGGGATCGATCCGCTTCGACTTATGTATTCCACGATTCACCGTTAGGCTGTTTGCCCCCACACCGTACGTGTGTAAACGGTCTTAGTCAATTTCTTTATGCCCGGTGAAAAATATACCGATATAAATTACGATCTTAACTAGTACCCAAAGTTTTCAGCCTTGGTTTAGGAAAGCTCGATTAAACTAAAGGCAAAACGGTTTCTGGAATATCTTAGGGTCGACCCTTTGCGGGTACTATTGCTAGAAAATGACGAAGCCGGTCCTATTATATTTTGACGCATTAAGCGAGTCCACGGGGAAGTCCACGTGTTCTTATTTGACGATCGATCTTGTTCCCAGCGAGCTTTAAATAACTCGAGCGTCGTAAAACTTCTGTATCGTTTGACCGAGGTCTCCTGGCGTGTTATCTTCCCCACTGGTATTGCCGATAATAAATTATCTAGGCCACTCGGTTGTTCGAGTTCAAAGGACAACTCGTGGTAGCTCGCGAGCCGGTCTGTCCAGATCTTACAAAATTTCTGAGACGGACGAGCGAGAATTATTCATAATCCATTATGCAAGAACCTTCGAAAGCACTTCTCTGCTTTCGGTTACGTTCTTCAAAGCTAACAATTCCCTTAACTAGCCAGTGGAATCTCTTCCAAGCAAGATTAGTCAGCACTGGTTTCAGTGATTAGTTGCAACCTGCTGTGGCAGTCACCTTGTGTACTTCGCCATGAATATCTTCGTTATCTTATCACGAATACCATCCATAAAGTGTTGTATTCGGACACCATACAGCCATTTGCATTTCGTTGCCCATTTATATTATAGTACTTAGCACCAGTCAATTGGTACGCACACCCTGGTTCCTTGATCCAAATTTTTTTCTACAACCAGAAGCTAACCAGCACTCGGGTTCTACTTGTTACTTACGTCTCGCTATGCAGGGACTCGTTTATAGATACAATTCGTTCGCGAATTACCTCAGGGCTCCGTACGGTTGACAAGTCATACGTTGAACCGGCTGATAGATTCTCTTTTGTACGGGGCTAGCGAGGACATTGGTTCTATTTTCTTCGGAACCGTCCATCAGCCCCAAGCCGAGAATCTCGCGACTGATCTCCACCATCGTTTCGACTCTAGCATCCCCCTGCGTAGCCTTGATCGTCGCAGAAACCGTCAACGGAGGCGGAGTCTGCGGCGACGAGGAGGTCGAGGTCGTCGCGGGCTTTCCATGCGGCGTAGCCGAGTTCTGTCCCTGTGCGTTCTCCGAATTCTTTTTGCGATACTTGGTTGAATACTTGTAGAAGTCCGACATTTCGAAGGGCTTGGTCACTTCGCGGTAGGGTTGGTATTTTCCGGGCTGGACGATCGTGCAGTTCTTCGAGATGTCGTGAGGCGAGTCCCCGATATCGACGGGTTTCGACTCTGCCGGGATCTCCAGGACTCGAGGAGCTCTGGGATGACTTCTACCTCTGCTGGACTGTCTATTGACGGACTGTCCTCGATCCGGTTCCCTGACATTGGGGACTCCACCGAGAGGGAAGTCCGGAGATGCGCTGCCCATCCTGTGCGGATGTCGCGGCATGGAGCAGGGACCGGAGCTCAGGTTCGACCTGGAGGAATATGACTCCGGACTGACGAGAGACCCGGCATCGTGTGCCGACATCGACGGAGACGAGGACATGGTATTGGACCCGATGCTCGAAGAATCAAGGGACGTCTCGAACCAACCCCTCTCCTTCTCGCCTTGTCGCTCTTTTCCCTTGCGATTCGCATTGTCGATCGTATCCTTGCCACCGATCGATTCGTATGCGTATCCTGAATGCATGTTCCAGGTCTCGACGTTCCCTAGAGACTGAGTACGCAGCAAGGTCTTTCCCGGTGTCGCTACTTGCTCTCCTTGGCCCATTTGATTCGGGCTAACGAATGGATGCTGGCGAGGATGAGCCGGAGGGCTCTTCGCGTTCACGTTATGGTGAGTCTGGGCATCCACGAACCCGGTGCTGACGGTGCTATGGTGTTGTCTTGGTTTCTGACGCTGCTGCTGCAGCAGCGATCCGCTCCCACTTTGCTTCCTCCGGTCCAGACTGCCGAACCTGTCGATAACTGCCGGATCTTCCGGACACCAGACGATCTCTTCCCCGCAGCGCATCCAGTACCCTGGCGGTAGTAGAGACTCGTCCGTTGTATTGACGGCATTTCTGCAGGATCTGATGGCTGCAGCTTCCCGATCTCGCTGCAACGATGGCTGTCGATGCGAGGATCGCGCGTTCATGGGCACTTGGTATCCTGGTGGATGCGTATAACGAGGGTCCCGGTATTCTGCTTCGTAGTGCGGATGCTGTTGATGGTGTACCGGTCGACGCTGTACCTCCGGGTCCATATGTTTGTACTCTTGGCATTGCTGGTGACTGTTGCGAGGTGGTTCCAGCAATTGCTGGCGATGAGAGTGTCGGTAATGAGAGGATACTCGTTCTTGCTCGGTACATGCATTTAATGCGGCCCGGTAGTTCCTGTCGGTGTCTAGGTAATGATTATCTGGGTGAGGAGGCCGATTGCTCCCACTGCCGTGGGAGTAAGTACGGGAGCGACAATTCTCTGGGAGAATGTAGACGTTATGGTTGTCATTTAAGTCATGCCCCAGAAGTTTCTGACTCTGGCGGTGGTCCATCGGACTTGACACTGGGTAAGCACTGTGGTTTTGATTAACGGGACTTAATACTGGACAAGCGTGGCTTTGGTCAGGGTCGTGCATCATGTATCCTGGATACGTGTTGTAGTTTTGTTCACCCGAGAGAGGACTCAAGCTTACGCCACCTTCCACGAGGATTCCCCTACCGGTTGTCCTTGCATTTTCTTCGCTTCCTAAAACTTAAACAAGGATTATGTATTTTTGCTTCCGCGATATGTTTGGGTAGCGTAAAAAGTGGGATTTATGAAGTAACTATTCTTCGTTCTAATACATACTGTTGGAAATATTATTTCGGATAGATAATGGTTTATATTACGTCGGATAGATAATGCTTAATGAGCATTACCTGATCTGTCTAACGGTGGTCGAGGTTTCTTCGTTCTGTGTTTCATGGTAGTCTGCAGATGTGGCTGAGGGCAGTACGATACATTCGACAACTGAGACTGTCGATGCGCTTTACCGTGACTCTGTCTAATGAAATTCAGCCGCGCATCCAGCTCCTGAAGTCTTCGCTGACTCTGCTGATATACCAATCTGTGCTTACGCCGCACCGCTTTACTTTCTGCGGAGTCATTGATAATGCCTAAGGCTGCTTCGGCTATACCAACTTGTACTTGGCGTTCCAACTCCAATGTTGATTCCTCCTTTAAAAAGGAATGATAATGTTATGACGATGAGTTTTTCTATGCAAGAAGGTTATGCAATTTAAACAGGAAACTTACGACTTCGCTACTCTTAAGCTTGTTGATTAGATTTTGAGGATACGAAAAGGATGTGCCTACTTTTCTTCTGAAAGTAGGTGGACTTTCTCCAGGTTCCAGAGGTATCTCTGGTGGCAAAATTCCTGTTATTTCCGCCTCTTCGATGCAAAGATTTTTCAGTTCATTATTCTTTTGGAGTAGTTTCTCCTGAAGCATTTCCCGACGTTGCTGCAGCCATTCTAGTCGGGAAGATGAATTTTCTTCCACGACTTGACCGGATACATGCTCCGTTCCTGCCATCACTATATACCAATTTTTAGGAAAGAAATCCATGTAATGCAGTTTATAGGATTTTCAAATGAAATTAGTATGGATTTTGTCCTACAACCACAAGAACTGTTATATAATATCGTCACTGGACTCACCCATGTTCCCAACTTGGACCAAGTGTTGGATCTATGCCACAAATTAAAATTAACGATCGAATCGACAATATGCCGATTTATTCTTTAATACTACATATTCAAGGTACTGGGTTGAATCTTATAGAAAACATCCCCAATCGTTCCACTCTAGGAGTAAGCTCAGTTAATATGAAAACCTGTAAATTAAAAATTAGATTGTATTAAAATTTTCAAACGAGTAAATTTTAGCTTTTTAACGCGGTTCATTTCTACTAAACTCTACGTTTTCCAGATTTTGCAAGCTCGGGGATGCTTAAAGCGCATGACCTCTTTTCTAAATTTAGAATGTGTCTACAATTTTACAAGTTATAACTGGAACTAACAAGGTTTAAATAACACTATAAAAGTAACACCCAATGTTTAGCGACATACAAAACTAATTTCAAGGAAAATTAGGCAATACGATCCTCTATGAGGTCAAGGACTCGTTATATCTTTTCAGAACTCACATTCGTTGTCAATGTAATTTGCATCGTCTTATGGAATATACTTTAACACTAGATTAATTGACTTCAGTGACTTGAAGTAAATTTAAGGAAGTACATATTTTTTCTTGGCGGAAAAAGTCGGCGAAATTGTAACTCCGAATCGACGCCCACGCACGCGTCATCTGTCATCAGAGTTCATAGACGCTTCGAAATAACCGTTTTACGTGATTTGCAAAGTATGCAGGTACGCGTGTACGTACATACGTGATATGTGTGTAGCACCGCTGTATTGCTTAAATTTTTCGGTAGTTTTATCGAATAATTGGAAGGCGTCTTCGATACCTGCGGTAATGAACCCGTAAACGCCTCTTATCTCTTTCCCTGGAAGCGAAATGTGATCATGGAGGAAATATGCCATGAACCCGATCCCAAGTGCATATACCGATCTCGGTCGATAGCCTTCGATAATTTCGCGGAAGCTGAGTTGAATATCGATACGTGATGAGAAGATGCGTTCAGAGCCCGAACGCAGGAAAACAATGCGAAGAAAATTAAGGATTACAATTTTAGTTACGAGCAACAGGTTACCTGGTGTGGTTCTCCCACTCCATTCGTCAGGAGACCACTCTGTCTCTGTCGCACTCTCTGAATGAATCGTAAATTAAAAAGACTAAGCCGTTTATATGATATATGCCAACTACGGCTTAGTTTACACCGCGGCTTTAGAGCAGGTCTGCTCATCTCTGTCCACACTTAAATTCGGATTTAGTGGGTTTGGACTCGATAAATCCCGGATTTTGAGTATAATGGAAATGTAATCATTCTACGTTCATAGGGAATTCGGTTTTTGGTAGAACAGCGCTAGCTGGAGGGAATTATTTGGAATACTTTATTCCACAATCAAGTAGTGGACATTCTAAAGACGTCTAGATCGGCCATACATACAATGCCGTAGCGTTTCACGGGGTTTCATAGCGCCATGCCCGTGGTTGCTCGTGATTAATGTTTCATACTTGTAAGTTTATTAGTTTATCTTCTCGTGGTGCAATCCGTTTATTGAAAGGAAAACATGTCAGAAGAGGGCACTGCTAAAACCAATGCAATTTCCGAATCGTTGTCCTGTAAGTTCTTTATAAATTCTAGTTGTCAGTTTTATTCCGGTAATGAGAGGTTAAGTTCGGTTCTCTTTGAAGAAGCGTCGAGCAGAAATTTGACTGAAGCTGTTAAAATTAAGTTTTTCGGTAGAGCTGCATTCCGATTGTGTCGTTCGTCTCGTTTTAGTATATCCTGTCGCTTATATTTATAGGATATCATATATTTTGAGGTAGCATGTCGTGTTACAGTTTATGTCACTTGTATTTTATTAAAGTACATGAAAAATAGCATGAAATACTTCGTTAATGAAATGTATTAGAGTATATGTACGTTGTTTATTCTTGTACTATTTATCGATTATTTTACAGCATCGTCCGAAGATATCGTGGATACGATACGCCCTACGGCTTTGAATGTAGTCGCACATTGCTATCATAGACCACTGTTCTACCGTAGCCAATTGCACTGCCATAGTGTGGAATCCAATGACGACGAGCTCGACGATCAGGTTCAAGATGATTTAGAATACTTAAGATCCTTAGATCCCAGGGAATGGAAACATCAGGATCATTACGCAGTTTTGGGTTTGAAGAAGTTAAGGAACAAGGCTACCAAGGATGATATCAAGAGAGCTTGTATGTAGCTTTTTATTTAATGAGTTGAATTCATATTGCTACGATTTTATCATAAAATCCATAAATTAGAACAGTTCTTTTGACATAAACCATAGTGTTGCACGGTTATTATTTGTTGAATTACATTAAATGACTGAGTTTGATTGGTCATATTAATACAGTGTCATAGTAATATCTTAACTTTAAAAGTTTTTATTCAAGTAATAAACATCCAAGCTCATTAACGAAAAAGAACTACGTTTAGTTCATAGGAATTCTGCCATAGATGTATACTATTTCTGAGAATCATTTCTAAAAGTGTATAATTTTATACTTTAAATTGCATGACGATATAAGACAAGCAGAAGATTCTAAAACACCACCCGGATAAGCGTAAGGCACTAGGAGAAGAAGTGAGGCAAGATGATGACTATTTCACGTGCATTACAAGGGCATGGGAAACCCTTGGAAATCCTGTAAAAAGACGAAGCTACGATAGCGTCGATCCCTATTTCAATGATGATCTTCCCGATGAGAAAGATGCTAAGAGTAACTTCTATGAAGTAATGGGCCGAGCGTTCGAAGAGAATTCACGATGGTCGGAAAAAACACCAGTACCCCAACTAGGTGGACCTGGCACTCCTAGAGATAAAGTTGAAAAATTTTATTCATTCTGGTATGATTTTGACTCATGGCGAGAGTATTCGTATATCGACGAAGAGGACAAGGAAAGCGGGCAAGAGTGAGTAGACGTACATACTTGGAACTGGATTAACTTAAGCTGCATATAGAATTTAAATTTAATGATGATTTAATGATAAAACAAGCACAAATAAATGTTTTCAGCCGTGACACGCGTAAGTGGATCGAGAAGAAGAATAAAGCTGCACGAGCTAAACGAAAGAAGGAGGAAATGACTCGAATCCGGACACTAGTCGACATGGCGTATAATCTGGATCCTCGAATAAAAAAGTTTCAGCAAGATGATAAAGACAAGAAGACTGCTGTTAAACGAGCCAAGCAAGAAGCTGCCAAGGCTCGACAACAAGAGGAAGAGCGTCTAGCTCGAGAAGTGGCCGAAAAGGAACGGCTAGACAAGGAGAAGCGCGATCTGGAGGAGAAAGCAAGAATGGATGCCCTTAAACAGGAGAGAGAAGCACAAAAGAAAGCCTTACGTAAGGAGAGAAAGGCACTCAGGGAATTGTGCAAGACTAATAATTACTACGCCGAAAGTCCATCGGAAAACATTAGACACATGGAGAGCGTGGAAAAGATCTGCGAGTTATTCAAGTCGACTCAGCTAGAGGATACTATGCGTAGATTGCAGTCGGAAGGTAGGCAAGCATTCCTAGATATTATAGCAGAGACCGAAAGAAAGATGGCCGAGGAGCGCAAAGTTGCTACAACGAACAACGAATCTCGCAACACATCGGACAAACAGGTTAAGGCTTCTGCTCCGTGGACGGAGAGTGATTTGCAATTGTTAATTAAGGCCGTTAATCTATTCCCTGCTGGAACTAATCAACGTTGGGAAGTGGTGGCTAATTTTATCAATCAACATGGCAACTCTTCCAGCGGTGTAGTTCGCGAAGCGAAGGAGGTTTTGGCTAAAGCTAAAGATCTGCAGTCAACCGACTTCAGTAAATCTAGCATGAAGGAGCAAGCTAATAAGAAGGCCTTTGATAACTTTATTGCCGAGAAAAAGTCAAAGGAACCTGTCGAAGAAAGAATGCCCGCTTTCACCGAACGCCTTGATCATCCATTGTCGAACGGTACTGCCAGTGATGCGAAGGAGGTTAAGAAAGAGCCGTGGACGCCGGCGGAACAAAAACTCCTTGAACAAGCACTTAAGACTTATCCCACCACTCTTCCAGATCGGTGGGACCAAATAGCCAGTTGCATTCCGACCAGAACAAAAAAGGAATGCATGAGAAGGTATAAGGTAAGGGATCGTCTTTTCGTTTACATACTTTGCCAAATTCTGGAGCTGTTTCCATGACATGGGAAAGGCTCGTTTTCCCTGCAATTTCAAAGACGCACGTTTCTTCGCAGGAATTGGTCGAACTCGTCAAGGCGAAGAAAGCAGCTCAAGTGATGAAATAATACCGACTCAGGTTTAAGTTTCAATTTTTCTGGTAACTTATTGAGTCGCGATACTAAACGTGGGCAAAGTGTACGAATTTTGGCCTAGGTTGGAATTCTTGATCTTGATATCGTTTGTTGAGTTTTATCCGAGTACGAACTGAACAGCTGATACATGTACGCGTTTGACATGTTTCTCAATAATCAAGCGTGTGCAAATGTTTGTACACGTAGGAAAAGAAACTAATTCCGGATACCCATCTAAAGTTGCCGTGGAAGGGAATTTCAATAAGTACTATGATGTCAGGACTAGTACTAAAGAAGAAGCGACCGGAAAGGTTACGTTGCAAATTGCTGTGGAGAGATCGATATCTCGCAAATAATTAAAGTACTCGAATTTAGCGTAATCGCTCAAGCATTGTGCACCGATAATTTATTGGGGCGTTGAAAAGCTTCCACTGGTGGTAGCGATTGAAAGTGGATCCACCTGCATGTATCGAGTGCGTGATGCGATAACCTTAAAACATAAAATAAGAAGCGATATGCTTGTTCGAAGCTGTGTACGTTCCTGCAGGTGTATTTAAGGATTTTCCTTGAACGAACTTTAGATGGGACGATGAAAGTCCATTAGTGTATATGCCTGTGCACTTTCGTGCACTCCAGCACGGCCAAAGTATTAAAAGAACGTCCTCATTGTCCATCTTTATACATCACACTTTTGGCAATGCTCGTGCAGTTTCCCGAAGAACGCAAAGAATTGGAAGAAGCCTTACGATATAATTTCCTGACCGTGCTCCGATGGTTGACTCGCAAGCCATGTAAGTAATGTATTATACAAGAATTATAGTACAATGCAAGTAAATAAATTGTGACGGTGATGCTTCTAATTCTTGGGTACTATCGTGTTCGTTAACCACGGTTAATTTCATCAATTTATTTTTTTGCGACGTCTTTCGCTTTCGCTTTCAAGTTCTTCCTTTCTCGTGGTGTTTAAGATGGTACATAGGTTGGAAGAATTTGCCTTTACCGAAAACGATTAAGACCTTCGGCGGGTTTCACTTCGCCTTAAGGTATTCAAAATGCTCGGTTTAAATATGGTTTTGTGTAGCCTTGATATCGACAGGTCGCGGAACACGTGCAGAGGGGTTTGGGCAATAACTCTTATGCGATCCATTGTGAGATACTTCAAATTCTTATAGTTTAATTTGACACATTTTTGACAACAACATCAACAACAACAATTTTTGCGTTAGTTTCTCCTCTATTGGGCAAAATGCTGTACCGCCCGCTTTTCTCCGTCCTGCCTTCCTTGCCTCTCAGTCGCTTAATTCCGAATTGCGTGCACGTTGGCGCAGAAGCATCGAGGTGTCTTGTAAATGAAACGGAACGTTTTGTGCGCGCTCCCTCGTTGGCCTAATCGACAGATCGAGAGCGCCAGTTTGTCTCGGATTAAACTTAAGGGAAAAGGGAGCTCGAAACTCGTCCTTGATTAGCGAGGAACGCGTGGCGGAAAATTAAACTATAACGCAGGTATTCCAGTCATTCGAACGGAATGAAAACAGGAGAGGGCTGATGTATTCCAATTGCGAATCTAAGAAACGTGCGTTTAGTGGTTTCGATGACTACTTCTCCATCGTCCTCCTAAATTCGGGATTTATTGAGCTCGGACCCAGTAAATCGTCTCCGTCGCAATAAAGTTATGCGAAAGGGTCATTCTATACAAGAAATCGGGCAAATATTTATAAAACACCGAACTGTTTGCACCGAATCATTTAAAATTTCAGCACGTGATTATGGAAGCCCTAAGAACGAATGTGGTGCTCGTGAAATTTCATAAAAAAAAATATATACAATCTCGGTTTTAGTCTGGGATAGGTAAACAATTTTTTTTATAAGAAATTGAATTTTACGAGCACCACGTTCATCCTTAAAGCCTCCATAATC
Organism: Orussus abietinus; assembly: GCF_000612105.2. Classification (NCBI taxonomy): domain Eukaryota; kingdom Metazoa; phylum Arthropoda; class Insecta; order Hymenoptera; family Orussidae; genus Orussus; species Orussus abietinus. The sequence goes on along the minus strand of NW_019394595.1, from coordinate 500,398 downwards.
ACGTGCTGAAGTTTCAGCTTGGAAAAAAGTTTTATAAATATTTTGACATTTTGTATATATAGAATTCCCTTTCCGTATCATCTTAATAAATGCGTAAATTCGATCCTGAGCGTCTCGGTCGATATTTAAAATCGGATTTACTGGGGTAGGATACGATAAATCCCGAATTTAGGGGGGCGAATGAGACATAGTCAATATGGATTAGCTCGAATCTTCGGCGCATTTTTAGTGGAGCTTTTTTCCCGGGAGACGTTTCTCATCATTTTTTCATAGGTTTCACGAGACCACTCCTGTTTTCTAGTTCAAATTGTGTGTGCAACGGAACAATGTAGGAACGGCAGTACGAGTTCAGAGGGTGCGCGTGCGCGTGAGTGCGATTCTCTAACGATCGTGCTGCCATCCGTGGACGGTCCAATGAACTAACGGAGCGGCAGCGTGGTCACTTCGCCGCCGCCTCGGTATTGCAGGCCCAGAGGCTAAATCGATAAGACCAAAGAATTCGAATCAAACTCGGTCTCTTTGCTGCTCGCCCTCTCGCTTTCAGTCTAGCGCGAAACTTAAAATATAAGGAATAAGCCGTGAAGAACGTTAATTCTACCCCGTGACGTATCGTTGCGTACGTCTCGACTTAACACAGCGTTCCGTCGGTTTTTTCGGAAGGTCACTTACGAATAGTCGGAAAACTTGTTACTTTCCTGTTCCTTATATTTTCCCCTTCGCCCTGCGCTTAGAGTTCTAAACGCGGTAAGTTACGTCGGGAACGATGAGAAATTCCCGGCAACTTATCGGCAATTTCCCCGAAGCTTTTTTTTATCGAGAAATTATGAGAATTTAAATATTTATGACAGAGCGACTTCGTAGAAGAACGAAATATCGGCTCGTTTTGAAACAAATCGCATGAAATTTCACGTGAAGTTGTACATACGTGAATATGTTTAGCTGGAAGGAACGAAGACCTTATAATCAATATTTTCTAATAGTATTTATTACTCTTAGCTTGAACTTAGAAGTGCATCGAAAAGAAACGTTATTTAAACGAAGAAACGTAAGATATAAATAACAAAATTAACGTTCTCATAGGTTCTCGATATTCTTGGTAACTTACGGTATGTTTCGCGGTTACCTTCTTTAATTTTATGTTACCGAGGATTTTCGAACTCTACCTGCGCTAGACTTTCCTCTTTGCCGTTGTGTCCTGTGCGACAAAAATGACTTTCCTCGGCTAACGCTCTCGCTCGTCTCTGACGCGACCCTAATCGATCGGGCAGATCCCCTAGAAATCATTTTACACCGGTAGTCAATTATTTACAAGCTACCTGAAAATGTGGTCTGGATCTCGGTAGTAATACTTAACCAAGTAACAACGGCTCATATATGAAAATATGTTTACATCGTCCATGGTACACGACTCCGCGCGGTTTCGTCATGGCCGGGCGCAGGAGGAGTCGTCGTTATACAAAACGATTACGATTATTGGTCGCGGGGCGTTCGCATCCTCCGAGGAAGGGACGACTTAAGTGCTCTATTAAGGCTGGCAACAGCCAACAAATTAACCTCGAGGGATTACCAAATCCTGGGGCGCAATTGCTGAGCGGTCGAAACGCCATCCGAGACTTTGTCGGGTGAAAATTCTCAGTCTTTGTCGGGAGCAGCTCGGGTCGTTTGATTCAAACCTAGTTTATGCTTCCTAACGTTAACTCAATCCTATCTTAATGGTTCACCGTAAGAAATCCATAGGGAGCATTTTTTCTCTTATATTTAGGTGACGTGAAACTGCTGTACGAGAGGTCAAATCGTCCATGAAAGTATTTTCCTAGTTTGACGTACCGATCCGCTTCAATTTTTACAATTAATTCAACATTAACAATAATGTTAATTCAACCGTGACTTAATATAAAAATTATTGCATTCATCATTGACTAGATCCCGTATTTTTGCTGTTTTTCGCTTTTTGAAGGCTTAAAATCGTAAATGAAAACTTTCAGGACCTAGCTCGAACAATTTAAGATACTATGAAAATCAAATATTACAGAGTCAGATGGGAAAATATGGAAAATACTTTCATGAACGATTGTGAGAGAATTCTGGTTTATTGTGGGTTACATGTGCTCTTAGAGTGAACATTTAGTTGCAGCTGAACGTAGCAGATGGCGCCATTGGTCGGTTAGAGTATCAAAAGTCATAAATCCGAGGGATTTCTTTAGTTTTACTTGAATCTTTTTATAATTGCAGAGTATAACGGACTTCAACGTAAACATAAATGTCGATAACGCGTCAGATTATGTTACTACTTGAGTATCCAAATTGGCGTTACCGCAGAAAAAGGTTTAGATCGATTTTATATTATCGACATCGATTAAATTCCTCAGTCCGTTTCACATTATCTTAACCCCAATTCTTATCATAAACGCTCTCAATCAATTCCTTACGATGGATAATTAAGTTACGGTTAACTTCGAGTTAGGAGGTATAAACCAGGTTTAATCAGTCAGGCTCCTGAAATGCCTTCCGGTGAAGAAACTTCACGCAATACGATAAATAAAGTGACGATAAGTAAAGCGCAGATCGTCGTAGTTTAGAATTAACGCGCACTAAGGTTCTACTTAATGGTACCCGGTAGTTTATACGCTTCTCGGTATTCGTTTCTCTTACTTATTCACTAAATACTCTGAAAAGAGCGGCAAGAAAAGACGCCATATTGGTTCTCGCGGAAGTAGAAGAGCGTCCCCTCGCGAGACGTTGCGAATGCCCGACTTCTCGATTGTGTGCTCTACGCAAAGTATTACGTTTTATAGGTAACTTTACGGTCTTAGAAGAAAATCGTAGGGCGATTATATCAGACGAATTTAACAGGCTGGGTGCGACGACTCTCTTTCATCCCTCTCCACCTTCGCGACTCGATTGCAAGTTGCGGCGTTAAAGTTCCTCTACTTTATTCCAAGCTTTTCGAAATCGCCCTGGAATTGGCGATCGAGGATCATTAAACGATCGGCGACTGCTTCCCTTCGGGAAAATTGTTCAATCGGCGTTTAAGTTTGGTATCGCCATAGAGGAGATGCAAGAGTGCAAAAAGTGGAGCGACGCGAAGCAGGCGGAGGAACTGCCGATTTTCCGTAAACATAAGAAATACATGTAATTTGACGCACGAAATCGAAAAGTGCTAGTCACTAAGTAGTATAAGGAGATACAATGCCGTGTATTGAAATCGTTCCCTCTTTAAGGGTCCAAGATCTTCAGATTTTTTTTGATTTAGTATCGAGAGCACCTCCTCGATGAAATTTTGCAACTACAAATTATCGTCTGCTAGTCTTTATCGCGTTAAGAACATGACATTCTGTATATCGTGTGCAGATTATTGTTAGGTCCCGATTGTGGGATTACTTTCTGTAGAACCGATCTTAGGCGTTATGTCTCCTTATATTACGTCATAGTTATAATACATCCCTGGCGCTTCGAGGAATCCGCATAAAACGCCTTTATACGCATCCGACCCTTCCACATTTTCCGAAATCGCGCAAAGATGCGAAAAGGTCGGAATCGCGTTACGGTATTTTTCTGTCCCATGATCCACCGCGTTGTGGCGATGTAGAAAATAGAAAGTCCTGGACCTATTCCCGATACGGTGGATCGTGGAAGAGGAAGCAACGATACCAGGGCGAAGCGGTTCCACCATCGGTTTCGCGTCCGCTCGGGAAATCCTTAGCCTTGGGACGTTACCTTGAAACTTGTCCGGCGCGGAGGTCGGGGAGGCGATTCCAAAGTAGTCGGGAAAGTGGATCGTTTCGAGAGAAATCGGCCAGCGACTACCTCGAGAGGCCGTTCCGGATCGCCTAAGGAAATATTTAATATTATTTAGTCGTGCCATATTTTGTACAGAATCGTTGGGACCCCTTGCCTAATCCGAAAGGTCTGCAGCTACCATTGGTCTGGTTCTTTTGTGCGTCGATGATCCCTCGGAACGGCCCTCGGGAGGGGAAGCCGCGATTCTTAGGATACGTGCAGCGATGGCGTGTGTGAAGGCCGCATCGTCGTCGCGGGGTATTTCCTATCTGTTTCCTATCTGTTCGGCGGTGCGTCGATTTCTTCTGCACTTTGTGCAACGCACGAGGAAACTGGCGTAACAAACGCGTTCGAAAGATGTTGTCGTGACTTAAAAAGTCCAAATGAAAAATTTCTCCGCCCGGGGACGGCTTCCTGGGGGTCGATTTTATATCCTGCGAGAGTGAGCCTCATCTCCCGTGAGATTATTCGCCTGATTCCGTGTCCCCCGAAAATGCGGAACCTTTTGACCGTTTGGCGTCGCAAAACGCGTCAATGTTCGAGCCCTTGAAAAATAGCGTGCACACGGATTCCTTAATTTTATCCTCGATTCCTCGAACATCTCGCGATGCGCACTTCCGTAGTCTTGGCCTCTTTAAGAAATCCCCTTTACTCGCGTCACGTGGCGATTAAAAATGGCGCCACTCTCCTCGAAATACGAATAACTGCTACGACGGGTGTAACCTACGAGTCGCGGTGTAAACCTTCCTTACAATAGTATAAAAAGTCGGCTACGGAGTACATCGTTATAAGAAAGACCTCGAAAAAACGAATACGAAAATTCGGTGTATAATAAGTAGGTATACACGATGGTATAATATACGGTTGGTATGCGCACGAGTTTCTTGAGTGTCGTTAAGAGACACGGTAATTGTTCGATAATGTGTTCTGCCGAAATTTCTGCCTCTCCTGATGCTTCTTCGTAATTTACATAAAATCGGTTCCCCGTATTCCTAGGGTAGCATTCGAAAACGCCCGTACGGAATTGATCGCCGCACACACGCCACGCTTCGCGTTCTCTCAAGCGACACGTGGAGAACACGCGGTCTATACTTGCATTAGCGTAATCTCCTTAACCTGCGTCCATTCTTTCTAAATACACCTGTACATTCTCTTGCAAAAGAGTCCCCTCGGAGCTTCCGGCATCTCTTTGCCATCGCGTCGAAACTCCGCATCCTCTACGAGGGCATAGTTAGGTATTCTTTACACTGTCAAAAATTGCCGCGCAAAATCAAGTCCCATCGGCATTCGCGATAAATTTCACTTTATTTCTGAAGAGTTTGCCAATAATTGCAAGAACACGTTTTTCGAGTTTTGCACGAGTCAATTCCTTATGAAAATTGTCCGGAAGTTTTAGCTCCAAAATAAGGGGCTTGAAATTTCTTCTCTCGTTTTCGGTGCAATTCGTATCGTCTGTACGCAATTTATTTGATTCGCTCGAAATCGACCGATAGAGGGCAAATTTTGAGGGAAATTTTCAACAGTGTCCGCGGGATTACTATTACGGTCAGTGGTAAGATCGAAACACTCTCTACATTGTAAAAAACTGGTATCGTTTATAGGGTGGATCTATGCGTGCCCTGAAAGGCGTTGGATCGACGATTCGGGGTGCGTACACGTCCAGACTCTTGAATCGAACACCACATTTTTTTTACAAAGTAGAAACTGCTCTTTCAAACGCATCGCCGAATCCCTTGTTCGAATATCGTCTCCTCGATCTTCCTTTCAACGAGCAACAATGACTCCCTAATCATCTTCGTTCTCGCATTTAATTCGCAATTATATTCTGACTAGGTTGATAAAGTCTTCTCTGGTCCGAAAGAAGTTATTAGGTACTTAGGCACTTGTTATCTTTTTATAATCCACTGTACGAACGATTAATGGTAGTAATAATAGTAGTAATAATACGAGTAAGAACAATAATCCATAATTATCTACACTTTTCCAAAAGCAACGTCACTCTCGGTTGGCGGAGTCGCGCTTGAAAGCTCTTCGATGAAGGCGCTCGAGTCCCGGGGATATTTTCTCTTAACAACGATTCTTCCTTTTGATTTGTTTATTCTTCTATTATTGTAACTATGAAGCTATTTCCAATTAATGCAAGCTCATCGGGCTCGTTTTAATTAATTTCCTTGGATATCTTTTGCTATTTGCGCGTGGAAACTCAATGAAATTGAGTCAAGGGTCTTAAAGAACTTTTATATCCCAGCTAGAAAATATATCAAGAAGGAAGTAATTTGTCCTATTTAATAATTATTAATTCCTTGGATCGTTTTCCTGATAAGGAGAATCGCTGTTACGACGGCTCATCCCACAACGGCACGTTACGAGTCTCGTAACCAGGGATCCGATATGAATTCTTGTTGCGTTACGTTACGTATGTTACAATACACGTGATAATGTAAGACTAACATTGAAAAATGGCACATAGTGAGCGGATTCGATAGAAACCATTAAGGGCCCATTGTAGCCCCGAATACGAATACCTTTCACATTCTGCGCAAACCGCGACGCCCATCTACCGAGCAAAGGTACCCGAGAAAAAAATGAAAAAGAGACGCGTACAAATCCTAAAATATTTGTACTTACATTTTATCGTCAACGCGACGTTAAAGAAACGATCAATAAATTTAATTTTTGTAACGTTCTCGCGCATTTACTCGTGGTCTATCGTTACAACGTCCGCAGCAACGAAACAAGCAATTCCCCGGATCCCTGGTCGCAGTCCCTACACCGTTAAAAAGGTTTGCATTCAATCTAACGGAGCTCACACGGAAGTCGTTATCATACAATAACGTGCAATAAACTCCACACACTTTGTTAAGAATTTCACGATACTTGAGTGAGTCTCCAAGGACAAGTGACGAAAATTCAGTGCACCTTCGTACGAAACATTTCATTCCATCGAATTGCATCGTCGCATCGAACGAGAACGCTTTTAACGGTGTGGTCCCAGGTCTTCGGTGGAGAAATCTAGTGTCCTCTACCCTGAGAAAAGAAAGCGTCATTGAACCAAAGAAATATTCCTTTGAATAGTCCCAAGGAAATATTACGTTAAGGTGATGTGAGTTTGGTACTATTCAATGGAATTTGGTTCAATGAAATTGTTTTCTCGGTGTAAGACGAACGCAATTCCATGGAGGCGCGTCATCCGGTTGCCGTTGTTCGCGTGGACGAGTCTGCGAGTCGCTTTTCGGCCTTCGGTCGCTTCCTGGTGACCAGGTCCGCCATTCCCGATCGAGTCTCGCGGGTGTCGGGCCTCGTCTAGGGATTTCCGCGCGGCGTCCCTTCAGAAAATAGTTTGGAATGCGCCGGCAGCCTCCGGGCACCGATCTCGACGTCGGTTCCAGTCCGGAGCGCGAGTTACTTCATGTAACCGGGCGAAGAAAGAACGTCCGGGTGGACTCCGGGGCAGCAACGTTTCACCCTAGCGGTCCAAACCGATCGGCCGAGTCCGGGTTGGACGGATCCCTCGGGTTCTGGGACCGAACGTTCCGGAGGAAACCGGGGATCCACCGGAATTCGATGGCCCCGGCGGTGATTGGCTACGTAGACGAAACACGCATCGCGCGCCTTTGTTGCTGCTAAGATGGCGGCTGGGAGCGCTGCTGATGCGGAGGTTGCTGGAGGTGTTGCTGGTGGTACTGCTGGCTCGCGGTCCCCGGTGGTTGCTGCTCCTGGACAGGGTGGTAACTCACCGGCTGCTGGTTCTGCTGGTAGGCCGGGTTCCATTGCTGGTCCATGCCTTGCTGAAGCTGGTAGGTTAGCGGCTGGCCTCGGCGTTCCTGCAGCAACAGCTGATGCGCCGCTCGGTCCATCTCCTCTCGCGTCATGTCCAGGGCCTCTTGCATCTCCCGAGACGTGTACCTCACGAAGTCGGGATCGCAGTACTTGCCCAGACCCTGCTCCACGAGAACCTATCCAGGGGATGTTCTTCCGGTTAGGGTCGCTTTGATGGTTGCACTTGGTCAGCGATAAAATCAGGAGGGTCCCGATTCGACGCGAAGCATTGTCACGTCAGTTTTGGCGGTTTTTCGCGTTGAAGGTAAAATGGCGGGTCGAGCTTTTGGGACTTTAGGGTGAAGTGAAACCCCCCTCGAATCGGTCGAGTCGGATAAGGGACTTTTTTTTTTAAGGCGGCAACCGGGCCGGATTACGGGGCCAAGCTCCCATTTATTTACATTGCATCCGGGAAAAACGCCGACGCCGGTGCAAACGGTCTAAGGTGTCGAATCGGATACCACTCGCCAAGATCGGTTAACTTGCCCTTCCGACGAGACTCTCGGCACTTCCGATGACTTCGAAGTTGGGCTTCCGGTCAGCGGGACTTCCCGGCAGACTGTGCGACAGGCGTTCCGCGCCGACGCTTCCGTTACTCTCTCCCGCCCAGGAAACTGTTAAAACATGGAATCGTCGATAAACGCGAAATTTGCCGAGCTATGGTTAAACGATATCGTTTCGTAGGACACGGTGCGGGTGATTCGGGTTAGTTTGGGTGAACGGGTTAGCTTGTAAGCTTCGGTGTGGAGCACATGCTTCGAGCAACGGCAGAGACTCGTGTTCCTCGTGGGGCAAACGGAAGGTAAAGAGAAGTGTCGAAAAATGATCGTGAACAAAGGACGAGCGTAACTCAAACCTGCGTTGCGGGTCAGCCGCACGACAAACGAAACGTCCCAAGAGTAACCACCGAAATAAATATCGCATCCTACATAAGTACGTACATAGACTCGCGATTATCGCGTTTCCCTTATCGCGTATGTTGAAAATAAAGTGATCGTATCGTAACATGGGTTGGCCTATTCGACTTCGTGGGAAAGAAATAACCCCGGTGTCGTCTCGAACCGTCGTTATGGTGTCCATCGTGGCGCGATCCGACAATACCGACTCGATGTAATCACCTCGGCCGTGATAGGAGGCCCTGTGGGAGAAGCAGGACTCGCAGACCCGCCACTGCTGGGAATCGACGTCGGCCAGGAAGGCGGCAACTGCGATCGCCTGCGTCTGCGCCACTTTCAGGCCGTTCGCGATGGTTCGCTCGGCCGCCGCGACCGCCGGCGGCGCTACCGTCGGCGCGACCGAGGCGGGTTTCCCCGCGGCGGCGCTGGCAGTCGCGCCCGCGGCCGCGCCGTTCCGCCGGCGTCGAGGTGCCCACCGGTCTCTGCGTCCGGAGCTGCTGGACCCGCTCCCGGGCGACGTGCCGCACTCATCTACGGCTGATCGACCGAGTCCAAATTCAAGAACCTTCCATGCCCTACTGTCTACCGTGGACCTAAAGGTCGCGTTTCGTTCTTCCAACGGTATATCGCACCGACTACGTCTACACCGTCCTCGAAATCCGGGATTTATCGGGTCCAAACCCAGTAAATTCGAATTTAATCGAGAAGCGCAGGATTATCACCGCGATGGAGACACGCAATTTCCTGGTTCCGGACTCGATAAATTCCGGATTTAGGAGTACGACGGAAATGCATCGCGTTCCTTCCGCTCTATCTAATCTTCTTAGGGACCGCTAATGCTAATTAACTGCCATCGACGTATATAACTAGGGTGAGCCGATGCACCCGATAGGGCTCGGTCGAAGTCCAAGCTATTCGCGCAATCGGTGCTAATGCGAGAAGTTTACCGAGGAACCGAACGGCTTGGACTTCGAAGGGCGTCAGCTTGGACCCCGAGACTATGCGCAGCTAGGAACAAAGTCGGACGTCTCGTCTTCCAGGGGTTGGTCCCGTACCATGATTGGTCCAAGCGGCGCAATCGACGCAGCATCCCCGTGGCGCGTAGGGGTAATAACGAAGAGCCCCGTTCGAGGAAGCGGGACTGGGACTGGTCGCGGCGGTGGTCGTGGTCGTTGTGGTGGCGGTGGTCGTGGTTGCAGGCAGGGGTGACGGAGGGTTCCTTCGCGGCGGGGGGGTGGGAGGCGTCAACTGCCGCTCGATTCCGTCCTGAAGACTGCTCGAACACACACGCGACACACGCACGCGCGCGCGAGCGCGCGCAACACCCTTAGCAAGATTCGTTAGTTTAACGGAGTCGCGAGATGGCGAGTCTCGAACGCTCCGATATGGACTCGCGAGGAAGGCTATTCGTCGGTGAAAATGATTTCCTCCTTTGAGGACCGATTGTCTTTGATTTTAAATGATAAGTGACAATGCGACTCGGGAACGAGCGACGTTCGGCCTTAAGGGGATACGAAGGTGGAGAGAGGTCTCGTTTATGAACATTTTCAAAAATGGGGTACCGAATCGTTGCAAAAAATTGGAATTTCAAAATTCGTATATAGATATTTTTAAAATGTTGTAGAAAAAAATAAAATGTCATGGGTTCGGAAACTTCCTTATAGTCTCCGAATTCGCGTTGTAGCGTTTTAAATGATTCGGTACACCCAGTGCGGGGAAAAGTTTCATGAACGGCTATCCCTTGGATGCCACTTTCCCATCCCCTTAAAATTGTGGCAACGTTTCGATCGTTTCCGACGATTTCTGCTTGCGATTTCCTGCTGATTTCGCGCATTAGAATCCATGATTTTCTAAATGAACAAAGATCTAATAGAGACAGCTTCTGATTTTCCGTTACGTATTTCTCAATGCCACTCGCGGTCGATCTCGGAGCGTTCGACGGCACCGTAACATACTCTAATTCTTAGAAGCGCATAAAGAAACGTCCAAAGCGTGCACACTAAGGCTGCATGGGGATGCAGGGTTATGTCAGACTCGACACGCGTGCCATTCAAGTGGAAGCGTTCCGAAGTTACGGCTTGTGGTCTCGGTCTATCTACGCGAGTCGTGCAAATATTTGCAGCATTCCTGGAGCTCTACAAAAGAAAGTGGAAATGGAAGCCGTAACTTTGGGCGATGCAATAGATCGGGTGCTGCTTTGGCGGGGCTTTTAACCCTTTGAGCGCTTTGGTCCCATAAGTGCGTCTGACGTTTGGCCCAATATTGCTTGCACGCCCTGATGAAATTCGCCCATACGCCAAAGGGGCTTAGAGCACAAAGGGTTTTAAGGGGACGTGAAAGTGGCATCAATCGTTCACGAAACTTTTCTCGGAACTGGATGTACCGAATCGTTTCAAAATTTACAACGTGTATGCGGAGGCTATAAGGAAGGTAGTCACACCCATGATATTTCAATTTTTATACATCTTTTTTTAATATCTGTAAACAAAATTGTCAAACATTGGAGAAGAATTTCATAGATCTTTTTGACGCCACTTTCTCGTCACCTTAACCCTTTTAATGCCGGTCGAAGTCGTTAGCACGTGTAAGACGATGATATTTCCCGACACTAAAAGGGTTAAGTATGTTCCCTAAAAATGTGGATTTTTGCATCTTTGCCCGTTTGAAAGGCCGCACCTGGAACCTGATTCTCGGGTTCATACGAATTTTTTTCGCACCAAGAAACTCGGTAGAGTTTCGTCCCAAATACATTTAAAAGCCTGCGCGAACGGCACCGAATAGTTAACGCCAAAATTCGGTATACGACTAGATTCGTAAAAAAAAATGTTGCATTGTTGCGACGTCGCGTCATTAGTCAACATTTGAAAGTCGCATACGAAAATATTAATTTCGCCTGCGAATGTTGATCGCATGAACTCGAGAATCGGGTCCCTGATCTTCTACATCACCTCGGGAGTCTAAGAGAAGCTTGGTTCAAACTGAACTGGAAAACTCGACGAACACGCGTGTCGCAAACACGGTTTATATTTTGGGTGATCCACTGATTGTCAAGTTTAACGGGGCAGAGCGAGAGAAATCCGGTAGCCGGTGACTGGTGCAAAATAAATCGACAGTGGCAACAAGCAGGGAAAGGGATGGTGAGGCCAACTAACAAACCAAGTACCAAGCCCTAACTGGTCTTACCATATTCGCTATTTGGATGAAGATAGTTACCGCTACCCGGTCCACTGAAACGTACGACAGTCAACAGAAAAGCGTAAGATAATGATAAATAAATCAATGATAACGATTCATGGGTAGTCTCCGAGAGACGAAATTAAAACGGTGACGATAACTTTGCTAGGGGAGGGATTCGGCTGGAAGCTACAGCGCATGGAAACAGGATATCGGGGATTTAAGGTGATGCGAAAGTCGCGTCAAAGTGGTATTGCGCATCAAACTTTCCTCCGAATTGGGTATACCGAATCGATTAAAAAATGACAATATAAATGTGGAGAGTATAAGGAAGGTCTTGAAACTCATGAAATTTCATTAATGTCAGGACCTTAGTTATACCCTCTATATTCACGTTGCAAAGTTTCAATCGATTAGGTACACGCAGTTCGGAGTAAAGTTTCATGAACGATGGACCCTCCAGATGCCACTTTCGCATCTCCTTAAGGACGGACGAAAACTGCATTTTCAGGGATCGGTCACTCGGCAGATGCTTCTTCGATCGTTTCGAATGTTCTTTACCATTTGAAAAAGAAAAGAGAATATCAGGGGAATATCGAGTCGGGAACTTAATTTTGTTCAGGACACCGTTTCTCGTGAAACGAAAGCAGAAAATGGATATTTTCGAAACGTATGAAATTCCCTGGGAATTTCACTTTGAAGTCTGGGAAACGAACATCTAGCTAGACGACAATCGCATATCTGCAAAACCTGAGAACAAACGATAAGACACTCAAGGCATCGAGATAGAAAATCGACCACACCCTAGTAGCACAGAATATTTTTTAAGACGTCTCGTGTATCCGTAAGAAAAATATGATGAAAACATATTTAGCTAATATTACACAAATATGATAAAAATAATATTCTAAAGTATGTGTTTTGCAAATATTTGACATTTCTGCTAAATATTAACAAAACGAACGATATTTGTTAAATATATACATAAAGTATAAATAAAATGTTTTGCGCTACTAGGGTAGTGGCTGTGAAGTGCGGATCACTTTTGCAACTTTGTCACCCAAGTGTGTACTTCACAGCGAAGTGCGATCAATTTATGAACCGGACGACTCGCTCGACTTCGCGAGAGTTGCTCCCGAAGGACGTTTCCGAGGATAAGTCAGAGGAAATACGATGACGATATCTCAATGCATTCCGAGCATGCACTAAACTCTCGCTAGACACCGGTTACACGTTTATCGACAATATAGACGGGAAACACTTCTCTCTTAAAGGTGGGCAACCGATTCTTGGTACATTGTCAACTTACTCGAGCACTTTATGCGCAGCCTGGTAGTTTGAGTATTGAGGAACGTTGCTGAAGACGGCCAGGGGTCGCAACGGGATGTTCTCCTCACCTCCACTCAATCTCGGATCGATTCCCATTTGGTTCATCGCGCTGTCACTGAGACCGCTGAGTAGAATTGTATGGAATTAAGGTGATACGAAAGTGGTATCAAAGAGGTCTCGTCTATGAAATTTTTCTTTGAACTCGGTGTACCGAATCGGTTCAAATTTTACGACGTGAATATAGAGGTTGTAAAAGAGGTTCTGACGACCATGAAATTTCAAAATATTTGTTCATGGAAATTTTAAAAATTGTTTGATACGATTTGGTACACGCAGTTCAGAGAAGAGTGTTATCTCAGATGCCACTTTCACATCCCCTTCGGTACAAAGTTAATTTTCAGAAGGTCTTTTAACTGCTCTAATTACCCCGCTACGTTGGGTACGACCTGGTGTGACCTCGCTGTGATTTGATTCGACCCGTCGATGCCGCCGCCTCTTTGTAGCGATGCGTATGGCAAGAAGTCTATGGAATTCGTAGGCGATGCCTGCGAGACAAAATCAAAGAATTACATCGAGAAAAACATTTTTTCTTTCAAGGAAATGATTTATTTAAATGGAATTAAAGAAACCATAGCATAAAATCAAAGGAACATAGTCTTCGTTGAAAAATGTCGAGTATCTACCTGATGCATTGCCTTGATCGAGTACTTCATATCTTAAAATAATAAAGTACGATATCGAGACTATGTTTTGTTTCTTCGATTCCATTCAAAGAAATATTTTTTTCTTAATGATTGAAAGCGATACCTTGGAAGTGGTTGAGTTTACTTTGAGGGACCTCGCTCTGTGGAAATTGTGGTGTCCCCTGCGCATACTTGACCAAACGCTGCCGAAAAGCGAATGGTTTCTCTGGAAAATATTCCGGGAGGATATATTTCAGTGCAAAAAGTTTATGATTAATAGATTCGTGGATCCATGAGTTTTGCCATACCCTGTGCATCGGTTCAGGATTGTCATCCAATAGTTCCTCTAGATTGCCCGATATCGCTCTCTTAAGCTCGGGACCAGCCTCGTGTAATGTCCTCAGGCCAGCCTAAAGAATAAAATAATATATTCGTTACGTTGTATTTATATTTTTTAAATTATTTCTGTCTTAAGAAGTTTAGATCGAATAATTAATGTACCCAAGTCGTACAAGATTCGTATAATTAGGTTAATGAACCCAGGATTTTGGAATTTTTATTTTGCTTTTACCTGCAATGTTACCGTATTGTGACAGTCCTTGTCACCCTCTTTCATTTCCTGCTCCTTGCGCTTTTTAAATCTCCTAAAGTAGTCCTGAATTAGGAAAGTCGCATAGAACTTGCCGACCGTCACCTCGTCGTCGACTGCGTTAAAATCGAGATTATTAAACGATGTCACGTTTCATGGTCGGCATAATTTGGTTTGCTACCAACCTCCGGGTGGCGGTACAACTTGATCTAGAAGCTTTGGACTTGTCCTTTTCCAGATTTTCTTGATCACAGCTCTCAGTTCGGCATTGGCATCGTCGATGTTGCCCTCAGTTTTGATTCTCAATGATGTCCTCACGACGGCAAATAAAGTGGCATTAAAAAGTACCGTTCCGTCGCTGTTTAAAGGCATATTCATTGAAACCAGCCTCTACAAGAAGAAGGATCCGGTTTCAGTTGCTCTATTTAATCTCAGTGATGTATCCGTCAATTCATTCAATTTTTAACAAACCTTGCACGCCACTCTGTGCGGACAGAGCTTTCCAAATCCTAAAGGCGGGGAGATCTTTCTAAGTAACGTTACAACGTCTAAATGTTTGATGCGACCTTTGGCATCCGGATCATACTCCGACCATAGGCGAATAAATTCGTCCAGATGATGAGGTCCAAGGATGGACCAGTCTCTCGTCAAGTAATCGAAATTGTCCATGATGACCGCGACGAAGAGGTTGATGATCTGGAATTAAGTCGGCCCGTTAATATCTAGTATTTGCGCGGTTTAAGCTGATGTGAAAGTGGCGTTAAAGAGGTCTCGTTTATGAAACTTTTCTCCAAACTGGGTGTACCGAACGATTTACTCCTCGGATGCCATTTTCACACCCCCTTAAAAATTGGCGAATGAATAACGTGCTTCGCTTTGCTTTAACATCGATATGTCCTACTTACGAGAAAGGAACAGAGCACATAAAAGGAAATGAAATAGGGAAAAGCCATGTCAGACCCACAGCCGGCATGATTTTCGTGATCGTCACTTTTTGGGTCGCATTTCACTTCTCCTGGACGATGCGAGCAATCCAGCATAATCTCTTGCCACCCTTCTCCTGTAATTCCATTTCAATTCTTTAGTTACTGAATTTAATTTCAATTGAAATCTTCCGTTTTCGGAATAAAAGCAATTTTATTATTAAAAATGTATTTGGCCGAAACTCTGCCGATTTACCCGTGGCTGACCGGAAAAGCACTAAGACCGCTTGAGGAAACGTTTGGAAATTATTATTCCGGTGTATCGCGGTTTCGGTGTCCAGAGCAATTTTCCCAAATATCTGGAAAACGTCAAAAAGTTTGTTAACACTCGAAGGGATCTTTTTAATAAATAAGAATAAAGAAATAATTTAAATAATTCTTTGTCCGAATTAAATCACCTGCATCCCGATGACGGCGTAGATAAAAAATAACATGACGATCAGCAGGGCGACGTAAGGCAATGCTTGAAACGACTTGATAAAAGTCCATAACAAAGTTCTGATGCCTTCCCCTCTGCTCAGCAGCTTGACCAGTCGCATCACGCGAAAGAGTCGAAAGAAATTTATAGAAATTAAGCTGGACCCAGGCTAAAGGAGATTTAGAAATGAACTTATTAATATCATTACTAAAATGTATTACTCGTGGAAAGTCACTTTGATTTAATCAGGGTAATTTTTCAAGAAATATTACTCACACTGACTTCCGAGTACACGATGTCGATGAAACTTCCCAGTACAATGATGAAGTCGAAAACGTTCCACGCATCCCCAAAGTAATTCTACAATTATGGAAGTGTAAAGTTTGATATTCAGGGGGTGCGAACGTGGCATCTGAGACAAGAAAGAGGCAAGAAAGTGGCAATTCGTGAAACTTTTCTCCGAACTGGGTGTACCGATTAGTTTCAAACTTTACAACGTGAATATAGAGGCTGTAAGGAACGTCCTGACACTCATGAAATTTCATTTTTATTATACATTTTAAAAACTCTTATCAACAAATTTAAAACAAAATTGAAGTTTCATGGGTATCAGGATCTCACTTATAGCTTACATGTTAACATTGTAAAGTTTGAAACGACTCGGTACACCTAATTCGGAGAAAAGTTTCATAAACGAGACTTCTTTGACGCCACTTTCACATCGCCTTAAGTTTTACATTTTCCGATAGTCTCTTTACTACCTTAAAACGAAAGGCAGCCAATTTGAAGACGAATTCGAGTGCGAACACAGCGGTGAAGATCATGTTGAGGACGTCCAGCGCCTCCGTGTAAAATTCCGGTTGTCGGTAGAATTTCATGGCCAGTGTTACAGTATTTATCATAATCAACGTGAAGATCGTATACTCGAAAGGCTGCGAGGTGACGAACCACCACACTTTGTACTGTACTCGATGCTTGGGGATGTACCTACGTACTGGTTTTGCTTTTAGGGCGAACTCGATGCAATTTCGCTTGAAATAAAAATACACAACAAAGGTTGAAGTAATTGTACAATCATAAGTCAGGCTGATATCATCCCAACGTTTACCTGATTTTTATCGAGCTCGCAGTTCTTGTACTCTTGCTCGCCTTCGTTCTGAAACGTGACGATGACGAAACCTACGAAGATGTTAACCATGAAGAACGCTATGATGATGATGTAGATGATATAATAGGCAGCAACAATGGGCCTGAAGTTGTAAATGGGACCGTAGTCCTCGGCATTGGAGTCTATCGATACGTAGAGCAGTCTGAAAAATAAATTCATAGAATATTTCTTGCAACAATTTCGTGAATTTCAGAATAAATCCCGCCATTCGTGATTCGTTAGAATTTCAAAACAGATCAAAATCAGATATACTTCAATAGTTTTTCGTTTTCTCGATTTCGTCTAAGATTCGAGCGTTTCGTTTTTCGACTGCTTCAGACTTTTCATGTGAAACTTTTTATGCAACGGTAGCGTAAGTTTACAAATGAATAAATGGGAGAAGTGAATCACTTATTTTGTTTACTGTTCATTGTTTATGAATACTGTCACGATTTTAATGCCGAACGTTACTTGTTGCCGAATGGCATTGTTATTTATCATATGAAATCAAAAATAATCGGTTTTCAGAGAAGGAAATCGTTTTTACTGATTTTCAAGTGAACCTGTCATCCATTTTTTCATTTGATTAGAGGAATTCTATCTTACGTGGGCCAGCCTTCAAAAGTCGATACGGTAAAAAGGGTTAACATTGCTTTTGCGACATCGTCGAAGTGGAAACGATTCCTCGCCCACGTCCTCTCCCTCATGGTGGGCCTGTTGATGTTTCCTTCCTCGTAGACAAGATACGTTCCTCTGAGAGATAAAAAAGTAGAATTAGAAATCCAGAAGCTAGCCGACTAAACGTTTCCATTCCGACCACATACCGGCACTCTTCATTCGTCATCTTCGAGCCATCGGAACAGTAGAAAAACTTCCCCTGGGAATCACACACGAAAGGCATTAATTCTCTTTTTTTTACGATTTCTTCCCACAAGCGACATTACACTGGTTAATCGACAAAGTACAATCGCAGCGACTAAATTAACGGAGCGTTGCTGGAGTGCAAATTAAAATGTAAAACGAAATTCAAAAATAAAAACATGCCCTCTGGCGTGCATACAAGTACGCTGCGTGGCGGGATGCATCGTCTTCCTTCGACCAATTTTTTTTTTTTTTCCCGTCAAGTGACTCGTCGAATTAATACCTAATCGGGTTAAGCCGAACGATCGATCCGTACATTGATAACAATTTTATTTCCGCGACGAAAAATTTCTTCCTCGTGAATTTTATGTGAAAACTCTCGACGAATGAACCGTGAGCCCAAAATTTGTGGATTGGCATCGTAATGACATTTAATGTTTAATGAATATTTCAATCGATGCCGAATCGCAGCTGACTTTGTATGACTCATAGACTCGTTCTGTACCGTCGACAGTTGAAATGGTATGAACAAGTACGTGCTGCGATTTCAGGTGCAGTTTCAACAGGCAAGCGAGATGCTGCAGAACGCCGATGCACATCAAAATGCGCAAGCCAGTTGTGTCCTTAATTCTAGGGACTCTCGATTTCTCTGCCAAGAATCGGGTTACAAATGTTCCACTCGCCGGATCTATTTTTCTCTCGGCACGTTTACTGATAAAAGAGGAACCGCGCGACTTCTTCAAAAGAGTATCACCGCGGCGATATCTTTTCTTTCATTTTTTAAAGAACCGGCATAACTAATTTCTTGGAATAGTCTTCGAATGGATCCAGTATAAAAAGTCGCTCTGTCAGGTGGACTGACACGAAGGAATATTCATTTGAAGCCTATCGGACTGAATTAAGGAGCCTATCTCGCGAGTTACTATAGAAATGCGATCTAAGATCGGAATTGTCAATTAAATTATTTCTTCGGCAATTCGCAAAAAGCTTGAACTGTTCAAAAAGCGATATATCTGGAGAGGTACACGGAGAAAAATAAGAGCCTTAAAGTTACAGAAGCCTATCCGTTGAAAGTTGTTCACGATACGGTTAAAAACTGTCCCATTAACGGATTAATCCAATTAATTTTACTTTCTGATGTATGTTTTGCAGATTTTTCTGCAAGATTAACAGATTTTTATTCTCCGTGTACGCGAAAATGACTTGCAACGATGACTGCCGGTAAAGCCACTTGTCAATGGCAGCTTTATTATTAACTAATGGCCTCGTTATTGCTAACAATCGGAAAGCATAAGCTGCTCGTCAAATTGAGGGGTCTGGGCAATTAATTAATTTTTAATGAATCGTATTCCGGCTTCAAATCGCAAGGTCTGATGCGAATCGGCATTTAAGGTGACTAACCAAGTTTAAGCTGCATAAATCGTCAGCTTATTGGAGCATGAGCTAAACAGGCGAGACTAAAATTAGGCAGGATGCTCGCCTACTTGGTAAACTCGCCTAAATCACCGCACATTCATTGGCTAGGTCATACGGATTTAAGTGATCGTGACGTCGAAATTATTCGAGAGACTTTTGGCCTCCACTGGTTTCCTTACGACCGAGCATTTATTTTATTAAACAATAAGAGTATAAGTCGCGCCCCCAAAATTCGATCTCTAAATCGACCGATGTGCACTATAAAACTGCGGGAAACTGTAACATTGTAATATTTACAACCTACGAACCGTGTAATTGCACTAAAGTATTGGGTTGAGGAATAAGTCCCCACCGTTTTAATTATGTTACGTTACGCCAAAAACGGCGGGAAATTATTCCTCAAACTAATAGTTTAATTTGTACTCTACCTACGTACTATTTGTAAGATTAATTCTATTACAAGGCGAGTACGTATTTACATTTGTAAAAGCAGTTTATTAACGCTGGGGATGCCTTCTCTACCGTGTTTAAGGTGATATGAAAGGATCATTATATATGTATAAAACGCCAGGATATTTATAAAACTTTCCTCCAAATTGGGTGCACCGAATCATTTACTTTATTTCAGTACGTGATATGATTGCATTCTTCCTTAGGGCCTCCATAATCAAAAAATATTATAAATATTTTGACGTTTTATATAGACGTCCCTCAATTTACGCGGAGTATCCGTTCCACGTGGATTCGTTTTTCGCAAATGAAAATTGCATAAATAAAGTCTGTCAGGACAAAGGAAAGAATATTGGAAATAAAAGCTAGTACATGTAAGTTTTAGAAATACATATTTACTTCAAATAGCTTGACAAAAGAAGTAATTAAAATGAGTAACCGCATAAATTGTGTTATAATTTACCCCGTAAATTGAGGGAGGGGTGTATATATAAAATGACTCTTTCATTCCACTTTAAAGAAGTGACAATTTATCGAGTTGGGACTTTATCGTAAGATAGGCGATTGTCAGGTTAGGGAAGAACATGCACATTCGTTCCGGGAGAAAAAAAACAATGTTAATCGCAATCGTAGCTGCCAAGTCTATATTTGCGATTCCATAAATCACAGCTATGGAACGTCCGACTACATACCATGCACTACAACATCGGATAATTTCGCAAATCGGCATTCAGCACCTTTCGACGCTGATTTCGGATTTCGAAATCTCACTATAAGGCCACATATGTCGAGTTTGTATGAATTTTCATGCTCGCGAATCATTCATCTGGCAAAATCGAGTTCACTGGGGACGAATGCATGACGTAAGGGCGAATCCTTAATTTTTCATTTAATTTTTTATTTTATTACACCATTTATCATTAGTATTAATCGCAAACGAAATGCAACTGAAAGGTGACAGGGCTAATTTCGGCGCTGACTGGAAATTTCGTTCCGAAATTTTTCGGCCGAAATATTGAATTTTTATGCAGTTTATTTGCGGGTCGTTCTTTCCATGAGATGGATATTTAATGGATGTGTATCAAAATCCACTTCCGTGAATCATAACTCGCGTATGACTCGTTTCAATTACGTGCTGCTGGTTGGCGAACATGTTAACTTTTTAAACGCGGCCGCAGCAAAGTGCATCATATGCAGTCTATGTGCACATACCCGACTTCGTTAAAACTGCGTTTATGTATCCTGAGTATGCAACGATGGTTTAATTATCGCCGAACCAATTATTCCCTGAACAAGTCAATCTGGCCGTACGTGTGCGCGTGCGTGTCATAAAATTCCGGGCGATTCTTTCGCACGATCGAGATGGTTAAAAAAAATCTGTTGTTTTACGAGACTAACTCAACGTGACTGCTCTTTTATCTATAAAATAGCGGTCGTCGAACGTTTTTAAATATTCCCACCTTGTAACAATTTTGCCGATATGTGGCGCGTGGTTCCCCACTCGAAAATTTTTATCTCACGCAAGCCCCATGAATTTAAGGGGGGATTTGGAGTACAAAAGGAGAATTTAATATAGGAAGGTGTTAGTGAAATTAATCTCTTTTAAACCTCATTAGCAGGAGACCTTTTTTATTCATTTGGGACTTAAACCGTGATTGTATTTAGTGTCCCTCCTTCAACTGTTACGTTTATTCATTGCTCAATATTAATTATTACGGTTTCATCGTGAAGAAAATGATTAAATGATTTTAGGATTTAAAGTGCGATCGCGTTCAGGCGTCTCTTCTCGAACTTGTTTATTTATTTATTAGTCTACTTTAGTATAGCTCTATATTATCGCGTTGGCATAATGGGGTTTGCTGGAAACAAGGCATAACGAGCCCGGTGAACTCTCGGCCGGGTTTTCAGAATTTCTCGAGGAACATCCAGAGACGAGGCGTGTTCTGACCGTGTGCTGTTGGTTAGAGAAGCTGCGAGGAATTTCATGAGAAGGAGTCGAAAGGTTTAAGGCCGACGTGCATTGCATTCGCAGGACGCATTCTCGTTGCTATAAATTCCCGTCTTGTTTCGGAATGGAAGGGAGCATTTGCTCCTTGCAGAAGCAGCGAGTACCGTCTGAAAATTAGACTGAGAAAAAAATATCATTCAACCAAAGAAATATCTCTTTGAATAGTGCCAAAGAATATATTTAATTAATTCAAAAGATAATTTCGATTTATCTTCATATCTCATTGGTACCGTTCAAAGAAATATTTCTCTGGTTCGATGAACTTTCTTTCTCAGGGTAGACTTGTCATTTCGGACTTGTGCCCGAGATGAACCTCGCTCTCTTTTCTGGAGAAAACACTGAAATTGATTAACACTTTCCGACTTCTCTCGAGGAATGCTCTTGAAAGCGTATTTTTATTCGCTTTAAACGGATGGAAAATCCGAGATATGCATTTCGTTTGAAATTGTGTCCTGCGAATGATTGGACGTCGGAAGAAAGACAGGAGATACTTTATGAAGCTCGGAGAAACAATTCCAAAATTAAATTCTAGGAGTTCCATTTCAGGTTTTTATCCCTGAAGATGAAGTCTCAAATTTCTGACAGTTAATCAATTATTATAAGTATTCTGGCGAATACATTTTACACTTTTACGAGTCGTTGCAAGGAACGGACTTTGATATAGAATCGCGGGTTAACGTTGTTATCTTTAAGTAATTTTGGATATCTTTTCACGTTCTCCCGTCTTTCTTCTATGGAGATTAACAAGGGGGTTTGGGAAATCCGTAGCATTGAGTGCGTTAACCGAATTTCGATGCAGTACCTTTCCTGGTATGTATGGTTTACCTTAAAGAGCTGTACCCCGATTACAGCGAACATGAACTGTAGGAGATAGGTGACCAACATAATGTTGCCGATCGTTTTAATGGCGACAATCACACATTTGACTACGTACTTTACGTAGTTTTCAAGTCAGGGCAGGTGAGCAGGACGAGCGAGCACAGCAGGGAACACAGGGCGGTAAGATAGAGAAACAAAAAACAAAATGACAGAGTAGCATTAATAGGGTGCTCTTTCACTTGGGGGGAGGGCTCACAAATCTTAAAGCGATGTGAAAGTGGCATCCGAGAGATCAATGGTTGGTGAAACCTTTCTCCGAACGGGGGGTACCACTTTCTTTCAAATTTGACCACAGGAATAGAGACCCTACGTAGGTCCCGAGACTCGCGAAATTTTGAAAATATTTCTACCCATATTTTCTTAAACCTGAAATTTCAGGGGCGTTGGGACCTTCTTTACAGCCTCCGTATTCACGATGTAATGTCTGAAACGATTCGGAGAAAAGTTTCACGAATGAGACCTCTTTAACGCCACTTTCGTATCACCTTAAGGCGATGCGAAAGGTCACATGCTGCCACCTGGATATCATGGTTCGAGAGATCGAAAATCAAAAGATTCCTCGACATGGTAACGAACAAATTTCTCAAAACTGAGGCACCTAACGGTTTCTATAAAATTGATCGATAAATGTCCAAGTCAAAATGTCTCGCAATTATTTCTCTTCGCACATCCTAGTATTGGAACAGGACAAAGGATTCGAAGTTTTATCTCTTAAATTTGATCTTAAATCTGATTTTTAAAATTCGTCGTAGTACACGCAGTAGCGAGACATTTTTTTTAATTTAGGTGTAACGATTATCATTTACATATTTTACTCCTGTTCAAGATTGTGCATCCTTGGCTGTGTCCAAGAACGAGGATCGGGAATGCTTTCAGGAGGTAGCACCTGACTTTTCGCGTCACCCTTAGAGTTTATCATAAATAAAAATGGATCGGTATCCAGCATATTATGCTTCATTAATGAGGAAATTCGGCGTCCGGGTCTCGCGATTCCTTCGGCGACTTCTGCTTCTTGTACCCTGCATGGAAATTCGACTTTACTCGTCAGAGATCGATTTTTAATATTCTCAGGCCCATCATTACTTCCAAGCCCTCGCCATCCATCCAACTCGTCGATGCTCGATGTTTTCCTTCGGCAATGCACCTATGGGGTCCCATGGGATATAGTTTCCCGCCCGGAAAAATAAGATGTTTCCAGCAAGTCACATTTCTCGTATTCTTTTGTTATGACTATTGTCACGGTGTCTGTAAGTTTCCCCGAGACGAACACTTTTACCTCTTGAACGCACGTGAACAGTCTTAGGTTAACGCGCGAAATAAATTCTCAATTCCGCAATTTTTTATCGATTTGCCTTTTTAACGTCTCTTTCTAAAGAGGATAAAATTATCTAGGGCTTTATCTTTTCAGAATTTTCGATTCCCGTTTTGGTTCAATTTTATGACAAAGATGTAATAACTGTGCCGAGTTGCGACATTGGGTTGAGTCCTATTAGCATAAATCGACATCTTTCTAGATGCGGATCATCATTGAAAAAGTCGCGAAAGGCCCTCTCTTCCTTGACGGTTATCTAGCTTTTCGAGATAACGAAAGTACCGAGGAGTGGAAAGAAAGTCGTATCGGCGGGTTCGGAGAAAAGTTTAATTCGACCGAATCGCATCACCGTAAAAATGAATGAACAGAAAAGCGTTAAGAAGTTCCGGCACCCGAAGGGTCCTATTGGCATGAACCGACATCTTTCGTGTTGCGGATCGTTATTGAAAAAGTCGGGGAAGGGCCTCTCTTCCTTGACAGTTATCCAGCTTCTCGAGATAACGAAAGTACCGAGGAGTGGAAAGAAAGTAGTCGTATCAGAGGGTTCGGAGAAAAGTTCAATTAAAAAGTTCGGTTTCGACCTCGCCAAGAGGCTCGGGTTTAATATTCGGTGTAATTGTCAAAGTTTCTTATTGCTCGAACTGCATCGAAGTCGATCTTGCACGAAGCCGAGTGTCGGTTGTTTGCTCTTGAATAAGTTATCCGGGAAACTTAGCGTATGTACTCCGTGCCGGAATTTCGAGCTTCCTTTATGGACTATTTTATCATCTTCCGCATAAATTATCCCGGGACAACTTGGATAGAAAATGAGATATTCGTATACGTACTATTGGTTTAAATTAGACGTTTCTTTCGGAGGGCGTGATAAGTTTTTGAATTATGCGACTTTCGGTTTGTTTAGATACATGTTCAGAGTAAATGGAGTAAATAGATTGGTAAAATAAAACCTTGGGATAGACTGCGACATTCTTTCCAGACGTTTTAGTTTGTAACGTATCGTTATGAATTAAATGTAACAATTAATTTCGTTGAACGCTTAATATGCGCGAAAAAGTTCCGATCTGGAGGACTTTGTTAAAGTTTTCATTATTTCAATAAGGTATTCGAAAAAAAATATGGTCTGTCCAATATAGCGGGTCAAGCTAAAGTTTATACATAACGATAGATGAGCGTTTCTCTTCTATACCACTTATGTATGCATTTGGCACGAAACTCTACTGAGTTTCTTGACAAGTCTTTTATTAAAACGTTTAATGTATCCGCAGAAGGCGCTTAATACGCGAAAGTCTATGACAGCGGACTAAATTATGTTTGTCCATCTAAAGTTAATTATTCTAGACTAGAACTTGAATGTACTAAACTAATTGCCTACACACCGATTACATTTGAATCTCAACCATAGACGTCGACGTTAACCCTGAACTTTATCACGAGTTTAGAAATATCAAGCTAAGATATTTTTTAGAGTCCGTCAAATGGTTTCAAAAAGTTGCCCGATAATAATTGTTTGTTATAAACTATTACAAAAACGTCGACGTGTAGAGTTTCGGCTACTCTAGTCAGTTCTATCCAGCACTGTCCTATTGGATCAATTACGTTGTCCTATTACATTAATTATATTAATATAATATTCCTATTACATTAAACAATACCCTTGAAGATTAACTTTCGGAGGAAACCATATTTTTGAAAGAAAAATAAAACGTTCATGTCCACGTGTACGTGTCACCGTCAGAGCTGGGGCAGACTTTACTCTGTGAAAAAATCTGGATTAAATTTATTCGAAAGTGTTAACGACAATCATCAAGCACGGACTCATTGTTGAATTCCAAAGAAGGTCTGTGGAATTTAATATACGTCTGCGCTTGACGATACGTCTCGTGAAAATTATTTAGCATATTAAATTCGATGTGAAAATGCTTAACGGGGTGGAGGCAAATGTGACGAATGAAAATCATGCGAAGGTATGTTCGCTTCCTTTCGACGAGGTTATTCGGGTGAATTTCTGCGAGTATTCGATATTTCCCGTGAACTCATGGGTGCCGAATAGAAATACGATTCGATGCGAAAATTGGCCGGCAAACGAGTCGGAAATTCCCCCGCGAATGAGGACAATTCCCACGCGAGTGGAGAGCGGGAGAAGATATTTTTGAATTTCGTTTCACTCTTCCCTTTGAATAAATAAATGAATCCTTCGGGTTAATAGCAGCACACCACTGCAACGCCCAGCTGGCAAAGCATGCAGTTTTATCAGTCTCAACTGTCAACCCTTTCAGCTTGAACACACGTCTCGAGCAGTGGAGCTAAAGGAAACCGGACATACGATGAACATCGGGACACATAGATTTAGGGGATCAAGATTCAAATGTGCTGGATCATTCCTGTTGTACGAGGACCAAAAATCATCGACTAAAAACACGCGATTACTCGAGCACATTCCTCTTTTCTCAATTTTATGGCGAATTTCTGAGAGCATCGCGTGCAACACCTAGAAACGGTGGGAATAAATATACTAGAGTTTGTAAAAAAAAAAGGTTTATTACTTTCGACGAGGGGCTATTTACTTAGAGATCCGTAAAAACGATTTTCTTCTTTGAGAGCCGATTGCCTTTGATTTCATATGATAAACGATGCGATAATTTGATATAAAAAAAATGGAAAAATGATCTTACCGAGTAGTTGCCGCCATTTCCCTGATTGTCATTGACCGATTCGAATTTATGAACTACACCCCGGAAACGTGGTGCCTTGTACAACAGATTTTCGATTCGCTAAACACTAAGAACGTAGACAATTAAATCCGAGGTATTCGTCACAGGCCGCTAAGTACTTTCGCCTTTCGATAAATTTATCTTCGACGTATTAAAAACTTCTCCATCTTTTCTACCGTTTCGAAAATGAGAGTTAAAATTCGGTTCGGTTCGACCATTTCATTGGAAAAAGTGTCTTATTCGATCGAATTGACATATTTGAGGGGGGTTTCACTTCACCTTAAAGAGTCCATCTCAAACGGATGCAAATGAATCGCGGAAGAGAAGTAAACGCAAGACGTCCTACTTAGCGACCATTTTTTTTGCAGAGCGTGTGTTCCAACTGAATCCATTCTCTGTGAAACTTCGCAAATAAATCGGAAATACCGAGTGGAAAGTAAAGGTGAGAAAAAAAAAGAAGAATCGACGGAAATCGAAAAGTCAAACGGAGCACAGATACAGGGGCTCTTAGACAGGGTACACTTTACCGGGGTATGTAAGCAAAACTCGAAAACGTGTAATTACGAAAACTCCAAACTCTACTGTATGGGAATGGCGGATTATCGGATGGCGGTGATACTGATCGATGATGGGAAAGGGCGAGGTATCGACTCGAATCGTTTCGGCGAAAGCTTTGCTTCGCTGTTATCACATTTTTTTACAACCTTTCCCAATTTTGCAGTCTATGCTTTTCTGCTTTTAGTGAAAAGGGGTACCCAAAGGTGCATTGGTCGGAGAAAACGGTCGCCTTTCGTCCTTGTCGATTTTTGCTCGCAGAACGCAATCGATGGGGATCGATTGGATCGAAGCTCCGATCAATGGGTCCCATCGATCCCCGATCTATGATTCGCGAGACGATTCATCGCACGAAGGACGAAAAACGCCGCCGATTGTCGAGCAAGGTCTTCGAAGGCGGTTTTTGGTGATTTTATGGTGGTTGATTGGTGGTGACGGTGACGGTGAGAGAGATACAGGGTCGACTTCGTGTCTTATTTGTTGATAATCAATGATGCGCGACCAGAATGTCGAATTTTACCGCGCTGTCAGTTTTTTTCAACTACACTTGCTGGGACGAAAAATAAAATCACGATATCTTGCCAATAAGGTCAAACGAAGCTCGTTGCGGGTCAATGGTGAGAAAATGACGCGAGAAAATCGAAGCCCTCTGCAATTGCATTATCCAATAAACACAACCTAGTGAACCGTATTTTGCACGTTTCAAGGTCTGCCTTTCCACGTGTAATTCAACGTCCATATTACGTCAATTTTACGGTTAAACTACTGCTACAATCGTGTAACATGAAGGTTGTTTAAACATTTGTCTTTAAAGACTTAGGAGGGAGTACGTATCAACGCGTTTATAAAATACACATTTTTAGAATACACAGTTCTCCTCAGCTAGGAACAAACGTACCGAAAACCTAAACAAAAAATCATCGTTTCTTATAAACGGCTGATTAATTTAGAGAAGAAAAAATCTGCTTGGTGAACCTTTATTTTCTGTTTCCTACACTATATTTCCACTACGTTTGCGAGTATTAATCGTGCATTCCACTATTTTGTGTTCATTGAGTTTCCGCAAGTGAGAGGTCGTCGATTTTTCCCGTTCCGATTTTTCGTGCAATTTTTGAACGCATCGCGAGATGCTGCGACAAGTATCCGATCGCGAGGGGCTATTCACTTGGAAATCAGTGAAAACGATTTTTACCTTTGAGAGTCGATTGCTTTTTATTTAATTTGCTACACATCAATGCAATTCGCTAACAAGGGACGTTCGGCCATAAAATTGCGAAAGTGTTAGGTGATTTCCACGTTACAACGTGATTTCCACGATTTTCCGAGTGAATATCCTCTCCGACGAAGTGGCGTCGATCTTCAGGGTCGATTACCAACAACAAGACAACCCAGTTCTGTGGACAAGGGTAAGACACTATCGTGTTGGGGTCACTGGGGTCGGGCGAAGTTCAAAAGGGCGTTTTAAAGACCTGGGCCCTACCTTGAAGAGCTGCACGCCAATGACAGCGAACACGAACTGCAGGAGGCTGGTGACGAGGACTATGTTGCCGATAGTCTTTACCGCTACGATGACGCACTGTACTACGTGCTGGGTTTCAAAATTAATCACAAGATATGTAGATTTCGTAAGAACCTCTACACCCTTTTCCCAGCGCGAAAGAACATCACCTCTTTTCTCGCTAGGCCACCTTCTTTCAAGTTCCGAACACTTCATAGGGGGAACTTATCTCGGATACGGAACCTCGAGAAGGCCAGGCTTTGATCGAAAATAATGGCTCCTCTGGGAGGAATCGCTAACTCCGCAGGAAGGGAGAAAAGTCCGAGGCAACGGCGATGGATTTTCCCGAAGCCCAATCTTCGCCATTTAAGATCATATGAAAGGGTCATTCTATATATACAAAACGTCAAAATATTGATGAAACTTTTGTTCGAACTGTATGCACCGAATTGGTAGAAACTTCAGCATGGGATTATGGAGGTTCTAAGGAAGAACGTGGTGCTTATGAAATTTCATTAAACAAAAATATGTATAATCTTGGTTTTAGTTTGGAATAGATAAACAATTTTTTTTAATCGAAAATGAAACTTCGTGAGCACCACGTTCTTTCTTAGGGTCTCCGTAATCACGTGCTGAGGTTCGAAATGATTCGGTGCATCCCTTTTGAAGAAAAGTTTTATCACTATTTTGACGGTTTATATATGTAGAATATCCCTTTCATATCACCTTAAATATTGTCTCGAGTGAACGGATCAGATCGAGCCTCCTCGAGGGTCTTGCTTTCAGGGAAAGCTCTTCGAGCTTTCCGACTACGACGGGCACATGAGACCGCGTTTATGCGCCGATTACGTCAAGTCCGGCATCTTTTCGATACATTTCCTCTTTTGTTACGGACATGTTACAAGAGTAGCAAAGTGGGACCTATTGTGTGGTCGGTGAGTCAATTTGGGGTCCTTTGTACAGCGAGGAGGGTTTACTGCAAAGTGTTACATGAGACCCTAGGTCTGGCGTTTAGCGGCAAACTACTACTTACGGAATCGGGTAAAAGCACCGAATGGGACGTCAGTTTTTACCCATTAAATCGGACTCTGCGTTGACGCTTAAGGGGATGCGAAAATGGCATCAAAGAGTTCTCTTTCATGAAACTTTTCTCCGAACTGGGTGTATAAAATCGATTCAAACTTTACAAAGTGAACTTGGAGACTATAAGGAAGGTCCCGACCCCAATAAAACTTTATTTTTCATTTAAAAAATGTGAAAACATCTTTATACAAATAAAAAAAAAAGAAATTGAAATTTCATGGTTGGCGGGCCATATTTATGCTACAAAGTTTTAAACGTTTCGGTACACCCAGTTCGAAGAATGGTTTCATAAACGAGAACTCTTTGACGTCACTTTCACATCGTCTTAAGGGGAGTCGTGTCGAAGATCGAAGAACTCGGGGACGTTTCTTGGGTAGCAAGTTACCGAGATCGCGTGAAAGCGATAGGGGTACTTTTCGTTATGGAGAATTTCCAAGTAGGGTGTCGCTGTTCGGCTGTTAAATAATTTAGACTGTAAGGAAGGTGTAGAGAGAATTACCTTTAAGCCCTTGGCCCGATTAATGGCGCGCAGTGGTCTCAGCACTCGGAGGACCCTGAGGATCTTCACCACGGAGATGGCACCGGAACTGAATCAGACAAAAGATTTCGTTAGATGACATTTTGCGTATTCGTATTTGCTCATCGCATCATCTTAAGAAAGTTACCTGAAGAACATGGAGACCAAGGAGACGCAGACGACAAGGAGATCCAGATTGTTGAAGGCCGATCGGCAGAAGGCTCCCTCGTGAATGATGAACCCATAGGAAATCATCTTCAGGCAGATCTCCACGGTGAATACCGTCGTGAAGAAGTAGTCGAAATAATTTAAAATCTGCGCAAAATACGAAAGAGGAGCTTAGAAGGAATAAGATACAAACTCCAGCAATTTTCCCTCGATTACCATGTTTCTGTAGGATCCTGCATTGAGAGGATCTTCTGCAGCAAGCATCGCCGACGAGATCATGATACACGCCAAGATGACATTACCGAAGTAACTGTGATTGCACAGCCAATGGCAGAAAACTCGAAATCTGAAATCGATACAATAGCCATTGGCTCGACGGACTCGGAGGACTTTCTTTTCACCTTCCATGATTTAAGATTATTCCTTATTTGCCGTACTATACCGATTAGTTTGTGAGAAGAGGAAGAAAGCGGAACCAGCCGGTATCGGCTGCTTCTTCGTCGCCATATTGAATTCCGACATTCTTCGAGGCCTCGCCGAGACTTCACCGTCCATGCCGTCGTCTTTAACAGAAATGCAACATATATGATTTAATGCTAATTATTATCTTAACATCTACAATGAAGTACGATAGAATTATTCTGAATTTACCGTGAATTGCCGAACCGTCCTCATCCTCCCCCTCTAAATCCTCTTCATCGGATTCTATGTTGAGTCGTACCTTTGCGTGGCTGTTCATGTCTTCGCCCTTTTCCGACCTGAGAAGTTTAAACCAAATCTTAAAACCTTCTTTCATATTGTGTAGCATTTGAAATCTCACCAATGCGGAGAACATTTACGAGATTTTCTTATAGGTACACGCAAGAAGATATGTCCCCGAATTAATAAAACCATTGTCCGTCCGACCATCGAAGACGGTTATTAAACGCACAACCGAATATGTGGTAGACATGAAATTCTTTGATTAATAACTTTCAATCGTTTGCTTCAAATATTGCGGTAGATTACGCTACAACCAAGCGTTGTGCCAGCGTGACTTACGCTTCGGTGTCCAAGGCCGCTTCATAGTCTTCCATGGTCTCATTGGGATCCTGTTCCAGATCCGTTCCTCCACCTTCGTCTTCACCTCCGGTTCCTTCTCCTCCATCGTCTCCACCTTCGCCGCTGACCTCGTCGGGAGGAGGCGAGCCGCTGTTCGATTTGTTCTTCCCCGCCTAGAAATTCATTCAAACGATCATGTCGAGCCTCTTTCGTGACTCCAGTCCTCGCAGAAATCAAGGGAACTCCTGACCCAAACAAAGATCGAGTCATTCTCATCGACCGTGCTGAAAATAAACGAGTTCGAAGCCTTCTCTCCCTTCCGTTCTTCCCATTCACTTCCACCTGGTGCGTTCGCAAGCTGGCGAACATGGAAGATCCACGTGCATTACGATGCAAGAGATCACTTTACATATCGTACCCAGGGCTTCGAGAACATGACGAGCTGAAGGGAGGCGAGAGACACCTCGATACCTCGAAGAACCCTCACCTGTGTACTCGTGCAACGTGCGTGCACTTTCAATCGTTAAAGGGGATGTGTCGCAACATGCCCCGTTTCAGAGAAAGACAACCAAGAGGTAGCAATTGTCTATCGATTCCATTTTTCCGATAAATAATTCCCTCGAGAATAATCGCATAGAAATTCGATATCGCTTCTAAAGCGCATACTACCCTGTCACCGAAGCTGAGTCCAGGGTTCAACAGGATATTTTCTTGTGGCACTCATGAAATTTCAATTTATAAACTATTTGTTTATAGGTATTTAAAACATTTTTTTTATAAACAATGAAATTTCATGGGGGTCAGGACCTTCTTTATAACCTCTGTAACCACGTTGTGAAGTTTGAAACGATTTGGTATACTCAGGTCGGAGAAAAGTTTCATGAACGATTGACCCCTTCGATGCCGCCTTCGCATCCCCTTAATACGTTCATTTCGTTGCAAAAAATATCCTTACCCCTTCTTCGGCTTCCTTCTCGATGGCGGTCAAAGACTCGGCATCGGCCAAGTTGTCGACGGCGATGGCCAAGAAGACGTTCAAGAGGATATCTGTATTATCGTGTAATTAAGGAAATTTGTAGTAGCGTATTTACCTGTACGTATGAAAATAACGATATTTTAGCCCGGAAAAGGATACAGTTTCCGCAGATAAAGAGAATGATAAAGTAGACACACGCCAGGACCCCGGGACTGGAAACTCCGCCATAAGCTCGTATTCCTTCGTACATTACGGCGTTCCAATCCTCGCCGGTTAAGATCTACACGTGAGAAGTAAATATAAATATTTAACGTACTACATATTAATTATCCCGATTACAATACGTACTTGAAACACGGTTAAAAGACTCTGCCAAAAGCTGTCGAAATTGCTGCGTGGCTTATCCTGCAAGTCGCTGACGTTAAACTTCCCCCCGAAGACCTGAGATTCAAAGACGAGAGTTGAAGGACGATTTTAAATTCGAATCCTTTGTTCGTAAGTCCATTGTACCTGCATGCCCAAGAGGGCGAAGATAACGATGAAGAGAAACAATAGGAGTAATAAGGAGGCGATCGACTGAATCGAATTCAGCAACGAAGCCACTAGGTTCGATAGCGACCTCCAGTATCTGAAAAGGGAAGACGAGGGAGTAATTTATTTTTCCGTTAAGGGGGTGTGAAAGTGGCATCTGAGAGGTCAATAGTTCATGCTACATTTCTCCGAACTGGGTGTACCGAATTGTTTCGAACTTAACAACGTGGTTACAGAGGTTATAAAGAAAGTCCTGACCACTATGAAATTTTTTTTTTTTTTTTATAAACAATTTTTAAAATATCTATAAACAGATTATTAAAAACTTGAAATTTCGTGGGAGTCAGGATCTTCCTTATAGCCTTCATGTTCACATTGGAAAGTTTAAAACGACTCGGTACACTTGGTTCGGAGAAAAGTTTCATAAACGAGACCTCTTTGACTCCACTTTTCCATCACCTTAATGGAAAGTTCAACAATGAAACGCGCGTTTTTTTAATAGTAAACCGAGGGGGTATTCGCTCAGGAAATCGTGAATCTTAACACTCGAAATCATGTGGAAATCGTTAGAAATCATCAAAACATTGCCTCAATTTTAAGGCGAAAGTCATTTGTTACCTAATCGTATTGTCGTTTATCATATGAAATCAAAGGCGATCGGTTCTCGAAGAAGAAAATCATTTTCACTGATTTCCGAGTGAACAGCTCCTCGTAGGAAATGATAAAGGGCGACCCGATTTCAGATGTCACTCACTTGGTCACTTTGAATACCCGAAGAAGTCTAACACAACGCAGGACGGAGACTCCTAAAGGCGGCATTATGTTCGTGTTGGTCAGGATCATCTCGCTGATGGAACCGATCACGACGAAGCAGTCGAACCGATTAAACAATGACACGAAGTAACCCTGAGGAAGTCGGCACGTATCTCTTAGAGGTCTCGCTAGCCTCATATGCCAATTACATTAATAGACATGTGAGAACTGTCAAGAAATGTTACGTCCGTTCTTGAGGAATCTTTCGCGCGTTAGAACATACCTGAAACCCCAGACTGTACATCTTCAGCATCATCTCCATGGAGAAGAGAGCGATGAAGAACACGTTTGTGACTTCTGCAATGGGAACGATAATTTGCTCGTCGTGGAGACAATTATTTGTACGAAATCTGCAAAACGAGGAGTCGAGTACCGACCTTGAAATTGGTCCAACCATTTTGGTTGCTTGTAATGTTCGGTAGCCAATACCACCGTGTTCAGAAACACCAGAACGATGATCAGCCAGTAAAACACTTGGGACTTTACGGCTTTTCTACATGCTCTTCTCATTCGGCGATTCGCTCTGCGAAAGGGATCAACGATGTCATTTACTTCGATACGCGTAACGAGAAATTAAATACAGGTTCCTCTCGTTAGGATTCCCAAAAATTATTAGCTGGTCCAGAAAATTATTGCAGATTTTCCCTTGTAAAATTTGACGCTTTGTTATAAAACAAAATTATTTTTTATCCATGTTCGTATACCATTTTAGGGCGCTGACTGAGCTCTATATGTTTATAATAGTAATTGTATTTGAAATATTACTTCATGTATAATTTAAATTATTTAATCATAGACAGAAAAGAATGGTACATGACATGGATATAAAAGAAGAGCAACTTTATCGGAAAACAAAGTATTACATTTTGAATAACAAAAACCTCAACAACTTTTTGGACAACTTACTAATTTATGCCCAGCAATTACCTATCGAGATCTCGTTTTTTCCGTTTCCAGAAAGACTCCTGCTGAACTCCTTCGTCGTCTCCCTCCAACTGGTCCGTACTTTCCATCTCGTTCTGCTGCTTGGCTGGAAAATGGATCTAAACGTCAGACTCTGCTCGTAACGTATCGTGGTCTCGACTTATCGCAGTCGTCTTACATTTCCCGTCCTGTTGCTGAGGTTCGTCCGCTTCCGGTTCTATGTCCTCGGCCTGAGTTATCCAGTCCAAGTAGCCTTTGAGGTCGTCCTCGATTTGCTGCTTCTCCCTCAGCTTGTGGAAGTCACCTCGAGCCTTCGCTTTTTCTCTTTCCTTGGAGAACTCTCTAAGCGGGAACGTGCCAATTGCATCGTCAAAGATCACAGGACCGCGTATGCGTGTAATTGGGTCTCCGGACGACCGAAGATCGAATTAAGCCCGTTTGTGACCCGTTGGACGCTTAAGGCGAGGTGAAAGTGGCCTCGAAGAGTTCTCGTTCATGAAACTTTTCTCCAAACTGGGTGCACTGGATCGATTCAAACCTTACAATACAGATATGGAGGCTACAAGGAATGTCCTGGAACTCATGAAATTTCAATTTTTGAATTTCTTCATAGATATTTTAGAAATTGTCCACAAAAAATGAACATCCTTGGGTGTCAGGATTTTCCTGATAGCCTCTATGTCCATGCTGTGAAGTTTGAAAGGAATCGGTACCCCTGTTTTGAGAAAAGTTTCATGAACGATGGAACTCTCGGACGCCACTTTCACATCTCTTTAGAAGAGATGTCATTTTTATTTTTAGCCTCCCTTTTGCCCTTTCAAATCCGTTTTTCTCACGCCGTTTTCACTAGGCAAGTAACGATTAGCGATCACATGCATAACACTTTTGTGCCTCCGCTGATTCTCCACGCAAAAGTGTTATAATTGTCGCCGACCTCTACTACTCTCTCTTACTCATAGGTGCCATAGAATTTTAGTACCATTTTCCAATCTGACATCATCTCACGTGTTGAGTTTCTGACAACTTACCCGGACAACACACCGAGAATCAGGTTCATGACAAAAAAAGCCCCAAGGATGACCATCGAGATGAAGTATATCCACTGCCAGCTGCTGCCCATCGCATCTTCGATCTGAAGACCGACACGTCCGTTTAACGTGGATCCAGATGCAGAAGTAATAGACACGAACGAAAGGGGGAGAGAAATGAATTCCAAAGAAGTCTCACGTCGTAAAGCACGTCCGTCCACCCTTCCAGGGTGACGCACTGGAAGACAGTCAACATGGCGAGTCCGAAGTTGTCGAAGTTGGTGATGCCCCAGTTTGGACCCTCCCAGAATTGGTGGCTGCAGTAATATTCCGGGCCAAGAGATTCGCAGGGAAACCCGCCGGAACCGCAAGGATGAGGGTCGTCCATCATTTGATCTGAAAGCAGCGAGAAAACCTTGGATTCTTCGAGGACCCAAACCACGTCCTCGAGGACATTTACTCGAGATTCATCGCCGAAAGTCGCATACTTCCTACATTTTCTTCATCGAAAGGACGCCTTTTAAACGTCTCTCTAGTGACGAGCGAATGCACTACCATGGTCGAGTCTTGGTCTTGGTTTTGGCCTTGCAAAAAGCGCTGGACCGAAACCAAAATCGTAAGATCAATTTTAAGGCCGAACGTCATTCGTTACCGAATCGATTTGTTCATCATGTGAAATCAAAGGCAATCGACTCCTAAAGAAGGAAATCGTTTTCACTGATTTCCAAGTGAATAGTTCCTCGGTTAATTCCGTTTTCGTAATAAAGAGTGCTTAGGGGCTCCTTAACGTCGGATCAGCTGTTTGCGTGGAAGCTTTTGCGAGTAATAGGAAGTTTCGCTGCAGAATCGCGAATCTAAAACTATGCCAACGTAATTGTGTTAGCAGGTTATCCGAGGTGTCCGGGTTGGCAGCCTTTTCGAAATTCCGCGCGGCGTAACGTCAAAGGCTGACCGGGCTTTTTAAAAGGGGCAGTGGCTCGGAAAAGTGAGAGAAAGAACTTTGAGAGCGAAGGGAGTCCCCGGAACACCCTCGAAAGGCTTTCCCGCAAGCGCAACGTCGGCTTGCGTCCATCAGCGACGACACATTTCCTGCTTCGTCCCGTGTTTCCGCGGAAAATGTTATAAAAATGGGACAAACTGCAACGAAAATGCAGGAATGCCCAAATGGGCATCGCAAACGATCTCAAAATTTATATCCGAACTTCTATCTAAATGCACTGAGGATTGCAATTGAAAAATTTTGCATCCTGTATAACGTTGAATTGTAGGAATAGCGAATAAATTTGCATATCCAAGCTAAATAAAAAACGAAAAATTCAGAAGACATCGTAAACCTATGAGTCGATTTGAAAAATCGTAAAAGCTTCGGGAACTTGCTCATTATCTCTGAAAAATCGTAATGGAGCAAGAACGCTTTGAGAGTAAAAAAGAAGGGCGAGATGGTTGCATTATTTTTTGTACACCTGGTATGATAATAACTGTGAGACACGCGAGGAAGACCCACCCCTTTACGAGTCGAAAAGTAATAGAGTTACGCAACTAACGCACGCTATGCGGATTTCCAAGTCGTGGGGAAGTTATGAAAAAAGCTGACACCGTAACTTCGGAGTGTCATGGGTCACTCGGTGGATGGATCACCCAGTGCTGACCCGAATTTCCGTGAAATATAATTTTCACCCCGAAATTAAGTGAAATTGCAATAATGGATCCTTTTCCCCGCCGAAATTTCACGAAGTATTGGCGCCACTTTCAACCGCGCATTTTGCTTCTTTCCGGAGCGATTCTAGGGATGCCATTGAAAAACTCAAAATCGAGGAGGTATTCATTCAGGAAATCATGGATATTAACGCTTGAGATCATGTGGAAATCGTTGGAATAATCGATTCCGTGCATCCAGTTTTCAGAATAGTTTTTTAAATATTTTGACGTTTAATGTGTATAGAATGCCCCTTTCATATCTCCTTAAAATCCATAATTTCCTGAGCGAATAACTCCTCGCAAAAGTGTACAAAATACCGAAACATTTTTAATGGCGTATAATGCGATTCATAGAATCTGCACAACGCGGCAAAGTCGACGGTGTTCCGGAAGATCCCAGCTTACGAGCTTTCGAAAGTTCGCATTGCAGTCTCGATACGCCTCGCGAATCAAAGTACACGAAGGAAATTTGCGGAGTACACAAACCATCAGGCGGCACTGAAAGGAGGGCCCTCCAATTTTCAGGGTAGAGGCCGGGCCGTGTCTTTCGACCTCCGGCTTTTATGTTATTCATAGAAGAACACCTCGCCCGTGAAGAATTGCTGCTTTCCCTCGGTTTCCTCGAGAGCCCGTAATGGCCGAAATTCGACTTTGATCTAAAGGAGCTATTTTTCCCTCCTCTAAGTACGCGTCTCCATTACAGTTGACTCTCATATAACGAGGTTAATACGTCATTCGTGGTTCGTTGCACAAGTGCTCTAAAAGGCAATTCTCGACAATTATTGTTAGGAGATCGAATGCTTGAAAATTGACATTCTTACTCGTTACGTTGTTCCAACAAGTCTTGTGCATCTTTCCGGAGAAGAGTTCCAGTCCTATGATGGCGTAGATGATGATGACGAAGAGTACTAACAGGGCGATGTGCAGCAAAGGTACCATCGCCCTCAGGATTGAGTTTAGAACTACCTGGAGACCTGGAAAATGATCAGAAGACACTTATAAATTAGGTGTAGATACGCTATTTTAAAAAGATGCATCAGACAAATCATTTTGACGATGTCACCCAGCGAATCACGAAACGGCTCGATAAATTGTAGTCTTCGTACAAGATGTACAGTTTCAGATATATTCACGGCGAAGTGAATATTAATTGTATCGTGTCAATTGTTGACTCTGTCAAGGGAAAAAGAACGAAGTAGCCAGAATCGATTCGATCGCAGGTGTTTCCATGTGCCGAATTTAAACGAAAAATATGAAAGGACGGAATAAAGAGGATTAAGGGGGAAACGTATTAGCCGAGATTTTTTTCCACCTGCACACCTGCATTGTATTCTCAGGTGTTCCACAGGAGGCCCACGATTTCCTAAGTAAGCCTTGACGTCCTCCAACGAGGATCCCACTAAACACCCCGAAGCTCGGTGAGCAAACAGAAGCGAAATGGCCGGTCGGAGCTCTCTCCTGACAATTAGTTAAATTATTGTATGAAGGGGGAAACTTACTTGGCACTCCAGAAACCAGTCTTAAAGGTCGAAGAACACGAAACGCCCGAAGTGCCTTCACGTCGAATCCTTCCTTCATGAGAATCGTTAGTACCGTGCTCACCATCCTGCAAACGAGAAACAACGGAATTTCTTTACACAGCATCTACTTTAAACTCGTGGGATTCCTTAGCTAAAATCAGCTTACAAATAAATAATCTAAATTGATCTAATTCTAAATCTAAAATATATAAGACGTGTAAAAGAAGGCACGAAGATTGTCCCTTTTTCTTAGACAGATATACGTGATTAATTACATAAAACGGTTAAAAGGGTGCAAAGAGCAGGACTTCCGAACGATTCCATTTAGACGTTTCTCTCTCGGCGTACCTCCTATTTTTGTGAAATTGCACGCGAGCACCTTCGCATGCATACAATTTCGTTCAATTCGAACCACTTAGGGAGAAACGGAATTGTTTCAGCGAAGTATTGTTGAAAGTCACGAGATTTCTCTTATTTTCTAAGAGAAGTCTACGTAATTAAATGAAACATAAAGGGGTGCAAAGGGAGCCCCCAAACGACGATATTTCCGATTCTCTCTCCATGGCTCTTATTTTTGTGAAATCGTCCAAGAGTGCTTTCACACGTACACAGTTTCGTTTAATTGGAGCCACTCGGGGAGGAGCCCAATAGATTAAAAGAAGTACCGTAGGTAATAAAGAGGCTCCTTGTACAGCACATCGATAATTGATCGCTTGCTCGTTTACGAGAAGCTCCTAAGAATTCGAGTTCGACTTCTCTCGGGAATTCCGCGGGCAAAGGAGCGGCGCAAAAATGGTCGCGAATTCTCCTTGGCGAAAGGGTTGATCCGATTAAAGGGAAACCTTCGTTCCTCGGGCATACCCGAGGAGCTGATCTGCTGCGAAGTACCCTTTACACGGACCATTTCCAAGGGGTCGCCGGGGAGGGTGAGGCCTTCAATTACGTCGCCGAATACAATTTCGATGGAGCCTCGGAGGGGAAACCTATCGATCGAGCTCCGATGCCGAAGACGAGGGTTTTTTTCCACCTTCGAGGACGAACGGACGTCCTTACGAGAGGTCCTCGTCCAATCGACAAAGTGAACGATTCTTTTTGCCCGGCTTTTGGAAAACACGGCGATAGAGGAGCGAATCGATTCTTGAGGCAGACATGGCACAAAAAGCCCTTTCTTCGCCGTTTCTCTGGGAAACCTGGCACGAGGCATTAAACCTTGCAATGTGAATACAGAGACTATAAGGAAGATTCTGACGCCCGTGAAATTTTAATTTTTAAATAATTTCTTAATAGATACTTTTAAAATTTCTCATAGAAACTTAAATTTCATGTCAGGACCTTCCCTACAGCCTACATGTTCACATTGTACAGTTTTGAACGGTACACCCAGTTCGGGAAAATGTGTCATAAACGAGACTTCTTCGACGCCGGTTTCCCATCGCCTTAAGGCCTACGATTAAAGGTTCTTCTCATAAATAAGCTGAAAATTTGTCTCGGGTAAATTTCGGAAAATGGGAGAAAATGTCCAAAGTTGCCAACATTATCGGGAGCCGCGAAATCGTTACACGCGTGGCGCATAATTCGCGCAATCATTGGATAATTCGCGCAATCATTGAATAATTCGCATACCCGACCAAGCACGTGGCATTTACGCGGACAGGCCGCAAGAGCTTTAATTGCGCGAACACCGTGCGACTACGTTGTATGTAAATGTCTGGTCGTTCAATTAACAAGCCGCGAGAGAAGTATCGAAACACATTAACGGCGTGGTTTAAGCCGAACACTTATAATCGTTAAACGGCAGGATCAAGGAATTCCGCGTCTCGGGGCAAACGAGGGGTGATTATTCGCTACTCACCCGATAACGACTATCGTAAAATCGAGGAGGTTCCAGCCGTTGCGCAGATATGCGCCCGGGTGGGCAACGAAACCATAAGCGATGATCTTCATGACGCACTCCACGGTGAAGATGACCAGGAAGATGTACTCGATCTTTTCCTGGAACGGAGACAAATCGATAGAGGAGCCGACTTCTCGGGCCCGGCTCTTCCATCAGGTGTTTCGCAGAGATGTACGAGGTCGGGTAAGGTTGGAAGGAAAGCGATTCGTTACCGTCGACCTCGAGTCGACCAAAAATTGCCCCGACCAGCAGGTGCCTGGATCGGGAAACTCGGTAGAGCTTTGCGCCAAGTACGTTGAAAAGCATGCGCGTACGGTACCGAATACTTAAACCTTTTAGTGTCGAACAACGATACATCGTCGTTTTACAAGTGCTAACGACTTCGGCCGGCACTAAAAGGATTGACGCCAAGTTCGTTATTTCGGTTTCATAGAAATTACGGCGCGTTCGTCTCCTAATTTGCCCATTTTTTCGCGAGTTTCCTGCCGCCAATGAAAAATTTGGAAATGTCAGAAAATTAATGGAGCAGAGAATATGTCTGCTTCACAATTACGGAAATCTTCTTCGTTTCGGGCATTCAAAATTATTCTTTTGAAGTTAAGCGGCTTAATTCCGGGCGTTTCGAGACTGCCTGAAAACCGTGGAAGTGGAAACGGAAATTTTTCAAGTCGCAAAAATAGTATCAAATTCTTGAACAAACGTTTTGTCTAAGTTAGAGTTTATGATGTCTAGTCGATGGTCGGGATCTTGAAACGGAAATTATTTAAAGACTAAAAACGTATCAAAGTCCATGTATAAGAGTTTAGGAGGGCGGGCTAAAGTTAATTCGTTTAATTCTAATTCCTGGCGCGATTATCCTCCCTCTTTGTCGTAGGTACCGCACGAAAGGTCTTATCTCGACCTTAAGACCCTTATCTCCTTGGTCCCGAGAGCTCCTTGCGAATACTCGATTCCGCCCACTTGGCCATCGCCTCCAGCGGTTCCGTTTTCCGGCGCTGCGGCCGCAATTTGGGAAAACGCGAAAACGCGATTTCATTGCTCCGCGGAAGCGCGACATCCCGTAAGTGGAGGAATCGCCTAACTCATTT
This sequence comes from Orussus abietinus, assembly GCF_000612105.2. NCBI lineage: Eukaryota > Metazoa > Arthropoda > Insecta > Hymenoptera > Orussidae > Orussus > Orussus abietinus. Next base: position 458,609 of record NW_019394595.1, on the reverse strand, counting down.
CTCCATGAAGGTGAATCGCATTGAAAGTTCGCCCTGGGGTTCCCGAGTCGAGGAATTTCTGCTCGGGCTGCGTGCTAAGTGTTTGTCGCGCCGGAACGAAATTCGATTACACGCCCCATTATGCGATTACGAAGGGTAACTTCTTAGCTTAACGAGAGTTTCCGCTTATTTTTTACTCCTCCACCCACGGAAGGCTCGATAAACGAGGAGTTCGCTTCGGAGACCGCAAGTTCGGGTTAAAGTCTCGCGAAAGTTTAGGCGCTGCCCTCTAACGGGGGTGTCGAACCAAGGGAACATCTTTTTCAAGGGGGAAAAATTGAATAATCGTGACGAACATTGAAAAGTAGACGTAAGAAGCTCAGCTTGGAAAAATTCCTTTCCTCTCGGTGGAAGGTTTGAGGTAGAGGTGAATCTTTCTACGATCGTTAGTATTTTCCGATTCTCGTGTTTCAATTGATTAAACGTCTCCTTAGAGTCCTAAATGGAAGAGGGAAAATTAGATTCGGTATGAAATGCGGCCTGCGAAAGTTTATGCCCTCAAACGGGGAACTAAGCCGAGGAGATATCTTTTTCTAGAGGAGAAATTCAATTTCCCCTTGCTGGAAGTTTCAAGATACAGGGGGATCTTTCTCCCATCGTTAGCGCTTTTCGATCCTCGTGCTTCGATTGGTTAAACGTCTCCATAGAGCCCTAAACGGTGGAGGGCGAATTGGATGCAGCAGGGAATGCGGTCCGCTGGAGTAGTTAGCGGTCCATTCCCGTCACGAATTCGCCATCATCCATTATAACGGACCTCCGAAGGGTCCGGACAAGTATGACACGGAAGAGCAACCTAATTCATGAATAAAACATTCCCTGGTAAAAATGAAAGCCAGTCGAGGCTCGGCGACATCGGGGATCATTAATTCGGAGCTTCACCCGGCAGGGAGTCAACACCCTAGGAGGGACCATCTTTCAGGGTGAGGGTCGAATGCCCTCTTTGTACCATCTTTGGTACAACTCGTGTATCATTTCCCAACCGATTAACTGCTGCCCCGAAGACGCATACGCTAAGCACGCGGGAAATACTTGAAAAAGTATTTAATGCACCCCTTTTTTATGTATATCTACGCACTCGCGCAAGGGGCCATTCACTCGGAAATCAGGGAAAACGACGAGGGGTTATTCACACGTGTAATCATGGATTTTAATGCTGGAAATTGCGAGCAGAAATCACTAGATATTCCTGAAAATCGTTGGAAATCCCGGACACATTTTCACAATTTTAAGCCCGACTGTCCCTTGTTACCGAATCGTATCGTTGTTTATCGTATGAAATCAAAGGCAACTGGTTCTCAAAGAAGGAAATCGTTTTAACTGATTTCTAAGTGAATGAAAACACCTTAGCTTACCGAAGCAAACGATTTCGATCGAGTGAACGAAAGTTCGATCCACTCGACTAAACCGCTTTCTGAAATTCAACCAAGTAGATCGTGCGATCGTACATTACATGAATACGATTTACAAGTGCAGTCGGTAAACGATATTTTCCAACGGATAAATCTTTTCGGCGAGTTCGAAGGGCACAAGAGAGAAGAAGGGAAAGCCCGGACGAGGAGCAACGTCCGCAAAAAAGCGGCTAAAAATGGAGACCAAACCAGAGCTCCGGAACAGAGGAATCATCGACGGGGAGTTCGCGGAGCAGAAAGTTACCCCCTGAGGAGGGGGTCGAGGGTCAAAGGGGTTTCGCGCGCTCGCGTTTGATTTCCCGATCGATTGGCTATTGGCCCGGCAGAATTGGGAGCCGATCGAACGTCCCGTAAGCTCGGGCCATTATGTCGATGCCCGTGTTCACCGGCAGGAAACGAACTCGATGTGCCTGGGCCGAAGTGTTGGCCACCGCCGGAAACATGTACCGGACACGTGCGAGTACATGCCCGATCCGAGTACATTGGGACACGAGTACCCGGGTACACCCAGCCACGTGTCCTCGTACGTGCGCGACCGTCTCCTGGGCCTGGAAGATTGAACAATTATTGAACTTTCGGCTCGAGTAAGTTTCGGCCCGCTGGTCCATCGACTCGCCATCCGGTCCTCCTCGTGGCCTCCTATCGAGGGAAATCGATATATGAATATCGTTGCCGATCCTTCGACGTACCCGGAGAAAAAGAGCTGGTAAACTAAACGGCTTGACACCGTTGAAGTCATTTTTGTTAAAGGAACGCAATTTGTCCTTTGATTTACTGTAAATTCGTATTTTTTAATAGCTGAGCATCGTACTGGCTTTTGTACGAAAATAATTGTTAATAATACTATCCGGGCATATAAAATATACGATGATATGCCAGTTTCGTTAACAGTAATTAAGTGAAATTTTACGACGTAAATCGTAAAAAGTTTTGTTATTCTTCCTAGGAAAATGTAGTAAACGTAGGATAGTTCATTTTACTCCTCTCAAAAGATAAAAAAGTACAGTAACCGTTCCTAGATTTTCTGGTTCAGAAAAAGATGTTAATTTTACTATAAAACGTATCCGAGTCCTTTTTGAACTGTGAAAACCAGTTAAAAAATATTTAGTTTAACTAGATTATTCTCAGGGTGTGGGCTCTTATCGGGAGAAATCGATGGATGAATATCATCGTCGATAATTCGACATATCGGCTGAAAGCGACGAAGAAGGCGCTTCGACAGGGTCGAGACGACCGGGGTGGATCTCCTGTGGTATCGATCCTTACGCAAGGGAGGGCACCTTTTGCGTCCTTATTTCGAGCAAATCCTTTATTATTAATCGCATCGGACAATCTGCCTCGAGTAATGGGCTTTGGGGGATACGCGCGATACGTGATCCGGGTCTTTCGTTTCGGGGGTTTCACAAAGGTTTCGAAGAAATTTCACCGGGGGTGGATTCGGATTTTACCTGAGTCGCCGAAATTTGCGGATCCTCCGGGGAGGGCGGAGATCCGTGTCCTATTCGCGGAACAAAAATTTGGTTCGTTGGACGCGATTGTTTGATCGACTGCATTTGGTTTACTTCAATAAATATTTGGTCGAGTGAAACGAATTTTCGTTCACTTGACTTGACTCGTTTGCCCCCGATCTATCAAAATGGTTTGATTAAATCGCTTGGCAAATATTAGGAAATACTTTAGTCGGTAAACCAAATATTTTGATTAAATGTGTCAAATTGCTTTAATATTTTGGCTTATCTACCGCAATATTTAATGTAACCAACCAGAAGTTATGAAATAATGAGTTTATCACGAAAACCAAACATCTGGTTGTCTATACATTCCCATTCTACGGTTGAATCAAGAAAAATGATATCGATTCACCAAATATTTTTCTATGAGTAGGTATTAGTGCGTAATGTCAGCACTTCTTTTTATTTTCGTCATTTCGGACTAGAACCATCTTTTCTGCGGTTTTCAAGCATGGGAGCTATTTTCCCCGATTTCATTCTACTATCGCAATTCTTTTTTCTACGGGGTCGCATTAGGAGTTGTCGACGTAAGGGACTAATATCCGTTCTATGTTTTACGTGTCCCACGATGGAATTGCGCGGTTCAGAGGTACAATAATTCACGGTAGATTGTTCCCCATTTGATAAACGCTGCCATCGATGCTCGACTTTTCTGCTGCTGCGGCAATTTTTGGTCGAGCGGGTAAGGAATTTATTTGGAGCCGGGTAAAGGCTGCGTTATTTATTGACCGCGTTTTACCCACTGCAGATGAGCGAAAATGGGCGATAATTGCTGCACAGGATCCTCTCGATTTTTAGTACGCCGATAGGCGTCAACTTTGTTCCGAAGAGTGACATGCTGCATTACATCGCATTGTTCGTATACGTACAACACCGTTCATATAAATTTGACAATCGGTGAAATTCGACATATATACGAGCGGTCCTGTACATCAAGATACTCGGGAGAGTTTCGCGCGAAATACATACGTAAGCTCGAAATTTATACCCGCGAAACGCTCATCTAGATTTTATCTACAAAGTTTAGCGCGGTATAATTAAACCAGATATTTAACGTAATAATTTATGGCTTACCAAGTAGTGGTTCGTCTGATTGGAGTCCAGAAAAGGATAGGGCGTGTAGACTGCCAGGGCCACACAGTTGGCGAAGATCGTCATCAGGATGAGCCATTCGAACGGTCTGTCGGTGGGAGTTAAGGAACATGGATACCGCGACGCGATTACCTCATCTTCGGGTTTAATTCTATGCACGGCGGGCTGGAAAACATGGCGCAGTGCCATAGATATTCTTAAGCCGTGCTGGACCGAACGGAAAGAAACTATTCATCATCCCTGGCCGTCGAATACGGTCCTTTGGAACCATTCCTGAAGAGACCCCTTGACCTGCATTCGAGGTCCTGGGCTTTCGACGAGGGTTGCGTTCGAGGATGTTCGAGATGGTCGAGGTGCAGGGACGAGCAAATGCAAAACACTGTGACCAAGCCACGATGGTCTTAGACTTGGTCGTGCATCCTAAAGTCTTGATCTTGGTCTTGCAGAAAGTGCATTACCAAAATCAAGACCGGACCATAATTGCAAGACCAAGACTCGCGAGTACAGAGGCAAAGGATACTTCCACTCGACGACGCCGATGCACATCTTGCGCACGGGGTTCTTGAGCGGCAGGCAGAAGAGGGCCCTGAGGGGGCGGTCGGGAGGCGGCTTGCCGCCGCGGCGGGCGGACCGCTTCTGCGGCTGCGCCTTGGCGGCCGCGGTCCCGGTCCCTGGGCCCGCGGAGGGGGGCGCCGCCTGGCCCTGTTCGGTGGTGGGGGTCGCGGCCGTGGCTCGGGCCCCTGCCCCCGTGGCGGGGCCCAACGCCTCGCCGCCATCCCCCGTGCTCATCGGTCGCTGCCGCTGCTGTCGAGCTCCGTTCTCCTCGAGCGCTTCCGGCGAGGTTGCCGTCTTAAGGAGGGTCCAGGCGGATTCGCAGTCGCGCGACTCCTGGAGCTGGCTGGCATGCTATGGCGAGGTTCTTCTCGGCTTGAACCTGAAACAACGAGGGCAAGGATTAGACAGACCGTAGGGAATTTTCACCTGGGATAAACCTCAAGGATTTCGAGGACGATTCGAGAATTGGTCGAGTCTGTCTCGTTTGCGCTTCGAGTTTCGCGCCGGGTACATTGAAAAGCAGATCGATAACTTCGACTCGGGTTGTAGCCTTTATTGTCCGCGAACCGACAATGGAGATAAAATAAAGCGCATATTAACTCTTTAATTACGGAACATGCCTATTGTGGCTTCCGCGTGAGTGACGTTTTTTTACGAAGCTCGACTGTAGAGGCTCCCTTCGTTTCTATGTATTCAAAGCGACAAATGAATATCGTATTCGCATAAAACGTTAACCCTCCAAGCTATCCGTACAGGTGATACATCTTCACGTTCGACTCTGTCGTGGTTAGAGGATTAAATTAATGTATCTGTAGCAGCGGATAAAAACGGAGTGGCTCGTGGATATGACTCCTGAATTCCATCGTCGGGAAGGCCGATTAAAAGGTCTGCGAGGCGTTTTACCGATGGCGAAGGCGACGCTTTTAATGAGGGTAAAACGTAGGGTGGACTTGGTCGGCGACTGTCAGTACAGCGGGAAATCTGGTTACCTCGGGTGATACGCGTTTTGACGTGGCAGTGGTTTAACGCCGGGTTAGCTAAACCTGATTATATACTTCGCTCTCTCTCCCCGAGTCCGTGGAATAGTTTCGTAATTTCCGCAAAGTCGATCCCTTGCGGCGCGATGACCCGGACCGGAAGTGCCGCGCAAGAATAATGACTAATTACCACCGAAAAGCGGGGATGACGCTTTTTGGGAAGCTCGTCAAAGAAGAGGACATCGGGATTTTGGACAGGACGGATTTTTCATTTTTATAGGCGAAGTCCTGGAAAATTTCTGATTTTTCTTTCTCGCAGAGGACTTTTTTGGCTCATAAGGAAGTAACGTCGACTGCGTTACAAGTCCTGGCGAAGGTCGAATCTCAGATTCCCTTTCATGACAGAAGGAAACCATCCGGCTCTAATTGGGCGCTCTCGAATATGCAACACCCTGTGGGTGCAACTTCGAGGGAGGCCTAAAGCTTTCCGGGATCCGTGGAGCGTGTCTTCCAAATCAGGACTTCGGGACTTTGCTGGCCTGCCGATGAATATTTATGGCTCCTGGCAAAGGACCACGTAGTTCGTCTTTGGGCTCCGTTAACTACGTTCCGATTAACTTCCAACCTTAGATTGGTTCCGGGACTTCGATTGTCGTTCTCGAGTCTTTTCCAGGATGTCCCTTCTCGGTAATCGACGAGGTCGTTGCATTCATTTCCTCCTACACTCTTTTAACTTCACGTAATTCGTTACGAAATAATTCCAGCGGTTCGTATAATTGTCGAGTAAGATAATCCAATAGAAGTCAAACTTTACGATTGAGAAATGGTTGTTAATAATTCGATATTCAAGAGGAAGGGGCTTCACGGATACCCGTTATCGAGGTAATCTCATTTCAAGGACCAATTTTCCACCGCAACGAAACGATTTATCCCCCTTCGATAACGCATCGACGAACAGGCAATCGCAGACAATTGTCTCTTTCCATAATAAATCCGCTGGGTCTATTTCGGAATTCGGCCGGTCCCTAAACAATGTGTAATTGCGAAACTTGGTGTAATTGTCTATGCGCTCAGAGGGGACGCGTCCCGGAGCGCTAATAAATCTCTCGGCCTATCTCTCTCTCCGTCCCACCTACGTCGGCCAGATCGCCTCGTCTCTCTCCTTCTTCCTCGGCGGCCGAGTTTTCGCGCGTTGGCGAAGGCGCGGAATTTCTGCTCGCGCTTACGTGTCCCGCTCAAGGACTCCTTGGATTTTAAGACCTACGTGAAACGCGTCCGCCGATGCGTTTCTGGGTTACCGGCGTTCCTCGGAGGGAGAGAGAGAGGGACGATCGGGAGTAACCCCGAACGTGCAAACTTTTGCGCTCCGTCTAATAAAGATGCACCCTGGACTGGGTTTACGAGGCCGAACTTGGCCCGATGGCCAGCCACATACCAGTGAAGTTTGCCCCGACCGAAGTGCCGCAGTAGAAACTTCACCGATTGAGTCAGACGAACGTTGCCCTGCGGAAACAATCGCGCAGCTTCCTTAATAGGACGGAATAATTTTTTAATATTTTCCCTGTAATCTTTGCTAAATATCATATCACATGTTACCAAATCGCATTGTTGTCTATCATATGAAATCGAAGACAATCGGTTCTCGGAAACGGAAATTGTTGTCACTGATTTCCGAGTGAACAGTCCCTCGCCTTCGACGGCGCACGTGGTGTCATCGATACGGCGTCACTTAATGTAATTGTCGACGATATAAGCGATTTCCGAAGGAACTCTGCACTCTCTTGGAGAATTCTTTGCGAGAAATTCGCATCAGCGACGTCGCTTCGTGGCTGGCAATCTTCCAGAGATCCGGCGAGGGAGCAGGTGCAACGTCTCCCCCGCAACGTTGTTGCCGCGACTCGAGCCAGGGAGTCGCTGAAGCAAGCAAAGAGGATGTACGCGTCCTTGTGAGACCCTCTTTTCCATCGCTAAGTAGTTACTACTCCGTAAGTCTGACTCAGCTAGGAGCTAGTCGTCACCGAATGGCCGCGGTTTATAAATAGGTCCCTCAAAATCAGTGAAACGTCCGTCAGCCTCGGTTATCAAATCCGCGGATTTGGACCAGCGACGAGGCGGAATGTCAACGCCGAAGAAGCGGGTCAAGAATAGGAATTGTTGGAGGGCCGCAACAAGTGACCGAGCTGGAATTCGAGACGATGCCAAAGGATAATCCCTTATCTTGCGATACTCGAGGCAGAAGTTATCGATTTCGGCTGAACCTCTATTCATTTGATCGTTTAGTTCGTCAACAGAAATTTCAGTCTCGTTCGGTTTATTAGAGACCTGAAAAGTTGCACTCACGAGGCTTATGAGGTCAAAATTGTCGGATCGTTTGAAGCAAAAATCAGGGAACTTTGCTTCAAACGGGAGTGCGGAAGAATCCACGGTCTTATTTCGCGGCGATGTTCCCGGGAAATCCTCAAGAGAGAGGAGAGGCACCGGATACACCTGATCGAAGAGAGACTGCCTCGATTGGACGATTCCTGAGGTCGTTCAATAGGAGTTCCCATTTCCGGTCAGAAGGCGGTTCGGGATCCGGCATTAACTCGCCGGCTAATGGCGGATCGTGGCGAAACTCGATCCCGTATTGTTACGGATCCGATGTGTACCAATTTTACCCCGGGCCCAATTCGAGGATATATTAAAGCCGTGTTCGACGAACGCTTCGGCACCCTCAGATCGAATATAAGTTTTATAAACGAGACCTCTGACAGCCCTCTTACATCCTCTTAATCAACAATGAATTCTGCGGCACCGTTGTTCACTTCTTGCCACCTCCCAGCAATTTCATATCAGCAGACAATTGTTTCTAAAAAAAAAAAAAAAAAAAAACAACTGGCTGCAAGGAAGTTTATCCGCGAACTTATGGAACGACCCAATAGAGTTAGCAGTTCGACTCGAGTATTACGTCGTGCCCTTTATCGAACCAAACCTAACTTCGACGGCGAAAAGAGGGCGTCCGTCGAGTGGACGGCAGACGTTCGACATTCGGCGTCTAGAGGCGTCGCGACGGCGCGTTTCGCAGGGCTCTCGGCTGGGATTCGGGCGAGCGATTCGAGAAGTGGAGGTCCGCTATATTTAGTGAGCCTAAATACTAGCGAGCCTCTCTCTCCCTCGCTCTTTCTCCCTTTTCCTTCGCGCCTTCTCCTTCTCTCGCCGCCTGGCGCGTCGAGCGCCGTGGCCCGAGTGAACTTGACGAAAATGGAACTCGCTTATCGGCGATAACCGATTCGCCAGGGCTCACTTGGCCGCCATGACACCGACCAACCCAGAGTTCTAGATGCGGTCACCAGGGATGAGCAAAATCGGTCTTGATCTTACAAGCTTGGTCTGTGCCTTACAAAAAGTGCAAGACCAAGATCACGATAGTCTGCATTTGCTCGTCACTAGTCGCTATCCGGGGGGAGGGTGAATTTAATTATGCACGCACCGAGTCGGGGGAAAATGAAGGAACGACTCGTCCTCGTTAATTCCGTGAAACGTTTCATCCTGGGAACCAAATGAGGAAAATTCTGGCTTACTTCGTGGACCGTCATGACTTCCATCATGATCGAGTCGAAATTATCGATCTCGGTTGCGCCTCTGAATCCTCTATTCTTTTGATCACCCATTTTGCCGATAGAAATCGCAGTCTCATTTAGTTCACTAGGAACCTCAGGGTTCAATTTTCTGAATAGAACCTCGAATTAGAAATATAGGTTCGTAAATATGTAAAACGTAATAAAACAGTTTATGATAATAGCCGAGATTACTCGAGAGTGATTATGAAATAATAATCTATACCAATCGCTGATTAATTCAGCGAAATTGACATGGACGCTTCTTCACCCTTCGCGTTGATAAAGTACCAAATGAGCATGATTTCTATGACGTCGTCGAAGTAATCGAATGTCAGTGCCGGTACAATGGCTCCCTGTAAATGGGATCATTGTGCCGTAACCGAATGCACCAGTGATTATATATTTACGTATGACGTATCGGAAAGCCATTAATCACGAGAACTTGTCACCAGGGAGATGCATAAAGCGGTCTCATCGAATAATTCATGACCCTTGATAGATCGAAGCCTCAAGGAAGAATAAGTCGGTACGAAATTTTCAATTTCGCATTATTGCGAAGTCGCTTTGTTGGTCAACGTTTAAAAGTCGTACGTGAAATCAATATCGCATGTGAGTTGACCGTATGAACTCGAGAATAGGGTCCCTGAAGAGTTTCCAAGTTCCTACTTCTCCTTTCCGGGAAGAGTTCCGTGATTCATGAAAAAATGATAAAAAATGCGAGAACCGGTGGTGGTCGTCAACTTTCCGTGGCGCGGACACCTAGATGCGATCTCTTCTCTCCGTTCTCCTGTCCGAGAAGGTATATGGCACCTTTGCAACCTATCTCGGTACTCGCGATCCCGTGGGAGCTTCTTGGCACTTCGGATCGCCCCGGATCGTCGAATCGTCCCCGAAGAGTCGGTCGTGCCGGTTCCGCGTCGACTTTGACCACTTCTTCCTGGAAGAGCATTACATCTCGAAGTCCGGTCCAAGTCGGTCGAAGCTAAGCTTACGTGGACGGCCGCGATTCTGGGCTTGTCCCAAACTGGTTCGCGAAAGCAGGTCGGTGTACCCCGAAGATCAAAACCAACTTCCCAACTCCTCTTACGGCACGTCGGGACCAATCGTCGAGACTGCCCGAGTCGAAAATGTTTACCTCGCGAACGTCCGCGAGGTTTCGGGCCATGATACGAGAATTTAAAATGGAAAGCGTTGATCAAAATTCTATCGAGAACGATTTCTTTCCCAGGGACAACAAACCGTGTATCGCTCGTTCGATCGACTAGGGACAACGATATCTTCTTGCACGAGTTCTACAAGTTTATTTGTCAATTTGACAAGCATTTTTTCTAAACGAAGTTACTTCTACGTTCGATACAGTTGCAAGCACTTCCGTTGGTGCGATTATTCCTGCAATAAGAGGAGGCAATGCCGTCCTTTGCCGAAGGGGCAAATGTCATTTTTTCTCCCTCTGGTCCTTCGGGTCCTTCTCTTCGAGGGATCCTGGAGGACCTTCCCAGGCTGTCCCAGCGCGGCCGTGCTTAGCAGAAGTGGCCGACTAAATTTAACTCGTCAGCACCGTTTCACGCATAAGCGGCCGGTCGTCTTTGCCCTCGGAGCACGGCCGAAATTGTCACAGCCAATGATCGAAAGCCAAATTAACTTCGCTCGGGTTTAACGACTGTTAAACCGCGTGTACTCGCGCGTTGCCGCGCCCGACAATATACGCGGGATGCCTCGAGTCGGTAGATTTACCGGCGACCGATTTGGAACGAGGAAAAGCACCCCTTCGAGTCGCTCTTCTTCATTTCCCGGACCCCTATACGTTTTCCCCATTTTCTCCATTTTTTCCTCGACATTAGTTGGCCTCGAGATTCCGTCGCGCATCGCGGAGGAATTCTCTTTACGCGAAGATGAGAATATATCCGCAGGGTTTCCCAGAACCCGGAGTGATCCCCGAAATTGGCGGAAGTTGACGAAATTTCGAGTCGAATCGTCCTCTTCGATTTTTTCCTTCAACGATTATTTACCGTGTTATTTATGACAAAAGTTGGCCAATTTCGAGTTGAAAATTTGAACGCGTCGACTTTCTTTTATTCTCGGTCATTATTAACCCTTTTAGCGTAGAAATTTAGTAATAATACCAATATCGAGATGTAATGATCTCGCACCTGAAATTGGCCATCTTGAATCGTTAACAACTCGGTAAATAATCATTTGCGGGAAAAGTAAAGGTAGAAGTTTCGACTTGAAATTTCGCAAACATCCCCAAGTTTTAGGGAGTTTATTACTACGAGTTCCGAGACATCCAATATATAATTACATTTGTACATTTCTCTTCGAGACAGCTGTAACAAGTCGAAGAGGTGGAATTAAACCGTAGACTCGTACTTTGACTACTTTCTCGATTCGATGTATATAAAGTGGATTTTCCGAGTTTGTCGGGAGATGAGAAGTGACGTCTACGAGGGTCGTTTCTGAAGTTTGTCATGAAGTATATACCTCGTTAAGTAATTCCGGATAGTCAAAGAGGGATTTTGTACCGGGCGGATTTATTTGGAATAAGGGACTCGAAAGAACGCTCAAAGTGTGTAAATTTTTCGGAGCCTCTTTCAGTCGAGTCGAAGTCGCTGAAAGAAAAACCGAAGAGCGGGCAATACGTTGATTCTTTCTTGAAGGAAAAATAAACCGCGAGCAATCGTAAATCGGGCAAACTAGAGGCCGCGAGTTTGAAGTCAAAGTAGCGCTGATAGAAATAATGCGGCGCCATCGAAGAGACGCGGTGTCTTTTGAGCGGTTTCAACGAAAGAAAACCGAGAGACTGTAGACTCCCTTGTGAATTCGAAAGAAAGGAAAACCACCCAGTGCACGCTTGCATGGCTCCTATTGTTTTTCCGTTCGGATTCAGCCCTGAAATGGACGCAGTCAATAATACACCCAGCCGCGTTTCTATACTCACGTCTTCCTTTTTAACCCCTTCCTTTGTACGAATACCCTTAAATCCCGGATGAATAATCGCGATTTTTCGTATAATCATTAGAATTATTCTAAATGCGCCACTCAATTAATTATTTTACCCTAACAATCATATCCCGATGCAATTAAATCATTAATTACTCCCGACTCGGTGGTTCGATAATTAAATGAAAGTACGTTTGACGAGAGCCAGTGGGAAATACTCCACGTTGAGATTATATAATTGCAAACAATAATTAGAATGAATGGTGTTTAATATCATTTTAAAATAGAAGTTTCGTTAATTGGTCGCGATCGTTTCCTAAGGTTGTACCCTGCGAAATAGTCGAAAGATAATCTTCGAAAATTTCTTTTTCCGAAGAAATGGTACGGGAAAGAAAGGAGGAATGAAGTGCACGGCTAAGTAAAGTCGTTATTATAGAGTTTCGTAATGAGAGCGCCGTCTCTTTTTATCGTCTACTTATAACAAAAGAGGTGAAATGTGAGCTGGTTGGCGAAACAATGATTTTAGCGTCTGGTGAAGTAGCAGAAACGAGAGATAATCTTTGTGAATTTCTTACGCCAAAGAGAGGGAGGGAAATTATGAAGTGGAAGAGAAAGAAGAAATCGAAGGAGTCGGTAACAAAGTGCTACGCCGCGCAAAGTGGAGCCGTTATTAGAGTTTCGTAATGAGAGCGTCCGACTCTTTCCATCTTCTTCTACTAACAAAAGAGATGAAGTGCGAGTTGGTCGGAGAAACAGCGAAAACTGGGAAACCAGACGATGACGGAAATATACCAAGGGGAAATAAGGTCTGAAAGCATTGCGGAGTTAGGCGCTTACAGCGAAGGAAAATACCTTGTTAAAAAAAAAAGATCCAAATTTTATAAAATATTTTTTGGAAGTATTATTCTCATATATTCACTTTATAATATTTCATTTATTAAGTTTACCATAAATGTATGATAATTCACTTTTGAGAAGATCCATGGAAAAACTTGCGCGACTTTCGATAATGTGAAAACCGAGTAACGTCAATTCTTTCGTATTTCTTTTTTCCAGTCAGCTTTGCAGAGAAGAAACTGGGTCTTGCGTATCGTGGATTTCCGAACCGCGGAAGAAGCTTTCGCAAATCCACTTTATTTCATCTGCTGCTCGTGATGTATGGAAAATCATTTTCTGCTGGCAGAAATGTTTCGGTGGGGGCGAAGAAAATGTTTCGGAGGGAAATCGAGCGTAGGGTAATAAAGATGAACGAGTCGATGATCGACTTCCGCGTTTTTGGGGAGAATGAGGAAGACTAAAATGGCCCATTTTATTTCGGTCCAGGTGACACCAAGAAAGACTCGATAATGGGATATCGATATCGGTAGAATCCCTCGAATGACCACGAATGCAACCAAGCTCGAATTGAAAAATTCGCCTTTTTCAAATCCAATTTCGTGAAAATAAATCTTGAACTACTCCGACTGAAAGAAAAAATAGAATCAGGTTCATTTTCCAAAAAATTGGCTAAAATTTATGTTTTCACTCGACGCCAACGTCATCAATTATTTAAAGTCATAAAACGTAGTACAGGTACATATGGAAAGTTCACGCCTAATCTAAAAATGGGTTATCTTTCGTTAATTCTACGTGACATTGTCGGCCATTCGTTACTTGACCTGATATTCACCTCGGCGAATATGTGCTTGCAAATGACCGCATTTATGCATTCATACAGATTTATATATTTATGTAAATTCCTTCAGTTCATGTAAGCGGGGCACTTGATATTTAGATACGCAATTACAAGGGTTATCACTCAGAATACATTTTCTAAGTCGTGACCGCTTCGAGACCTTCTAGAAAATCGGATATGGTTGAATGTCGCATAATTAATAGCGATATCAGTTTCCTATTATGTTAACAAGTCTCGTTATTCTAATGACGGAACCGTAAATCACGATTCTGCGAGGAAATTCATGGAAGGATAAAAGTTCCGACATTTTTATCCAAGTCTTTAAGGAATTTATTATACAAAAATCGTCTTGCCTAATTTTACTTGAACTGTTCCTAAATTTTCAATTGCATTGTAAAAAAGAAATGCTATATTTAAGGCACAACATTTTTCATTTTTGTTTCAACCGTGTGTACTAAAAGCGTGCGAAATTTATGAACATTTTCGACGATGTGTATGAACAAAATGTTAGTTGGTTGGTTTTCCGGTATTAAAGGGGAGGAAACGTTTGTTCCGTTCAACGTCCTCTTTAATAAAATGCAACTCTTACAGGGAGGATTTTCCCGGGATAAAAATGGAAAAGCGTTCCGAGGGTACAAAAGGTGGACGAGCCGAACCCACGCAATGGCTTTTCGATCTGCATCCCTTCTTTGGATCTTTTCAGCGCATTTTCTCACCAACGAACGACCCAATTGCTCGCTTCATGGGAAATTAAGTGAAAATCGATCATATCACCGCCTTATCGGAACGAGGAGATCTCTCGACGTCGTCGTACGCGAGAGATCCGAACAAAAAAAAGATAATCAACGGGTCCAGGACGTATGTGGCAGGTCGCGGCGCCATATTGGAAACGTCCAACGAGAAACAGGAGTAAGAATAGAAGTGCTTCCTTAAGTAATGCAATTTACTCGGACCGCCTGAGGAAGATCAATATTTACTGAGCAAAGTTTCCGACAATCTTGTGCACCAGCTACCGACTGCGATGCACGTTCTCAATGGGCAAAACTCTATCGAGCATACATATTTACATAATAAAGGTTTAAGCGAGTTTGCGAAGCAGTTATCGAAGGTACGCGTGCACACCCGAATGGATAAAATTCCCTCGATAAATAGTTAGGAGCCGTTCCATTTTCTCCAAATCAGCTTCTCCTTAGTGCTCCTTGAACGTTTCATCGCGTTACCCGAGTCGATCATTTTTATCTCATCCAAGCCTCGTGAACTGATATTAACCCTTTTAGTGCCGACCGAAGTCGTCAGTACTTGTAAACCGACAATATATCGTTGTTCGGCACTAAAAGGATTAATATTTCGGTCAGTTTGGAGAAACATCCTTCGAAAAAAGTGTGTTAATCGAATCGACTGATTTGAGACGGGTTTTATTTCATCTTAACCCATAAGAAATGAAATCCTCGTCGAGCTATGGCAGGGTCTCGGTACCACCTCGTGTCATCTTCTTACAAGGATATGTCAGTGACAGTTCCTTTGTGGCGACTTATATCTCCTTCCATCGACTTCTCTTCGATGTTACTTTCTTGTCGAGTCGCAGCTCGGACACGTTTCGCCTTTTCGAACGATTTCATTGTTCTAAAGTCGACTTTCTCGGCTCGACTGCAAAGCAAGTCAGCAGAAAACAGGTCCTCGTTGCCCACTTTGTAAAATAGTTCACGGTCGAGCTAATTGAAGCTGACACCTCGCAATTCCTGATAGTATTGTCACTCGGAAGAAAATATTTCGGATATCGAGGACCGATTCTACTCCGAGAAAGTTCTACATGGAAGTGCTCTCTAGACGTGCCAAGAAAAATGTCGCGTTTTACACGTCCGTAATAAACGCACGCGTAAACGCCGACGGAAACCGGGGCGAAAATAGAAATGCCGAGTCCGAACGGGCGACATCGTTTTGGAATTCATTCCGGGAAATGCGAAAAATCCACCGAGTAGTTTATAGCAATCGATATGTTTGCATATCGCGGGTATAACGTCGATAATCTTGACATTGCGCCAGTGAACACTATTAAATGAAATATTTGCATCGGATTAATTGAATTTGTCCCTCCTAATCCTCCCGCTTTATAAAAGGTCACGGGATATACTCAATCTCTGCACCGAGAAAAAAATTCATTGAATCAGAGAAATATTCCTTTGAATAGTACCAAAGAAATATTTTTCTCAATTCAAAAGGATTTGAAAGCCTGCCCGAACGGCACCGAGTACTTAACGCCAAAATTCAGCAAATCGATTCGATAAATATTTATTTCTCAATTAAGAGAACTTATCATGGATCCATATTTGGCATAACGAAAGTACGTTCCGTATTGTAGAGCCTATAATTTTCGTTCAAATTTCTTTTAGAGTTCACATTTTCGGAAGTTTTCGGAAGCTGGGAGGTCGAGCAGGTTTTCTGCAGGTAATTTCCAGGGAAATTTCGCCTTCTCAATAAGATCAATTCAATCCCTGTTGAGCGCTCTGTTAGGTCCCTGTCTCTAAAAGTTAGGGGCCTTCGCACCGGTAGTTACAAGATGAATCTCGTTACGGAAGTTCGTAACGTCACGTCGTATCCCTCTACCTCGACTTTCTCGTAATTACATCGTGCCGCTGCGAAAAAGATTAATTATATATGTGCACGGGGAAGACAACTAAGTAATTCATTTTTCGGGTCTGATGGCGAACCTCCGCTAAGTTTAACGACCGAAATGCGAGTAATGAAAATTCAGTTTGAAAAGGAGCGTTAAATATTTCTATGTGCTCTCGCACAAGAAATTACACATCCATCTTACAAATTATCCATCTTTTTCAGGAATCAAGACCGAAGTCGACGAAAATCGCAATTTTATAATCGTTAATCGTACACTTCCATAAAAAACGCAAAAATAAGGGTAAACGGTGACTAACTCTAAATAGAAAAAAAAACAGCGTAAGAAGTGCCGTAAGAAGTTTCACATCGATAAATAAATAAAAAGAAACAAAAAGCGATTTTCCGGAGCGAAGAGAGAGGTATCTCGTCGCTCCCTAATTTCCAAAATAGGAGGCAACATTCAAAACGCCCACCTCGTGTCGCCGAAACGCGGAAAGTCCCGGAGGAAATTCCCATTTCGGAATTGGAGCATAAACGGTAAACAAGAAGGATAAACTAGAGCGGAGGCGCCACATTGTTTGCTTTCTTTCACAACCCGAGCACGTTTTAGCGGGAAGGATTAATCTCGCCCGGCCGGGCGAGTTAATAACCTAATTCATTTGTCAGATCTGACAGCAAGAAATCGCATCCATCGCCGTTCGAGGCAACAATTCCATCCCCGAGGAATCCGCTCAAGAATCTCGTTAAAGCAAGTTCACGGCATTCGGCCCTCGACCCTTTCGTGTCGGAAGAACCGTTCCAAGTAGACTCGCGTGCATTGCCTCGAAACTAAGTTCCATCCGGCTTATAACCGAAACAATTAGTGCGATTTGATTAATAGATAGTACTTCCCTCGACGAATTAAGTAATGGCCGCGCGATTCGGAGCGTCGACGTCGCTCGAATTAAATTCCCCGTTGTGGATGGACAGACGGCGGGAGAATTTCATTTAACCTGAACTCGGTGCGAGACGGGGCCGAAGAAAAAATCGGGAATTCAAAAATAACCATTCGGCAGCACGAACACGGGACGAATATGTCTTGTCTCTCTCGGTCTATGTATCCCGCAAGGACACGTGCCAAGTGTAGGAAAAAATTATACAATAACCTCCGTTTTATAAGACAAATTTACGAGAAATTAATCCCAAGCACTGTTTTTATTTATGCCGTGCCTTTTTTATCGACTTCTTAATCCTACTTTATTAAAATCACAACGCGCGGAAAAAATAAGATAAAATTTCATTCGCCAACAAAATGTTGTCTATTTATCCCAGATTGGAGCCAAGGACACCTATTTTTTTCTTTTTTATGAAATTTCATGAGCACCGCGTTCTCCCTTAGGGCCTTCGCAATCACGTGCTGAAGTGCACCCAGTTTGTAGAAAAGTTTTATAAATATTTTATCGTTTTATATATATATATAGAATGACCCGTTGACATCACCTTAACGGGGTTTGTTAGGTTAGTCGGTGACGTCGGGTCTATCCTCGTTTGAGGTCCTTCCCAGGAATCCGGGATAGTTATAGACTAAAGGAACGTGGGTTAATCTTCCCTGCAGGCCGCCCCTCGGTACCGCAGATGACGCTGTTTGCCTTGCGACCGTAAAAAGATTGTAGCCTGACGAGAGAGCGACAATGAAATTTTACGAGAGGCCGCGCCCACGGAATCCTCTCGGCGAGTCACGAAGCATTGGGCCCGGTCAAGTGGAAGGTTCCTTCCGGTTGACGGTTCCGGAGGAACGAAGGACCTGGATATCTTTCCTGGACCCCCCGCCAAGTTGGGCCCCAGGGATCTCACAGGATCCCCAAGCACCTGGGAAGACCTTAACGACATCCTTTGCGAGCAAAAAGATCACTTTCTATCCGGAAAAAAAATGTCTTAACCCTTTTAGTGCCGAACAAAATCGTTATCACTTGTAAAACGACGATATATCGTCGTTCGATCCCAAACGCGTTAAATTTTGAAACGTACCGGATGTTGTCCAGAAACTCGGGGGATTTCGAGCCAAATACATTTTTGAGGGAAAGAGTGAGCAGAAATCCTCAAATATATATAAAATACTAAACGGAAGATGTGGAGAGGTGCGAGTGGGTTTGTGTTTTCTCGCGTTTTGATGTGCGATCTTCCTCCTTAAGTGCGACATGTCCAAGCCTTTAGTCCCCTTCCTCGTTCCCGTCTCTTCTTCTCCGGGCGATGACAGAACTGGGTCTGCACCGGCTCGGAAATAAATTTCGGAACTCTAGGGGAAAGGCGGGATTCTTCCTTCGTTGCCGGGATAAGTCCATGCCCTCCGTTATTCGACGCACTTATACCAGAAATTGAGGGCGAAAAGCGCGAAACAAGCAATAAATTATCTCCGTCCGGCTCTCTGCTCCACCGGCCAAATGGATGCGAGTACGCTGCTAAAACTGTTTCGTTATTTCGTACACTTTAAAATACAAATGTACTCCAAAACCAGAGACAGCGGTACTCTAAATAAAAAACGGACAAACGTATAGGAGCACCACTTCTATGGGACGTTTCGCGTACAGCGGTATTGAAAATTTTGGACAAGACGAGAAAAGAAAAGAAATCAAATTTCCGACTAATTTCACGTTATATCATTTCTCTCTTGGCTTGAGAAAAAGAAATCGTTTTATTGTTTTTTGTTGCCTACTTGTCATGTCATACCGTATCATATTTTTACCACAAAATTAGGAACGACTGAGCGTTTTGAAATATTGAATGTAAATGGAGAATTGAAGGTACGGAAATTTTAATCAACTCCTCTCACTGGTGAAACAATAAACTATTTCCACGACCGACATCACTACGAAAAGTTCAAGGCCCAGTCTAGGTCAATGTTAGAACTCGCCGACTGACCTTTTGCTAATTACTAGGTAGGGTTGATAAACTATCGGACGGCTATTTTCGGTCATTGTTCAACCTCATTTAACATTCAAATTTGCCAAGCAACCCGTAGCTGATTGGTGAATAAAAGGTTAGAGCACTATTTACGGGGCAACCTTTTTTTGCACATCCAAAGACTATATTTAAGCAGCGAGACGACGTCAATTATGAGTTTGATTGATTATTATTAAGTATTGTGTATTATTAAGTGAGATCAAGTATTATTAAGAATTATGCGTTAAGTATTCGGTGCCATTCGCGCAGGCTTTTAAATGTACTTGGAGCGGAACTCTACCGAGTTTCCTGATATTCCTACCATAAAGTCCATCCACCTGCTATAGAATATGAGCTTGATTTATTACCTACCGTGACAGGTAATCACTGCCTTGCTAAGGCTGTAAACGGAGCATAAAGGTCCATATGCATAGACTCTCTTTTATGGAACGCGCTGCATGGGCTGACTAATATGGACTCATACTACTGGACATCAAGCATGCAAAAATCTTTCTCCCGTGAATACTAACGCGCGCAAATGAGCATATTTTTGCATAGAATTATTTTAAGTAACATTTTTAAGCGATACTTCTTACGGCACGGTAGTACGTGACAGTTTGCATATTATGAAAGGGACATAATTCGGAAAGTAAAACGCTTTTTTGATCAGCCATGGAACGTCGCGTAAGGCCATTTTGTGAGAGAATTCCTCTTTTCTTTGAATTAACATCTTTAAAAAAGAGAGATTTGCGAACAAGTGGAACAACTCATCCGTGATTGGATGCCACCTGTTCACGGTGCGACCTGCAAGTAGAACAAGGCGTCACTGATCAGCCATGGAACGTCGCGTAAGGGCATTTTGTGTGAGAATTTCCTTTTTCTTTGGATTAATATCTTTGAAAAAGAGAGATTGGCGAACAAGTGGAACAACCCAGCTGTGATTGGATGGCACTTGTTCGCGGCGCGACCTGCAAGTAGAACAGGGAATCACTGATCAGCAATGGGAAGAGCAACTACTCCCATCGGAGCGGTATATCGGCTTTCGAGCTCACCTCCTTCCCCCAGGAAACAAAAGCAAATTAGACCTCCAGAATTTCGATATCGGAGTGTCTCCGACTAGGCTGAACAAACCCAAACATGGGCTTTCTAAACAATATCGCGTACTCCATTGTCGTCACCGGAGCATTGTCTGCTGTTTGGGCGTATCGTATCAACCCTGTCGATCGTAGTTAGACCTAACTTTCATACGAATCATCAAACTAGCTTGGGTAGTTACTTTCTACCAGCGTCCGATCAAAGTTAGACATTTCTCCGAGGCACGAGTTACCAACTTAGGCCGGAATTTAATAGAAAAGACAATTTTTCAACGTGTAAACTGTTAGCCTGACTCGGACGAGAAAAACTGCTTATCGACAGAAATTTAATTGCGCGGGATAATTCTGGGTCATTTTTCAGTGGGTCTACCCAAGACGATCATTTTTACCTCATCTAGGCCTCGCGAAGTTTTTACACTTAGTAAGTTAAACTTTACCGTTAGAAAAAACAATTTGATTCATTTAGCAAGATCGTTTAATTGACTGGTTTACTTCAGAAAACGTTTCGACTCCGGTAACGTCTCCTTCGTTTTTCGGTTTCCAGGCCCCCTCGACTAGAATAGAGATTTTTTCGTCAAATCAGTCATCGCGGCGCTTCGCTTCGAGAGCAGGGAGCAGAGATCGCTTCTGCCAGGCCTAACCAAGATCCCGTTTTAAAATTGGAACGAGATTCGAGTCCCGAGGGAAGACGTGGCAGGAGTAACCGGGGAAGAACGGGAGCTTAGCCGGTCGAGTTAACTGGGCGGCGATTCATTCTTAACGCTGTTATCCAAAATTCTTCATGGCACCCTGGATGAAAAATACACTTTCCAAACGAAATTATTTGCTCCCGGCACCCTAAAAGTTTCTTGCTAAAGAAGTTAGCTGTCCAGGCTCTAGGACAATTTATGATTTTATAAGAATCATCAGGGACGCGATCCCAACGATTGCAAATTAACATCAAGTGGAAACGATCTTACGTTTGAAATATCGTTTGAAATGATGGAAGAACGAGTTCACGGTTAATTATCAGAGGTCCGCGAGAAATCATTAGGCATACCGGTAATTATATTAAATTCTAGTTCATTACAAGATTATTCATTCCTTCGATGGGCAGGAAATGTAAAACTAACGAATCCAACAGACCCGGGGAAGCGGAATTAAAAACTTGAGCACTGTTCTAGTTTGTCTTAATTTCATTTCATCGCACTTTGTTATCAGTAGCGAGTAAAGACCCACTCGACTTAAGAATGTCATTTTTTCCTTGGAAAGTGATTTATTCGCTCGGGGCAATGGCGGATTATTTCGGCTTTGGATTTATTCGGAAGCTCGAGAGCGAAGTCGGGCAGGATCGGAGTTGTGGAAAATCCGAATTTCGAAAGAAACGCCAACTCGAAAGAGCCCTTTGGGATTCGTCGGCTGCTTTGAGCCTTTCTGCTCTTTATGCTCTTTCCGTACGCTCTTCACCCGGGCTTGATGCCGATTAATTAGTCTCTCGACTCTGAAATCACGTAGGAGCCAGTGCACGTCCTGCAGTATGTTATATTTTACCCGGGCTTTTATTATTACTTCGTTACCCGATTATCGCGGATCGGGAGGCGCGGCTTTCGCGGGATTCCGCGCATTCCGAGAGGCTTCCGGGAGTTATTGAACTCTCGAAGCGAGATGAGTGTGCTAAGTCATATGTGTACAGGGATTACAAACGCGGGCCTCGACGAAGATCCCGTTTTAAAATAGGAGGAGATCCGAGTCCCAGGAGGAACCCCGAGCTGCGAGAAACGAGAGCTCGGGGCTCTCGTTAACCGTGCAGCGATCCAATTCCGAGTCCGCGACTCTTTAATCCTTAACTAACTTCGTCAAATTGTGAGCCATAAGGTTTACGCGTATCACGTGGTCCATTGGACCTCGCAACATCGATTAAAGGTTAAGGTGATGCGAAAGTGGCATCAAACATCCCCTTAACTCGTTCGCTCCCAGTCGTCACATACGTGCGACACATCGTTTCGTTATCCCTATGATCCTGGGAGCAAACGGGTTAAGGAAATGGGAAAGTGACATCCGAGAGGTCGATCGTTCATGACACTTTTCTGCAAACTGGGTGTCCTAATTCGTTTGACACTTTCCCACGTGAACGTGGAAGCTCTAAGGAAGGTCCCGACACCCATAGAATTTAATTTCCACAAAAAATGTAAAATGTATCTTAACAAATTTTATAAAACGTTAAATTGTACGAGTGTTAGGACACCCAGTTAGGAGGAAACTGTTTACGAATGAAATCCGTCAGACGCCACTTCCATATCACCATAAGTAGCACCTAAGAAATTAATTGCTTATGAAAATTGTATCACTTTGTAGGCTCTAAGACTAAAAAACCGCGTTTTGTAAAGTCTGCCAGGACAAGAAGATAAAATATTGTAAATAAAAAGTGGGTAAATCGAGGGAGGAAGGTAATGACACTTTGGTAACACCTTAAAGCGGGGAACTCAGCGATCGGAGTTGAATTCGGCTCCGATAGGCCTAATCAAAGGCCGCGATCGCGTCGAACCCTCGACGAATCCAAAGGACGACTTAACGTCGAGCTCTCGCAAAGTGCTTGGCACGATTTCTAGAGAGCTGCATGGCACTCGTCCACGACTCCTCTCGCGTGGCGTGAGTGAACCTCACGCACCACTCGAGAACTTGGGCAATTCTTGGCCAGCCATTTCTGCCAACCCCCCTAGAGGCCTACGAATTACGATGGATTCCACTTAAGGTGGAGCGAAACCCGCTTCAAGCCAGTCGATTCGAATAAGACATTTTTTTAAGGCCACATAGCATTCTAAATGGTACGACGGTCTTGAAACTTCCCTTTCTCATGTAAACGCCTTCAAAAGTCGTACATTGATAAGCATATGAGAGCACGGCGCCATTTTGGTACTGGTCCAGGTTAAGTGAAACAGGTTTCTTCGTTGAAAATTCAAATTATCAGACTGTCAGGACTTTCCTTAGGTGCTCACGAGTCACGTGCTACGATTTCAGCCAGTTCGGTGGAATACCGTTGAAAAGAAGTGTCTTATTCGAGTCGTCGGACTTGAAACGGATTTCATATCGCCTTAAGGTGACGCGCCAGTGGCAAAGAAGTCTCGTTTATTAAACTTTCCTACAAACTGGGTATACCGAATCGTTTAAAATTTTACAACGTGAATGTGGAGGCTTTAAGGAAGATCTTGACATGCAATTTAAATTCTTTTTAATTTGTTCATAGGTATTGTTAACATTTTTTATAAAAAATGAAATTTCACGAGCGTCGGGACCTTCTTTAGGGTCTCCATATTTATGTGGTAAAGTTTAAAACGATTCGGTGCATCCAGTTCGGAGAAAAGTTTCATAAACGACCCACGTCCCCTTAAACGCCTCGCCTGGCATTGGTCGACGCGTCGCGAGTTTTGCGCGCTGTGTTTCGCGTCGTGACGAATAATGCCGACCAATTGAACGATGCATTCTGATTTACGCCGATCACGGACACTCGCATGTATTTCTAGAGCGCGTACGGGACATAAACTAGAGCTTGCGTGCTCTAGTTTCGAGCCAAGCCGGGACTAATTGGTATCGTCTGCCTTGGCGAGACTCCTTCGCCGTAATCGAGAGAGGTTTTCACCGTGGGATTCCGGAAATGCTTGCGGGTTTTCAGGAGTGCTGCATTTTCCCATCGGTCGCGATTCTTCGTAGAAAGTGCCAAATAACAAGACACGTTATGCGCGTTATACGAAAAAAATTCCCGGACAGGACGATTCCCAATTACGCGAACCCATATAGCGCGTAACGTATCAATAGCGTCGTACGGGAGTCTACGTTTCGAGGAGATGCCTTTACCAGGGTATGACAAGAATCCCAAGGAGTAAACTCGATGTCCTCTCCCCCGCCCGGGTTGCGCCCCGTTCCTCCGGAAAACTCGAGTCAAAATAAAGCAGGTTCGAGTCGAACGGTTCGACCGGTCGCCCGCAAAAATAAAATCGAGGCCATCAAGGGAGGGGTCCGAAAGAGCCCCGAAGAGGCTCTCGAACCGGCGGGATCGATCCGGGCACGTCCTCCGCTTCCTGGGGTCCGTCTCGAGGCGCGCGCTCTGGCGGTCCGAAAATAAGCGGCAACGTCGCGCCGAGTTTCCAGGAAGCGCGGCGCGACCTCCCCGGAGTCGGGGGACGCCGCCGCCCGAGAAGGTTCTCGAAGTCGGCGGAGTCTCGAGGGGCGCCGCGGGCCGACGACGCGTCGACCTCGATTCCGCGTCGAAGAGGGAGGAGCGAGCGCGCGCGAGAGAGAGAGGACAGCCGGCAACGCCGCGCGCTCACTTACCACATCTTACGGCGGGCAGGGTGTATCACGTGAGCCGGGCGGATCCGCGAACCATGGTCGCCGACCGGAGGGCGGGGGGCGGGCCGATCGGCCGATGCGACCCTCTTCGGCTCCCCTCGGCTCCCCTCGGCACGATCGGCACGAGGCGCACTCGCGAGGGCTCGTCCCGTCGGCACTGGGCTGCTCACTCGACCATTATTAATAGCGCGCCCGGGTTCGACTGTCGCGCGGGGCTCCTGGAGCGAGGTCGACCGGTCGACTCGCCGAGGATCGATCCCCTCTGGGCGCGCACTGGCCGATCGGCGGCCGCTGACTTCCGGGCGTGGACGCGGCGACTGACGGGACGTCCCGGCGGCGCCGGGATTGGACTCGGCTCGCTCGGCTCGCTCGGCTCCCTGCCTGGCCCGTACTCCGCGCCGTCGGCGGAGCCCCCGGCCGCCGGCGCGACGCCAGCGACGCCACCGCCGCCTGGCGACGACGAGCGGCCCTGGCGCCACCCCCTGTCGCCGCGCGCCGATAACGAGGGGCGACGCCATCCGGCTCATCGGCAAACGACGGACCTACCTCTCCCCGCGATGTCGCTGGACTCGTTATCGCCCTTATTGCGACCCGCGTGCCGCCATATTTCATTATTTCTTATGCGCGCCGGTAAAACCGAATTTTTTAACTCTATGTTCATCCACTCGGGAAACGGACCGTTGGCAATAAAGGCGAAATTCGTCCTCTGGAGACTTGGAACGGTGCTTGACATTTTCCACGTTCCTGCGATTCCTTTGGATGTTCTAACGTCATTACGTTCGTCGTTGTGGTTACGGAAGTTTCCCCGATGGGCGGTTTTTGTATCGTTTTTGTATAATTGTCGGAGAAGGGAGATCGTTTACGGTACCAAGGGGACGCTTCTTCGGGGTGGGTGTTCTGTGGGCAAGTTAGGCGGTAATCGGAAGCGGGAATGCGCCAGCCATCAAAATTGACAGCGTCGAGGGTGGAGAGGTCGACCCGATCGAGCAAGAGATAAGCCCCTAGGACCTTCTGCTGCAGGAAGGGATGCATGGCAAGTTTGCGGCTCTGGGGAACTATCGGAACCGTAATTACCCGATCGAGTTGCTCTCGGGGTCTTTGAGAGGGGAAAAGACCGACCGACCGAAGACTCGCGATTATTTAAGAAAGTATTTTCCGACGACGGATTAAAACAGGACCCCATATTAAAGCAAATTAAACCAAAAAGATGGACATACGTTACGAAATCGAGTAAGCATTCTTCGGTTCATCAAAGAATTTTAATTAAGATTAACGGGATAATGTGAGAAAAATTATGTATCGTAGTTTTACGTTTATTTTCTAGATATTCCACTCAAATTGTAAACGGATTCGAAGATCGAATGAAGCAGCCCAAACCCGCCAGTGATATTTATCCGTTAGGCGTCAATCATTGATACCGATCAAACTATGCGTATCGGTGAAGGTAAGATTACCAATTACAGGATATCAATTGATTTGACTTCACTTATCGTGTGCTGAGTGGTTACCGATTGCGTTACACTTACCGGTAACAGTGAACGTG
The DNA here is from genome assembly GCF_000612105.2 of Orussus abietinus. Taxonomy (NCBI): domain Eukaryota; kingdom Metazoa; phylum Arthropoda; class Insecta; order Hymenoptera; family Orussidae; genus Orussus; species Orussus abietinus. The sequence continues at coordinate 432,317 of NW_019394595.1, read as the reverse complement.
CCATTCGTTGATGAGCAATTAGAGTATCAATTTTTCGATGACAAATCTTGAGCTGCGAGTTGATCGAAATTATTGGCGATTCAACGTTCTAATGTTCTGATCATGTAATCGGAATATTAGAAGATTGCAATCTCTGAATTGGCCACTACTGAGGGGGATTCAGGAGGCAAGTTCACGAGCCGCCCGCATTTTCCACCGAGGGCAGCACGGAACGCGATCGAGCGACCCAGCTCATGAGCAATCTCTCAATTCATCTCTGCTCGTGCACACAGATTTCCAATTACCTTTGGTCTCACACGTGTGTCACATGTGTATCAATATTGATAGTCCATCCGTGTTATTTATAAATTATCACAAGCATGATTTACCATGGTACGTACCTCTGACATGTCTGTTAAGTAAAACTTAGAACAAAACGGTACATAATTTGATAAGAGAGCATAAACCGATAGGGTCCAATCAGATCGTTGTTTTTGGTTATCTTATATACGTTATTACACGTTTCCATATATATAATATTTTTGCTGAACTTGTCATTTTGAGATACTTGATATTTTACTTTGTTATCTTATATACGTTACGGTATATACGTTTTGTTATCTTATATACGTTATTACACGTTTACATATATTTTTGCTGAACTTGTAATTTTGAGATAGTTGACATTTTACTTTGTGTTGGTCAGACTTACTCATTTTTTCACTGTTTGTAATGAATTTGGATCGTTCTTAGTGTGTGTGCTTATTTTTTTGCAGACTTGCTTGTCGAACGCATACATTGGATGCTGTAAAACTTCACCCTTTCGCAACTTCTAAACGACGCGATTCGAAAGGGTTATGCTGATCGTAAGAGTGCTTTGTGAAGCTGACAATGTGAATTAAACCAACGATGTGACCCAGCGTGAACTTTGGCTTTGAGAGATAAGGGCACTTTGAATTTTATCTTGCATTATAACGATGCAGACTTTCGTTTGAAAGCACAGTGCGGAAAACGTCAGTAGTTGCTTTAATTGAAGTAACTCCAAGTGTCGGATGGAAAATGATGTACTTAAAAATTGTTTAACATAAATGACATCATGGAGGTTACCTCTGAAAATGAGGTAGATCGTTGCGATGAATTAGATGTAATAAAGCTATTTACTTTTATTGATTTCCATATAATGCAATTGGAATTAAGTCATAATTGGGTAATTTAGTGATATAACAAAGAACAAAATAATCGATATAACTTAATATTATTTCATGTAGGAAAAGGAACTATTAGAAGCTGATGTAATTTATTTGTTGATGAAGAAGGGTTTTCCCATATCTCGAAATGTGAGAGCCCAGTGGATGCTCGAACATTTGGATACGATTGTAACGATACAACATCCATCGATTGAAAATGAGGAAACACCAGAACTTGAAATCGCTTCGATTATACCAAAAGATTATTCATCCTCTTGGAGTCCAAAAAATAATTACCAGTACAATTATAAAGTTACCTCTTCGACAACGATAATATTTCTTGCATATAAGTACAGAATGGTTTTTAGCCTGGATATGGGTCCATCTTTAGCTACTATTGTAAGATACTTTAATTAACCATTACAACCTGATGTATCGATTTGTTAAGACTGTCTAAATAAATATTTTACTCTACGTTGGTAGGACATTCAACATGGGGAAGTTGTAATAGATGAAGTGTACCTGTCCATCAAAAGATGCCTCAAAAGTATAACAAGGCCAGTAGGTATCGCATTAAGTAACTTTATGATAAAATAGTTTACTTATAGTAAAATGATATTAGAAGTAATTTGTCATCTTTCTCATATAGTTCACGATACCAGGAAGTGATAGAATAATGCAACCAGAAATTTATGTGACTGTGATAGCTCACACTCCATTTTTTACTAACCCAGCTCAACAAGTACTTGTACAAGGATGGTTAGTCACTGCTGATAATGTTGCTTATCTATTGCAATTTATTGAACAACAATTGAGTTGCTTAGAAGAAAAAGTAGCACTGGCAACAAATATTGCAAATCAGCAGTTAGAAACATTGAGAGCGGAAAGCGAGCAATTAGTTGGAGGATTGTTCGAGGAAGGTGGAACCTGTTTTGGTACAAATAATAGCAGCTCAATAGCTAACATCTGTATGGTGTCTCCTGAATCCAGTTTTGTTAATATGTTGCGATATGGAATGTTGGCTCTCGCTCTTCTACCGGAGCACAGCTGTGCTCGTAAGTATTTATACATACCTTTAAATAAATTGTACTTGTCTTGTTTTTTTAAACCTATACCGAAGTATTTATTGGAATCTACAAAACTTGAAGCCATAAAACGAAATATTAATATAACTTGTCCTTTGCAGATTTAGTAGTGATAACCGATGGTATAGTAGGAGTTGCAGATGTCCACGTTCTAGACTCTGTTGTGCAACAATTACGAGCAACAACAGTAGCATGTAGTTTTCTTCATGTAGGCAGTACTTATCATCCACATTGTGCAGAAGGATTGGTACCATATCAGGACTTATTACGTTTCCTAGCAGCAGCGACTTTGGGTAGTTACATGACCTATGTTTCACGAGATGTACGTTGCATCATCATTTCATATTTATTAATATTGTCACTGTTATGTAATAATACTTATGTTTATTAGATAACAGCTTGTGGAACAGAGATGAACATTTACCACAAAAGTTTCCTGTGTTGGCAACTGTATCGTTCAGAATCTAATGATTCATTAAACACTGAAGAATTCACTCATGAATGGATATCGGAGAATTTTTTATTCCAAGGACACCAGACTCCATATCTTCTGCGAAAGAAACAAGTCGATGACAAAGTTACTTGTACCTTAAGTAATTTGTTATGCTGTCGCCTGAGAGAGGGCTATCTTATAAAGAAAGCTTCATTACGTGAAGGATCTCTTGAACTATGCTTTGTCTTGTACTGGATGTCCCACGTTTTCTTGGAATATTTGGTGTCTTGTCCTTGGCCTTTAAAATCACTAGCAGCATCTACAATAATTCAGTACGTCGTGACTATTGAAGGTTAGTTTGATTATACATTAAACTTTTGATACTGAAATATTGTCCGAAATAATATGCCGAAACAATTTATTGTTAAAATCATATTACAGCACCATATGAATTTTTACACGATATAACTTGTTTATCCAAGAAGCCACTAAAGTCACAGTATCGACAGGGTGTAGTGTCTCGATTCTGGGCTGCTCTGTCATCATTAACTGAGAGTGATAACATGTTAGCACATTTTAGTTGGTTTCCTGGTTCAGGATGGTCTTGGTATAGTGTACCTGATACTGTCAGAAATGGCATGCCTGTCTTTTATTTGCCAACATATCCATCGGCTCACACAGTGCAACTTAGGTACTAGTATAGTCCACAGTGTTTTTTACAGAGGGAATTGATTTGTGGAATAATGAAATTCTTAAATAATAATTTAAACCATTTGATATCACAACTCTAACATGGTAACAATGATTTCAGTGACGCAGCCTGTCCTCAATTTGGACAAATATGGCAACCTGTTGTTTCAATGGATCCACATCAGTGGGCTCGATGGATGCATACTCAAAGAATTACATTAATATTATCTCACGATAAGCCTTTACCAAGGCATTTGCATCGAGCTAATCAGAGTGGTCGTTTTCAATGCATTCAGTGTCGACAGGCAGCAGCAGCATTATATGCAATGTTGAAAAATTGGGCAACATTTGTGCTGGTAGAAAATCACACTTACGTGCAATTCATTTATAGAGAAGTTGACAAACCCCCAGTCTCCTTTTCGCTTATTCGGATTAACTGTAAGGCTCTCTGTGTCGTACTCCATATTGCATTCGCTGGAGGTACCGAAGGTGCAGTACGGCACAATGTGGTCATAGACCTTTTGGAGAGGTTATCGAAATTGACCTTACCCAGCAGACCAACGGAACAAAGAGAAACACCGTGTTGCATAATTGTCCATAAAGCTTTGGAGAAAGTTCTAATCAGATATGAACGTATGCCAAATGACTTGAGCACCGTAGTCTTTCCCGATGGAACTCAACCCGTTGCAGTCAGAACTCCTCCGTTACCAGGTGGTAGCTTAACGACAACATTGTCGAGGTATCTTTATCACAGCCGATGGCTATGGCTCGTAAGGAGACCCTTCGTACAGTCTACACCTGGAATTACGCTACCTAGATTGAACATCACCGCTATAGCCAGAATTCTTTCGACTATTACAAAGTATGTATGCGTATTTTCATTTTAAGTCATTGACCTATGTTATTGTTATTTTCTTTTATTATGTACAGCTTCAATTTGCTAGATAAAGCTTAAATAATTTAATTAAAATAATTCCAGGATACGTCTGGCAGAAGGTTTTAACTTCGCTTACTCCGCAGCAGGAATAATAAATATGGTGCTGGAGGTACAAATGCAAGGACTTGGAAGTGATACCCCATCACACCCTTGTATCATTCAGTATATCTTGTTTCCACCGCATACAATTGCTAATCCAACTTTGGAACAAGATAGCGGCTCAGATGATGACACTGACGAAGGTAAGGTGAAAATTTCATATGTCATCGTAAACATTAAACTAGTAGGGCATTCGTCTGCTAGGCATAATTTAATTTAACATTCGATCGTTACCATTGTAAATAATTTATGATTTGTTTATTAGGTACAGCTGATGGAGAAGGGTATACCGAGGACAACGAAAGCTCTGGTGATTTTCAAATTGTCACCGAAGCTTGGATCGAACCTCAATGTGGTCGAGTTGTTATACCTTCTCATCAGAGTGCAGCCTATATGAACGCTCTACAATATTATCAGTTACCGGATGCTGTAAGTTTATTTCTAATATTCATTTTAACTATTTATACGGTATAAGTTCTGTGCAAAATGGCCCTTGTGACTCTAACTTATCTCCGACCATTGGACATCCTTTTTATCTAATGTTGGGAGTATGATACAATTTATGGATAAAATGTTCAAATGACATTCTTCTTGAATTTGGAATTCCAAAAGATTTATAAACGTTTCCGATCTCTAAAAACTTAGCTGATCATCGTCGGCATAAATCGATAAGTCGAACCCATTTCTTTGAACCCGTCTTAATCGTGATAAGGTATCTAGGATCAATACTTGCACAGTCTTCTGATTACGTGGAGTTCAAGAAGAATGTGACGCATGATCGATTGGAGGGTGCGAACGGTCAAAACGCTGCCAAGCGAATTGAGAAGCACTTTTATTCTAAATAACGTATTACATAAATTGAGGATGTTCTATTCTTTTTTACATCGAAAAGCTAGAAATTTTAATAACGATCTTTTCAGTTAAGAATCAAAATGACAATTACAGGGATAATTTTAATGTTACATATAGGACAGAGAAGTTTCCGCAAAACGTACTGAGGACAATTTTACAAGGTATTAGAAAGAAACGTAATTTATTCAATTTGCGTTAAATGTTTTCACTGCATTGTCACGTAACAAATGTCGAAAGTGAAGTTATTCTAAATATTTCATATCGGGACGGCGGTTGGCACCGGTGAAGGATTTCTTATCACTTGTCTGATACTGTCTCTAATCAATAATATAATAAAGCGATCCTGGTTAGTGTTCGTTTGAAGTGGTTTATTTTCTCAGGTATTTCTATCTCTCCACAAACATTGGTCAGAGATATCAGAGATTGTCGAGTTTGGTCTTTGACTTCGACGGCTGATACTTCCTCGAATGGTTCTTGCCTTTCTTACCTGGGCGGAAAGAGAAATGTGTACTTTCACGCCTAAATATACTTTACTTAAAAGCTTACATCATAACTAGGAAAGTACATTAGGACTCTACCGTCGAAAGCAAATGTAAGATTCGGTTTGTAGATCTTCACATTCGTATCGTCGATTCGGACTCCTATTTTGTTCTTCATTTTCTGAAATTAGATGACTGTACTTGTAGCAATTGTACATTACAAAGTACACAGTGGACACTGTAGTCCAAGTATTCTACTAGGAAAAAAGTCATGATAACGATGCAGGTGAAAACTCAAGTTATAAAACCGCATCAGGAAACTCGGTAGAGTTTCGCACCAAATACATTTAAAAGCATGCGCGAACGGCGCCGAATATTTGACGCCAAAATTCGGCACATCAATTCGATAAATATTTAATTCTCAATTAAGAACTTATCCTGGATCCCTGTTTGGCATAATGAAAGTACGTTCCGCTTTGTAGAGCCTGTAATTTTTTTTCTAATTTTTCATATAAAGTCGTATTAACGACGAAGGTGAATTCTCTAGTTATAGAACTACATTTACCAGAACTCAATTTGGGAGGATATAAGTGTTTTTAATTGTTAAGAATTATACATTAGGAGGACGTACAGTACTTAGGCTCTGATCATTAGAAGTACGTACGGTCCTTGTACTGTGCTTTCCATAGCGCGCCCGTATGACTATAGTTCAAATCATCCAGGACAAAATTGAACAAAACTCGTGATAATCCCCAGATTAACGATGCAGGTGAAAACTCTTGATATAAAAGTACTTTTATCAGCACTCAGTTTGGGAGGATGTAGGTGTCTATCACGACACGTTGTTATCGTTATCGGGGTGCGGCTCCGATATCGATGAGGGACCTAGGACGGGGTTCTCCTATCAGTAGTCTCGGGTATATATAGGGCCCAAGGTGTGTCCTGGGCCCGCTAGTAATAGGTATATGTTTTTCCCTGATTATTCAGTCGTCGTCCTCCTTCCCAGCCAGAACGGAAGTTCCTTCATCGACGCGAAGTCGTCATTACGAAAGAGACAATGCGATCGCCGCGGTCGGACCTCCCTAAATTACATTCATTTCTTTTCAATACTTGTGCTGTTTTTCAATCTAATCTCCGTCGTCGGTGAATTCCCTGATTTCGGGCTGTGTTGAGAAATCGAGCTGGCTGCAAATTTTACAAATCTAATATTTCCTCCGAGTTCGTTATTCGGGTTTAACAGTGAAATTGTCTGCAAGAAGTTGTGTTAAGGTGATGTAAAAGTGGTGTCAGAGGTCTCGCTTATAACATTTTTCTCCGAACTAGATGTACCCAATCGATTCAAACTTTACAATGTGAATATAGAAAGTACAAGGAAGGTCCTGATTCTCGTGAAATCTAAATTTTTTACATTTGTTTATAGGCATTTTAAACATTTTTATAAAAAAAATTAAATTTCTTGGGGGTCAGGACCTTCCTTGTAGTCTCTGTATTCAACTTTATAAAGTTTGAAACGATTTGGTACACCTAGTTCGGGGAGAAAGTTTCACGAACGATTGACCTCTCGGATGCCACTTTCACATCCCCTTAATTTGAAACTTGCTCCGAGATCTCGAAGTGTCGAATTCGTCTTGGCTTTTTTTTTAATATGTATTTTCATATTTTGTGAAGCAGTAAAAAATGGTCTATCAAGCTCTGCGCTTGTAAATCCTCAATTCGATCTAATTTGCGATTATCCTATCACGGCGATCGCTTTTTCCTCTTTCGATCTTCTCTGTGGTTGGTGACAGTTTTCATATCGAAGATCTATTGGTGAATCAGTGCATTTGGTCGGAAATTGGAGCACAAAATCGTGTCTTCTGCTTTCTCCTTGTCAAAACGAAGTCGTTGAAGCCTGGAAGTGGATTTCGATCCTTTCGATCCTTGCGATCCTTAGTTGGAAGTGGGGATCTAAGCAGTGAGCGATGATGCTCCAGGAACTTGCCAGATCTAACTCTTCCAGCTCAGGATCACTCGGGAAGTCTTCATCGTGCAAGAAAGGGTTGTTCGTCGTTATCGTCGGAGCGAATAATCTGACAAATTGAAGGAAGACATCTAAGGAAATAGAGGCGTCACGGTTCAAGTGGAGAAGTGGTCTCTGCGCTTTGTTATAAAGTGAGATTCAACTCCTCCAACTTATTCCTGGCTCCTCGATATCTACGATTCCTATCGATCGAGGACTTCATTGGATCTTGGAGCTGTTATCGATTCTGGGAAAGATCGACTATCCATCAGGGAGTTCGGTTTTGCGAGGAGCGACATTTGTATTTGTATATCATGTCTTGACTTCATCATGTCATCATGACTTCGGACAGGGATTAATTAGAAAAAAAAAAATCGTCGGCTAGAATCCACTCGTAGTTATGTATAGGAATTTGTTGTAGATCGTTCTGTAATATCTAAAAATATTTATCAGATTGAAGTATCGAACTTTGGCGTTAAGCATTCGGTGCCGTTCGATCATGCTTTTGATGTATTTGGCGCGAAACTCTGCCGAGTTTCCTGATGAGTCTTTTCGGTGAGACATCTCATTTTCGATAATAAAATTGACTGCTGCGATAATTTATGATGTATGGCGTCCAGGATGGATTCCATTGTAAATTATTATAATTGTAATTAGTAACCTAAGTGTAATAAATATTCTTTGCGATTTCACGGTCCCTATCCTCGAACGTATGCAATCAAATTATATGATTGTCATTTTCTACTATTCTTTGTAAACTATCAAGAATACCGAAATTAAGAGAAAAATCTTATGGAATTCCTTACTCAAAGAATGTTTTTTTGGCATCTCAATTGAATGTCTGCAGAATGTTTTACGATTTCTTTTAACTCTTAATCGAAAGTAGGTCATTGCGGCCATTTATGTCTAATCTTATGACTAATTCCAAGTATGATAAGGAATTTCAACTGTAATAATTGTTTCGATAGAACGCTAGAAGCTTATTGGACATGTTTTAATTTATCTTAATCTTTCTTAATTCTCGATCTACTGATATTCACGTCGCCTCCTTTTTTTTATCTTTTCAGAGAATGAAGTCACTCGTTATATTTCGAGCATCGAACCGTTGTTCATTGTTAATTTCGTGGAATATAAATATATTGCGTATTGTTGTAACTCAAGTTTTTATTCCATTTTTCCTGTTTTTTAGATCGCTCAAATAGACGAGGAATGCATCAATGCTCTCCTGACGCTAGAATATCTTAGCCTCTTGAGCCAGGAAGTGTCAAACGAGAAGAACAATATTCTTTCAGGGCAACAATGTTCTGGTATACAAATGAATCCAGGAAATGGCGGAACCGTGGGAAGATCTATAAAGCGACCGGCATCAACTGATTTTTGTGACGGACCGCCAGATACAGACGAGAGGATTCATTCCGTGCTTTTTGCGTTTGATACTTTAAATATATTGTCAAAATGTCAACAGGCGGAGCTTTTGTTCTCCATGTTTGCCGACGGTTAGTAGTGGAACACTTAAATATTTGTAGATACTTGTGGATGATTTATTTCTATGATTGCATTTATGGTGATGAAGTGGCATCGAAAAGGTCTCGTTAATGAAGCTTTTCTCCAAACTGGGTGTACTGAATTGTTTCAAACTTTACAACGTGAATATGGAGACCATAAGGATGGTCTTGACACCTATGGCATTTCATTTTTTTTTATTAAAAAATGTGTTAATATCTGTAAACAAATTAAAAAAAAAAATTGAAATTTCATGGGTGCCAGGACCTTCCCTATAGCCGCTACATTTACATTGTCAAGTGTGAAACGATTCGGTACATTCAATTCGGAGAAAAGTTTCATGAACAATTTGTGATTCATGAAAGGTATTGGATATATTTGCATATGAGGCCGCTTTATTTAACGTTTTATCGAGAGTTTTAGAGAAAAAAGTATTAAGATATTTAAAAATAGCGGACTTGTGGAAGCAGAAGATCATGTTTTTTTTTTCACGGCTATTTAATCCTTCAACAGGCGCAGGCTACGTCGATGATGGAAGGGAGAGTGCCAATCGTGTTTTAATAGAAGGACTGATAGAACATTTAAAGCGTATACATAATAATGAACTGATTTTTACACCGACTGATTCCCAAAGATTTACGGAAATGCTTAAACACAGACTGCGCGATCAGGGAGCAGCGCCTGTATTTTTGTCGCGGACAGGTAAATTTCTTTTACGAATGACGAAGGCATTGAAATTTGAAGAAATTGAGGTTTCTTAAATATTCATAGGCACGGAGGAGCAAATCGAGGAGGCAAATTCTGGCCCTCAGTGGAGGTGTTTCGTTAAGGGTATCAGTGTGACCCACGTGATAATAACTATACTACCTGCAACTGAAAAAGACGTAAGGCTGATAGTGTTTCCCGATGATGGGAACAAAGGTGGATTTAACGATATTCATTGTACCACTCAATGCGAGTCGTTAACATCTAATCCCGACTTTGGAGAGAGGAATCTGACACCCGTTCCTTCCATGAGAAGTCCTAAGGAATCGGAATCCTTACTTACTCTACACGTCGGGGACATTGAATCGAATATTTCGAGCCGAAGCACCACTGCACAAAGTACACCTAAACTCGACGTTCATCGAAATGTAGCCGCTAGTAAAGGATCCAAGCATGGATCGATCTTGCCAGTGTACGTGTATGATTGTTCTCTAGCATTGTTGATAGATGTTCTGGTCGACAAGCTTCCATCGCCTCGGGCGAAGGACATCTACCAGGATCACACCTTCAGGATGGGAGAGCAATTAGGGGAGGAGTTCATTAATTTGAAACCTGGCGGTGACACCAAACCCTCTTCTCCTGAGCCGAAAAGCGAAGACTCCGATAACGCTTTCAATGGTAATATTTAAATTGTATATTTTCATAGAATTGTTGCCGCAATTTTGACAAGTACGTAAAGGTTCGAGAACTTTTAGAAGCGTGATTAATTTGCCGTAGATCAAAGAAGTTTGATGGAACATTGTAAGCTTCTCAACTTGGCACATTGTCACAGTTATGTGGTAGCTGTGTACAAGTCCTTGGCTCTTCAACTACCTTTGAGCTATGAAGACATGGAAGCTACGGTGGACCAATGCGAGGAGTCGATGATTGAGATCAACATCACGAATTATTTACGTTCAGTTTGCAGACATCTGAGCTGCTCCAAAAATAATTCGGGAAACTATTTAGACAGACCGGCGTGCAGCAATATTCAACCCTTGCATAATTTAATTAAGAACAAATTCGAACGAATCATTACTGTTGCATTTCGCCCGGTACCGGCACATCCGGAATTCTATTACTGTTCTCCTTCCTGGAGCTCGGAGAGACTGGTAAGACACTTAGAATTATGTGGTAATTACAAAAATAAGTACAATAAGATGGCAAGGTCTATAATGGACAGATTCTGTTAATTCAAATTTTTATGTAAAATTTTTTTTCAGGAACAAAGGTGTTCGCAGAGATCAGATAGCGATGACGAATTAGGTTTCACCTTCCATTCGGATATTCTTGACTGCAAAATGGACGGAATAATTGGGAAAGGTAGGGTAAACGTGTCGATAGAGAGAATTAATCTTTCAGAAGCATAATTCTGATCTCTGCATTATCTCTTTCAGTCAATCAGGTATCGAATGCGACATGGCCAAGCACTACTCATCACGACGGGGTAAAACTTTCAAGTTTCGCCTCCACGGAATCCCTTAGTTGCGATTTACAAGATGACGGTAGCTCCTACAAAGAGCAGCCACTCTTCCTGCAATTGAGTTGTTCCATTCATTACCGATCCAGTCTCTCGAGTACCCCGGTCAAACTTTTACCGACTTGCCTCATGGAAATAATTGAAAATTCAGAAGAAATGTACGATCGGGATTGGTCTGATCTGAAAGTCACGTTAGACATTATTTGCTTGAACCTTCCGAAGGAAGTACTCGAGGTCAGCACGGATACGCACCCAGGATTAAGGACGACTTCTTATTGCAGTGCTTCTCCATTGGGTAGCACTAGAACGGAAAGTGAAGGCAGTCCAGGTAACGATACCCAGCTATCAGAGACCGAACCCATTTTTGAAAAGATACCGCATCTTTCTCTTTATCAACGCAATGCTGTGAATAATTTGAACGAAGAAATCGAATGGCTGTTAAAGGACGAAACCGCTACAGCCTTGTTAGATCAGTCAATTGTCACCGAGGAGACCCTGAGATTCGTGGCTCGTCATGTGTCCGAATCGAATAATCGCTCTAGTTGTTTTAAGGACAAAGTGCCATTTCGCTTTGTCTTTTCCTCGGAGAATAGCGTCCCAAAGTTCTTGGATGAGTTGAAGAAACTTAAAATCGATCGGTACTGTATTAAAGAAGAGGGAAGTCTGTTTTATTTTGTGAAGAACGAAGAAAAGGTCTCCAGTAGTTTGGAAGTCGAGACTTCGAAGAAGGATTCGGTGGAACACGACGTTGAGGAAGGTAATCATACTTTTGAAAAAATCAATTCTTTTTTCATTGATTTGCAAGGATTATCCCTTGTCCGTCCACTTTAATTTTTGCTGCCGTCATAAAAACATCAACGTAGTAATTGTGAGTGCGGGGTCCATATATCGTATGTCCATGAAATATCCACATTGAGAAACAGATTTAATGGCTTCGTGTCTTGCAGATGACGTCCTTTTAAACGATGAAGATCAAGAAGAGAACCAAGACGTTAAAAGCAAAATTAGCGGACAAGACTCAAGCGATCCACCTGGCTGTTATTCCGAGATATCCAGTTTGGGCGATGGCCAAGCTGGCACCGACGATGGTTACGAGGGTGATAGCAGCGATTCCGAGGATGACTGTCATTGGCTGACAGAATTGGACAACCGAAGGAACCTAGTCCCGAATTTCTGGCTGATCTTGGAAATCGATAGTAACAAAGTCAACATCTATTTTCATTGCAGGTTTGTAAGATAATTAAAATATATTGAAGACACATCGGTAGTGTCCGACGAACCCGTTTTATGTTGAATAGGTTTTTGGATCTAGCCTCCCCAGAAGTTGATCGATACAGACAAGTACAGAAGACAGTTATCTCCCAGATCAAAGGAATATGTCGTCGAGTCAATCAATACCTTTTACTTCAAAGTCTACACGATACTCGCATGTGCGATCCGCTGCTCGAGCCCGAATCTAGCGACGACTACAACTGGAGAGTAGAGTCCACCGAGTCTAGTGGGTCCGTTCCTAATCAGAACTCCACCTCGAGTATGACCCCTGGACAGTTCAGGTGTCCAGTTGTTTGGGAATATCCCTTTTGCCTGCATCCTAGACTCAAAACCGGCCCAGGGAGGTCCGGTCTATCTCGCGGAATCAAGGCATTGCATGGCGTTCTGAACAGGTTCTCCGTGAACAATCGGAGCAACCTGTTCGTCTACCTGGAGAACAACGAAAATGTATTCTATTTGAGGCTCCACGAGCAGACAAGCGACGGCAAACCCTTGCAGAACAAGTTATCGGAAAGCGACGAACGACTCGTGGTTTCCCGCAGCAACAGCGTGGCTTCTCTTGCACAGACCAGAGGACGAAATTCGACTAACGACCAGCTTTCTGCAAACGATACAAGACCCAGAGTGCGCTCCTTTGGCGAAAAAGAGAGCGACGTTCTGGGCAAGTCTGGAGATTCCATTGTACTGATGGTACATGGCATCTCAGAGACTGGACCAGAAGTCCGGTACGAGTTAGTTCAGGTTTTACAGAATAGGCTGGACGATGCCGTTCTGGAGGTGCTATCGGTAATGCTGGCGAGGAATCCAATGTGTAAATTAACTCCTACTGATGTACATTTTATTCAAAAGCCTTATCGATCTCCTGAAAGCGTGGTACAGCTCTCGGTGCAGCCTCACTGTTTAACTCATATGCACGCCTTTGGACACTACTTGAGGCAGAATATCTTGCAATTTCTGTACATTCCTAAGTACACCGATGCGAGAGCGCATTATCACTTTCAAGATTATTCCCAGCCTGAAGGCTCCAGCAAGAGAGTGGCGGAATCGGACATTTATTTGTACAATCAAAGCCACTCCAGTGGTAGCAGAGGAGTTGCTTGCATTGCTCTAGCAGTTGTGAGTTCCCAGGTTGGAAACATTACCGTCAACGATTCTCCTACCGCTGGAACGCTTCCTCTCCCTTTCTTAGAAATTGGTGATTTTGAAAAGTTGGTGTCATCCTCGGTATACTCTGGCAAGGAGCATCCCGAAGAACCGGTCCCGGAAGTGCTAATTGAATTCAGAATTTGGAAACAGGGCAGAGTCAATCTAGAGTCCCTAGTGCAGAAATTATGTGCTGCCGTTAAACATGCGACGTGGGATTTACTTACGGAATATTACTTTCTACCGACAGTACTTATGGAGCCGTTTTCCGTTCATTCTGGGGACGATATCGTGGCTGAAAATAAGGCGAATAAGGAAACTCAGACTCCTACGAAGGTTCCACAGTCTAGCTGTAAAGTTAATGAGAATATTGTCATCGGGACCTACGAATCTGGCGAAGAAGGGAAACTACACAAAGTATATCATACTACTTTGCCATATTGGTTTCAATTTGCATTAGAGATTGGAGTTCCTGCTATCAAGAAGCACGTTGTCATGCTGCAAAGGAAACATCCTCTTCCCACGATGGTCAAGGAGCTTCAGAATCTTATCCGAGGCTATGCATCCGATACGAACACGAGGACTTTTGTACTTCACGATCAGCAGCTTCTCAAGCCTGAAGTGACCAAGTCGAAGGTGTTGAAAATTCCCAGTAATTTGGAAAATAATGAGAACGTTATTTCCACTTGTGGACAACGAGAAGACGAAGACCTTCCTATTTATGTTCCGTGGGACTTTTATAGAGAAGATCATAGTACTCACAAGAACAGCATTTTAGTTGGGAGAAATTTTCAGCAATGGAAAGCTTCGTTCAGCAAGACCGTTGAGCCTGAATTGCTGCAACCTAAGGGTCAGTTCAACTAATCAGTAGGGATACCTTAAGGTGATGGGAAACACTCGTCTTATTCGAATCGATTGATTTGAGAGGGATTTCACTTCACCTTAATTCTAATATCTGCTAATTTGTCTTGGTTTCATTCGAAATTTCTTTCCACAGATCAGAAAGTGCTGCAGAGATTTAATCCCTTGATACTGGAATCCAGTTTCGTGCCGAGACAGCGATTGCTGCTTGCCAAGATGCAGTGCGACAACGTATGAACGTTTGTTTTAACAATATTTACTTAATAAAAATGTTGTTTCGAAAACCGACACCGATCATTTGCAGATCGTTCTCTACATTTACAACTGGTCGAAGGAGAGGTCCGAGAAACTCATAAAACAAACTACCATTCTCGGTACGTGGCTCTCCTCAAGGTCCATTCTGTTATCGAACATCATCATGCAGAAAATGGGCATAACGCATCATCAACCGTTACGAAACTATCAGCAGAGCGAACAGGCGAGCTTTCAGTACTATCCCATCACCGACATGGAAACCTTAACGAGGTTTCCTCAGGCTCTTCAGGCCGACAAGGATTGGCCTCACTCGGCCAACCGACCTCAAGTCGGTAAGGTTACATCTTTAACATGGGACGACATGATCGGACATCTGATCCGCGATGCAAAGCCTCATCATCCTCCCAACATCTCCGATCCTGTCGTCAAAGCCGTTTACGACTTGCAAGAATTATGTCGTCGGGAGAAGAAATCAAAAGGTCGGTATAATATGTTACGACGATCGGAAACAACTGAGTAAGATTAAATTTCTCAGCACCTTTCATATCACCTTAATTATATTTATATGCTATCCGCTATACGCAGGATGTTCTCTAACGGTTTAGGCAATTTTTTCAGAGGACTTGAAGAGACTAAACGCTATGTGGCAGACTCGCGGAACGGCTCCGAACATCCCAGTCTCCCTGACAACTTTGAATACATTCAAACAACATTCTCGCCTCATTCATTATTGTCACACGCCACTTTTATTTCTCCCCACGTGGCGTTTAGAGTCTGCAGCTACGAGAGATCATTCTTTGACACCTCCGCCTTCAATTTTGCCCAGTTTCATTCCCGAATCTACGCAAGCCGTTCAGGGAAAAAGTACTCCTGGAAAATCTGGGAAACGTAGCGTTAATGCGGTCTCAGAGTGGCATCAGGAATTGTGCGATTTGATGCTCGAAGAGTACAAACAGTACCTGCAGATTTTAGGTTTCAATCCGATACAAGTGGAAACGCCGAAGAAATCGTAAGGAGTCTTTATATACTTTTTAAATATTTAATTACATACGTTCGTAATGATAATGATCATTTTCTGTTAAGAGATGGAGAACCAACGGAGAGTCAGAAAGGTTCATGCTATCTGCAGAAATCCATGTTAGGTGGAGTTTTGTTGTTCGAAGTCCACCTAGCGCAGCCATTCTTCGTGGTTAAACTTAGAGTCATCGAATGCAGTCGTCTTCAAACCAAAGCTAGTAGTGCTCTTACAAATCAGGTAAGCATTAATTTAGACAGTATCACCTAGAAGTAAAACGAAGGAAAGATTTGATCAAATAAAAATAACAAGGAAATGTTTGTCATGCAGTTTACGTTGAGTTTCGTGGATGCCTGCGACAAGATCAAGACTAACATGCACTTGCACTCGTTTACGTACGACTTTCATCTGCGATGCATTCATTCTTACATCGCTGGAACTGGTCAGTGGTCTTTACAGCAAGGTTATCATCTTACCCACTTTCTCGACGACTTTAACAAATATTATAGCAAAGCTCCAAACTACGCCAGAAATCTCGTCTACAGTGGTAAGTGGCCAAACGAGATTGGGTTACATCTTTAACTAACAATAATGCTACGAAGTATCTCAAATCCTGCCTTCTTGCAGACACCGTGACTGTCGGCAACCTGACTACACCTGCTCGAATTCTGTATTCGTACTTACTCTCTCACGAGAAGACATACGGCATGCAAGTATTGGGAATGTCTCCCGATTCGCAGGACACTCAGGATGTAGATTACGTGCTGGTGAGACTACAAAGTACTCCTTTGGTCAGCTATCGAGATGCGCAAGACATGAAACATACGGACGACTTCGACGTCACCCTGATAGTCTCCAGGATAGAACAACCAGCGCAGACTGAAAAAACAGAGATCACTCTGAAATACTACCTGATGTTAACCAGTAAACGCGAGTTATATCCGAAAAGAGACGTGGAAAATAAGCTGGGGAAATTCCGCACGGTATATAGCGTCGCAAAATCGTCCGCAACCAGTTCTCACGCGGAAAGTCCCTCAGGGTCGAGTCCAGTTTCACCAGTACCTCCATTCCTGCAAAGACCCACAAAGATCGAGACGATCGAAAGCTCGGGTGAATTTAACGAAGATAGCACACCGGAGAAGAACCAGGAAGAGATTAAGGAAGAGGATAGCACAGATATGAACGATTCTCTGCCACCGACTCCTCCTCCCGTCCCCAATTCACCGTTAACTCAGAATCCTGGTGTCCTTAATGCCGCTTCTTCGTCGTCCTCGTCCACCCATCTCCTACAAATTCGCCAGGAATCGGTAAACTATCTTGGCTACTACTCCTCTCATGAACAGTTGATGCATCAGATGATGATGTCGCAGGCATACGCGGCTCGCGAGCACATTGTTAACATGGTAGAACGAGGAGCGCTTCATTGTAAGACTCATCTTCTTTGGAACAAGCTCCTGGAGAACAAATCTACGATGAGCTATGCAGAGTTTATGGAACTGCGATCGCTGGCTCGAGTCGAGCCTTTGTCGAGTTTGGATCAGAGACTGAGTCCTTTAATTAGTCAACCAGTGGTTTGGTATCAGACCTTGTCGAAAGTTTTGCAGAACAAGTATCAGGAACATCATAAACAGTTCAGCACTCCGGACGGAAACGTTACTCATCATCTCATTCTACATCCGAGTTATCTTCAGGCTTTTATGCTGCTGACTGTTGATCTACATACGTCGAGGGGCGTAAGTATTAGCGTGAGATTGTGGAGTGGAATTTTTATAAACAAATGACTCCGTTTTTATGTTTAGGAATTATATGCCGTGTACCGAAAGCCAGCGGAAGTCGTCGATTCTCCAGTCAACACTGCAGATATTTACAGTCTTGTTGAAGGTTTCGTCAATGCCTGCTGTTTCCATCTTTGGATGGGTCTATATAATCAATAGTTAAATTTCTCTGGATCTTCTTAGGATGTTAACTTATTCTTCGAGGTTGTCATAAACTGTCTGTAATCGCGGCGAACTTTGCAAAAGAGGGACCTGTGCTGCACATAATTTATTGTTCAGTCTTACGTTCGCGCTTTATCGACAGTAAGTTTGCTAAACTATTGGTGGTTCAGATACGCGAGATGAACATCTAAAAACACTGCTTTGTTGCACTGTGAATGTATGTACATACGTGGTTCTGTAAATATGAAATATATCTTTTTGTTATAAACATGTGGCTATGTTTACAGCACAAGTTAAACGAAACATTTGTAGAATGTTGATTTCATCGGCTCTGTGGCATTTTTTGCTACGTTCTCTCTTTCTCTTTATTATTATACAGAAGTTGGTCTAATACTGTAGGTTGATGTTGATGTTAAAAATAAATAAAAAAGTACATACCTTCACAAGGAACGGGTTTGTTAAATGTGGATCAGTTTAAAACACGATAGCTAGGTGGCACTAGCTCGTAATAGCTGTGCAACATGTGCTATGCTTTCTGCCACTCTCTGGTAGTATATTTCAATGATCTGTAGTATAAACACTTTTTAGCATCCTTTGCTCGAACGTCTAATTGATTGAACAGTTTTTATATATACTATACGCGAAGAAGTAAGTCCGTTTAAATTGTTTTTAGTGTTTTGTGATTTTAGTGAATCTTTATCAGTAAGACTATAAGATTGTAACTCGGTTTGTCCAACTTCATCTGTAATTTGTACTGACATAACCTTCAATTTGATGTGAGTTTACTGTTATGAAGCAGTCCAAATTATGAATCTAGAACTGCTTGGTAAGTATCCGTTTATTGAAATTCATTAAATTAAATTAGTGGCTCTAGAAATGATTATTCTGAAAGTATATTTCAATTTTATATCTTTACTTCCAGAGTCGTTTGGCCAAAACTATCCAGAGGTGAGTAACGTATATTTTAATCTCTCAAGGGTTTTTATACAAATTACTGCAAGCTTTACATTTTGCAGGAGTTTGATGGAACGTTGGACTGCATTTCTTTGGCAGTAACTTGTGCGTTTAATAAAAGAGGAACGCTATTGGCGGTTGGGTGCAACGATGGCAGAATCGTCATCTGGGATTTTCTTACACGTGGTATCGCTAAGATTATCAGTGCTCACGTTCATCCTGTCTGTTCGATAAGGTACCATTGCCTGTACATTAATGTACAAATAACTTTGAAGTAAACTTCAGTATTTTGCTTGCATTGAAATTGTGATAAATTTCTTTCACAAATATACATTATACATTTTTGTCTATCATAGTTGGTCCAGAAATGGCCATAAATTACTGAGCGCTTCGACGGACAATAATGTATGCATATGGGACATTTTATCGGGAGAATGTGACCAAAAATATAGATTTCCATCGCCGATATTAAAGGTGCAATTTCATCCGAGGAATCTCAATAAATTCTTGGTATGCCCGATGAGACATGCAGCAGTTATGGTCGATGTCGAAGGGACTCACAGGGTAATACCTCTGGACGAAGATGTATGTAATCGATGCATTAAATTTAATCATTAAATGAATTTAAATTATCTACTTAGTTATTTATATTGTATATTTTCAGAGTGATCTGAATATAGTGGCATCGTTCGACAGACGTGGTGATTATGTTTTTACTGGCAATGCTCGTGGTAGAATTTTAGTTCTGGATGCTGAAACATTAACCGTGAAGGCTTCATACAAAATATCACAGGGAACGGCCAGCAATACCGCTGTCAAAAGTATTGAATTTGCGCGACGAGGGTCATGCTTTCTAATTAATACATCGGACAGAGTGATCCGCGTTTATGACAGCACTGAGATATTGACTTGTGGAAAAGACGGGGAACCAGAACCGATTCAAAAATTGCAAGATCAGGTTAATAAATCCATGTGGAAGAAATGTTGCTTCTCGGGAGATGGAGAATATGTTTGCGGAGGGTCTGCTAGACAACATGCTTTATATGTTTGGGAAAAGAGTATAGGAAATCTGGTGAAAATTCTGCACGGGACAAAAGGAGAACTTCTTCTCGATGTAGTGGTAAGTTTTCCCTATTTAGTATTTGCAATATATTTAGTATTTATTGACCGATGAGAGAAGCAGACTTGCAGACCGAGACAAAGGAATTACTGTTTAAAAATGTCAAATGTTTTCTTTACAGTGGCATCCAGTACGGCCAATAATCGCTTCGATATCTTCTGGCGTCGTTTCTATTTGGGCACAAAATCAAGTTGAAAATTGGTCAGCTTTTGCGCCAGATTTTAAAGAGTTGGACGAGAATGTGGAATATGAGGAACGAGAGAGTGAATTCGACTTAAGTGACGAGGACAAGTCCGTAGTTCAAGGAGAAGAAGCACAAGATGAAGAGATAGAAGTCGACGTTGCATCCATCGACAGAGTAGCAGCTTTCTGCAGTTCCGACGAAGAAACGGAAGATATCGGATCGCTTCAGTTTTTACCGATTTCCCCGGACGTAGAAGAAACCGAAGACAATCAGGCAACATCCCACGAACCCCCCGTAAAGAAACATCGTTCACATGACATAAATTTGCAAGGAGCGCCGATCGATGGTAAGGAGTTACAAGTACTTTATATATTTATCGTATCGCCCTGGCTAATACAAGAATGCCATTTACGTTTCAGAAACACATCCTCTTCTGAACAAAGGAAAAGATAAACCCGCGGCAAAGAAAGGAAGGCCAAGATTGGAGCACCGAAAGGGCAAATGAAGTAATTTATATAAATACTTGTACAGCTTATTAACTAAAAAGAATTAATTTATAATATGCATTACATTCTCCATGTTTAGTATTTACCCGAGAGCAATTCCATTTTATTGTCCGGACCCTGAAGATTAACAGTTTCTGTTTCGCATGGTTTAAAACTGGGTAAGGAATAAACATTTCATTTTATTAGGTCGTGCGTATTCTCTCGAACGGTACTTTGCAACGATTAACGTACACGCTCCTCTTTTTTTCTAGACAACTTTATTACAGGTTATGTCAGAATACAGCCTATAACAGTTTGTAAATTAGATGTAGGTTTCACTTAGGTATATCTTTAAATACACGTAACATCCGGCGGACTTAAATAAGACAGAATTCGCCTCTCTTAACTTGGTAAAAAAATACGAAAAATGCGACGCTCATTGAAGAAATGAAGTCGAAGTTTCCGTACGACACCCGAGTGTCGGTCCCTGCTTCGTCATCCGTCGATAAAAGGTTCGACTTCATTTCCCCGAAGGTGGATCTTGGAAACCCTTGGGCGTGTAGGAGCAGCATTCGATATGGTGATTTCGCATGAACGCGGACGACTCGCGCCGGCCGAACTCATAACTCAGGTATCAAGTGAATCGCGTTAAGGGAATGCGAAAGTGGCGCCAAAGAGGTCCCGTTTATGAAACTGTTGACCGAATTGGGAATATCAAATCGTTTCACACTTTACAACATGAATATGGGGGCTGTAAGGAAAGTTCTGACACTCGTGAAATTTCGTTTTTTATAAAAGAATATCCGCGAACAAGCTTTAAAACAAATTGAAATTTCATGGGAGTCAGGACCTTTCCTCGAGCCTCCACGTTCACGCTGTAGAGATTGAATAGATTCGGTACCCTCAGTTCGGAGGAAAGTTTCATAAACGATCGTCTCCTTACGTGCCACTTTCACATCCCCTTAAGGAGTCGTGCCAGTGGCAGTGAACCGAATGGGCGTGTAGATTACGGCCTACGCTCTAGAGAATACGCGATTTGATACATTGCCTTGCATGCATTAATGATATTACTTTTTCCTTATACGTATTTATAATAGTTATATCTTCTGTATAGTTTAGCTAGCAAGCATAAAGTCGATTCTTCGTACGATAAGATTCCATGATATGATGAGTCAATATGTAGGGTAAAGTCGCTCTCAGGGGACCATCGAAGCCAAACAGTAACTGCCTTAATGATATAATTCAGCTATACAATGGCGCATATCAAAACTTATAAAATACCCAAAACCACCGTGTAGCTCCCCTGACCCTGCATGTTGCACGGCAGTTAAAAAACCGTGGATTCGTCTCTGATATGCGATGGAGCCTAGCTCCTTTCCTGGTCGTCGGATTATCGTTAAGGTTTGCGACGCGCGATCCTCTCGGTTGGGTCTTCCTGTAATTTCGTGGAAGCGATCACGCCAGAAAACGCAAATGTGATATGCTGGAGCGATCGCGGTTGAATCGTGGATCCTTTACTTCCTTTACTTAAAAGCTGGTGGAGGGGCTCTCTGCCCGTTCGATTTCGACGAGTCTTCCGTCATGACCGTCACCAAATCCCCGACAGCCTTTCCCAAGTCTTCTGGAAATTCCAAGAGCGTAGATTAGATCCTCTGCGTTGAAAGTACTCCATAGACGAGGAGAAACGTTAGAAAATTAATGACTGTGCAGTGGCAGATTGTGCAATGAAGCCGTCCCTGGCACATAGTAGCCAGTTTTGTCAGCGAACGACGACGTTTCGGAGTACCTTCTCCGATCGGAGGCACTTATGCAACGACCAAGCTAAGATTGTCAAAAACTGCATCCTAGTTTCACTCGCTAATATTAAGGTGACGCGAAAGGCGCTGAGAAATTTAATCGGCAACGATTTGACCTCTCGGATATATATATGTAAGCTGACTCTTTCGTATCACCTTAATTAGGCGAGAATTCATTTGGTCTGGTATACGGCACACTCCGTAATCGGGATTATATGTTGCGAACTTTACCTTTTACATCCATCCTGTTGCAGTGAAACAGGAGACGTGAAATGGTTAAAGAGATGAGTCAAGGGTAATGACGCTAGAATGAGGGGCATGCAGCGATTTGTATATTCTCTTTTTTTTTTTTCTTTTCCTTTTTATGAAGAGATGGACGAACCTGCCATATGCAAGAGGTTACCCACGTTATGGGCTACGCTGTGGGAATGAGGCGGCGGTGGGGGCCTCTCTA
The DNA here is from genome assembly GCF_000612105.2 of Orussus abietinus. Lineage (NCBI taxonomy): Eukaryota > Metazoa > Arthropoda > Insecta > Hymenoptera > Orussidae > Orussus > Orussus abietinus. Next base: position 409,374 of record NW_019394595.1, on the reverse strand, counting down.
AGCTGCTGACTCTGCCTTCACCAGGGCCTCCACCACCTAATCCCGTGATACCCAAAGCAAACGTGTAAACACCGTTTCCAGCTCAAAAAAGCGGGTTCCGATTACGTGATCGCGGCGCGCCCAATTTTCATCGTTAACCCTTTCAGCCCCTTAAAAGCGTAGAGCACGGACATTCTTCGACTGATTAACAAGATTTAGATTTCGCTCAGGGTAGTTTACGAGACTCAATTCTAGAAGCAATCTGATGTTTTCTTCTCACAAGCCTACCCAAAACCCCTAAAGCATTTAGATTACGGTGGCTGAAAGGGTTAAACGGACGAACTAATTTTTATTCCGTTATTAATCCGTTCAAGCTCGAGGCCAGAAGCTCCATTTCCATTTTCGAGACGCAGGGCGACGCGATCAACCTTCTACCGAAAAGCGCAACCTTTGACAAAGAGTGAAGTTAATCTATGAGGCATCCATCACCAAGAGTAAAGTTAATCCGTAAGGTATCCATCACCCACCCTAAGCATTCTAGGCAATTAGTACACGCTTTCTTATTGCACCAAACCGCTTACCCGGAGAGTCGTGGTAATGGCCATTCATTTTCGCCGGAGAATCGGTGGCTAATTGCGAGGCAGTCACGCTTCTCATTTGCAGAGTGCCGGTCTTGGACGGCGAGGATGCATTCGGCTAAAAGTAGAGCACAATTAGTTCATTTTTCACATTCAGGACCGGTGTCCTAATATTCGAGTTAAAACCCTTAATCTAGGGCTACTTAATAAGTGATAGAATTAATTTTTGTCAATGCAACGAAAATTTCGCTGATCAAGTGATTGAAATTAATTAGTTTTCTGCTTATCCAACCCGCGGTTCATTAACCAGTTAGCTATTTTCGATAACCATACTCGTCCTGAAAACCCGCTTATCAAAGAGGTGGCTAACTGGTGTCAATCCCTTTTGGAAGGTCAACGTCTTCAAGGCGGCGCCAGCAGTTTCAATTACCTCGTCCAAGAGCTGTCGCAGCCTCTGTAGCTGCGCCTCCAGTTGACGATTATGGTCCTCCAGGATCTGCATGCGTGCCTCCAGTCTCCCCTTGTGCTGTCGAAGCAGTTTAGCTTCCGCGATCATGTCGCAATCCGGCTGCCTCGTGCCGTGGCCGTCTTCGGGGGTCGATCCGGGGGTTTGGGTCGAACGTAGCCTTTCGTATTCGGCCTGCAGGGTGGCGTTCTCCTCCTCCAGCTCCCTGATCATCGCCTGCAGCTCCTCTCTCTGCTCCGCGTCGATGGCGGCCATAACTTGGACGGGACTCCTCGGCACGTTGACGTTGTCGCCGCCGTTCAGGCTATGGCAGTAATGCGCGATCAGCTGGTGCTCGTCGTCGCTGTCGGGGGTGGAGTTGCTGCGCGTGCGGGAAAGCTCGACCTCGGCCAACCGCGTTGCGTACATCTCCAGTCGAGAATGCATGTCTTGACTGAGAGAGCTGTGCTGCGGAGACGGAGCTGGGCTCTCCAGAGCGTCACCCTCGAGAACGGTCTGAACCGGCAGATAACCGACCCTAGGATGCTTCTTGAAGTATCGCTTCGACTTGAACTTGTTTCGCAGCGCTCGGGTGAAATCTCTCACGTCTTCGCCCGATGTGGTCTGCGGGAGAAATGGGGCGTCAAACGGGAGCAAACCAGGAAACGGGTACCCTGGTGGATACGAATGCCTGTCCAGCATTCTGTGATAGCGTCATGTCTGGGAAGGCATTCGCGTCTGCCTGTGACTTACCGCCGTGCAGTATTCTTGCATGGGATGGGTCAGTTTATGATTTTTCGCTTTGCGCCCAGAGAAGAAGCAATTCTGACACATGTCAAAGTTGAAGCACTTGAGACAGCGATATCTAAAACAAATCAATTCGTTTAATGCACGTGACATAGATTTGTATGTAAATTAAAATCTCGGCGAGTGATCCCACGAGTGTTGGAAGTGAAACCTCTAAATTAAATAGAATTACCAGATACCATTGCGGGAATTTTCTGGCCTCTTATCAGAGTTGATAGAGCATAAATTACCTAAAACCAATGATTGGGAATTCCTTGCAAATGTTACACCGTGCCTGATGTTTGGCACTTTCTGCAGCCGACAGCCTGTGCAGAACAGGAAGCCAGACCATGCTTTGAGGTTCTTGCTGCAGCCAACTCAAAAAGTGCACGGCCTCTATCTCGTTCTTATCTTTGCCGGCCTTCTCGAAGCAGCTTCGAACACTCGGCTCGATGTTGGAACCCCCGAAAGCGGCCACTTCGCCGAGTTGTCTCGGAACTTGGATACAGTCGTGCAGTAAGAGGCCTAATTTACGTTGATCGACTAGTCGGTTTGGATCGGCTATTAGCCGGAATAAGTCTGCAAGCAGAACGAATCAAATTAATCATTCAAAAATTGTGAATGAAAGTGACTAAGGAGACAATCGTACCATGAAATCTTTCTCCGAATCGGGTGAAATTCTACCACGTGAACATGGAGGCTCTAAGGAAGGTTTCGACATCCCTAACGTTCAATCGTAAATAAGAAATAAATTGTTTATAAGAAAAATATTTAGAAAATGAAATTTTACGAGGGTCAGGCCCTTCCTTGTAACCTCTACGTTCACGGTGTGGAGTTTGAAACGATTTGGTACACCCAGTCAGGAGAGAAGTTTCATAAACGAGACCCTTTTCGCATCACCTTAACGTTCAAGATAAATCTACTAAACGGAGATGAATTAACATACATCTATATTTCTCTTCCAGGTGGCCTTTGCACAGCAAGACGAGGCCTACTTTGAACGATAAAACTCGAATCTGTCCGGTTCTTTGGCTGAAAGAAGATGGTACAAACGTTTCAGCTTGGCAGGAAGGAGACGTAGCGACAAGTAGGATGGTAAAGACGGGATAAGCCATTCGCTTGTCATACCTATCGTATACGTTGAGCAGCCAATTGATGGCCAGGTCTATGCACAGAGGCACGGACACTTGGGTCGGGTTTTCTGCTGCGATGACTTCGTACAACGAGGTCAACACCGTCACCATGTCGGGGATGTCGATGAGCTTATCGTTCTGGGCCCGCAACCCGTGGCAGTCGAACTGCTCCAACGCAGAAGAGAGGCTCAGCATATCCACTGTTGGGCACATCAGGAATGCACATTGAAATTCATGCCGTTCCTCGTTCCGACGCGACGAGTCCTCCACGCACGAGAGATCGGATATTAAGGTGATGCGAAAGTGGCTTCAAAGGAGTTTCGTTTATAAAACTTATCTCCAAACTGGGTCCTGCGAATCGCTTTAAACTTTACAGGGTAAACAAGGAGGCTATAAGGAAGGTTCCGACTCTCATGAAAATCTGTTCAGATATTTATAAAATTTGTTATAAAAAGTGAAATTTCACGAGGGTCAGGAGCTTCCTTACAGTCTTCGCATTCACGTAGTAGAGTTTGAAACGGTTTGGTAGACCCAGTTCGGAGGAAAGTTTCACGAACGATTGACTCTTTGGATGCCACTTTTACATCCCCTTAAAGTGACTTAAAAGGCATTTATCTGCTTACAGCAGAGTCTCTTCTGCACGGTCCGCAGCTTCATGGCGGTCCTGTAGGCGGAGAAGCGGACCTCGTTGAGGTCTGCCAGCGAGGACATCAGCTCTATCATCTTCGGATGATCCCAGTGCGTCGTCTCCAGCTGGTGGCTGCGGATAGAGAAAACATTGTTAGGGCTTAATACAAGGAAACCGGCAATATGCTAAACGGGCGCGGACACGGGCGTAACTTCTCCTACGGATCAGCGGAGCCCACCGGTCAGCTTTAACCGCGCAATGTTTACGTAGTCGCGAGTTCATCGGCTAACTTTCGCCCTGCCAACTTCTGGTCTGGCATCAGCGTTTACGGAGTTAGACCCCAGTTCGCCAGCTGCCAGGTAAAACCCTGCTTCGGCCCAGACCGCCGGTGCAAGTGCAACGATAATCTGAAAGCCCGGCGAACAGGGAATCACGGCCTCAGCGGAAATCTCCAGGCTGGATTCTGATCGTTAAAAGATCTCCCTGAACCACCGAAATCGATTTTCTTCGACCGATTAACAAGTATACGAGGAAGAGAATCGCGTACGGCCTTGATTAGCTGTGTTGCAAAGTGTATCTCATGTACAAAAGACGTGCACGTAGAACTTTAAACGTCTTTGTCTCGACACAGCACATTTTTAAAGGGCAATCGAAATCTCAAACGGATGATCGAATCCACTTACAATTTTGGAGATATTTCTTGTGGATATCTAACTCTGGCTGGAACTAGGAGCGTTTCAGCTAATGCGAAATTTCAAATTTGAAACTCAAAAAATGCACCGTTCTTTTGTACGGAATTAAGTTTCCTTCTCAAAGTGCCATTTTGAGGTTTTTCAATATTTTTAAATACTACTTCCAATGATAGCCGTACTCGAGACGACTAACCATGTTTTTGATTACTCTGTTTCAGACTTCTACAATAGCCAATTGTATTAATTTTTTCCCTCGCTCCCTTTTAGAATTTTCCCTGGATTCGAGTTACAATATCTCGCTTCAGGAGAATATCTCGCCACCATAAGGGGGCTGGTCTGCTATCTTTGTGCCCTCTTTTTCCCCAGGCCGCGAAGTCCCGATTTTTTCGCTCGGCGAAGTGGTTGCCCTATCGAGGGGGAAATCATTTAATTACTTGATGTAGTAAGGCACTTTGGCGGGAGTTAAAGCTCGTTCCCAAGGCGGTTCCACGCTGCCCGCTAGGAAGGCCTGACTACCCGGAGTGCTGCCATCCTTTCCGTATCCGCTCAGCAATTTGTATCGCTCGTCCACCGCCACTTGTAGCACCTTCCACCTGAAACAATTAGAAACGATCACGTACCAGAAGGACCGGGCTTGAGGGGTGATTAATTCAGGAAATCATGAATTTTTTTTGTATACGACTATCAAACGTCGACCAATGTCGCGACAACGATACATAATTTTTCATGGGAATCTATGTATACGCGAAAGAAATTTCTTTAAACTCGAAAATCCTGTCTTACCTAGCATTGAGATCTTCGAGCTTCGCCAGAAGTGCGTGGGAAACGATGACGCTGCTGGAGGCGAAGACGCTCGCCTGGTCGTTCGCATCCTCGATGTTTCTCTGGATGGGACCGAGCCGTTCACCGAACTTTTGCAACTGTTCCAACATCTCCGTCGCCTCGGAAGCGTCGCTCGGACTTTGCCAACCGCTCTGGATGGCCTCGGCTGCGGCCATCCTCGAAGAAAGATCCTCGAGAGATTTTTGGAAGACGCACATTTTCTGGAAGCACAGGTGAACCCCGATTATCAATCCGCTCCTCGCCCAAACGCTGTTGTTAAAAAATTATGATCGTCCCCGCAGAAATAATTTAACAAACAAAATCGTTTGGTCGACTGCATGTGGTTCACTTTAGAAACCGTTTTGGCTGGGTGAACCGAATATTACTCGTTTGCTTCGATCGACTGAAATGTTTTTCTTGGATTGTTTCGTTGGTCTTAGAAAATATTTTTGTTAAATGTCCCGGATTACTTTAATACGTGGACTTTAATGTAGGAGGACGTCCTTTCTTGTCGGGAATCCGGAAGCGAGGTCGAAAGACCCCCAGGGTTATTTTAACATTCTCTGGGCTGGCATCGGTATTAAAAAAGTTGCGCCGAGGGAAGTTCGAAACTCGGGTTTCGTATCCGCAGAGCCATCTTGGCGATACGAGTTACGATGGCGAGCCGGACATTCCTCGGGAGGATCTTTTCCTAGCTAGGCTTTAATCGGTACGTCGTAACGAGATTTACAGGCCGTAATATCCGTGGTAGCGACGGTGCAATCGGGTCTCGGACGCATTTGCATAATGACGGCCTTGTCGTCTACCGATATAACGAACGCTGGACGCGCACTAGGCGAGCCCCATGCGACGAGAAAGTACGCCGATTAATTGCCATCGAATCTGGACTCGCTTGAAAAATCCACGTGGAATTAACGGAGACAAATGTCGGCAGGAGACATCGACGCCATCCTCGATTACGCTCCTGGAGACGCCATGGAATTATCCGTCCAGGTAGACGCTCATGATTAGTTAGAGCGAAAGTTATGGATCCAGGTTGATTGCGAAATTCCCCTGTTCTTCTGATCGTTTGTTTACAATTTCGGTCACACTTAGTTACTATACACCCTGCGGTTCGTATCATTTATTGAAACCACGAGGTCCTTGGAACGTTGACTGATTTTCCAAGGATTATTAAGTTTTCTTTCGGAATCATCTAGGGGATCGGATTCTTCCGACATCTTGCGGTTCGAATTTGAATCGGTAATCGGAGACAAGAAACGTCTAGATTGAGCTAATCTACCACGTAACCGAGGATTATTAACTTTTCCTTCAGGGTCCTTCCTTGCAACTTGTGGTTCGAACTCGAACTGAAAACCAGGGACGAAAACCGTCCACGCGGAGAGGAACTTCCCTGCAACCAAGGGCCAATAATTGTTTCCCCGGCGTCCTTTAACCGACGAGGTCCTTCCTGCATCTCGGAGCTCGAATTCGAGGCTGATAAGAGGCGCCCGATCGCATCCAGCGAGGTCGAGGGGGCGATTAAGGCTAACTCGGGCACTCGTTCCACTCTTCCAGGGATCCTTCGAGGAATTCGCCGAGTTAATTGCCCGGCGCCATCGAATATCGTCCGTGGCGAGTTCAGGCCGATCCAGAGATCGCCCATCTGCAGGATCGCCATTCCTCGACGTGAACTTTCTCAAAGGAGTCCTTCCCTTCGCTCCCAACTGGGTGTTTCTTGCGCATCCTTGTTCCAGGGACCTCGCAGATCCAGGGTGTCGAGGATTAGCGGGGATAGCGGCCGCTCGTTGGCCAGTTCGCGGTTCTTTCGAGTCCTGCACAATCCGCAGGAGACTCCTCGTTACCGTCAAGTAAGGACTTACTTGCTCGGTAACGAGGTATAACGTATGGTCGCGTGTCCTAGGTCTCCGCGTGTATGATTCATTCCCGATCCCGACGTCCCGCCAGGTCTTCCAGGAAAGTCCCACCTGGAGCGAGTCCTTGCATACCGCCAGGATCGCTCTGCTCTTATTATCCGGTTCGAAAACCTGGTCGGGTTTCTGCCCAGCGAGAGCCTGCCAAAGGATTACGCTCTTCGGTGCTGCCGATAGCGACAGCCTCGTACGCAGTTAAAAATCTTTCCTTGTTTCGAACTCTTCCGAAAACAAATGTATACGAAACCAGAAATGCCGGTACCCGAAATGAAAACTGGACCAATGTACCCTGAATTTCGAAAAGCTGAATTTCTACTCGAGATTTCGGCCGAAAGTATTCAACATTAATAATTATGTTTTGAGTGAACAAAATGTTTCCTCGGTTCAAAGTCTTTCTCAGGGTAGAAGTTGGTGAAACAAAATGGCGTCGCCTCTTCGAGATCTTCCGAAACCTCCGAAATGACCTAACCTCGATACGGCGGGAATATGTTCCGACACGTGAGTACCGTTAATTATTCCAGCTCGGTACTCGAGTCATAAGCGCCGTAAACGTTTTCCTCTCCGAGTATCTCCCAGGAACGCAATGCAAGGTAGGAAACTGGCTTTCGGCGCCGAAGTCAGAGAAATAGTTTTCCGTTTCCTCCCGGGCTTTTTGCTCGGCGAGTCTTCCTCCACCCGGTAAGAACTTTTAAACGAATTTAAATTGCTCGAGACTGCGAGGTCCGGGTTTACGATTTTCCTTTTTCTCTTTTAGGAAGAAGCAAATCGTTGAGTACTTCGTCCTTGTAAGGATCTTCGTAAGAGTTCGTCTTTAGAAGTCTTTATCGAGAGATGTCGGCTCGCGAAGATCCTTATCAAAGGATGCAAGCTCTTCGGGATCTGCGATGTTCCTTTGAGCAGTTGGACGCGATTCGAAGTGGCAGTTGTGGCTTGTCTAGATGGCAGATCCAGTGATAAGTCGGGAAAGGGTTCAAAGCGAGTGCTGACCGATTCGATTGCTCAAACGAGTCGAGTGCGGTGGTCAAGTTGGATGCTTCTAGGTCAATCCGTGGTGTGGGATTGCTCAACGTGTACGGTTGAGGAAATCGCGTACGCATGTACCTACATACGCCCATGCACGTTGTCCGTACATGCCACGTACCGATGTACGTACATCATATTTTTGCGCCACTCCGTATGACTGGATACTCCCCAGGGAAGAATAAATTATAAAAAGAAATGATACAAACGGGACACGTACGCTCATACATATTTTTTTTAATATTAATTAATGTCGCATCAACCACTCTGGTCATTAACTTTGCATCGCCGAGTTAAATATATCGCGTACGTGTGTATGTCACGGTGATAAAGTTTTACAACTCATGTCTTTCAAGAATTTTACGCTGAAACGTACTCTGCGGAGTGTACTTTCAGAATGTTCATCTTACATGAAACGCAATTGGGGTTTTTAAGCGTTACTGAATTTTTCTTTTTAGAATTCCGCAAAAGTTGCGATAAACGCGGTAATCGCGTTGCGGAGCCGCGATAAGTGCGGAAACTCTCGCCGATTAGGCTCGACGAATTCCTCGCGATTTCGGAAATCGCGGGTGAATTCCCCTCGCGAATTCGGGGAAGCTCCGCGGCGGTGTCGCGGCTTCCGAAAGTTCCGCACGGCTCGCAGGAATTCCTCGGAGTGTGATAGCACCGCCTAAAAATAGCTCGGCGAGACTCGGGAGGCCTTTTTTTTCTTCTCCCGACGAACGAGAAAGGATAAAGGTCCCTACCATACGATCCGCGCACGAGAGAAAAAAGGACAGTCGGTACGACTACAATTGTGATAACCGTATCCACGCTGCTGGCCATGGGACAACCCTGACAGGAGTTTGCGGCATAGTATAAAGAAGATTGCAACAAACTGGCAGATAACATAAAATCTAAACGCAGAATTTACTCAAATTCATATAAATTCCGAATTTACAATGAAATGGTTAAATGATGAGAAAATTAATATTTTCAAGCTTCCCGCCATGTCGGTTTTCTCTCGGCTTGGAAAAAAGCAAATTGGGGTGCAGCGGGCTAATTCGCGCAGCGCTGCAGAGGAGTCGTCGGGAGGCGCCTTGGGGAAAAAAACCGTCGATGTACGTGCTCCCGTAAACATTTAGATTTCCCGTGGCGGAGGTTAAATATTACATCCTCGGACTAGCAGACAAAGAGGGCCGCTCCGAGAGAGGTGACTAAGCGGCAATATTATGGCGCCTCGCCGTTGGCACTCCGCCAGGTGCATCTATTATAAGTCTGGGTCTGTAACCCGCCAAAGTATCCTAGACCTTAACCTCGCCTGCGAGAGCGATAGGTTTTACTCTTATCGGTTCCCAATTGACTTTCGATCGGTTCTTTGCATTATTCCGAACCGATCCCCCGAAAGCCCCAAGGCTGGAAAAAGTCGAGCGCGTTTCTCGATCCGGGGTAGACTTAACCCTTTGAGTTCGAAATCCTTTCGACATATGGGCGAAATTCATCGATGCGTGCAGGCAACATTGGACCAAACGTCGGACACCTTTAGTAGTCAAAGGGTTAATAATGTATGCGTAAGGCTTTCTAGGATCGTTGGCAGATAAAATAAACAATTATCAGGGTACTTCTCCATGACGATTACAAATTCCCCCGCTAGAAATGAACGCATAAATAATTCGTGTCCTTAATTCCTTGATTTGACATACACGCGATATCATCTTTTAAATCGCGATGCATGAATCAATTAAGCGATATCGGTGTGACTTACGATTAAAAGGTGATTTCTTTCAATTTATATAAAATTTATAACAATCCGAGCATTCCTCCATGCTGTAAATAATAAACGTAACTAATTCCTCCATACTGCAAATAATAAACGTAAAAGTAAATAAATAATAAACGTCTCCAATTCTTCGATTCAAGGTGCACGAGATTTCATTTCTTAAATCGTGATACGCGAATTGACGGTACGTCATTTTGCAACTTTCGCGACGACGTTATCACTGGCGCGAATAGGTCGATCTTATCGTTGGACGGTGTCTCGATCCGGGGAATATCGAACTCCTGATTAGGCCGGGTAAGTGGCGGGGCAATCGATGCCCGATGGAGGCGATCGATCGACTCGCACATTTCGATAGGCGCGCGTACACGTGTGGGAGCGAGTCGGCGTGAGTGCACGAGTGTATAAAATGCACGGTAGCCAAGGCTAGGGTACGTGGAACGAATTTTCAGGCAGGCCGAGGTTAATGCCTCCTGATCACCGATTCACCGATCCTTCGACGTATTCCGGCTCTCTGCAATTACCGTATTTAGCTACAGGAGGGTGCATCCTCGATTTAGACCACGGATCCGGAAACCGCCGAGTGAAGAGGGCAAACGTGCACATTTATATCCACGTTCCCTTATGAAATTTATAGCGGAAAATTTCCGCGCTATAATTCCGGGAGATCGCATTTCCTGAATATTGCGTACGCGGATAATACGGCGAATATATTACCGATTTATTACAAGGGGGATTTTCGGCCACGTATCGTGGAACGCTATTTCGACGGGTAAAAAATAACTTTCTCCCCGTTACCCCGGGTACAGATGTCGAAAGGATTATCTTCGTAATATTAATTTATAATGGATTTAAGCCTCCTCGATTTGGCGAGTCCAACTTGAGCGACGTTTAAGGGGATTGGCGAGTTGTGAAATGCGTCTTAGTACGCTGAGAGAAAAGAGTAGTTGACTGGAACAAATGTATATTCTTCCCTGAATCATATATAATTGCAAGAAAGGATTATTCTGTTGAGAAGAAAAATTATATCGTTGATTTAAACGGATTTTGTTTACTCTTTCTTAGGATCGTGTACACCGTAAAAAAAAAAGTGAAAAAAATTCCAAGCCCTGTAAGACCGCCACTTTGAAACATTATAAATCTCTTCTCCCTTAAATTCTCCTTAAACATGAAATACAAGAGCCGAGTAAGCAAATATTTTCTGTACCTTTCGTTCTCATTTAAACTCGCTTTGAGTTAAATGCATTTCAAAACCTACTAACCCTCTTAATGGGGATCAAAATGCGGTTCCAGGGAGCTTGGGAAAAATCTGACGGCGCCGCTTTCTCCTGGCTCAAGCCGAGTACATCGCCGAGAAAAATAGGAAAAATGAGAAAAAGGAGAAAAGGGAGAGCGAGGAGATTTAATGCAGAAAACGAGTAGGTAAATTCCGCGAGGTCTGCGTCCCGTACACGCGATAATCCAAATATAGTTCGAGCTGGGTGAGAAATTAGATAGCCCCTTTCAGGAGACTCTATACGGGCACATCCAAGCAATTTTATCCTTCTCGGATTTCCAGGGTTAGCAAACCTGTCAAAGCGCCGACAGACAGACAGTTTAAGGCTAAAAACCGTCTATTTGTGTCTCGCTTTAGAGCCACTTGGGTTTTCGCGGCCATTTTCTCTCCGGTAAAAAGTAAGCGCGCGAGTATCCGACCCCGCGGATAATCAAGAAACTTGGCAGAGTTTCCAGACAAATACATTCGTGCGTGAGACCCAACTCGAATTTATCGATCTCAGTTGAACCTCTAAATCCTCTATACTTTTGTGCGTTTAGTTTGCGGCCTCTTTTAGTTCACTAAAAAAGTCACAAAAAAAAAAAATGTCGAGGTCGAGCGACGAGAGGAACGCGCTGGAGTTCGCGCGAGATGCTACCGAGTATCTATACGGCAAGGATGCATTTTTCCCCGCAATAAATCACTCTCTAGTTAAAACGAGACCCCTCAAAGTACGTTTCATTCCCAGGATCCGGATCATCGATAAATTCCCGCTCGTTTCCGCGGGACGGATTCGCCGGGGTGGTCGATAATCGATCGGGAAAACGCAATCGGAATGATAATGGAGAGGCGTCTCGATTACACCGCAAAGAGCACTCCGCCGGCGAAATGTCAGTGTCTAATGGATATCCTGGATTTGGAATTAACGATCGGCGGCAAAGCGATTCGCGGCTGGAAGACGTCCGTCGGATTTTCCAGGAGATGATCTCGTCATCGCCGACCGGGAGGAAGGGGGGAATCATAATGTTTTTGCGTCCTTCCTCCCGAGGGATATCAAGGAGAAACCGGGCTCTCCGAGAAACCAGAACGGCGGACAGGTTATGAGGGAATTCTTGAGAGTGTAACGAGGTCGCGAATGAAAAGCGCGTCACGCACGAGGGCGATCTTTTATAGGAGCGACAAAATGGAAAAACCGCCGCCAAGGCGGGATTTAATGCGATGGCCCATCCCGGCGGCATTATTTCCGAACATACTCATCGTATTCCGAATTTTAACGAGCAGGGCTGCGACCAGTTCTTCCACATGAACGCGAAGTGGTACAAGGAGACAACGCCTATGGTTGGTTTTGCAGCATCTTGGATTTTTCCTGACCTAACGACGCGAGCGCTACTTGCGGAAAATATAGGAACTTTCATACATGATGTTTAATGTGATAACGATTAGCAGATAAGCTAGCAGACAATTTTTAATTGCAAAGTTTTATTGCAGAGGCGCTTTCGGCATTGGATCAACGAAAATTCGAAGATCTTGGAACTTTAAAATAGGGCCGACCTGGATATCTTTCTGCTACTTTGTGCATATTAATGTGTGCAATGAGATCGATCGCACTGCCTCTTTTTGTTGCTAGAAAAAAATATATCGGGACGGAAAATATGTGCATAGGAGGACTCAGAGACGGAACAAAATCGATCGATTATATTAAAAGAAACCCAATAGATTATATTAAAATATATTAAATTATATAGAATAATGAATCATCATTTTTAATCTTAAACACTTATCACGCGAATGCGAGAAAATATTACGACGGTTATGGAGGGTGATAAAGACGAGAACGGAGCCTGCTCTTGTTACCTACTCCTGGACCTCCCTTACTAGAAATGCGTTTTAACGCGAGATAAATAACCCGTGATAGCATAATGTTACGTAAACAATAATCGCTGAACCGCGTAGAATCAGCAAAAGTGTCTCACGGAGGTTCTTTGCAAACCCTAACCGATTCAGAATGAAATTCAGTCCGTATAAGTCAGCGGTTTTAAGGTGATACGAAAGGCGCCGAGAAACTTAATCGACGTCGACAAAAAAGATTCTCCCTGATCGTCATGTAAATATGGAGGCCCTATGGAAGGTCCCGACCCCCAAGAAATTTCACGTTAATAAAAAAATATTCTCACGTTTATAAAAAAAAATTGAAAAATATTGAATTTCACGCGTATCATTTTTTCGCGGTAAAATTTATTGAAACGATTTGCTACACGCAGGTAGGAGAAAATGTTTATAAACGAGTGACCCCTCAGACGCCACTTTTACATCACCTTAAACGGGTCAACGGCTCGCCCGAGTCTTGACATGAAAACGTCGCGAGTTTTGCATGGCAAATGCTCGAGTCGCCTCGATTTCGTTGCATCGTTTGCATACGCACCTGCGTGCACGCGAATGCCCTCGAATGCAGCGACGAACCTCGGCAGAACACGCTAACCGGAGAAGTCGGCCTACAATCTGCCGTTTCGTAATAACGGGGCGATGCGTTAACGCGCCCGCGATAATTATCGTCGGTGTATTGCGCGCGTTGCGAGCAATTGCGCGCAATTAACGTCGCCTCATTGGCCGAGAGGCCGATTCTTTCTTCGTAGCTGATCGAGGGAATTGCCAGGGCAGCTTTAAAGGCCTTAATTTAATTCCCTACAAGTGTCTGGTCGCCATAAAGTCCTGACGAGATTTCACGTCTCGCTATCGTCGTCGATTAGTCAACGTTTAGTGCGCTTACTTAAAAAGTTTCCCTTGAAAAATATGGTTTGAAATAAGGCTTCAATAGGAGACTTTCTTCAAATTCAAATGATCTCTTGGTATCATTTCGATATCGGTTTGTTGAAATCCCTCGCGAGTCGAAATCAAGAGGTCCCGGGTCGATCACTTTGTGGGTTCAGGTTTTTCGGATCTTTTTTGCGACCGTTGAGTCAGCTCTACCCGGCACCTCGAATAACCTCCGGGCTTAGCGCTCGCGTTGTTCGGTCGTCGCACCTAAGCTCCGCGAGTTAATCCGCATGAGAGAATTTCGCGAAAGATTAATAACCGAGTCCGAGCTGAAAACGGGGGTCTGAGGCCGCATTTAGCCCGAGAGGCTTTACTCGGAAAAACTGAACGAGGAGTAACGCGTTCTCGGTCGACGGATAATTCCCTGACGACACGAGTGATCGATGTTATTCGTTACATTCGGGAATCGTTTAGTGGGATTGAACCGTTGATAAATTTCGGTGTATTCATTTAAGGAGCTCGTAGGCCCCTTTAAAACGCTCAACCCCCCGACTGCCAAGTCCGAGTTTTTCGGATAATTCCTTTCCCGTCCAGTCATTTCTCCCTCGTCGCCATTGTTCGTCACTCCCCGTCTTTTTTCCAGCTCCAATGCTCGCGAAGCTAAGACCGACGTCAGCACGCGTTGCGACCACGAGCGGTCTCGCAATTACTAACTTCTCGCAGCACCTCGCTGGAACGCCCCGCAATTAGTTTATTTCGATAAAGGCCGAGTGCCGACGAGTTTGGCCGGTCCGTTTTGGAGCTCTAAGCGAACGCGACGTGCCATCTTGTGCACATAGGTGGCGAACGTTATCTCGCCTATCTCCTCGCTCGTATCTCGTTGAACTCGTATCTCATGACCGTATAAGACAGCGATAAGTCACTTCACCAGTTTTATATTTATTTGCTATTCTCAATCCTGGTTTGTTAAGCCTTCCGCTGCAATAATAATTCCATACATTTTGAGGTGGTGCCTCTCGACTGACGTCGATTTTCATTTATCTGCCAATTTATTAATTATTCCCGTTGCTAGTTTTATGCGTCGTTAGGACGCGAAGGATTAAAAGAAATTCATTTATTCGGTATTTTGTGTTATATCCGTTTGAATGGCAATAAGTTGAAGTTTCGCAGAGATAAAGACTTGGACACTTTCATAACCATCGAGACATACGAGCGGTATTATATATTTATACGCGTATACGCGTGTACGCGTACGTTGGCGGACACGAATGCCCTCCCATCATACCCCGGCAACACCATGTCCGCAGGGGAGATATTTGTATCCGCCCCTGTACATATGTACGTACATTTGCACACCATGGAAGAAGGACCCGAGATGGGCGCTCGGACTCGTGGCCGCCTCGATTGCCCCCTTACTTAATGGGCCTTTAACCCTTCGCCGGGTCTCGACGCGAGGAGACTTCCGGTACAATTTTCCCATTAAGGGAACCCCGCTGCCCCATTAAAATTCCCCTTGCTCCTGGCAGCGTTAAGAACGGCCCTTCCGTTCGGCCGGGGCTCTTCGATTTCAGGGGCATGGGGATGAAAGCGGCTAACCCTTTGTAAGAGGGGTCCCTTCGGCCTCTTCAAAGGGCCCTACATTTTTTTAATCCCATCTCAATCTCGGTCTTATGCAAAAGGAGTTTCGCAACTCGAAGCGCCATCGCTCGCGAACTTCCTGTTTTTTTACGGATCGAGTCCCGTAATGAATCTGCGATTACATATATTAGACCTATTTTATTTTTAAGACAGAATGTTGGGGTGGCTCCTATCAAAAATATTTTTAAATCCCGTGTATTTTCAGCGCGATGTAATTAAAAGTTATCTTGACGTTACGAATTTCGGACGATCATTCTAATTGATATGCAATGCTTGTAAATGTATGAACGGGTTTCGGAATTGCTACGTTTTGGAGCCATTCGTACTCGTCGGAATTGATTAATTTCTTTGATTTCTCGGGTTATGCCGCGACCGGAATCTGGAACACGAGCTCGGTCTCGCCGAAGTGCGTTTCCATATGAGATTTCCCGAGTGGGATGTTCCGCAAGTTCGATGCATTTAAGTGACAAGTTTGCGTCTTGCAGGTCGGGCGAACCACTGCCGAGTGGCCGATAGAATATCCGGCAATATTGGACCCGGCATGATTCACGGCGAATAGTAAAGAGCACTAACCTTAAGAATCTTGAAACATCCAAGAGAGTTTACGTAGAGTTCGCATACGACGAATGACCCCAAAAAGATTGCTGCACAAATCGAGCGAACGAGCAAAGTGCTCCGTGGTCTCGTCGCTAATTGCATCTAATGCAATTAGCCATTCGGAGCGTCGCCGATTGTCCCGCGAAACGCGAAATGCACCATGGCTATTTATGGGATTTCGAATGCGATTCGATGAGGTGGCTTTTAAAAGCAATCGTTGTTTAACATTTAAATGGCCCGCAAATGTGCTCGTCGGTCCGAAACGTGATTTTCGAGACACGTCCGCGATTCACGGAAAATCAGGTCCTGGATTATTATTGCATACACTACCGCTGAAACGTTTTGTGACGTGCCTCATGACTTACGTGATTGCGATAACACGTTTCACCAATTTTATACTTCCTAGCTAACTGATCGTTTAAATTGTTTCTCATTTACTTTATATTATACATGTCTTCATAGATCTGAACAAACGTCAAGGGATCTGGCGCACCGAAAAGGGGGAAGAATATAATAAAGGAGGGGGATATTTTACATATTTGACATGCATTGGTAAGCCTCGAATTTAGGGAAAGCTAAGCCGGAAGTCAAACACAAGTGCATGCGTTATGCATCGCCTGCAGATTGTGCACCCCGAATGAAGAAGCCGAGAAGAGGTGTCCTCGTATCTCGGAATTCATTTTGAATTTCCATGTAAAATCGTCCTCGACAAAGTTTTCACGCAAAAAAGTAATTCGCGGTTCGGTAAAAAAAAAAAGCATGCCAAACTTTCGGAATTTTTGGCTTGGGGCCGCTTTAGAAATTTGCTACCCCGAGTGTCGCGATATATGCGACACGCCAAAGAGCGCATCTGCCGGACGCTTTTTACGAGGCATTTTAGAATTCGACCGAGTGTCGGCTTTTAAAAACAATCTCGGTTTAATATTTAAATCGCCCATCGAGCGATAACCCGATTTCGACAGTATTTCGTGCACGCGACACGACCAACACGTCGCGTTCGATCGTCAAACCTTGCCACAGAGTTGTTACAATAAAATACTGTATTTTATTAACAACGTTAAAAATAACTGGCAGAAAAATAATTAAGCCTGATGTACAGTTCAACAATATCCTGTTGCTATCTTCTTTAATTTCTTAGGAAAGAAATTATAAACGTGTCGTCATTGCATCGCCATGTTTTTTATTCCTTAAAAAGAGTGAACCGATTGTTTCCAAAAATGTGTCCGAAAATTAATACGCGATCCGACCCACAGTATCGTAACAGGCAGCACGTAGGTTTAATCTTTCTTTTAATTTTCTTCGCGAAGAAATTAGGCACTGTATTACCATGGTAATGAATTCCCGGAACCCTCGGGATCCCTCGTCGGCGATCCGCGAAACTGCTTTCCGGTCACCTCACCCTGAATTTCGTCGACAAGTCTTAATTTATTCCGGGGACGCGATGATTTGCTTAACGGGACGAAACGATTGCTTCGAGGAAGTCCGAGGGCTACTTTACGACTCGCGTTCATCCAATACATCGGCGAATCATATTATCGGGCATGTCACATAGAAATTTGCAGACTCGGGAAACCGATGGACCTCCTCCGGGGAGTTTGCACCTCGGACGACCACGCGGTAATTAGCCGGCTAATTTATCAAATTCCGGCGAAAACCGCCGCGCTATACGCACTTGAGTTCCGCATTTACCTTTCCTATGGCTCTCCCTCTTGGAATGGCGGAACCATTAATTTACGTCGAAATTTCCTCGACGACGAGCGTCCCGAGTACGTCGACGCGATTTACTGTAACGCGCTCCCGAAATTCCGCACCGACCGTCGAACTTACCTCGGTCGTTTCCGCGTTGAACAAATAATTGTTCTTACATTGCGAAAAAACGATTCGTTTGATTTAAAATAAATATGTTGGAATAAAACTTATTTTTCCTTTGTTATACAGTCGAACGAGGATATATTTGATCCAAACATATTTGTTGATTGATCATATTAATTTGATGTACGTTCTTCCTTACGGCCTCCACAATCGCGTGCCGAAGTTTCCTTCGACTCGGTGCAGTTTGTAGAAAAGTTGTATAAATATTTTAACGTTTTGTATATATATAATGACCCTTCCGTATCACCGTAAAAATAGACGGTCGTCTTTTCACGTTGAAATCGAGCGTTTCCGGGATTTCGAGGTGCGTGCGAAGGTGGACGCGCCTCCATGTGCTCGCAAGAGGCCGAAGGGACGATTCTCGAATTAACGAGTGGAACGACCCGGTGGAAACGTGAGTCCCCGCTCGTAAAACGTGTTCTCTAAACCGAAGGAGGATAGAGGTTTAACCCGATCCACGTATTCCGGGCCGGAAAGGTCTGGGTATATCTCGCGTCCTGAATTTTTCCTCCCTCTGTCGCAACGAGCGTGTCATACGGGGAACGGTCTCGTACAGAGAGACGAATTGTCGGTCCTCTACGGTTCGTCGACGTTTTTTCGACGGCCAGGGAACTTTCGGTCGAGCCAATTGGCCTGTAACCGTGCCTCTGCGTATTTTAGTCCCCTCGCGATGACAAGTGACGCGACCGACCGAAAATGAGGTCGTGACACGAGTCGCCGAGTAAGTTTAAGACCGCGTCAGCTGCTAATTGGGAATGTCGTTTATAATAATTATTCCCGGCTTCGGGGAACGCCTTCCGACCGGGGAAACGGCCTTTACGAAATTTAAGACGAATCCGAATTCCCGGTCGCAGGTGACGCCCAGACGGCGAAGAATGGACCGAAATATTGAATATAGCAATAAAGTCCGTCCACTTTTACTGCGAGATTGCTGTAAAGTGATACGACGTCTTAATGCACTGAGAAAAAAAAAATTCATTGGAGCAATGAAATATTTTGTTAAATCAAAGAATAATCATTTGACTGAAAATGACAATCGCGTAGTTGCGGATGATCTCGGCAAGAAGATCGCGGCATGGACGTACTTAAAGTTATGATATCATAATTTGTAGGGTAAACAGATACTCGAGATAAGACGTCCATATCTGCACCGATCGGAAACGTAAGTAGACACGTACGTGTGACTCACCGAAATCCCCTCGGGACTTCAACAATTTGTTATCAACTGGTGTGAAGAGAATGGGGTCCAATTGACTCCAAGTCGTTGCGGTTCAGATTAGTGATTGTATTCAAATTGTACCTATTAAGTGACTTCTCCTCGTTCCCCGAACAATGGTCCGGGTTGAATAATCGACCGCGGTGTTTAAAATTCATCATCTTTTTATGAATCAACTTCGCGAAAGGTTTTCTGTCCGACGAGACTCGACTTCATTCCACGTTTTTACGCGAACAAATTGCGTATATTTAAAACCTTGTCTTATCAATTGAGATTTTTTACGCCCATTTTATCAGAAATAAAAAAAAAACCCCATTTGTTTATCAGACCATTCCGCTATCAGCGTTCGCGTCGAGGGGATCTCGGATCCAGATTAAGAAACTCGGGAGGGTTTCGAACCGTGTACACTTGAGCGAGAAACTCATATAAATATATATTCGAGGTTCAAACGAGACCGACTTCGTGAACACTTTTTCATCTTAAACATTCATATCATACTTGGCATCTTCGAAGCTTGAGTGAGGTAAAAATGTTTGATTTAGGATGCCAATTCGAGTTGATTCCGCTGTACTCGTCGAAACACCAATCGACGGTCTCTCGTACAAGCGGATGTACAAATTATACCAGGGGCTTCTTTCGTTCTTTGTTTCCCTGCTTGGGCTGTGCAACGAGGCGCGACGCCCCATTAATTCTACCTAACGAGCATAACCTCTTTTTAATTTCATACGCAAAGAAATAAATCTTCCCGCGTCGCGTCCGTTGTCGCGGCGTAAGTTATGAAAATTATAAATAAAGAGTGAAATAATTTTGGGGTAAAAGTCGGAGGTTCCTCGGATCCCTTTTAATTACTCGGGACGGTCTGACAGACGAAGGATTTTAAATAAACCTTTCCTCGGATCTAAACGTACTATCGTCATGGCGGACCCCTCAAATCTCAACGTGACCGGAGTTTATGAACAGGGCTCTCTAACTCGTACGTGACGTAGTCAGACATTTTTTAAAAGTGAATCATACACGGGATAAGACAAACTCGACAATGTTGGGAACTTGGAGTAAGTATTTCTTACTCTCGGCAATTTCCCATCAGAGAGGGGACACCTAAGTACAGTTTGGGATCAGTTCCCTTCGGAATGCATCCAAGTTCCCGGAGGATACTCCAAACTTTGCGTTATGCGTTACTCCGGGGAAAACAATGAATCCATTGTTGCAGCAGCAAGGGGACATTAACCATGTCATTGGCACCGGGAAGTTCGGGCAAGGGTCATAGTTCGACATCGGCAGGCTGACGGTCCGTGATAACAAAAACTTGTATTATCCGGGCGCTTCGAGAGCAGTAATCTACCGAAATCGAAGTTGCAGATTGCTGCAACGCCGTTTCGTATCAAGATTGGCATCGTCATTGATAAACTTTAGCTCTCGCAAATCGCAAAGCAAAGCAAAGCAAAACAATTGAATTAAAGTTATGAATCGATGCAAAATTAAAGGGCGACTAGTCCGAAAGGATCAATAGATATTTTATTTTCTTAGTCATAAAAAAAAAAATAATAATTTTGAAACAGCTGTTTCTTCCAGACATCGGAGTGACCTCTCGACGCGCGCACGAGGTCCCCACGTGGAACGAAGTACTAAAACGTCCTCTTTCCCATCCTTCAACAGTCGTGCCAATCAATGTTCATCGATACATTTTTAATTCCACTTATTATTTTGAAGAAAATAATTTGTTGAGGCATCGGAGCCTAGCGCATGGGTCCCCACGTGGGACGCGAATGGCGGAGGGCGATCCGGCGATTCACACGTGGGTCCCACGCGGATTCCTCCGCTCCTCTTTTCGCCCCCTCCGACTCTCGCTGAAAGGCCTTCCGTTCTTCTTTCGAAGGCGCTCAAAGGTCTTCCGTATTCCGGCGTCGCCGGTCGAGTGGCGACACTCGCCCACAGACTCACCTATCCCACGTACGTGGGAAGAGACGAGGTCGCGCGCGCGCATACGTTATCACCGAGAAAGATGCGGCCGGCTGCATAGGTATGCGCATTCCTGGCGCACCGTCACGTCCCACCGTCAAATGCATCGGCTAGCCCCCTCCTTCGTGTGCGT
The DNA here is from genome assembly GCF_000612105.2 of Orussus abietinus. Classification (NCBI taxonomy): domain Eukaryota; kingdom Metazoa; phylum Arthropoda; class Insecta; order Hymenoptera; family Orussidae; genus Orussus; species Orussus abietinus. Next base: position 388,198 of record NW_019394595.1, on the reverse strand, counting down.
AAATGGGTGGAGGAAAGGTGCGACCCGCGCATTCGAGGGGCCAAGGTGCGCGACGCATCGATCGCCCGCAAAGAACTCCGTCCGGTCTCGCCGAAGAACGTTTAAATGAATTCAAGCCATGCCCCTGAGAGACCGATAAGAATCTGGTCTCCCTCTTTCCCTTGAAAGAGGAAATATTCAATGGGCGGTGATTTCCATTTTTTTTCCGGGGCACCCTCCCCCTCGTACATTTTGGAACGATACCTCGTGACCGTTTAAGACGACTATGAGTTGAATTTCGCCAGGAGTCCCAATTTTTGCAGTCTTAGCACAGGACAGCATTGTTGATTAAGTTTTGCTCTTACCACAGAAATAATTGCACTAACTTCCCGTTAAAGAGACTCTTTCTTAAATTAGTGTGAAAATTTGAGACGACAGCCGAATAAATATTATTCACGATTTTTAATGATTTTTCCACGAGTCGTCAATTGCGCGTAATCGTCGCACGAGCGGAATTAAATCGAGAAGCGCGAGACATAATCAATTTCGTTTTCAATTAGGAAACGCTTTGTCGGGGTCATGGGAGGAGACTTCTCTCGGGACGAAAAGAGCTCCCTGTATCTTCGGGGTAATCGACTCGACGGGTCTTGGCGCATTTACGGGGCCCATGGCGCGACGACCTCGGAGGGAAAACCTCCCCATGAATATTCATTAAACACGAAGATGCGACCACCTCGCACCCCGCGGGACGGCCAGGAGGTGCGGAAAGGACGAGGAGGAATCTCTTTCGGTCTCTTTTTCCTGATCTCGATCTTCGCGCCCTCGGAATCGCCGGGAAGGGAGTCACGGAGAACCAGATTTCGCCAGGACTCAGGTGGAGTCCAAGGATACAGGTGGAGGGACAGGTTTCGCGGTCCTTGCACGGAAAAAAAGGACATTTGCAGTCTCAACAAAGGAGGCTATCCCTGATAAAATGACGCGCTCCCTGCGGGAATAATTGCACCGATCCCAAAAGTTAACCCGATTTTGTCAGGATTAAGGTGGAGCCTCAGGGTACATACTCAGAAAAGAGAATTCACAAACATAAGAAATTTCACTTGCTGCAACAAACGTGAACACTTGAAAATGAGCCAGCAACATTTTTGTCCAGACACATGTTACATTGACAACAAAAAGAAATATTACAATCAGAATTGTTACAATCAAATCGACTCGAGTTTAACGAGTTTAACTCGACTAGTCCCATCGCTAATATCTCAATTTCCCTGCCCCATCTTCAAGCGTTATCAATCCCAGGATGAAGCGCAACATTTAATTTTAACCGCGAATAATTCCTCGCGGAGGAAGAAAAAAAGTAAAGGCAGGTGAATTCGTACCTCCTCCTGCTCGAACGACGAGATGACCTCGTAGTAAAATTGCTCGGCCATCGAGAGATCGATCTTCAGGGACGTGCGATCTCCCTCGTCCCCGTTGGAGTCCTGCTCCTCTTCCTCGGCGTCGTAGTCCTTAATCACGATGCTCTGCCGGGAGAGCATCTCGATCGCGCCGTTCTTCATCAACTCCATGATCTACCGGTGATCTAGGCTCATCAGGGATCGATCTGCGTCCCGAGTACCAGAAATTCCTCGAATTCCTCGAATTTCAGGACCTCCGCCACGTGGCCTAGGAACTCCCACCGATATCGCGGATCCTTTCCGCCATTGTTATCATTTACGAGTTATCGTTTGGACATTTAGTTATCGGAAGTCTCGATGTCGTCTCTTTGGGATGTCCGATATCAATCAATTGGGATGTTCGAATTCCAGCTCATCGTGGTCGGGTTAAAGATTCTTCACCGACTGCACGCGAGAAAGCACTTCATGCCCCGTTTGAGTACACGTACGCGTACTTTCCGCCCTAGCCTAGTTGTTTTGAGTAACTTATCACAGATGTTTCACTTTTGGTTAACTTCCACTTTCCCGCACGACCTGCTTGCTCTCCTTTAACTTTGCCTGTTAACTTGCTCCGGACACTTCCTCCTGTGCCTCGGATACCTCCAGGCAATCGAGTCGCGATATTTCTGTGCATTTTTAAAATAAGGTTTCCTTACATCTAAGTATAAGAAATATGCAGAAAAAACGGCCCCTTGCCCCGAATAAAAAAATTCATTGAACCAAAGAATAATTATTTGACTCAAATAAATTGTCGTAGTCCCGAGGAAATGTTGCATCCGATTTATTCGAATTTATTTCAGCCAAATAAGTATTCTTTGCATCAACAAAATATATTCTGTGGTACTATTCAAAGGAATACTTCTTTGGTTCGATGACAGTTTTTTCTCATTGTGGCATTAACATATATTAGAAACTGTCTTTTCGAGACCGTAATGCTAAGTGGTGATGATAAACCGCGATTACTCCGATTTAATAACTCCGTTTTGTTGGGTACTATTTTTTATAACGCGCAATATTTACACTTTTTTGGGTACTAGGATTTTTCTTGGTTAATGTAACGTGATGATTTAACGTTCAGTTATTTCGATTTAGGTTTTCAGGGTCTATCGCGATATAGAAGAGGCAGTTTCAAAGGTAATTTTAGTAGCAAGAGAACTACCGAGGAGTTGCACGCGCGTTGGCAGACGGCAGAGAACTGACCGAGTAGAACTAAGTACGGCTTTAAGAGGAGGGGCCACGCGTTGGCAGGGACGCGTGACAGTGTCAACCAACTCCTACACCTACACCACCATCCATAAGTCACAAGAAAATACCTCACCGACATTGTACATCCCGACATGTAGTAGTAGATTGAAAAATTAATCACACGTGTCTCTTTATACGTACCGACTCGCGGGTTTAAAGGGTGAAAACCACCCAAGAGCAATTATTTAACAGTAGGGTACAAAACCGTCAATTTCGCATGCAAAAGTTAATCGTATGAATTCGAGAGTGCCTCTACAGATGTCGACATCAAAAGCGATATCGGATAAGTCCTTCCAAGTGGCCGAGTGCTGACCAAATGGCCAATCGAGCTCTAAATCGAGAGGAGGAGACGGAAGGGAAGAGCAGATAGGGAGAGAAAAAGAGGAGGACAAGGAGAGGATGCCGGAAAAAAAAAAAAGAAAACGGGAAAACAAACGGAAGGGATCACGAAACCCCGGGAAATGCTTCCTCGGGAAAGCGCATCACGTCCGCGGAAAAAGTTAAGGGCCGTCCACACCGGTAGCGGTTGCATTTACGGGGAGGATAGGGAGCGTAAAATGTTTTACAGAAAGAGAGAGCTTATCCCGAGAAGTAGTTGATTTTTATCCCCGCCCGAGTTCCCCGAGCTCTTCCCAGGTTTACCTTCCCGTGATTAGGGCACGACACTCGGGAGACTAGAAATCCCTCGGATGGTACGAGAACGCTGATAAGATCCCGCGAATGCGCATGGAATTAGATTGCGGTACCTCGAAGGACGCGAACTGCGAAATTTATTGTCGGCGCTTCAAAGGGACTCCATTTTGCGACCGAGCAAATGGCTTTCCTAAGTACGAGGACAGCTCGCGGGGTTTATTATTCAGCCTAAGTATACATTTTCTAGCTCGCCGTCTCTACTTAACACATCTCGCTTTGCACCTTTACTTTCAATTCACGGATAACTATAATAAAACGAATTAAACGCGAATGGCTCCAATAGACGAGCCAGGCTGTCATAAAATCTACGTACACTGTTAAAAATATTCATAAAATTCATACGCTCTTGGTACATCAGCTTGCGGTAAAATTATAAATTCCATGTCCCAAATGTGAATTATTATACACTTACGACATACTTCAAAATAAATTTGTAATTTTCTAACGTCGTATTAGAAGTTTGTGAAATTTTGTAGATACAATGAGCACACTTATGCATTCAATTTATGAAATATGTTGTAAAATTAGTATACCATGTCCGAATGAAACTTCCAACAAAGTAATATAAAATTATAATATTTTTTCAACGGAGTACGGAGACTCCGTTACTCGATCGTTTTCAAAGGATATCGATATTGTATGTCAATGTAAATTGTCGCTGATGATCTTAGCAACGCATGCGACGATAAACCTTAAATAAAAAAGGAAAGGAAAATATTTTATCTCCCTTTCAGCGGCAATATTTCAAGACCTCGAGAAATCAGCGGAAAAGCGCGCGGAGGTAAAAGTGAATTTTTCTTCCTCCTTCCTGCGTCACATCCTGCATCCGAAAGGCGGCAAAAGTGGAGGCAGTAAGTGAGGAATGTCGTCGAGTCATAAAATCGTATCCGACGTGTGCGTAGGTACGGTGTAAGTACCGATAAAGTGCATCTCGGAGTTAGGGTGGGTGCTGCGCTCGGGTGGAAATGGCTGGAGATTCGGACAATGTGCAGTCTCGGTAACACTGGGAAGATCGTTTCACGGAAATAGAATACAAATGGGCTAGGCCATATCGAGTTGCACTAACGAGCCGTTTCTTTGAAGGCGTACCTCCGAGATTCCGCGTTGCAATAAATCCGGCACTAATTTCGACGTCGCGTCAAGGAGCCTTTACGACTGCGAGCCCTGCCAATTGGAAATGGTCCCAACGGATGTGAAGATGCAAATCTACCATTGCTTGCAAGGCAAGCATTCCGGGCGATGTTATAATACATCAAAAAATAGGAAACACGTAATTTTTATACGCGATGACGTGCGAGTTTAAGGCATGAAAATTGAATTTCGACATGGCGCCAAGGGCCTTGTAATTTGGAAATGGTCCCACCGGACGTGAAGATGCAAATCTACCATTGCTTGCAAAGGCATGCATTCCGGGCGATGTTATAATACATCGAAAAATAGAAAACGCGTAATTTTTATACACGATGACGTACGAGTTTAAGGCGTGAAAATTGGATTTCGACATGGTGCTAAGGGCCTTGTAATTTGGAAATGGTCCCAATGGACGTGAAGATGCAAATCTACCATTGCTTGCAAGGCATGCATTCCGGGCGATGTTATAATACATCGAAAAATAGGAAACGCGTAATTTTTATACACGATAACGTGCGAGATTAAGACGTGAAAATTGGATTTCGTCGGTGAAGCTCACTTGGGAATCTTTCCTCGTTAAAAAAGGACCATGACAAAGAACGGTCGTTCGTTTCAAGGAAACGATCTTTTTTCAACTCCTTGGGCGAAAGAGTTCCGGTTGACTTTACATTTTGCAACATTTTATACCTTGAAATGGCGATCGTTGAATTATATCGGAGGCCATCGATCCCCCCGTGGGAATTTATATACACTCGCGTTTAATTACTTAATCCCAGCTCGGCGAACGGGTATGGATCGGCGGAGTAATTAAGATGGAATGTAATTAAATTAAAATTCCTCTATCTCCGTTTGGGCGTTAATCATGATAGACGGGGGTAGAGGTAGATGGGTCACCGAGTGCCTTAATGTAATTGCTCAAGGGAAGATTCGGAGAATGCAGTTCGCATCTCTGTTGCATTGATTGCGACGTCCCCAAGGTACGCCCTGGTTTTCGAGGGAAGGAGGCGCCTTCCTGGCAAGGAATAAATCTCCGGCCTATCTCCGAGTGGTTTACTTTAAGGACCCGTTGTATACTGCCCGGCAAATTTCAACATGGCGGGTTGTCCCTGATACCATCGGTCTGGGCAGGTCCGATAAGAACTACCCGATAGCGCGACGACGGGGTATCAGTTGCCAAGAATGGACTCTAAAGTAGCTCCCCCAGAGGAGACTCCGAAAGGATGGGCCATCTTATCGGTCACTTCTAGGAGGCGCCAAGAGGTAAGAATTTTCGGAACCCGGCGACACATAATTAAGATCCCGAAGATCTCCTTTAACCCTTTAACTACGGCGGAGATATCCCACCTGTACACATACCCTTAGAAAAACATATCGTTGAGCCAAAGAAATATTTTTTTCAATCGTGCCAATGAAATATTTTCATAATCGAAATATTAAATATTTGACTGAAATAGATTGTCATAACTCCGAAAAAAACATTGTATACAATTTATTCGAGTTTATTTGAGTCGAAGCCTCAAGTCTGAGGTTAAAGCCATCATAGATGACTCGCGTAACCCTAACCTTGCGCAAAACGAGAAGAAACAGGCCATTTAAATTGCCAAACGAATATACTTTCGACGCGTCGATTTGCCAGTTCTTTCGGTATGCTCGCGATTAAAGTCTTCACAGATACCTCGCATGACAACTAGGAACTGGCCGTTTAAAATGCCGAACACAGTTGTCACATTTTTCTGGAATTAAATTGCAATCCCCCTCCACGTTTACAGTCACCGTTACGCTAGGCCTGAAGAGTCTCCCCGCGAGCATGATCGAGCCGACTCGCGTCCGATAACTATTCCCCGCGTTAATCGGATAGTCCCATGTGACGACGGCGCACCGGCCGCCATGAATGGACCGTGAAGTAATTAAGATTCCAACCGGTGGGTGTCCGAGTCGGGGCCGCCTCCGGGATCGACACATGCAAGGCCTTTGTTTCTCTCGCGATGGCGAGCGAGAAGGACCCACCAGGGTCCCGAAGTACTCGCTGTACCGCCTGGGACCGAAATAACCCAGGGTATGCTATAAAAAAATCTGGTCGTCGGGTGCCGAGCCTCAACCTCCCGCGTTCCACCTCCGAGGAGGTGACGAGTCCTCGAGTCTAACGTTTTTTACCTACAAACCTCGTGCACGCGGCGGAGGATTTGGACCACGATACGAGAATTTGAGATAACGGAGTGAGAGAGAAACCATGGTAGTCTCGATCCTAGTCTTCCATTTGTACACTTTTCGCAAGCCTGCAAGACCAAGACCAAGACCAAGACTGCAATACCAATCTCGAGTTCGCTCATCGTTATTCCGATAAAGTCCCTGGTTTTGCATTCGCTCGTCCCTAGATTGGAAAACCGCGGGCCCAGGCCCAGAATTCTCCCTCCGAGGGAATTCTCCGGCCGTTCCGGAATTCTGCATACGTCGACGAAAGGCGAGACCCACTCTCGCAATATGATCGCGGTGGAGTAATAACCGGGGGACAAAGAACCGTCGCGAGGGGCGCATGTCGCGCAACCGCAAGGGAAATGGGTCGCGACACGAGAGCGTCTTCCGAGGAATGTTAAGACTGCCACTTCCCCTTTTTGGATGGTCTTTTTCAAAGGGAAGGATGCCGAGCTCGCAGGGGGGCGAAGGTCTTTATGGTTTTTGCCAGCCGAGCTCCGTCAGGGATGAACACTGACCGCCGATGTGGAAATCTGGAGCAGGAATTGTTACGATACCGACTCGACGATAAGCATAAGATACAGGATTTTTTCTTTTATATATATATAGAGTAACCCTTTAATATCGCCTCAAAAGGCACAAAATATCAAAACGTATATCCTCGGTTCTAATCCAGACTAAACAAAACCATTTTCCTTGAAAAAATGAAATTTCACGAGCATCGCGGCCTTCCTCAGAGCCTCCATAATTCCAAGCAAAAGTTTCAAATAATTCGATGCACCCAGTTCTGAGAAGAGTACTATAAATATTTTGCAGCATCAGAAGCTACTCTCATATCGCCTTGAACATCCTTCGTTAAAATATTCCGGCATATTCACCCTCCCCAAGAGAAGTCGGTTCCCACATGGAACGCACGACGACGTTAATACTTCCAAGGAGCAAATAAAAGCGACCCTCCTGACCTATCTCAACTTTCATTACTTCCGGGGAATCTTGGCGGTGGCCCTTACCGCCCGGAAGTCAAAGTCTCCAGAAATTTCGTTAATTTCGCTTTCAGCCTCGGCGCTCGGGGGTTCTCGTTTGCATTTCGCAAAATTAGAGAGCCCAGGGTCGGGTTTCGAAGGATGCCCGAGATATATCCCGTCTCCTCGCGTCTAATCGCAAGGAGGCTCGTTCTAATTGGGACGTCTCCGGAGGTCCTTGCGCGGTGCCGAAAGCGTCGTTAGGATGGGCGCCCGGAGATGGCTTTCGGCGATGAATAATGGATAGCGAGGACTTCTTCCCGCATCGACGTCGACTGTCCGGGTCGATCCGGCGGTTTCTATTCAAAAGACACAGTCCGGAATTGCGGATACAACGGGAACATTGTTATTTCCGGGTCTTCCTGCAGAACCCGGGCTTTTCCCTCGGGCACCTCGAGGATGTATTAAGTTGATGCACAAGTGATGATGTTTTTCTTACACGTAACGTAACGCGTAGAAAAAAAATAACGCCATTGCTTATGCATCGACCCGATACATCCCTCTCTCAATTTATGCGGTAAATTACAACACAATTTACAATTTACAATTAACCAAGCCTCGAGCTAAAGCCTATCTGGACCACGACCTCAGAAAAACATAAGTGCATACTTGAGATTCAAGTAAGACCGACTTCAACACCACCTCCACATCCTAAATTCTCGTATCATGCCCTCCTCGAGTGCGTTCGCGAGGATTACGAGATAAAAATGTAAGATTGGGTTCTCACCCTCCTAGGGATCAGCAGAAATAAAGATAAAACACGATAAAAAATAAAAAGAAGGCAGCCCCGATGAACCTTTCTGATCGATCTCCCCGTCTGGCCCGAAGTATCGCGATATTGGATCAATTAATTTATCGACGCCCACGTCTGGCGGCAACGAGTTAACAACAGTCGTATTTCTCGGCGATCCCGAGAGGACGATAAATAGAGAAGCTGAAAAATTAATCGATACCTCGAGAAATAGAATCTGCACAGGCAGAGGTTCCGGTGGATACGAATGGACGACTCCTTAGAGATACAATTAGTAACCGGAAAATTAAACCTTTTCTTCCTCCCTTTCATTCTTGCCACAGTTACAAGAATATCAAGGTAGCGATTGAATGCATACATCCTACATTCATGGTCCTAGCTAGAGCTCTTACAGATCTTCCATACGGTAAATTACACACCTCCCTGATCTCGACGGAATGGTCCATCTATAAACCATGTTCTTAGCGTAACAAAGAGAAACGACTCCCACATAATGGTATAGCTGCCTTATAGACCAGACCAGATCGAACAGAAACAAACATATTGCTTCACACAGACTGCACTTTGTCCGTATCAGATACGCATGCAAGAAGTAATACGTTTTTTCAGTCGGATCTGGTCAAGTGTGATCAGCTGTGAGGTTGCCGTACCATTAAGTGGTGGATATTTCTCAACGTTCATTGTTGCACGTTGCATCGTGCGACGTGCACGAGCATTACGTACTTCCTTAGGGCCTCCATAGCCACATATATTTATTTTCACGTTTTATATATACGGAATGACCCTTTCGTATCACCTTAAGGATTTTAACTCGAGCGTTGGGGCCACTAGCCTCAAAGTTGCGCGGCATCTAAGACTCCCCTCGAACTTCGCGGTGGAGGTTCGACGGAAGTAGCACAGCGTTCCTTTTTCGACGGATTCCGCGACGCTCGCAAAGACGTCTCCCTCGTCGAGTCGCCTAGGGAGTTTCTTTAAGGGCGAAAACCCCGGCGCAGATCTCCTGCGGCATCAACAAAACTGCGCGAACAAAACTGACCCCCGTCCCTTGCCGCGCTGGAAAAAGGCCCGTCCTCTCGCGGAGACGTTGCACTCGGTCGACGTCCGTCGGGACGTACTAACCGGGCTGAATAATTTGCATTCGGTCGCAAAAACCGCGACCCGACCACAGTGGAGCCTTTGATTGGGGCCGCCGCCTGCGTCCCGCGCCAAATACATTACGCGTAAAAGCGGGGCCGGGCGACGCCCCGTGAAAAGCCACGCTCGGCTAATTCCATTCGATTCCGCCCCCGCCAGGTAATCCCATCCAATTTGAATTTCCTGCTAATTGGTGGCCCCCGGCGAAAACAATTGTTTTCGAGGCTCGCCCCGGTCTCATTACCGGCCAAGTCGGCGTCCAAGGAGGACGTCGAATTCGCCAGGGCGGCCGTTTCCCGGTTCCGCGTTCCTCTGGAGGCCGGTGCTCTATATTCGGACCATTCGAACCATTCGGACCGATCGGACCATTCAAGCTACTCGAATTCCCGCGGCAAGAATGACGACTCGACGTGGCTTTTCTTTCCCCCCTGGCCCCGTAATTCTCGGTTTATTATTCCGGGGAATTAGGACGAGATCGGCGTTTCTTCCTCCGTGAAGTGTTCCAAGGTGAACTCGCTCTGGGATTTAAGGTGATATGAAAGGGTCATTCTATATACATGAAACGTCAGAATATTTATACCACTTTTCTCCAAACTGGGTGAATAATAAAATGTGGCGTTCTCGCCAAAGCGAGGCGCTGTTCCTTCGTATAGCCCTCCATAGCTATTCGCAATACAAGTAGATGACACCTGCTTAATGCTTAAGGCTAATGCGAGCTAAAAATTGTCTACATGAGAAATGTTTATATTATTTTATCTAAGCATAAATATTAATCGGCGTGACCGAGGGCGATTGCAGTTATCAGCTGCAGAAGCAGCCTCGCGTGAAAGACTTCTTTTGTTTAAGATACGACCCAGTGTGGAATTCCAGCATGAAATTTTCACGCCGCGAAGAAAAAAACGCTCCCATTAAGCGAACCGACGGTTCAAGGATTGTTTATGTTGGAAGCGCGGGTGAGACGCCACTATTTATGTACGCACATTCTTGCTTTAAGGGTATTTTTAAGTACGCGACGAAGACACGTGGCATATGCCATCGTTTTACATTTACGACCTACGTTATACCTAGCTCTCATTTTTCAGGGCGCTAATATAAATAAACAAAGCGATCCCTCACTCAAGAGGGCAATCCTAACTTCCTAAAAATCGATAGGCACCCCAACAATCGCAATCTCCGATAATAATTCCACCGCGATTATTCCGCGGATTTTCTCCCTGGGTAAACGACGCGATCTACCACGCATGCGCGTGAACGTCTCGATTTCATATCCATTCCATTGTTTTTCTAGTTTCCAGCTAATTTTCTTAATCTTCGAGATGTCGGTTTCAAGAGGAAAAATTTATAAGTACAGTAGACTCCCGTGTAACGCGAGTTTTAACAACGCGAATTTATATTTCCCTATAACGTGAGTTCTTACATCGCGAAATCGTATAACGCGGCAAACAACAAAACACATGCGCGTTACACGAGAAAAACTCTCATACGGCCCGATTTTCAGTAATGCGAGTACGTACAGCGCGTAACGTGTTAACCGCGTCATACGGGAGTCTACTGTCCCAGACCTAGAAGAAATTTTCGTTAATCCAAGAAAGTAACCTAGTGGCGGGTTCATCGGGAGAATCCACAGGCTCGAAACACAGGAGGAGCGCTCTCGGGGGATTTAAGGTTCGCCAGGCGACGGTGCGCATGCGCGCCGGCAGTCCACAATCGGTTTCCCGGGGTTCGATCTCGAACCGTCCGCGTGGCACATCTCTCGGCCGCGGGGCCCGAGACGCCCGACGCCCCCGTCGCGGCGTCGTCGCGCACTTCCTGGCCGGCACTTCGGTCGCGTGCACAGGAACGAGAGTCGTCGAAGGGCAAGAAGCCGCTCGCCGCGCGTCCCCGTCCGGCCGAAGGGCAGACCGGCGTTTGGCTCGCGCGAATCACTCTCGTCGATCGTCAGCTCTCGGGAGGGATGGCTCGGCCGATCTCGGCGGGGCTCGGCGACCCTCGGCTACCTTCGGTCCCGCTCGGGCCCCTTCGGCCGCGTGGGCGGAGTGCGACCGGTAGCGAAGAAAACGCGATTTCCCTCCAGGCTGGACGCGCACTACAGCTCGTCGGGTAATGCGGGCTCGTTATCCGCGGCGGTAACTCCGTAGTACGCGGCGGGGCCGGCGGGGCGCTCCGAGCGCGGTCACGTGACCGCCGGCGCGCACGCGCGGATGATATCGAAGCACCGCCGATTTAGCGGGGAAGCTGAACGTTAAAATACGAAAATTACGTATGTATTACAGGACATTATATCTATCCAACTCTGTCCTTACCCCTTGCAACTTGATCTTCCTCCGTGCAACGATATTTGACATATTTCTATTTCTTAGATCCGTGGTTTTAAACTTCGAAATTTTGCACGGTCAATTAACCATACGTGCGATATTGAAACTTTTTCGAAAACTCGAACTAAGTTATGAAACCGAACTCTTCCAAGGTGAAGCGTAAAACGCTTTTATTAGTAGTTGAAGCGCCGCATGAATTTATCGAGGTTGCCCGTTGCACTTCGCTTTGTCAAGGGCCCGAGAAAGTGCTCGAAGAAATGCGATGCGGATCTAGTTTCGAGAATTACGATCTCCGTTTATACGTGGGCAGTGGTACATTTATCGAGATGATCGGACGGTGCTTCTCTGTCTCTCGCGCGGTGCTTCGGCCGAGCTGATTTATTTATTTTTCGGACCTAATGACAGCACCTCGCCGAGATAAATGTCCGACGGCATCGAGAGATAGGGAGTATTTTCTTTTCGATCGGGTTTCGACCGAACGTCTTCTCTCGAGGACTCTTCTTAAGGGCGGCGTTCATTAAGGACATCGAGGATGATTAATCATTTTTTAATAATCCGGCAATTATTTAAATTTATATATACAGAAAAGGCTGCGTCACCGCCTGGCGATAGCACGAGCAAGAGGGCTTATCGGCAAAGAGTTAAAAGATTATAAATTATTAGAAGTTTCATCGAGCCGGATTTCTCTATTTGCGATTTGAATACTCGCTCTGCAAGGAGTGCAACGAGATTTGCGCATGTACGTTGACGTACTTGAATAATATGATCTCGCTCGGCCGGTTACGGACAGCGGGGAGAGTGTTTCAACATTTTTATGATCCGCTAATGCGACGAATAGTTCGAGTATTTTGCTGTTCACTTGTTAAGCGGTTGATAAATCGCGTACTGACTTTTGCAGGACTCTGTACTTCACTCGGCCGAGGGCGATCGCAATCGATTGAACGTTTCCGCTGGGAGTGGCGCAGCCCTATCCAGCACTGATTGGAGCGATTCTGCTGTCGTGATCTCAAATGCATCCAACATCTCATGTGCCGGGACATCCTCTTAAGGTAATGAACAAAGCAGTAAGGGGCGACGATACGAGAAAAGCCAATGGAATTGCTTTTGAAGACGGAAAATCAAGGAAGACCTGGAGACCTTCGAGCGCCTCCGCTCGAGTCCTGGAAAAATAGACCGGGAAAAATCATAAGGGAACTTGGATGAACTTCGAGAAGTGGAAGAGCTTGTTTCTAGCGATGGTGGAACCCCGTTGTGTGTAGGAACTCCTTGTTACCGACCTCGTGTGCGGAGATCTCGAGTTTTCGAAAAATATCCAAGAGACGAGATCCTACGTCTCGGAAATCTTCGGAACGATACCGATAATTTGCGAATTTTTCATCTTAAGCAGGTTCTTCGATATCTCGAAATGTTTCAGCGAGATCATTAGGAACCTCGAAAACGTTAAAATGGTCATTTGTGGAACGTCTTTTTTTTTTTAACAGCTCTGGTTTTTGTACAAATTTTGTTTGGTCCTCAAACTGGATTCCAAGTTCACACAGCCAATTTCGAGTCGAGGGTCACAGCTGTGACGGCGCAAAACGATCGTACGAAGAAATCCCTAATGTGGCGGTCCTTGGGGGATGAGAGCATTGTTGGGTATCTATCAATTGGCGCTTTTCGGCCGAAACTCATTCCACGGCGGGAAAGACACAGCTGCGGGGCTTATTTCGGCATCGAGCAGTCAATCAGTTCGATACCGAGCCGCAGAGTGAATCCCTCTAGGTGGGATGCCGGGCTGGACCGGGCCATAACCTCGCGGGGCGAACGTCAACTCTGACACGTCCCGTTCAATTACCGGCCACATAAACATAATGTAAATTTAGTCCCGCGCGGCTATGTATGGTCCTACAATGCCGATATATATATACGTACATATATACGCGGCTCATGTATAATGCAGGAGCCGGATCCATCGGCATTACGAATACGCACATTACAATGCTCGCTAAGTTGAGTTTGCGGCTTTCTGCCAATTTCGGGACTTCAACCGTGTCTCTCCGAGGAACATCCTGCCGGCAGGATTCGGACGCCATGGAAGACGGACCGAAGGATCCATCAGGAGATGGAGGTGGAGTCCTGGGACTCGATTCTCGAGTTCATACGATCAACTCTCGCATGCGGAATTGACGGTTTCGTACGAGACTTTCAGATAAAATTAGATGCAGGATGAATGCTAAAGAACGAAGATCTTCAAGCTTTGGATCAGGACGTAACGAGCCGATGCAAATCACGATACGATAAGCCAGTTACGGGGCATGACCGATAATTGACAATGCAAAAGGCTACTGTTTTCGGTAAAGTATTCCTCGCGAGATGGCTTCCACCCGGTTAGTTGGAAGTGCCCCACGCAACGAGTCTTGGGAACTCGTAATGAGATCGAGTAGGCGATGGGGGTAGATTTATGAGTAGATTTACTACCCTGGTAGATCCAGTCGTCAAACTCCCGTGAATCGAGTTTGAAACGAGGAAGTCCAGAATAATGGGACAATGGCGAGGAGGCCGACTCGATCTCTTGGAGCGCGACGGCATGGGCCTTGAACAATCGACACGCTTGAGATGAGATCGATTCACCGAAACAATTATGTTGTACATAGGATGTACTAAGCTTTTACCATAGACGATTCCGTTAACATATTCCGCGTAAGGCGGAGTGACCTCGCGAATGCGTCTCTTAGGGGTAATATCCGATAGGCAGTTCCCTCGGAAATCCATGAAAACGCAATTTCCTTCTTTAACAGCCGATTGCCTTCGATTTCATATCGTACCCAACAATGCGATTAGCAAGTAACGTGACAGTGTTTCGGTGATTTCCAGCTGATTTTCCCATAACTTCGAGCGTTAAAATCCATGATTTCCTGAATGAATATCCCCTCGGTAATATCCATAGAATCTCCGCAAAACCGGGATGCGATTATCTACTTGGTCGATTCATTAAGGAATACATAAATATGGCCGGTGCGTTCAATTTGGAGGTTTCTGCAATTTGCAGGATTTCCTCGCCACGTCCCCTTGACCGTCGGAATTGGACACTCCAAGTGGAATGGATTCTCGAGAACTCGTAACGGGTCCGAGAAGGGATTTATGGATGGATTTCTGGCCTTGGTCGTGAAATTCCTCCGCCAATCGCGAAGCGGGATATCCAGGAAAATTGGACACCGGTAGGCGAGGGTGTCCCCAAGTTCGATAGCACGCAACCCGATCGATCGGCACGAGCTTTTCTGCGTATGTACTCTGCGAATTTGCGAGATTTCTCCACCGGTTCATATACCCCATTATCTATTTGTGTCCAAGGTTATTACTCCGCCAACCGCTCGCATTCGCGTGATTCACGTGCGGGACATAAACGTCTCTGGTAATGGATTTATGGCATTTCTTTGCACACTCGAGGAATGAAACGATAGTCCGCCGTAAGTCTCGCGTAGATAAAGAAGGGCATTCCTCTAATTATAAGTCGAGTTTGCAATTTCTCGCCCTTTTTGTATCGAAGAATAGAAACATCGATACAAATGGTGACATAATGACCTGATGTAACTAATATACCGCAGGATAGTAAACTAGAAAAAACGTAATCGTGCAACGTTTGACGAGAGGTTGTAAGCATATTTGCTAATATTTCTCACGGGACGCCATAACGATCGGTGTCGAAGATGTCTCGTTTATAAAACTTTCTCCGGAACTATGTGCATTGAGTCGTTTCAAAGCTTACAACATGAACATAGAGGCAATAAGGAAGGTCTTGACAGTCATGAAATTTCAATTTTTTACAAATTTGTTTATATAAATTCTGAAAATTTTGCATAAAAAATGAAATTTCATGAGGGTCGGGGCCTTCCTTTATGGCCTCCATATTCACATTGTCAAGTTTCAAACGATTTGGCACACCTAGCTCGTAGAAAAGCTTCACAAACGACCGATTCCTCAGATGCCACTTTCACATCCCCTTAACACCAATTTGAACGTTGTTCGCCGCGAACAGTCGGCAAAGAAACACAACTCGGTTTGCCTAAACGCGCTCCGGCCGCCGTGGAACTCCAAAAGTCAACAGAACTCGACATTCTCGGATTCCGGCATTTCATGCCGACCCACGTATCCTCGTATTTTCGTGGCGCTTGACTTAATCCCTTAGCTTTATCAAGCGAGCCCGTCACCGAGCAAGCAGCTTTATTCGGGCCTGGATGAATCGGGTCCCCGTGGCCCTCCACCATTTATGGGGGAGCGTTGAACTTAAAACGTGATCCGGCACATATTTGGATGTCGGAACCAACGAAATTTAACGCACGGCTGGACCCAGGGGTCGGTACGGAAGTGGATTCGTAAGTGGCTATTTCCGTTCGAAGTTTTAATTCGAATTACCTCGAACTTCCCCACCGTGAAATGCTCGATAACTTCGTCGTCGGCGAGCGGCGCGGCTCGACTCTATCTGTGAATGAATCTCTTGAAAAAAAAAAGAGAAATAAACTGGGAAAAATGGAAAATCAAGCAATTCGAAGCCGGCACTCAGGGACCAGGAATAACATCACGAGGAGACGTTTGCCCCGATGTTTCCAGCATTCATTCCGGGTCCATTCCCCTCTTGCGAGGACTCGAAACGTCTGGGGCGTTGTAATTACCCGACCCCGGAAAATTGCGTTTATATTGAAGGTGGATTTTTGTTCCTCCTAGCCACGTTATCCCGATACTCTAAATATATACTCTAAACGATGCAATTGACAGCAGGAGAGCCAGGATAATTTTCAATCCTTTCGCTACGAGAGCGTCATCGCTGAAGGAACACTGACGAAAATGACAAAAAAAGCTGGTCAAAATTATTGGAGGACTTCGAAGCGACATTTTTGTATCCTAATATCATATTTCGGCGGGTTTAGCTTGAATTTTAAATCATAGAGTTCGATAGGGAAAATTGAACAATTGAAAAGATGTGTTAATGAAGAGAACCAGCGAAGTTTTGTACTTGACATCCTTCGGTTTGTTGGTATAAAAAAGGAATTGCATTTTTCTATATCACCTGCGCCGCAAAAAATCCGACCCCACGGAATGTGCTCTCGATCCTGACAGGATAATTCCCCTAAAATACCGGCCGCGGTGTTCATCCAACTCCTCGGGATCACGGGGTGCCCGCCGCGAGTTTGCTCAGTAATTACCCAATTAGTAGCTCACAGCTAATTGACTGATTAAGTACCTACTCGTTGAGGGCTAGATTGGTACTGATGCCGGTGTCGAGCGCATCTCTGCTGTCGGGAATGTTCGGCTTAACTGAAATCTATTTCTAGAGTATCCGATATGTCGCTTGATGATTTTTCTAGGGATTAATTCCTAGGACTTAGGGGAAATAATGGAAGAACGCGGAAGATGGTTCTCCTAGAGCCATATCGAAATTGCTGATATGCGATCACTATGGAGAAAAGTTTCATGAACGAGAACTCTTACGCCACTTTGACATCACCTTAAAGGGGGCGTCTCTAAATCGAGAGGAGATTTCGGGCGACGTCGGCGTCTCGTCACTTACGATGAACCGTTCCAAAGGTAATCCTCGTGGCCTGGGGCAATAATTCGAAAGGGTGTGTCCGACTTTGCACATCCCGCTGAATTGTCTGTGCAATCGTTCACTCGGACTGACCGAACTCGTGGCCGGCGAGACGATGAAGTACTGGAACATTCTCTGATTGGACTAGCCGGGCTCTCCCCTGCTTTGCATACCTAACTACACAGTTCAGGGACGATCGCATCGGTTTACTTGGTTAGCTTTAATTTCAAATTTAAGCTAAAATCACAGAATTCCCCAGGTTTGCTCCATTTTAAGATTCCACTTACATCCCGAGTCGACGGTTTTTACCTCGCAAGTCTCATGAATGTGCACGAGGATTTCAAGTATGGTACTAGAATTTAAGGTGATACGAAAGTGGGATCTGAGAGATGCGAAGTTTGAAATGAATCGGTATACCCGGTTCGGAGAGAAGTTTCACGAACGAGACCTCTTTGACGCCACTTTCGTATCATCTCAACGGATTTGTGTTTGCATTTGCATTTCACTGTTCCGAAAATTTCCTTCCGTGTACCGTTTAGCCTTTCTGGGGTAGATTCCAGGGAAATCTTCGTAGCATTCCTTCCGGTAGGTTGCACAAAAGAGCTTTGTTATCAGTCGCAATGTTGGTTCCACAAGGGGCTCGCGTCTTTGGAGGATCTTTCAGTAAATGGAAGGAATCGGGGGAAGAAACGGAGATGCCTCGGAAAAATAAAGGTGCCTACTGGACAAACAAAAGGAGCCGCGGATATCCCTGCTGCCAGTGATATAACGGGCTATCTCTTGGATGAGATCTTCGAAATAATACCGATGTTTGCTCTTACTCGGCTGGAGAAGGTGGAAAATTAGAGCATGGAGGCTCAGGGCGAAAGCTGCTTGCTCGTTGCACGAACACGGGAATAAGCTCCATATCTGAGACGTTCATGTAAATACATATCGGAAATCGATGAGACGAGGCGGGGAGCAATTTTCTTTTTTTCTTTACGCCAGTCGAGATCGAACGGAACGTCACTTAAATTTTTACCGGCCCCGTGAATTCTGAACGATAACGGAAAAGAAGGTGTCGCCTATAATTTATCGTATCGCGACTCATAATTAATATGCCGCGAGTGTCCGTACAGATGCATTTTAAAGTTAAATCGCCCCTCGCCCATGAATGATGTATTGTCTAGAACTTTAGTCATTATCCCGAAACTTCGCGATTTTCGAGTCGTGTTTCGGCCGGTTGCAATTTCGGAGGATTTTTAATTATCGGAAATTTGTTGAGCGAAAATGCGTGGAATGCCGCGGTGAGCGAGGCGAATGCGTCAGGTATATATTTCTGATATTCCGACAGGGATTTTTATTGGAATTGCGCGCGAATAGTCTGCACGGAGAGGTGTAACCGAGTTTATGAGAAATATGGTTTCGGCCAACGAATTAAATGCCTCCTGCCGAGCGTTTTGTTTTTTCACCTGCGGTTTACATGGTATTCCAACCCGTGGAGAATCACTCCACAGGTACTAATAAAGGAAAATACACGTGCGAATTATTCTTGCAGATAAGCTACTAACAGGGAGATGAAATTATTGTCCGTCGTCTCGAGATGTTGTTCCAAGTTTACCAACTGCAAAAAGTTGAACATTTTTTAACGAATCCGCGTTAAACAGGCGCGGTGCTAGGAAGTTGGGATAAATACAAATAATCTCGATTCTCGAGGAGGCAATCAGTTACCGAAGTAGTCTACTTCCTCGGCATCGGGGAAAGAAAGAAGAGGGCGAGGAAGAAGCAGGGCACGTGGAATTAATAATCACTCTAGACTGTCAGTGAAGAGGTACCGAACGAATGGCGGACCCAGGTGGTCTTCCGAGGGGAAATACCATTTTCGCTTTAATTAAAATGAAGATTCCTGCCTCTTAGCCGTAAAAAGTTTCGCGAGAGACTGACGAGGATTTATAATTAACTTAAATTAATGGCGAACGCGAGGCCCCACGGAAAGCTCTACAAGACTTTTGATTGTTTTATCGATGGAACTTCCTCGAGCCCGAAGAGTGTAATCATTTTTTCACGATCGAAATCGTTCCACTTCCCGCCAGGCTCGGGTCCATTTTTCGAAATTAACCCTTCGCTTCTTAAATTCGGCCCTACGGAACGTGGTTCATCGGTATTTCAATAATTTCGGCGGAAGGTTGATCAAGGAATTTAATAAACGAAGGGAACCGGGTAAACAGATCCTGATTGACGGTGTTAACTTTCCCTGCAAATTGTTTTATTCTCTATGCTCCCCCCTATGGATAGGAATCGATGCGAGGTGACGGAAGTAAAAAGAGAAGATCTTACGCCCATCATCGTACTCGAAAGTGTTCGACATATAGAATCACTTTCCCAGTGCGGTCCTTTTTTACATCGAAAGAGCTCCACATCCAAACATCCCGGCATCAATAAAATGCTAATGCGGCGACCAACAGCGTCGTTGAAGGGATTCCGTGTACAAACTATTAAACAGCCACTAGAGGGGCACCAGGGTGGGTCAAAATTTGGTAGCTACCTCGAAGAACATGCCCTTTAAGACCGTGTAGGAATCATTATGCAGGGGAGTGTTCCGGCCAGCTCCCTGGTAAATCCCCCTCAGTGATCGGGGTGTAATCGTAAATTCGCTCCTCGAAATGGGCGCACTTAGCTGTTGCGCGAAAAAGCCCGAGATGCGTGCCGCCCACGTTGCCCTCGTTAAACACGGCTTTGCGTTCGCAGGTAGCCAGGGAATCGTTTCTTCTCCTGTTTGTCGGTCCATCTCGCAATCCTGCAAATCCTCGTTTCGTTACAGCGCCGATCGCGACGAGATACGTCGCCGGTGTCGCCTTCGGATTTGCGTCACTCCGGCCGATCGCCGCGACATTTAGTCCCGGAAATACAGGCGATACGAAAGATCGTAGCATTTAGATAGACCGGCTTGGGCCACATGAATATGTAATGCGGCTTTACGAATGGGCGACTCTGCCGAGATCTAAGGGTTCAGAGATCGTGAGATTCGGTCCACGGAGCGCGCTCAAAGCTTTCCTTCGAGGCTGCTGCACGTGGGAAGCTTTCAGGGATCCGACATTGAATTTCAACGTGTCGGTTATGTCTGATCAGCGATAAGAATGATCTCCTAAACGCCTAAGCAATGAATACATTTATGGTGGACTATAATTGATTAGAGATATTTAATTTTTTTCCGCACTCATCAAAAGCGACTTTCTCATATAGCGTCCAAAGTGTGCTATGCAGCTGAATTAATTAATTAAGTACCTACTCGCAAATAAATAATTTGTAGTCGTGATAAAACAATTTTTCTTGCTTCTGCAAATGTAAATACCTGAAAAGTGTCGTACAGTTTTGTGGATTTAAATTACGTGCAATTGAATTATGAATTAAAAGGGAGTGCTGTGCATTGTCAAGCTTAACTCGAAATCTCTTGGTGTTCAAGCTACGATTTCTATTTCACGTGCATCTGAAATTTCCGAGCTGTTCTTCAAAGATGCTTCAACGTGGAACAAAACGCTTCCTGCAAGATATGGAACACGAAACGTTGACGGTACAATAGGAGCTTTTGAATAATATTTCACGGGAAGCATTTAGTGCCAACTGGTGCGGCTCGGTTAAGAAATGGCGTCTATTCGCCGAGAAATCCTGAGAAATTGCGTACAGCTACTTTGGAACGATCTATTATTTCTGCGCTTAATCCGGAATTCCGTCCTACCCGATTAAACAAAATGGTTATTCATGGAAGAGGAAACTCCTTGAAAGGCGTCTATTTTCTCCAGAATCCAAAGAAATTACGTGATATCTGGACCGATAGGACGCACCTTGCCTTCGGGACGATTCCAAATAGCCACAATTCCGAATTGTGACTACGGCAGTCGATAGAGAGGGTGGACGTTCCCTTCGGGGCACCAAGTCGTTCCGACAAATGGGACGCCGTGGCGATAGAGAAAATTGTACCAACAATGATAACGCAATAGAGGCCGGCTCCTGATAGCGAGCCCCTCGGAAACGATCTTAACAAGCCCTTGGACCAACGGAAGCTCCTAAAAAATCCCAAGCTTGGCCGAGGTATTTTCTGAAATTATCCATCTGCAGTCAATCGGACGATTTTGTTCAATGAAGAAATTTCGTCCCTGCGCGTAGATCTCTTTCGATGATCAAGAACTCATTAAGTTACAAAATCAATGACCAAGCTTCGTTTCTCCTTTTTCGCTGATCCAAACATCATTATGTTACGGAATCTATTGACCAAATATCGTCCCCACGCGTAGACTTTTTTCGACAATCAGAAATTCATCGAGTAACAGGCCCAGCCCCGATATCGCGCTCGGGAGGACTACGCAGCGTGCAGGAGCAATTTGCCTCCACGTTCCGGATCCGATAACGGGCGGATAACAGGCAGGGCGAAAAATCAGCGGCAAAGGGTACTCACGTTGGCCGTGTCGTCGAGTTTCCGCTTCCACGCATCGCTCCGCTCGATCAGGGCATTCCACTGTTCGGAGAGCTTGTTCACTTCCCTGCGGATGCTGCGCGTTAATTCCCTGGCCTGCTCCTCGGCGCTCCTGTAGCCGCGAGAATCGCCGTCCAGCTCTCTGCCGGCTGAAATTGGAAGAAACGAAACGATCAGGGGCATTCGATCGGGCCAGATCGATCGGATTCGATCGAATCGGAGCGGCGAGCGAGGACGATTCGCCGGAACAATGCGGCAGGAATTCCTGGCCGGGCCGACTTTATGGACCCTCGGCCCTCGATTAACGATCGATCGGCTATCGATCTCGCCGGCGGATCCCGTAATCGCGAACAGGCCGTGAAACGAGCGAGTCGCGGCGACAAATGAATTTTTTCTGGCCTTCCCGAGCCCAGAGGAGCCGGGATGAATCGCATTGATGGCTGCCTCGTTCCCAAACGTAAATCAACGTAACGGGTCCTGATAGGGTGGGGCGTGGGCGTTATCAATGCTAAACATGCACGTAAAAACCGGCACACGTGGTACGATCCGTGATTCATAGGACAATTAATTCACCGTGATAGGTCGGTCGACTGCTACCAGCGTATACGGCCCGAAACGCTGAACCCGTTACACTTGTTCTGGATTTATGTCGTCGAAAGGTGCTGCCCGGCCTGGGGAGATCGATCCCGATACCGGGGGCAGGAAAAACTGAGAAAAGGGCTCGGGATGAAATTTCACGGGTGTTACCAGCGACCCGCCTCGAGAGATATCTCTTTTTCTGCCCCTACGTCCTCGCCCGCCATTTTTCATGCTATCGAGATAAATTCATCACGTTTTACGCAGGCCCGTTCGACACTTGTTGAGGGGAAATTATTTAACCACGGTATCGCTTCGACGATCTTGCTCGATGGATTAATTTGTGCCGTCCTCTGAACACTTGGTAGACCTTGGTACATTTAGAAGACTTTTTAATCTAACGTTCTTTAATTTTTCAACGTAGTCTGTACACTTGGAATACCTGCACTACATTTAGGAGTTCGGGTAACCGCGAGGCAAGGAAGTTTCAATAATTTGCGGATCGAGTGAAATCCACCAGGTCGAGTTCCCCGTTCGGAAAGTCGTCCATTGAATGCTCGGCGTTTCGTTCACAGGTCACGTACAGGAACGTCTCTCCTCGATCGAGTTTTCGCGAGAGCGTATGATGTCTCGGTGACTCGACATTCGTGGGTGCCGTGTTCGTTTACGGGGCTAACTCGCTCACGTTGCCAGTCATTTTTCCCGCACGACGTGCGATATTCCTGCTTGCGAATCAATATCGATTCAAAGGAATCCCGCTGGAATTTATCGACGATTGGACGGCAGGATGTACAGTTTGACCTAAACACGATTTACGGTAGGGTCGTCGAACAAAAATGAGACTAGATGTCAAGTAACGTTGGAAATTATGCGTATTTATTATCTATTCTTATAAATGGAGCTCTGCAAAATTAACTTCTATTTTTTGAGATTTTAATGATGTAACGATAAAATGCAGTAATGATAAAAATATCGCAAGCCGTTCAAATTTCTCCCGAAGATTGCGTCGATATGAGAGACGCAGTTTTACGTAAATATACGCGGCAGTAAAGCTACGCTTCCGTCGATTTTTTTTTTAGGCTGGAAAATAAAGCTTTGGAAAATTAGCATCCACTTTTTGAAACAAAAAGTCGCGCGTACAGGTAATTTGATTTGCCTTTTGTACAGTTTGACCCTCGCGTTTGAGGGCAACGCCACTCGCACCCTGAAGAAAGGCAACCAGACCGCAACGAGGAAACCTGGCTGCTCGCATTCAGGGTTGCCATGAAAGCCACTTGCACGAGGCTCATAATTTACGCTCGGTCTAGTAACAATTAAGACTCTTTGTTGCTACCTTTTTACGGCTGTTTCCATAGAGCCGGCGACTTATTAGGCGGCTTTTGATGTCCGCCTCGAAAAAGGAACAGGATTTGCGGATGCTCGTGCCATTTTTTAACCATGATTTTACCAGGCTTCCTCTCCAGAATTGTGAATTAAAGTATACAATTTTAATTACAAATGCATTAACGAGACTAATCGCGCGAGTTTCTTCGCAAGAAATGATATCCAAATTAATTTAATACTTAATTTTTGGCGACTCTTTCAAAGCTATTTATATCTCTTAAAGTTATTATCCGACAATGAAATGTGAATTTCTTTTCTCATTAATTGCATAGAAATTGTCTATGAGTTCTGTAACCGTTCCAAAAAATGCAAACGCCCGTGAAAATATTAAAACATCTCGATGATGTGTTCTACGTAAATTTTGCGGTGCAGTCAAAGGATTCAATGAAGTCGATTTTTTTGATTAAAAATGCGTCACATATGATAACGCTAATGCACGTCCTTTTCAATTAGAGATATACAATAGATTTTGAAGTAACGTCGAAATCCCCATCTCTTTCCCGAGCCAAACGCATTCATTCGATTGGACAAACTGGACGTTATTCTTGGTCAAAGGTGCTCGGCTCAATTGGAAACCTCGAGGACAGTGAAACGTCTCTAGCGCTCTGTCCTATTTAATGGACGAGTGGACCTCTGAAGACTCCCAGAAGAGCAAGTTTAAAAATCCGCGGATTTACCTCGTTGACTCGATTGAATTACGCCCGTGTAAAAAGGGACAGGTTTTTCGATAGTTTTCTCCATTATTCACCGCGGGCTTCCGAACGGGCGGAGGGTGCTCTCGTTCTTGATAATTTTTCACGTTAATTAAACGCTCGGTTGGTAACCGTTCGAAGAGTCCCAAGTTTTTTAGTTCGATCCTCCTTTTTTCGCGCTCGTTCTCTCCCTATCCCACTCGCGGAGTCTCTTGGATCCTTCTTTTCCACGTAGGTCATTTATTATTGTCATCCTTTTTCCGGAGGTGTTTCAGCAGTCCCAGGAAAGTTCCTCGATGCGACCAGCCTGAATATTTCATTCGCGTATTATCGCAACCTCGAGGCTGATATTTGAAAAAGGAGTGAAGTACCCCGTTAAAAATATCTTTTAATTTAAAGGGGGAAATAGGACAAAACGAAGACTTAGATTGTGCAGGCTCAAAGTAGGTCTAAAATTTCAGCTCGGGTAACAGACTCGAGATCCAACAACTACAGGCAATAAAAATGGCAGACATTTCCATTTCCTCCATTCGCGGATTTAAATCAGGATTTAATTCCTACCAAGTTAGACGTACAAAGTCGAAACTTGATGTTGAAGGGTCGAATAGGACCGAAGGAGAGCTTAGTTAAGTCGCGCAGGTTTCAAAGTAGGTCTAAAATTTGAACTCGGGTACAGGCCGAGAGGGATTCCGCCGGCGGGGAACATTAATCTTGCAGCTCGCTAGCGCATGTAAGGACTCTTTATCCTGCAGACCCCACGATCCTGGATCGGCCCGGAAGCCTGTCCTCCTTTTTAACGACCCGGCCTCGACAAAAGTTCCCCCGACTTGGCCGAGTGAATCAATCTTATTACGAAACGCTCCTAGCCAAGCCGAGTTGTGGTAGGTCGGAGTGCAATCCCAGGGGAAGCGAAAACTTCGAATTAGCGACAGAACTTACTCGGGTCCGGGTCCTGGGGGAGACCAGAGAAAGCTGTGCTTTCACTTGGTCAACTGCTCCGTCTCCGCCTTTTGAAACTAATTTTCTAATGATATCAGGATCCAAGATCAGGATCGCCGACTTACTTGCTCCAAAAGTCACTCTTCACTGTTGAACATGTTTCGATATTTCTGGGACCAAAACCAAAAACGGTACTCGGAATGAAAACCGAATAAATGTACAATACGTTTCTACGATGGGATTCGTGCAAGAATTATTTCGATTACCGCGAATAATGAATTTCATCCAGAAAGTGAATTTTTCGCTCCGAGTAGATTTAAATATACAGGTTGACTCAATTTGTAGAAGTGTGATTTAATCGAGTTTGCAAGCACAGATTTCCAAGCTCGATCTTGGAATTTTCATGGGTCCAGTCGATTATTAAAGGGAACGGGAAACTCGGAACGTTTGACTATTCCCGAGCTTCCCAATTGAATCATGCTTTTCCGCCGAAGAATAATATCGTCCACATCAAATCCAACGAAAGCTCAGCTCTCGCCGACCCGCTTGAGAACGAGCTTCAGAAACGAGACGTTCGATTTATCGATAACTCGGATGAACTTGGTCTGGAGCCTGTTCTGCGAGGGGAGCCTTACGAAAAGAGATTGCTTCTGTTCTACTGGATATTTTAAGAAATCGAGGAGATATCTCAGGATCCGTTTTCGTAGATTTCACCAGGGAGAAAAATGAACCGAAGTGTTCGGAATCCCACTTCAAAGGATGCGCGTCAAAGGACGGATTTTGTTGCGATTTCCTTACGTGATTCTGCACGGAAAATTGCACCTCGGGTGTGTAATCATTTTTCGATGTAATATTTTCTAGGAAAAAGGTGAGGATTTTTAGATACCAACATGAATGCCTTCTCTAAGGATATGAACCTTTAGAAACGTTGATAAAATGTATCCACTTTTAATTGTAGTGTAGGCATCACGGGAAGACATTCGTGTTTATCAATGCTCTGTGAAGGATTTTATAAAAAAATCCTTTTCGTTTCTTTTACACGTACCTTCGGAGTCAGAAGTGTCGGAGAGTGGAGGTTCGTTGGCAATGTATTGCCGGCCGCTGAGTAAATTGCTCTCGATGACTGGTCTTTTGTCCTCGAGTTGTCTTCTGAAGCCACGATGATCATCCTGAAAGAAAGCCGAACATGAGTGAATGCAAAAAATAATAAGAACCAACATGAGCGGAAAAGAACGCTCCTTCGGTTAAGTCAATATATAATAAACAAAGGACCTCTCTGGTGTTGAAAGTATTTGTACGCCAAATTAATTTTTTTCGATCAACTCTTTTCTTTCCAAGTGCCTCGAGAAAGTCCCAACAGAATCGACTTGCCGAATCTTCGACACAATCGAGTCGAGCACAGTCTGGAGTAAGCCAGATCGCGACTAAATGAAAATTTTGAAGAGTCGTGCCAAGTGGCCTCATTAATTTATGAAGATGCCCGTCTGCATACTCGGTACCGGGACTGCGTGCATCCGTAATTAAATTTGGCGAAGCAGCAGCGCAAGAAAAGTAGTGGGTTGCAAAATTTAAGAGGGCGAAAAGCACTCTCAAACGTTACATGCCCCACGACGGTACGTCCTAACAAGATTATCTCATCTTTCAGGGGTCCAGATGAGGAGACGGTTTCAAACTCTCTCAACGTTCCGTGTACGTATGTTAAACTAATTTTAACAACAACTTCCGCCCACGCCTCTGCACTCCGGGTTCGTCCAGGGATTTGCGTTATCGGGCTCCTATAGATTTCTCGCGAAATTTGGAATGGAAATTGCGACATCGGGAACAACAGCGTTACCGCTATTGGACGGCATAATAAATCTTCATTTCATAACCAGTACTCGTCATAATTGTCATATACGAGGGGTACATGGGGAGAGTTCCATATCTCTCATTAGCATTACACTCTTCGTACACGCTCGATAGTCGGCTAAGTATTTAAATAGATTCAGGAGGGAAAATTCGGTCGGACGGAGCATTAAATTCGCTTCATGCGCCATTTACGACGGTTAATCCATCGGCCGGTACTCGCAAAGTGGCAGAGATTTGTTAAGGAAATGGAGAAATATTAGGCTCAGGAATAAGTTCCCGCCGTTTTTTACGTAACCTAACGTAATTAAAACGGCGGGTATTTATTCCTTATCCTAGGTACTTCAACGTTAAGATGATGTTGAAAGCCCCCTTAAGTCACTTCACTCGAACAAGATACTTTAAACGATTCGGTGCGCCCAATGTGGACAAAAGTTTCATAAACGATCGGTCCCTTAAATGCCGCTTTCACGTCGCCTTGTAGTGATTTATTAGACGAATCATCTTTCCGCGTTTTCTGCACTTTCCGTATCGGTTTCCAGAGCTTGAAGAGCATCGTTTTTCGAGGGAGGAAAAAGGTTCTTCGAGGTGACGGCAGTGCTTGATAGGAATCGCCGGATCCCTCGGGACCATCGAGAACGGAAATTGATTTCGACGCTTAAACGCCAACGACGGTCTCAAGAGTCTGACTTGATTTGTTACTCCCGATTCGCCACTTCGCTCTCTATCGGATCTCGTCTCCAGACATTTGCACGGGAACCGAATCCTTATGACGAATAATCTCGCTCCTTCCTCCTCTTCGGGGACGGATTTAATTCCAGAACAACCACGAAGAGACGCTCTTCGCACTCGGGGGTAAAACACCGAATTTCGTGACGAGTTGGATTGGATCTCACACGTTTCGAAGTCATTCTCTCGGGGAGTTTGTAAACTTGCGAGGTGTCGATTAAGTCGATTATACAAAGTTTCAAAACTGAAACTTCCTCATGAACTGGATAACGCGGAAGGGCGCGCCTTGATATAAAATTATTTCATAACTTGTCTAAGTCAATCTTCGTCGTCGACGGCATGAAAATTTCGGAAAGTAAATTATGAAAATTCTAGGGCTCTAATATTAACAATTTTAGTTAACTTTGAAACCGTCCCATGAAATTTTAATTCCATATAACGTCATGGGACTTTGACGTCACATGTCCGTAATATCAGTTTTTTCTTGGCTTGAAATAAATAATTTGGGTACGGAGGGTTAAATAACCTCGGCAATACGGTACTGAGAATAAAGTTTTTCTTTGCATCTTGGAGTGCACTTCCGCAGGAACACTTCCAGCCGTCAAAAGGCAAAGCTGACGTTTCCGTCGAATATTCCGATTCCTTTCGAATCTAATTCGGGTACGTGTCGCGAGGGTGAAGCAACCCACGTCGAAGTTTCCCTAGACCTGGTATCATAAGCGTGACACTCTTGCCAAGTGGTATCATATCAGGACGACAAGTATCTCCCATCGAGTTGCCCCAAATCTGAAAATTACCTTGAATTCCGTGACACCTTCGCGATGAAAAACACCGGTCTACAGGTAGAAGAGATCGGGTACAGTTGCAACAATTTCTTTTCTGGCCCTGCTTGAAAATATTCCAGCAAAGAAAATGTACTACAGTCACAAGAAATAAGATTTACTTCGTAACAAGTTTATCGAAAAAATTATTCAAGTTTCAGCGGCAACAGGTAAAGAATACGTGACGCATATAAAAATAATGAAAATATAAATTCTCTAAAACAAAACAAATAAACTTTTGTTTCACTAACAACTTCCAGATGAACGGAAATTAAGAAATTCATAGAACAGGAAATATTAACCATGATTTATGCATTTCGAGTCTCCACGATTTACGAGGTAAAGATATAAATTCCCTAAATTATGGGAACGCGTTTCACGATCCCACAATTTACAGCCATTATTGAATATACAAATCCACATACCCGTGTCCAGTGTTACCAGTTTTTAACATACATATCCGACATACTTATACCCGAAGTCACAATTTTACCGTGTTACAATTATACCCGATGTCCCCTCCATAAATCATATTCGCTGCCAAACAACTCTCGCTCGGAACATTCTTTTTCCCACCCAATTGCATTTCAGCCTCGATTCAATTCCAGTCGTGCCCACGAAATCGATCCCGAAGATCTCGATCCACGCTTTGTCAAATTTCGATAGCCGCTTGTCAGCGGCCGTTTACTAAATCATCGGCCCAACACGTTCACGTGTGCGTACATTCGCGTTCACCTAGGACACGGTATGTTTCAATTATGCGGTGTTACGTGCTACGCGTAACGGATAATGCATCCGATATGCCGTGACCGTTTTCCGAAATTCACCCCCGCGGACCGTCATTAAATACGATTAGCTCCAGCTAGTTCATCGCCGTCTGAGGAAGCGTTACTCGATCTTCTGCTATTAAATATTTTATATCTTTGTCTTATCATTAAATTGCCGAGATATTACAACACTGGGAGACGTCGACAATTCCGAAATGCCGTCCATAAATGATCAATCATTACTATTTTTATTCGCTAAAAAGGACATGACCTGTACTGGGAAAAAATGTCTTTGATTTCTAAAGGATGTTCTCTGAACATATATCATTTGATAGAATTGCAACTATTTTTGCCGTTATTACTGCGGTGAGTGGAAACCTTTATCAGGAATACCGCCCTATATTAGAAGTGCAAAGGAATTTTCTTTTGCGTGGAAAGTGTACTTTACGAGCCCTGGTGTCAGATCAGCTGATCGTCACGTCCTACCCCAACATCATCTCGGCAGTCCCGAATGAGAACCAGCTCCGAATCTGGTTGTTCGTCTTATCGAACACCCAACACCAGGCCAGGTTATCGGCAAACGAGGGATGCGTGAGTCCGACCTACACGCGCTAATCAGGATTAGGACGATCATTGTCCTTTGTCATCGGGAGGTCTATACGTCACGGGGCGCAGCTCCTGCAGATACTGCACCTCGTTTTGCGAACAAGCACCCTTTGTCACCGGCACCCGGTCTTTGGATCGTCGCTCGGGAAACGTTGTTATCAAATTATTGTTCGCGCCAGAGGTACCAGGGTGAGCTTCGGTGCAAGCTGCATTATGCGCGAGCAGCGATCGATGGTGAAAGCTCGCCCGAGGAAGTCTTCTTCAGTTTCCATTCTCGACTTAAGGTGTTGCGAAAGGGGCATCATCCGAGGGGTCTCGTCTCGTTTATCAACTTTTCCTCCGAATTAGTTTTATCAAATCGTTTAAAGTGTAACCTCGTGAATATGGCCCAAGAAAGGTTCTGGCATCTATGAAATTTCCGATTTTAAATTTCTTTATACAAGATTTCGTAATTTTTCTTTAGAAAATATGGAATTATTTGGCTGTCAAGACCTTCCTTAGGGCCTTCACATTTACACGGTGAAATTTCACACGGTTCGGTACATCCAGTTCAGAGAAAAGTTTCATGAACGATTGACTCTTCAGATGCTACTTTCACATCCCCTTAATCGAGAGTCTTCGCTTCCGTTTCCTGTCCCGCGAGTTAAACGAAAATTCGCCAGAGAAACTTTAAACGACGTAATTCAAAGCGAGATGTATTAATTAACGATTTTTCCGAGAAAGTTCCCCGGCGTATTAACATATAAAGTGGAAAAAATTGAAATGATCCGCGGGAGTTAAGGTGCCAACTCGGTCGGATCGATCTCAGGACTCGATTTCTTTAAGCTGCGAAAGAAAGTTTAATTACATCTCGTGAAGGCTTTAAATTCGGTCGGGTTTTTATTTAATCAGTTAGACTCCTCCCGTTTTTTATCTGGTTTATTTAACGTTCAAGAGAATCTCGACGGGCGCTTTGAGGTTGACCCTGAAGGGTTGATCAATTCGCTGCTAAATTTATCCGCCAGTTAATCAAACGCCCTCAGAAGGTAATTCTGATATAGTGGGCTTCCCATTAACCCAAGATGGACTTATCATCCGGTAGTTAACTCGTGAATGGACCAATATGTCCTGAGGGCGCGCTGATTTATCTCGGGATAAATTGATCACTTCATTGATCAAACATTTACTTTAGAATATTAATTCCATAATATTTCTATAATATTAGCTCCACGTGCTCTCGTCATATTTTTCTTACAGATTTACAAAACGTTTCGTTTCATTTTAATACAAGGAGTAACAAGTATTTAATTTGAGAAATATGTCGTCGGTCTGTCTGATGCGAGAGGTTAAAAAGAGTTCTGCATTTTGCAAATGACGAGATACATTTTCGAAAATTATGCTACGGTGGAGAGCGCATAAATAGTGAATTTTTATTGGTTACAAATTTATGCTCATACCAGGAAGGTCAAAACCATTGCAATAATTGGAAAAGGTCTGTACTTAATAAGTAAGACCCCCCCGAGTGCTTTGTGAGTCAGTACTGCAGGTAAATTTGCAATGGACGTTTATTACAGGAAATACCTTGGCCTCCTGCTTGTCACAATTGACATTTTATTCTAAAGGACCGATTATGGAATTTCCCTACCGCCGCTAATAATCCCTAATAAAATGCCCTACTTACCCAGGGATTATGACCTGCAGAGCTTTGACTAGAACTGCCGCTTTGAATTGCTTTATGCTATGCCGTTAATCCCTGACTTTAGAATTCATGGTAAATTGAATTTACCATTAACCGCACCGACAATAATAACCCAATTATTAATACCATTTAAAACTGGTCCTTTGACCGGCCGGTACGGTCAGGGTTAAGCCATGGCAATAAAAGAATCAAACTACAAGTATACCTAGATAGCACCATTGTACTTATGAATATCCTTAAAATCTTTCAACATACTCTGGAGATTTGAAATATTTATCGCCTATCGGAAATCCACCCCTACACACGTACCTGTTGTTTCTGGAGGGTTGCGATGTCTCCACAGACCGGTCCCAATCCGGTGAGTTCCGTGTCCTTCCGTATAACCCATTCGATGAGTTCCCTGAGCGACAGCAAGAGGGCGTTCCAGTGTTCGGCGTTGCTCTCCAGTCTGTTCCTGCGGACGAAAGAATGGGACATGTAGGTCCAGAACCGGTACCAGGACTCTGGCGAGCCATTAAACCGGGCTTAGGTCCCTATCGACTCCCGTGGGATCCCATTTCTCGTTCTATCGACCCCCCGCGAACCCGAGGGAAGCTGGGACGTCCTCTTCGGGTTCGCATCTTTCTCGCGCACGTTTCGCTCTCGGTGCCCGGCATAATTTCAATCATCGCACCGCCCCGTGGCAGTAAACCGTTTAGTGCGCCATAAAACGTAAGCGTACGTATGTATATGTATATATACAAGAATATAGGCGTAAATACGAAGCGCCACCTAAGGTGTCCGCATTTACATTTTGCGCCGCGTGTGAGCCGCCATCTTTGGCCGGCCCTAAAAGGGACGAGAAATTGCGAATCTCCAGGGTCGACTTGATCGATATATTCATATTCCTATGTGGTAAGACAAAGGGTGGTACGGAGTGATGGGGAAATACGAGCTCATAAGCTTGGGACAAAAATTATTACATACAATAAACGTAAATCGCGATAGCGAAACTTAAATAATTTCGAGACCAGAAGTATGAACTTTAGACCATAAATCGTATAAAGAGGACCAAAGACAGGCCCAGTTCATTGTCGCGGAAATTACCCTGCACGTGCAGGCCCATAAATTTTGGCAGTCCTCAATAATCTCCGACCCAAAGAATTTTCCTGGGCAAAGTTAACTGTTAAACTTATCCCCTCCACTTTTTCAATCCCCACTGTCGAAACTTTGGGCCTTGACCACGGGGGTGGTATCGGTATATATACAGGGACTTAGGAAGCGTGCATCATTACTGCAGTAATTTCGGCACTGGTCATTTCTGCTTCGTCTCGTCACTTGCAACAAGACTCTACGAAAGTTTTTTGATTACGAGATTTTTATCTCACGTCTCGATTTTTCGCAAAAAATTTCGAGGGTGTAACGGGTAGAAGAACTCGGTCTGAAAGGGTCCACGACGAGTGCGCAGAAAGGACATCCTTCGACAATCCGCTTCTGATTCCAATCTGAAGGTATTTTCAAGACACTACATACACACAAAAATGTACGTAACGAATCCTCCTCTAGTTCCTCTTTCTCTCGTTTTGTATCCCAATAATTCTACCATAACAATAAACTATGTAGGATAAAGTTTAGCAAATTATACCGGATCTACAAAAATGCCAATAGAAATATCTTTAGCAGGGCGTTTCAGTAATCAAATTCATATTTCATTTATCTGAGAAATTCTGCATGCAATGTAGCGCCCATTGGGAAGTGAAACGGTTACAGGATTAACCTTGTATTCCTCTAATAAATCGAACCTTACTCGGGATTAATTTTTCATTTCTTTTTCATTAGATGTCGGACTCTTGCAAGATTACTTGTCGCAACGACGTGAAGGCCGCGCCGATCCCGATTCCCCGTCGCGTCCGGCTTCCCGAAGGACCTAACCAGGGTACGAGGGAGTTCCCTGTGCTTTTGTCAGACCCTTCCGAGTGGTGCGACCCGGAAACGGAGAAGAGGTTCGTCCGGGCCCGGAAGTTCCCGCAGGAGCGGTCGTCCCGATAGTTCACGTCCTGGTCCAGGCAGCAGCTTCGATGGAAGTCGAAGATCTGCGGTGAACCTTCCTCTCGACGGCGAACATCGACCATCGCGATGTCGCACGTACGAAAATTCCGTGGTCCAGTTTGACAAAAATAGTTTTCCTCCAAAACGGAACGTTAAGCCCTCAATTTATGGATCTGTAATTCGCGGGGAACTGAGGTCGTGTGGGTGAAAATCGTTTTAAATTCTAATGTAACGACTCGTTTGTAAAACTGAATCCATGCCGATAAGTCACGTTAAGTATTAATAAATATAAATTACTGCCCCCGCAGGGCACAGCTGAGACTTCAAAAATTAATGTAGTTTAGATTACTAGTACCATATTGTCATATTAAAGTATTTAGCATCGTATGTTCGAGTTGTGATTATCTCCTCCCCGTACTAAGTTTGAACAGAACTTCGAGCGGAAATGTTATATAATTATCCTACTTTTCTTAAACCGTGAATGTCAGAGATTAAATAGTGTTTCGTTGGTACAGAAGTTGCGAGGGCTTTACAAATTAGTAAAGCAAAGAATAAATAAAATAGTAAATGGATAGATCAGGAAATAAGTAGAAATCAAGTAGAATGTGTTGTCCTCGATACAGGGAAGAGACATCGTTTCAAAATACATGAAATTATTATTAGAGAGAGAATGTGATTTTTTATAGGAAAGGTAAGATATTTTTGGATTTATTGGACGTTTCGAAAGAGGAGAACGTTCATCTCCGGTGTCTGTTATGTTTTGGTCTCCGGAATTGATGCCTCGGTATTGTTGGGGTAGGCGAGTGATGCAGGTAATACAGGTGATGCACCGAGGCATTTTGCGTGGTTCTATGGTCCTCTATCGCGAAGAAACAGCCGGTGGATATATTACGGTTACTGCACCGTAGATGAGAAGCTTTAAGGGATGGAGACCATGAAAGTGGACCGACATTTTTCTGACATCGTGTGAATAGAGGTACATCGGCATATACTGTCAAGTAAAAACGATATCACGAAAAATGATAAAAAGATACTTCTTTAGATACTCAAAACTCATTTAAAGCGTATAATTAGAAGTTTTAAGTAGGATCAAAATTTCATCTCAAGTTGTGTTTTAGAACTTTTGTCAGAAATCAGTAGCTCGTCGCATGCTCGATAACGCGACTTTGACTTCATATCGCGAAGAAGCAGTTCATAGATTTCAGCATTCCGATTGTCGCAACGTCGATGAAAACTTGCCGGATTCTCCCCGGGTGTATTGTCTTAGTCCAACGTGTGGATGGCCGCGCCAGTGCACGCTGACGCGCATCAGGGTGCATCACGGTGCATCAAAGCGCATCAGAGCGCACCAATGCCTAGAGACGATCACGGAACCGAGAGAACCGAGCACGAAAAGGAAGAAAAGCACATATTCCGAGAGTGGATGAGAAAAGCTCGGCAGACAGTCATTCCCGAAGTAATACCGAATCGCTATAACTTTCTCCCCTTTCGGGTCTCTACAAAAAGGAATGAAACAAATCTCACAACTGGGAGGGAGAAAAAATGGAGGAGTCTCTAAAATTCCTCTAACATAAAACTAATAAAAAAACATTCCTGTAGGAATTTCCCACATTTCCCACGATTCATCGTATAATTTATTAACCGAGATTAGTGGAACCTAAGAATCTAAATCAGGTCGTCATGCGCTTGGCGAACTCAAAATTCATTTACGCGGGAAGAACTTATGCTTTGACGTTAGATCCTGAGATTTGAAGGTAAACTTGGCTGCACGAAATATAGCAAATCCTAATTAAGTCCTGGGCCGAAAAACCAGCCAAGTGACCGCGTAAAACCGATTTCCTTGGATTAACAGTCCTTCCTTGGCCCTGATCGAGTTCTGCATCCGCAAAGTTCAGGGAAGGAATGTCGCTGGGAAAAGTTTCGATTTGCCAGGGGAGATTAAGGATAATGAAAACACCCCCGGCTAAACCGCGAAACGAATTAGGTGGCCGGGCGTGCCAACGCCCCGCGGAAGTTTCCGCTCCCGCGGGATTATACGAGCGGTTTTAATGCGGTGCGATTCGCGGCCGCGCGCGGATCGACGCTCCCCTTTCCGGGGATTCCTCGTCGCCAAAAGTTGGGATTAATTAGGGGAGGAAAGGAAAATTATATGCTGTGGAGAATTAAGCGACACGCCGATGCGAGGAACGTAGGAACAACAAATTTCCGCACGCGGGGCGCAATGCCAAAATATTTCTTGCAGTCTTGCACAAGTGATGCGATAACGGTTACGAGGGATGACATTATGTCGCATAGATGCGATTTTAGGATTAAATCGGGACGGTGACAACGATTTTGATGGGGTAAACGGTGGACGTTATGCGTCTATACATGCAAGCAGGACTTTATGTATATTAAAATCTGAATACCAAGAATTAAGTGAGATTAATTAATGATATTTTTGGACGTAACTGCTACGCTTATTTTATATCTGGCAAAATGATCTTTGTTGAATTCAAGGGAATTGTTAAGTTAAGAAAGAGACTTTGTATTAAGGACAAAACGCGCTATATCGAAAAATGAAGTGATGTACGATTAAGTCTGAATTATTATGATATTTAGCAGAGGGAACATTTAAAAAAAATTGTGATAAGGTCTCATAAGTGTAATTGCCGGTACGTTGAGGTCGTAATTCAAGCGGGGAAACAATTTGCCGAGCACAATCCCAATCTAAACAAGAGCACCATCCCCAGGAAAGCCGGCAAAAGCGTCTAAACTTCCGCCCATAAATAATGTGGATATTAGCAGTGGCCTGCAGTTGCAAGCCCTAGAATTCGGGCTATTCAATGCAGGCTCGACTAATAAAAACTGCTAGGTCAATTTCGAAATGCCACTTTGTAGCAGGAAAAGCAAACACGATGTAACGAATTGTCGCAGAGATTTTTTATAATTTTTTTTTTAAACATTTGATTGAACAACAATTAGGAAGAAGGTTCCTAAACGTATGTATAATATCACCAAATCATTTTCTATAATCAGAAGAAATTCTTGCGACAAAAAGATTTCCACTTGCTATTATCAATAATTTTAGGTGATTATCGAACTCATGAGATGCAATCGTAATTGTTCCGATGAGGACGAAAATATACGCGGATTACTCAGTTTGATGCAATGATCGGGGAATTCGGTTACTATCACGTAATTAGTGCGCAAGCTGCGGATTCCTTCTGTTCTCCACCGGCGGAAAATCAACGATGCATAGTTAACGATCTTGTAAACATAAAGCCTCGAGTTCCGCGTGGGTGAACGACTGCATTCGTTTTGCGCCAAAGAAAGGGAATGATTAATGAGTGTTAAGAGCGGCCGATAAGAGGACTGTAAGCCATGTCAAGGGATAATGGTAGGTGTAACAGGAAGTAATAGCTGTGAGCCTTGGATATGTAATGTGGGAGAGCAATGCACGGGATGTAAATCACTTCCCCGTTCGGACCGTTACGGGATCGATAAGCGATCGATGAAAATCGCCGCAGCTTGTGTATACAACTTGTCACGTAACAATGCAGACGCTAAATGAATTAAAATTGAAAACTGAATGAGAGAAATTGCAGCTACTCGAATTGTTTTTCTTTTACTCGTGCTCTTTCAGAAATGTGTTATACAATTTCTCGAGTCAAGGTGAATTTTTTATCTCGTAAAAGGTTACCTCCGCAATTATTTTTATATCGGGTTGATTTTTCCTTCTTAAAATATTCAAATATTCAGATTTTCTGAAAAGTCGAAAGACCTTCAACGCAGGTCGCCAATTTGACTGGAATAGGAAAACTGAACAGAAAGTACAAGTTTACTTGCGGTTAATTGACGATTGTGAAATTGCGTAGGGATATATAGAAACGAGAGAGAAATAGCGTTACTTTGGAAAAGGACTAAAATCCAAAATAAATTTTATTATAAAGCGAGGTACACCGTTTGAGTCCGTCGTTTGACTTTCGTCCTTCGTTTTTGTCGTCGTCGTTCCTTTTTTTCTCAGGGTAGGCTTCGGACCCCGGTGTCCTTAAATTTAAGATGCACATGTGCTGCACGTTTTCCGAAACCGCCAATGGTTCATCCTTCGAAGAAACTTTCCGTTTTCTTTATTTTATGGTCTACCAGGCGCGTCCCACTCTTCCTAGTCCTTTTTTAACACTAGAACTCCCAGACAGTCAAAATTGATTTCGAGTTTTTAAAATTATGATGTGATGATATGATGATATATATATTAAAATATTAATGGCCTCTAAACAATGTCCACGCGAACCGTTAAAGACGTCGACTCGTCCCTAGCACCAACTCCGCCAGATTACAGGTAGGTCTGACCCAGTAACCGAACTTCAACTTCTCTGGCCGAAGTAGGCTTTTGTCCCCGCAAAAACCTCATTTTCCAGATTTCTCTTTGACTGTCGCCTCTTCGGGACAGCGTGGCTGGGCAGGCCGTCATCAACTTTTGTTCCTTGGCGCGACAATGGCCGCGACCAGGCCAGGAAGCTGAAGCGCACTTCGCCGGAAATTAGAAATTTCTGCAGAACTGAGATGGCGGTCGACGCCAAGAATGCCGACAAGGAGAAAGACGGCGAGGAAGACATCTTTAAGAGGCGAGTATCGTTCAAAGATGACCGCCAGGTATCGAGATACGAAAAAGGAACTAAATCATCCAACCATTCTGGATCCTTATCAAAGGTAACCAAAGTCGCCGTGCCAAACAGATAAAGCTCACATGTTTTATCATGAACCGAGTACCTACAAAACAATTCTGGAATTTTTTAGAAGCGAGTGTCGACCAGAGAGAGGTCTAAGGTGCCGAGGAAATGACAATAAAAGAAAAGAAATAAATTAAACAATATTCTGGATCCTCACGAAAGAGTATCAACATCGCTGCACGATAACAGTTCCGCAGAGTGCATTTTATCGTTCACATACCAACAAACTGGAATAAAATCTAGATACGACTCGATATCGGTAAATCTAGGGCGATGCAGTCTCGTCCGAGGCCCAGCCAAGGAAATGAAATCACAAGCCCGAGGTCCACGACAAAGTTTATGAAACCGAACGGTTTTTGGCCGGCTTCCGGTACGTTTTTTATTCCGGACAGCCGTTTGCGAGTCTGCCAGATTACGAATGGATGTAAGCGGACGCTGGTCGCATCTGGCCCGAAGTCGCGTAATGTCTCAGACTACCAGCAGAGGGTGTACGTATAACGTGCCTTACCCCTTTGCCGTATGGACGGATTCGCTCGATATATAGGTACGCGATATGTACGGAGTAACCCATGCAGGATATATCCGGGATTAGCGTTGAGCCGCACCTTATCATATTTAAAGCTCCGCGACGTTTAGTTGGTATCCTGCAGGGTTGCGTTCGTGATATATCGAGGTGCACTTGGATTGCACAAGGATGCATCGGTATCGCGGTAATGCCCCGTAATTTCGAGCCGAAGGAGCAATTCGGATGGCTCTTGTGTATCACGCGTTGACCACGAAAGAGATATTAAGGTGATATGAAAGGGTCATTTTACGTATATCGACACGTCAAAATATTAAAAAACTTTTTTTCAAATTGGATGCACCGAATCGTTTCACGCTTCAAAATGAAAGGCGAGGTTCGACGTGGCTCCCTTCAATTGAGACGAGCAAATTGCGATCGATTATTTTCCAGAGTTCAGAAAAAAAAAAAAGGAAAGGAAAATGGGGGCTATTCAATGGTGGTCTCCAAGAGCGGGAGATACTTGCATAATTCGCGCGCACTGCTGCGCTGGTTTAAGAGATTTGAAATGCAGAATTAAATTTCCTCGGCGTTTCCGAAAAGAAACCGCGGAGCATTCTTCTTAATTACTTATTCATACGGAGATTAGACGGAATGAATTGCAAATTCTCTTTATCCGAAGGGGCCATCGATTAAGAGAAGTCCTCCCGCCGACATTGATTATTCTAATTACGTCCGTCCGAACGTGACAATCTGGACCCAAAAGATCATTAGAGACGTTATCCGACTCAATGATTCATTTCAACTTCCTCGTTTCCCCTTTTTCCATCATTTCGCGATTGCGTCGACACACGGTGCGTTGTCTTCGAGACAGAAATCGAAAAATCAACCTATCAGTTAATTTAAATGTCGAATTGATGTGCCGAACTTTGGTGTTAAATATTCGGTGCCGTTCGCGCGTGCTTTTAAATGTATTTGGCGCGAAACTCTACCGAGTTACACGATAAACCGGACAGGTATAGCGATGAATAAAATCGGTCTTGGTTTTGGTCTTGGAAAAAGAGCGAAACCAGAATCAAGCTCTGACCACAATTGCATGCCCAGGATTCGAGTATGCAAGACCAAGACTACTGATCTTTATTTTAGGCTTGCGTTCGCTCGTCACTATATAACATAGTCCAACAGTCGCGGATAACCCGTAATCATTATAGGATCGAGAAGATTTGTTGAGAAATTTCCGAACTAATAGCCGATCGGCAAGATTCCTGCTCCCGATATCGGCGCCCACTGTTGTCCGTACGTGGACGTTATTTATCGGCTACTCGCAACCGGAAGAGTCACGCAGGAAGTTGTTCGAGTTCATGAACTCCCCCTCGACGGAGCCGTTCGATGTCTCGAACCGACTTCCGGGTGCCACTTCCTTTTGACTACGTGCTTTGGCTCCGGCACCGGTGCGGAGGCACAATTGATTTACGTTACACCGTGATAGTCCTTCGCTGTAAAACAATGCTCGATGCTGTACGACTCGCTCGAAAAAGAGCAATTCATCAAGTCCAGCTTGAACTTTCCAGACTTGAGCCTTTCTTAGGACTCTGGGTCAACGTGATTCTATTTTGTCCTCTAAATTCACTCTCAATTTTCTTCAAGTCATACCATAACATACAAACCCAGACGCAATCTCCATCATCTCTTTTCCATTCGTACCACTTTACAGTATACAATTCCGAGTTCTATCCCTGAACAATCTAGATGAGCCTCCTAAATTTTGGTTTAAATCCCCTCCGAGATATATTAATCGTCGCGAAAAACAGGAAAGCAAGGAGCTGAGTTTCGGTTCAGCTTGGGCTTTGTCGCCGTAAAATCGGAGCCGGGGCTGACATATCCGCGAATCTGGACCGCGGAGGAAACAAACGGGAGGATCCTTCCACGTCGTCGGATAACCCGGGCTATCTGGTATTTTTTGGCGAATAGCCGACATAGAACGTCGACGTACGTTACGTGCCCGTGCCAGAAACGATCGGAGCTCGGCTAAATTATTGGCATCAGCGTTTCCCCCGGTGTTTGCGGCTGATTGCAAATTGGCCCTGCCACACAAAGACGCAACTTCGCGATCCCGTCCCTGTAAATATGCGACGGGTGGATCTCCTCATCGGTTCTCCTCCCTCTCCCCGGTCATCCGCAATCAATTCTCTTCTGCTCGCGGTTCGGCTAATTAATCGAGGCTGATTGCTCGACTCAATTGCTGACGCGGCGTCCAAGCCGCCATTTAGGATCCTACTTGGGATGCACCGAGAGATTCCTTTCGGGTCTTTCCGGATCATCACCGGCTTCTCCTTCCCCTCTAAAACTGTTGTCTTTGAACCCCTGGGTTTGCAGTTCGGCGAATGATGATCGCGTTAACATCGGCTCGGGGATTCTTTGGAGGATGCGGATTTTACAAAGTGCGAGTGCAGGACTTTCTGTCGTCCATCGAGATACTTATCGGGATGAAAATGATAATTTCTGGAGATTTTAAATGCAACGAGACTTAAAAAAAAAAAATAGAATGGTCAGGAAAAGATCCACGCGATGACTTTTGTATTTTCCCGGCAATGAGACTTTGTGAGAAATCGTTTTGACGATCAACAAGGACGAGGAAACGCGTGTTTCTCTAAAGTACACGTGCACGATTTTCTATCGTCGTCCTACTTGCCAGGTGACACTTGTCATGTAAAACGATTATTTTCGGCAATTTGAGATGCAACCGCGGAAGCTTCCGTATTTCCCCCGTAATGAGGCTTTGTGAGAAATCGTCTTTATGATCCGAGGCACGTCGAGGTCGAGGAAATACGTCTTCGTCGCAAAAACTCGCAGCGTCAAAGGCCGAAAGCACGCGGCGGATCTAAGGAATTTGCGCTCGTCAAAGTTGGCCAACCTCGTCAGTTCCACGGTTTCCCTAAACTCCGGCATCGCCGGAATTGTTAGAGAGCGTGTGCGTGCTCGACTATGTCAAAAGTTAGGGTTTTCGCTGCGGAATTGCGGGACCTTGCGCGAACCACGCGAATCGCAGTTGCGCCGGCCCTCGACCGCCGAACTTTTTTGCACTTGCTCCTTACCCAGAGGGTACCATTTCACTGAAGTACCCTCTCCGAGCCCCGGTTGCATACTTTGGACCGTATAACAATTTCGCCAATTTTAATTAAAATTATTACCCGAGCCATTGCAAGAGCCCCCACTAAGAGAAACGCACGTCGTCGACTTGAGAACTTGATAAGAATGTAAAAGATTCTACTTCTTCCTTAACTCCGATAAAAGGACTAATAAAGAAGGAGAGACCGGAGGAGGCTGTTACATTTAAGACTTAGTCATTTTTTACAAGTCTGCCGAAACTGCAAATTTGAGCTTTTCACTTCTGCTACTATTTGAATTTCTTTTTCATTCCGTAAAGTATAATAACTTATCCCACGTATAAATAAAAAGTTTAAACATGCGTAAGTACGAGAAAGGATAACAAAACTGGAAAAGTAGATTAGAACGCATGATCAACGGAACTATTCGCAACAGTTAATAATGCTACCTGAGCATGTCAAATATACGACGATATGTCAGTTACGTTAACGATAACGAAGTGAAATTTTACTATATGAATATATAGTAAAAAATCGAGGATAAAAATGCCAGAATTTTCTGAGATACTTGCTTCAACGTTAGGCAGGATTTATTCCAACTTTCATCCCGCGAAGGGGTTAATCGGACTCGGTAGATAGCGGGATGCACCTGACCGCGTAGGATGCACTTGCATGCCGCAGGTGCACCGGGTGCACCTTGCAGAGGATTTTTTCCTCGGCGCATCGGTCGGGATTAATTCATGACACCGCCTCGCGATTTCGCTGAGTGGATTCCCTCTGTATCGCTCTCGGTTCTCGTTCTCCCCTTTCCCGGAGCGGAGCCATTTTTACGGGCCGGGGCCGCGATGGGAAAATAAACAATGGCCGGCACCGCCGAAAAACCGAATGGACTGCGGGACCCGCGGAAAGTTTTCCGCCGGGCCGTCATTTCCATGAATGCGAAATCAAATAGAAACCGGCGCGACGCGACTGCGCGACGCTGCAATAAATCAGTGCGCTCCGCTTCTTTCTCCCCTTTTTATTTTTCACTAGAACAATTACTGCGCGGAGGGCCGACATGATTAATCCTCCGAGAATCTTACAACGGAGAAGTATACATTCAATGGATCCAGTTTCCATTAAAAGGGAAGTCGAGTCTCCTCGATATCGGGTAATTCGAGTAATCCCGGGAAAAATCACGAGTTTGACATTAAGCCATTAAATTAATATTAATATCCAATCAAAACAACTAATTCTCCGCGAACGGCATAAAAGGGAAATAATAAAGCTAATTTTTATTGCCGATAAAATCGAGCAATTCGGAGGATGCCGGGAAAAACCACGAGTTTAATGCTGAACTAATAAGGTTGAATTAATGATAATAAAAGTACTCAACTGATTCGACGTTTTCCGGGAGAATGACTTCCCTATCTTTATGGAAGCGGCGTGTATTATTGAAAAGGACGTATAAACATTAACGCCATCGGAGGGGCGTCTTCAAGGTTTAAGCAGACGATTCGGCCCTTAACTCGTCATCTTACGATCCAATATCAACGTTTTACTCCAACGGGGCGCGGAAAAGGGAGGAACGAGGATATAAAGAAACGCGACATTGCCGGGAGAGAAGCCGAAGTGTCCTTACCTTATGGCCATGCTCTTCGCCTTGAGGTGATGCCATCTCTGGTTCATCTCGTCCAGACGACGCTGCAGCATGACGGCGTCATCCTGGCTAGCCAAGGAGCTCAGTAATTTTCGTCCTGTTCCGTTCAGGGAAGCGTACACGTCCCGGTGGGTCTCGATCTCCGACTGGAGGTCCTGCAACGAGAAAAAGGATTCTCCATTTCCGATGCGTTCCAGATTTTTTCTTTTATTATTAATTATTATCAATTGGTTATAATTACACAATAATGTACAATAATTATACAATATTATTGGTTCCATTTCACGTTTTTCTATGTGGAACTTAAGTTATAAATATGTAAAAATGTATGTAAACATCCATCGATTTTTATGAGGGTATTTCCGA
Organism: Orussus abietinus; assembly: GCF_000612105.2. Taxonomy (NCBI): domain Eukaryota; kingdom Metazoa; phylum Arthropoda; class Insecta; order Hymenoptera; family Orussidae; genus Orussus; species Orussus abietinus. The sequence continues at coordinate 343,899 of NW_019394595.1, read as the reverse complement.
GTTTTATGGATACCGATCGGGTGTAAGCTGTAAAATATGAAGATACTAATTTCATTATTTTCATTTATTTATTCCACCCGTTGGTCGCGATAACCCGACGTTAATTACGCTGTACAATTTAGTGCAAATGCGTAACACGGGTTTAAGAATAATTCTTGTCTACGGAACGTGACACAGTTCCCTCGAAATTGTACATTCCGTGCAGACAGATTCTAGTTCGCGGGAGAAATAAAAATGGCAGCTCGTTACTCGAAGGTACAGCAATGGCAAAGTACACAGGGCGAGTAGGACCGAGTATTCTCCTCTGCAACGAGACTGTAACGTTTCGGATGAATATGATAAAAGACTGCTACAGAGGAACGTACTTGCTATATAAAAGCCCATGGGTCCTGAGGATGGTATGGTCTCTAAAATATTCCGCCATCTTTTTCCCCGAGAATTGCCGCAATCCTCGGTGCGCCTCTTACAACATTTACGGACCTTATTTACAATTTTCCCTTCCTCGTAACGATATCTTTAATGGGCAATAAAAAAAAATCGCTCTATGATAACAAAATCACCTTTAAAATTATTCAATTTTAATTTTCAGTTCCTGAGGCTTCTACAGTGAAAACTATTAATCTCAGTTGAATTTCTATGTCTTATATCTTTTTTATTACTTTGTGTGTCTACAGAAATTTCGGGCTCGTTTCTCGCATTGGAACATTTCAATTAAAATCACAGAATAGAATAGTTATCTCGTTTTGTGCGAGATAGATCTGAGAATATTAGAAACTCGATTTCGTTGCATTATTGGATACATATAAAGTAAAATTTAAGTATGTAAAATTACAATTTATGTACAAGTATTGCTTAGGGTTAGCATTTAAAAGTTGAGGTTTCCGAGGTTTACTCGATTCTCGTTCAGACTTGTACCCTACAAAAACGGCGGTATATTTGCGATTCAAACGAGATCGGATTAATCAACACCTTCCTATCTTCAATTTTGGAATCATACTCCAAACTCTCGCGTGCATTCACGAGGCTCATAAGATAAACATTCTCGACTCGGGTTTTGGCGACATCCAGTGTACGACTTCGAGCGTAACTCTCATTTCCCGCGAATTTGTCACGTCGAAGGATCCCGCGGGGTATCTAATTCAGGGAACTTTGGACTTCTCGGCTGGAGTATCACTCGCGATCGACATAATTCAGGGAGTGTTTCAGCTCGAGTGCTTTAGAATTCGAGATCTGGGAGCTTAACGGCGGAATCGGGACGAGTATCCTCCATCAAAGTCCCGACACTTGGACAGTCGCGTCAGTCCGTTCATTGCAAGTCGAGTGACTTGCCGTGAGAAATTGTCGGCCAGTAACGCCAATTACGGGCGGCTTAATCCCGCAGCTCGTGAATTTTCCACGAGAGTTATTTCCGCAAATCTTGCCGAATAATTCCCCGAAAACTGAAGGAAACGGCGTCTTATCAATTTCTCTCCGCATTAAGGTGACATGAAAGTGGCGTCACAGAGGTCTCGATTATGAAACTTATCTCCGAACTGGGTGCACCGAATTATTAGAAACATCAGCACGTGATTATGAACGCCCTAAAGAAGAACGCGGTGCTAGTGAAATTTTTCATTTTTTAAAAAAGATGTATTCGTGGTTCTAGTCTGGGATAAGTACAGAAATTTTGGTTTGAAAAGTGAAATGTCACGAGCATCGCGTTCTTTCTTAGGGCCTCCATAATCATATGCTGAAGTTTCCAACGATTCGGTGCATCCAGTTAGGGGAAAACATTTTGACGTTTTATATACTTTCATATCACCTTAAATGAAGTTCTCCCATGGTTACATCTACCTTTACTATCAGTGCAGTTATTGCCGCAATAAAAGCAAAACTGCCAGCAATGCTGCCCATTGTTAAGGGTGTAAACGCCCATTCTCGTATTCCCTTAAGCCTCGCACCGACGCGGCAGCTCGAAAGCTCTTTCCGAAACTCCAGATTTTTCCCTTCCTTTTTTCAAGGGGAAATGTTAAAAGAGGAGGGAGATAAAGCGCCGCCCGAAGGTTTTCCTTCCACTCGAGCCGAGTGTAGACTCCGTGTGATTTCCTCGAGGCAAAGGCGGAAACGATAATCGAAGGACTCGAGTCGAGTGAAGCCCGGGGAAGGATCAGACGATTTCCGCAAATATTTGCCGGGAAATTCTCCAATGTAAACATTTCCCCGGATCGCCGGGCGGCGGGAAATTTTCAGCACGATATGACTCGGCCACTTAGCCGACAATTGCTCGGCTGGAATGCCATTTACTCGGAATGGCCTCGAGTAATTAGGTTAAATCGTTGATCGGGGAGTCGCGATCTCCGATCGATGCCCGATCAATTTTCTCGGCTGCTCCCCGAACTCGATTGCTCTCCTTTAAATTGGCACGTACTCCCCGGTCGACTTGTGCACTCGATCCCTCGTTATTACTAGTACAAACTTCCCTCGTTAATACGAAAAAGTTCTTAAGCGAACTCCCCTGGTAATAAGCTTACTCCGATGCGATGCTCGGCCGAAGCCAAGAAATGGATGTAAAGCGCGGTCAACAATTTCCTGGTCGATCAGTTCGCCGCATTTATTCGTTTACTTATCTCTAGCTTGTTAAGAGAAAGATATTACGAGTTTGTAATATATTTTTTAAACGTCTTGTTCGGATACGATAAACCGATTACAGAGTGCAATGACTACGTGGAATAGTTGCAGTCGAAAAGCGAAATTCGACGTAGTTTTATTAATATTTTTAACATTTGCATATATATATATATACACACACATATGAACGAGTTGCTAACTAGCGCGTATGACTCCATTGCAAAGGAAAGGAAAATAAAATCATTTGATGGCAGTTTCGCCCATCCTGGGCAGTTGAAAGCACGAAATATATCGCTTCGTTAACCGTAAACGGAATTTGCGAAGGCAGGTTAAAAATCCTGTGTTTGCGTAATTTTTTAAAGCCGAGGTTCGTACAGAGTGCAATGACTACGCGGAATAGTCCCGGTCGAAAAGAGAAATTCCCGGGATTTGGAAAAGCTCCCTTCTGGGGGTGCACCCCATAATTACCTGTTCGAAGTAGTGCAGGTCGGCCAACAGGGCATACGATATGTAGATGTAGCGGGCATCGTCGGATTTTCGGGTGCGTACCCCCCTAGGGGGTTCCCCGTGCTGGGTGGCACGACCCCCGGGCCAGGTGCCCCCCCTCTCGGCACCTGCACGATAATCCACCGTAGTTACGTGCCCCAAAGTATCCTCATTACCCCACCTGTTCCCGGCGAGCCACCCTTCTCTTCACATCTCTCGACGCACCCTTCTCACCCTTCTCACGTTTGTCACTTTCGTCACTTTCGTCACTTTCGTTCCTTCACTGGCACTCAAGTTTGTCGTCTGTATCGTTTCTCGACATTCCCCGTGGATCACTTTGGGTACTCCACGGAGAGGAAACATATTTCCGCCCTCCCTGCGTTTTAAAAGCGGAGTGACTAAATTATAGATATAACTCCCAACAATGTCTATTCCTGAATGGAATATTAATTCTTCCGGATTTAATAAGCCCAACCTTGGTATTAAAAACTCGGTGGCGATTGACGCATACACATGGCTTGGCGCATACGTATACAACGTATGTAAGTGTATATTTGGCGCGAAACTCCACCGAGTTTCCCGATACCTCGGAAAAGAATTGGCTCATCGGAGGATTTGGATTCTCAATTAGATGTGCCGAAGACGAGTCTAAAGTTACCCCTTGGAGTGGTCAGAGTCATGGCATGGCTTAAGTCTTGGGGGTAGATAATGGAGGATCCTAGAGGAGTCCGTGGAGCCATTACTCCCGCGTTAATCTTGAATTATGACAGGAGATTTGACGGCTCTCCGCGAATGCGCCGCCATCCGGAAGTGGAATTTCATGCACGGAATTCATTCGCGTCGGCCGCCAAAGGGCGTCGATGGGGGGATTAAATCGATTCAAATGGCGGCAAGGGGTTAAGTCCGGATCGCCGTATGTGGAAGACCGGGCAATCAAAGGTCCATATCAACGAACAGGAGTGCGATGTCTTGCCTGGGGGTTTTCAGGGAAATCCTGAAATTCCACAAACGAGGATACATTGGATCCAACCGAATCCGGAGCAGAGAGAATTGCTTCGGCTCTCTGGGGCGGATAATTAATGATAAAGAAAAGAAATTACGTATTGTGTATAATAATATACTAATTGTACAAGTAATTCGGTTACAATAAATTGCAGATGTATAAACGAATACGAATTTTTTGCAAATTCCCTGCGTCTTTGCGTGGGCCGAGAAAAATAAAACAGGATTGACAAAAGATAAACGTCGGAGGGATGCACATTGTTCTTGCAAATATTTATGCGATTATTCGCAGTCGTCTCGCGTTCGACTTCTCAGCTTATGGGGTCCCATGTTCAGCCAATAATTTCCGGCGCGCATGCTCGGGAGGCACAATTGCCGAACGTATCCGTCCTATGGGGTTATGGCAGCGCAAGATATTTATCTCAGAAGTGAACCATTTGCCAGACAAAACCGCGAGGTTGCTGCGCCCGGGAGGGAACAGGATGCGGAAACGGGAAACGAGATGGTCGAATGCTTCTGGTTATGTGCGACGTGCACATGTCTTTGCCCTGCACACCTGCACCTGGGTTATGTCCCACATACGCTGCGTACACGTTTCCGAAGAGAAACGATCGAGGGACTTCTTATTGCGCGAAATCTACCCTCGTATATCGTCCCACCGTATTCTTGTCCCTCTCATCTGGGGTTTAGATTTACCGGGAACATTCGGCTCTTGAAATATCATTTTCACCTTCGAGGAGAATATTAACATGTAATTTGAGCTCGAGCCTTTCTTCCCCCCTTTAACATTTTCCAAGATTCAAATTTATTTTGTGAACGAAACACAATTGTGTTCAAATTCGCGTTGCCCCCGGTATCAAGAGGCGAAATTCTTCGGGAATACGATGCATGTTTTATTACCACCGGCATAATGATAATGCGATATATATGGGAACTCTGCTTGGGGAAACTTTCTCCATGAATATAAAAAAGAAATAAAACGAATTTCCACGCCACCGTACCCGCGGAGTTAAAGCGTGGCGATGAATACGTAATTTAAAGGACAAGGTGCGAAGTGCACCGGAGGGTGACCGGCCTAAAAGTCCCGATCTTAAAATTCAACGTAAAATATTTCTAAAGAAAGTAAGCTACGGAATACAAAAATCGATATTTTAAAAGTTCAATAACCATAGCCCTCAAATTGGCGAAGAAGAGGTTGAAAATTCGCAACTCAAAAGACACGGATAAGAAGAAGAATATACTCAGTTCGGAAACAAGTTTCATAAACGAGACCACTTCGACGCCACTTTCACATCGCCTTAATGGGGGTGTTAGGCCGGACAAGGGAAGGAAAATCAATGCACCGTTCCAGGATTCGCGTAAACTCTCGAGAATGGGATTGGCGATGGTAAAAGGCACGTGTGGGATTTTTCGCGGATTGAATGCGTCTCCCCGGGGTAGGAATACGGCGTCTTTAGGGGTGTAAACGTCGAACGGCGGGAAGGACGTGTTGAATAATGCAGGATAGGGGTAAAAGCGGGATAACGTAAGTAACGAGAGCGAGGGTTTCCCCTGCGTCCAACCGGACCCCTCAAATCCTGACCATTAGCGACCCGCTGCTCGCTCCACCCCAACTTTCCACTTCTTCGTCAACGTATCAACACCCCCGCACTTTGGGGTAATCCAGTCCTCTGGGCTCGCGAATGGCCAATAAAACCCCCATTGCACCCCGGTGCAAGTCGAGCACCGAGTTCCGAGGAAGCCTAACCCGCTGATACCGATTCGAAGGAGATCCCAGGATTACTCCCACGGAACTTTTTCCGACCTTCGAGATCCCCCTATAGGGAACCGGGCTCGAACTTTAAATGGCCATTTTTACAAGCGAATCGTCTCGCAGTTGAAACTGCGTCCGGGAACTTGGATCCGCGTTTCCGGTTTTTCCTCTCCTGGCACTTCTTCCTGGATGTTTGCGGAAAAGCCACTCCTTCCAAAGTAGCGATGTGACGAGTCGAGCATTTTACCTCGTTAAACTCGAGTGAAGCATGGATCCATCGTTCCAGGGATCACCGGTCCACGATCCTTCAAATCGGGATGCTCGAGACTCTTTTTGAAAGGACTCCCGTAGGGTGCAACCCTTTTCGGGGCTATTTTCGCAGGGGAATTGTCTCTTCGAGCCGCTTCGAGCAGTCGGCATTCAAAGCGAGACTTCCTCGCGGACGCGAAAAACGAGCTGGAAATTTCCTTGAGGATTCCGAGGGGAAACTCCGCTCGTCCTCGCAGCTCCCAGTCACAACGTTTTCCCTGGTCCTTTTTCGTTCTTTTCCGTCCTTCCTCGTTCTTTTTTCTGAGGAGGGGAAGGCAGGGCATCGGAGCGGAGTGCCAATGGATGCGCAGTGTCACGGGTACCATTAACGTCGACCCGCTCTACACTTCCCCGTCCTCTTCGTCTCCTCCTCGACGGCCGAGAGGTAAAAACGATAAATGCCGAAGGGTTTCTCCCAGATACCGTGATGCTAAATCTTAAATGTGCTTTTAAGCTTCCCGAGGGCTCAAGGGAGTCCCCGATGTCGTCCCAAACTTCGTTACTCCGAGCATTTTTACATCCCAGCACCGACGCTGCGGTATGGCGAATCGACGATAATAAAAAATCGACAGAAGTGTAGTTTTGCTGCCATGCTGCATACATTTGCCAAGAACTCGTCTTGGTGACGGGAAAAATGAAACGTGGGTACGTAGGCTATTATTTATTGATGGAAGAACTGCAGATTCGATGGCTATTCGTGCACGACAAGCATGGGGCGAGAAGTGTATGGGACATTTACGGTTGTACATGTTTGTCACATTTGAAAAGCACATGGGACATGAGCACAACTCTGTCCAGGTTGACCCGTTAAGCTAAACATCGCGGATCATAGGCGTTTTTATGACATTTGTTCTTTTATACATTCGCACCTCTTTGTGACATCCCCACATTTTCGCGGCGTTTGCAATTTTTTATGACGTTTCCACTTTTTGTAACACTCGCATATTATCGCGGCGTTTGCAATTTTTCGTGACGTTTTTACTTTTTGACATTCGCCCATTTTCGCAACGATTGCTATATTTCACCCACATGACAACTCGCTTGCAAAGTTCCCTTCCAGAAAATGAGCTCAGAAAACCTACCCCGCAGAGTTTTCCGATCCGTCCGGTTGCGTTGTGTTTCCGCATCCGGCCTGCGGACGTCTCTAAGTACGAAAGCAAGCCGAGAGAGGCAGAAAATCCCGACGATCTTCAAGAGGGTGGAAAGTGCCCCGAAGTAAAACCAAGTCGGCGGTAAAAGGGAGTGTTTCGCGTTTCGCAAAATCGGGGACTCGGTGCGAGACGAAAGCGGAGAGCTTGCGGGGAAAGATAAGCGGATTGCGGCCGATTAGAGAACATGGTAGTCATCGTAGCTCGGGACATCCGTCCCTTTGGCGATTGGAACCCGATTCTCGGTTACAGACGCGGTTTAAACGCAAAGACCCCACCCTGGACGCGGTCTTTTTCCGCTGGCGGGATTGAAGAGGTCGGAAGTCGCGCGACCCCCCGCGGAGCGCCACGTCGTCGAAAGACGGATGCCGGATGCGGCGCGTCCGTCTCCGCAGATGAAAAATGCTCGCGGGGGGGAATAACGCACAGGAGATTGGATCGTTGAAAACGTTTTGTTTGCGGAAACGCCGCCGTTTGAATACCGAGGGCGTTTGCGAAATCCGGAACGGCCGAGAGGAATAATAATGCGATGTAATGCTCTGTACGGTCATTTTGGCGGGTACTCTTCTTACGTCGATTTTTTAGACAGGTACGTCAAGAGGGAAACTGAATTTCCAGGAAAATGTGGAGATGTAAAGAATGATAATTTTCTGGGAAACGGTGGAGATTTGAAAAATGATAATTTTCCCAACCAACCACGACTGGATCAGAGAATTAAAGGTTTCTTCCAAACAGTTATAATTTCTAATTAAATAGGCCTTCAAGATTGGACTATTTTTTTTCTGCGTTTTTTATGCCATGAACGAAACCGATTGGTACATTTAATCCGTAGACACGCAATTTTAAATATTGCACTTCGCTTGGGCTGCTTGAATATAAAATTATTTAACAGAGGGTCGCTGGAAGTTCCGGTGGACTTTGAATTTTTACAGAGTTCGCTTTCGGGTTTTATTTTCGTTTCCGGGTATTCAAAGTGGCCGCCATGGCGGCCAACGAAACGCGAGGGTGCTCGGAGGACGTCCGATCGAAGCCCGTTGTTACACCGGAATTACGTTGTACAAACTCGAGCATGGCAGTTCGCGGTCTGGCGTAATACAGGCTTGCCCGAGGATTAGAGGATCCTGAGAGACACAGTTCGCGCGAGGGACGTGTAAATCGCCGACAGGGGATCGCGATCGGCTTCGTTCTGGCTGGGTCGTTTCCGGGTACATCGACGCGATTTCAAGGGTTGTCGTTGAGTTTTAGTCGGCCACTCCGCTTTTACGAGGCGAATTAGATGAAAATCACTTCCCGGGACTGTCGCCTTCCGAACTCAATGAAGGATTTGTGGAATCGGGTCCTGGGAACATTTTCAAGGGAGCTCGAATCGATTCCCTACCCTGGTGAAAACGAATCGAAATAATTACACAATTTAAATGTATGTCAGAAATGAAAACTGGGAAAATGTGCAATTGAAAGAGTTTTATAAATATTCTGACGTTTTTTATATGTAGAATTACCCTTTCATATCACCTTAATGTGGCCCAGATCAATTATATTGAACTAGGATACAAGGAGACCACTAATTGCAGGAGCAACTATCATGGATCTCCATCTCAAGTGATAACGTCATAACGGATGCACCGCGGCGTCAGAAAGCCTAATGCCATTTTATCTGCAGAGATACCATCGGACCAGATATATCGGGATGACCCCATTTATCACGCATCTGACAACACTATGAAAGCTGGGACCTGCAGTCAGATATACCCTTCGCGTCCACCCTATATATCTTCATCCATACTATCATCATGGATTATGTGCCCTGTTCAAGCACATTCGACATGTCTGTTGGGGAGTACCGCGTGGGCCTTCAACTTGGTGTTACCGGTGACGTTTAATGATACAATGACATTCAACCATAGTTGCACGTGCAGGGAGACGCAATCCGGGACCATACACCTCGAGATACAAAAAGGATTGACCTAAATCCTATCAATAAATGTTCTCGGTAGGATTAAAATTTCGATTTGACCAGGAATGCTTCGCGGGATCTTCCTCCGAGGACGCACCGTGTTCGGGCAAGTCGATTAACCGCGTGCACTCGTTTTCGCATGGTGACATCAAATTTCCTCCTCGAAATGGAACGACGCGCACCTCGTCCAGAGGATAGAAATCGAAGGGCCTAAACGATCAGCCAGAGGGAGGGCCTCGTTCGGTCGAAGGCCCGAAATCGGGAGATACGCTGCCCGAAGTGGGTTAAACGGTCAAGGGATGGTGTCCGATAGGGAATATCAAATTTCCCCCACGAAATGGAAAACCAGGGCAGTCCTGGTCGCGGCCGTCGTAATGCGATTCTCCGCGTATCCGGCAAGTATCGGAGAACGCAGCCACCGGCCGGAGGGGATGATTTAAATACGACCGACGACCCTATCGATCGTAAAGGGATTACATGGCAGCCGACGATTCCATAAAGAGGCCCGAACAAAAATCGACGTCCCTCGAAAAACGGTAGAAATAGGCAGCGAAAAAAGAAAATGACATTGAACCAATGAAATATTTCGTTGAACAGTACAAAAGCAATATTTTCTTAACTCAAATAAATATTTGTGTAAAATAAATTCGAGTAAATTGAATGCAACGAGTTATAACAATTATTCTACTATTTCGTGGGTATTAGAGCGTCTTCACGAGATTGGCGGCTAAATTTGCCTTAAAATTCGATACATTTATAAATATATGAAACATCGCACCGTGAAAGATTTAGCTAGATGACTCTATCGGTACAGCGAAATGCATTGCGGATAGAGGTCTCGTATTTGCATGGATGGATTTAAATATCCAAGATGGACGAAGGGGTCCATCGACAGCGTAGGATGAAGGGTAGATTTCCTCCTCGGGGGCAAAAAGTTCGGATGTATTTCCATCGTTAAATCTTGGCTCCGCCGTAATGCGATTCCACGTGCATCCGAGGCGCATCTATGTAAGCAACGATAATGCAACGCCAATGGTATAAGTTAAATGCGACAACTGGCATCGCGCCATCGATTCTTTCGCAAGGAAGGGAGGCTTCGTCAAGTTTTCCAAGGGAACGGGGAAAACAGTTTCCACTTTCGATCGGCGGGGTAATAGATGGAAAGCCGCGCAACTCTTCCCGAACAATGCGTGGATGCATTCGCGGTGCACGTTTATGCTGCAGTTTGTCGCGGGATACTGCTTTCAGATGCATCGAGATGTCGACTCCCGTGCAACTTGGCGCCTCCACTTTTATACGTACAAGTTCCGATCGGATCTTCAGGATATCTCGAGTTCTGATAAAAATCTGTTCTATCAAGGGGACGAAATCTATTCTATTAAAAGTAGCAGATATTCCATTTCTTCCCTTGCAGACCTTAAGATGATAGCGATGTCAAAGAGGTTCATGAAACTTTTCTCCGAATTGGGTGTACCGAACTTGTTTCAAACTTGACAACGTGAATATGGAGGCTACAAGGAAGGTCTTGACACCTATGAAATTTACATTTTTTAAAATTTGTATAAGAAATGAAATTTCATGGGTGCCAGGACCTTCCTTAAAGCCTGCAGATTCACGTTGTGAAGTTTAATACGATTTGGTACATCCAATTCGGAGAAAAGTTTCATGAACAATTGATGTCACTTTCACATCACCTTAAGGAATGAAATCTACCCTAACGTGTCCTCCCTTGGTCCTAAGTGGAGTTAAAATTTCGACTCCGGTACCCTGTAAAAGTATCGATTCATCCCTATCTTCTCGATAAGGGGCCGATCGGTGGCGACGTCGATATCCTGCCGTGCATAATGAAGGACGTCGCCGTCAGGATGACGGACGCGGGGCGCTCTGGGAGTTGCACCAGGAGACGCATCCCCGAATCCGGATGTCAGCTCGAAATTCGAACTGTTTACTGCCGCGATCGCGCGTTTTCGAATTACCAGAGGGTCGGGGGATCGCTTGTCCGATTTTACGAGGCCGTACGCGCGAGGCTACGGTATTATCGGGCAAACGATAAACCCGCCGATTCCCATAAACCGTGAATCATAATGAATCGTCGGTGACGTTCGAGGACTCGGTGGTTAGCAAACGCGTTCCTGGATACCGTCGTTTCGGCTTTGAGCGCCGCCAGGCCTGGGAAATCGCGCATTGTTTCGACGCAAATGCGCCGATTGCGAATCGATTCTTTGTATCCTTCCTCTCTGACAAATCGGCCGGATCGACGGACAACGGGAGAAAAAGGATACTCCATCCGGAATATTGGTTTACCCTGATTCCCCGTCAAGGGGGTGACTCCGATTAGCGCCCACAAAGAGGGGCACTCGGTTCGAATCTGTCCTCGAATTTCAAAAATTAATCGCCACGGCAGACCGACTCAATTTCCACTTTATCCTGCGCTTCGTTCAAACGAGGGAAATAAATTCCAGCTATGCAATATTTATTATTCCAAAGTTTAAACGGTCTCATTTATTTCCTACTCTCGAAAAAGCGTTTACTTGGCGTCGTCAATGCGGATCGGAGAGTCGGAAAGTTCTTTCAACGTTTTTTTTTTTTCACTTCACGAAATGTATATATGAAGGAAATGCACATTTGCTATTGTCATCGAACTATATCAAACGATTTATCAGCGGATCGCTGGAAATCCTTGGTACCGGATAATCGAGGAACTGATAAAAGAAAACCGATACGCGCATTTTGCAAAAAGTCAGGGTCACAGCCACTGAATTTCCACTTTATACAGCGTTTCGTTCAAGTGAGCCAAGAAACTAAATTCGGATGATGCACTATTTATTATCCGAAAACATAAAAGGGGGAACGACGAAAGGCATCCCCCGCGGGATGTTGTAAAATTCTCCGGATTCCACCTCCTGTATTCCAGTGATAACAATCTCACTTTTTGCAACACTGAAATTGCTTCGGCTTCCGTCCTCTTCCTTTTAACTTGTCGACGGGTATAATATTTTCTCGTTCTTTTGTGTATTACCTGCGTGTATCGATTTACAGTAGGTGTACATGTACACGTACATAGGTTGTACCTAGGAGCTCGAGACTTCTTTCGATACGGTCTCGCAAAATATACGGCTCGTTCCCGTATCGAACAAGGAGGAACACAACGTAATAACGAAATTAATAACAAGCATCGGATGAATCTCCAGATTTACGGGCCCGACAACGGGGGGTGTTGCATTATGCGACAGGCAAGAATCCCTCCCCCTTAATAAACGTGAAAACCCTTATAAGACGAGCGAAGGACCCGCTGAGAGAGTGCCGGAAAATTTAATTTCCCACCCTTCCTCGATGTACTAAAAAAATCACTCGAAAATTCACCAAAATCTCCCACGCCTTCCGGAAATTAACGCGCGAGGTCGTAATTTAAATTAAACCACGGACGTTTCTGCTCGGCAAAATCGAATAAAACAATATCTCGGGGTAAACTTAGCCCCCGAGAGGTGCAGCAGAGGGTCAATTTATTAATATTATAAATTAAAAAATATATTTCACCTTCCACTGTGCACTTTATATCATAGCAATTCGAATTATTAGAAATGCGACGTTGAGCGACTCATTGTGCGCAGGGATGAAGGAAACATCAAATTGCAATTTCTCGTTGCAAGTAAACGAGCAATTGTGGGCGCGTGGACCCGCAACTCGGTGACAAGGGCGGAAAGGGGGGTAAAGGGGGGCAGTGGGACACGCACGTACCTATACGGGACACATAGGATGCACCCTGTACTACCTGCACGTCAATGCACCCCGCAAATGCACATCGGATATGCCTTTTGCCACCCCTTTTCCTCCCCCGGGGATTCGCGTCGCGCGGTTCAATTGTCAGCGGAGCTTCGGTTAGAGTAACCGAGGCGATGTTTGCTAACTGGGTTAATGAAATATATCGACTCGTGTGATTGACGCTACGTCGAATCTCTGACTATTTACGGGAGAGAGTGTTGATTTTCATTACCAGACCGCTGGACCGTGTTCGAACGTTTCGGCATGTAAATTGCGGGACAATTCGGCACTCGCCACTTTGCGAATGCGCTGATTTCATCGAATCGTCGCCTTTTGTCGATGACGAGTGCATCGGGATAAAGTGGCAAAGCGATAGGGATGGTACCGAAAATTGTCACCATTGGGTCGGAAGGATGACATCCGATATGGAGTAATATGGCAGGTACTTCCCGGGTCGTAATTATGGATCGCGGTTGAACAAACTCTCCATTTTTCTGATTACTTTTGCCGATATAAATTTTACTCTCATTTAGTTTCATTCAGAGTCGCGTCCACCCCGACGCGTCATTATGCAAATTGCGAGACATTTTTATTCGCCTTCGCCGGGGATGAATGGAGATTAAGTGGAACGCGCAGGGAAGTGCGCTGGAAAATGATAATATTCCTTGAAAAAAAAGGGGGGCACGGGAGGGATTTTGAAAAAAGGAATCCCTTCTAATTTAAAACTATTCACAAATTACATCGGTGCATTTTTTCTAAACCTGAGAGGGTAGCTCGAAGATCCTTCAAAGCTTCCCCTAACCTACAAATAGAATATTTCGCGAGGCAAGAATGGTTTTTTAAAACCATCGAGGAAAGACACTTTTCCCAGACGAAAACTTCAACCGGGATGTCAAATCCTTCCTCACTTCCGGATAACTCGGAGCAGAAGTCGCGACAACGTTCAATCGTGGAGCGAGTTCCGGAACGGTGCAACAGCTGCAGACGCTGCAACCGCTGCAGCGGCGCGGCCGCATCATAACCGGCAGATACGTCGCCTCTTGTCACGTATTCACAAGCGTGAGGAGTAAGTAAACCATGAAGCATGCGGAGCCGCGGGGGACGAGGCTGGTGAAGGGTAACCGGAGGCATGAATATTTATCACTACTCAGAGCACGCTTCTCGGTGGCACGCTCTATCACGGTGCAGCTCGCTGCAGCTCGCTGCAGCGAGCTGCATCCCGCTCCATGCCAGCGTGCGGGGACCGACGACGGATGCACGTGTGTGCATTCATACCTTTCATTAACGGCCTAATTAACCCTCGGTCGCGTAATGTTTCACGTGTAATGGAAGCCACGCGAACTCGACGCCTCGCTCTGTCCCGGGGAAGATGCCTAAAGGCAGAGGAGACGAAACGAGGAGAAGAAAAGGAAGGGATTTCCTTATTTTCATTTCTTTAGGGTGGAACAGGACTATTTCATATGGGGGGAAAAAGTGATATTCTCTGTTCAGTTTGACGCGCCAGGCTAAATATCGTAGATAATGACTAGGTCAGTGTTTCGCGCCCGGATATGATTAAAGGGTTGATTAATGGGTTAATGAAATATATCGCAGATTTAAGGGTATTTCATTTCTTGTAGGTTATGGACAAAGGATTATTATGCCGCTTTCACATCCCCTTAAACGTATTTCTAACAGCTATTCATTATTTGGGGAAGCGATGCGCGGAACAATCGATTTGAATTTCTTCGTCCTAATTTTAAGTAAACCGGACTTGGCGTGAATGATCTACCGGCAGGGTTATTCCGTTTTTATCGTGTAATTAAAATTCATGCGACAAATTGTCGCCGCGAAGGTACGTCCGCTCGAAAACGAGAAAAAAAGAGATAGGTTCGAAATATTGCGCTTGCGAAACATCCTGCATGAATAAAACGGCGCGGCAATTTATCAAGGGATCGCCGCGGCGGATATCGCTTAACAAGGATATCGGTTTTCATTTGCAAAATTGCACGGCCGTGCGCGAACGGCCGCGACTGCGTTTCATCAGCTCGATAACTTTTACGAGCGCCGACGACACTTTCGAAGCTGACCGAGTTCCCCGTCGTAACCATAAAAGAGGAGGGATCGGAGAAGAAGGAGCCTCGAAAGCTAGGAATCCGAGTTCTCCCTTTCCATCCTCGAACCATCCGCGAAATATATATACCCATCACCCGTGAGATTGAATTCCCCCGCGCATCTAAAAACGCATTTAAACAACCCCTGGGTGGAAAAGTTTCGTGACGGTCAACGGTTTGAACGACAATCTTAAATAGTGAATATGCTTCGCGCGCATTTATTCATACACTCGGGAATTTACTCTGCCACGGCCTTATCGACTGCTTTATCACGAATTTATTCTCCCATTACCTAATCATATATTTATCAACATTTTCACTCCTCTTGACAATTCCATTTATAACAAAGAATTAGCCAGAATCAGAACCATCGCATTGTTGATCAGCACCTACTCCGCTCGTCTATTTAAAGTCCAATTTGATTTTAGACAGTCTCATCATCGTCCCTCCAGTTCCCTCACATTTTAAAATTTGTGGGGCGCTATCGTCTCACCGAAAACACCTACGCCGAGGGTGCGCACCCCGACCAACCCCAACCTCTCTCTATAAAAAATGGTTCCGCGGCCCCTGCGAGGGTGCGCACCCCGACCAACCCCAACCTCTCTCTCGAAAAATGGTTCCAAAAGCCGGGGCTTCGAAAGGGTTAATCCAAGTCCCGGGTCAATCGCATCGAACAGAGGGTAGTCGCCTCGGTTTCATTAGCCCGGCCGACTTCTGGGGCTAGAAAAAAAACGGAGGGAGAAAGAGCAGAAGAGAGAAGGGGCGAAAGCAGGAAGTTCCGGTCGCTGGGGAGTGACCATCCATCATCTCGTATACACCATTCTACCATTGGACCCATTCTGCGGAGGCAATAACGGCGCCCCCCGTCCCACCGGGTAACGTTCCGAGCTCGAGGGTGCTGTACCCTTAATTAATTATCACTCTTTGCGAAACAGTGCTCTCCCTGCGTGATTAACATTCGTCGCGCCGGCTATTTTTTGGGGGCTCACTTTTAGAGCCGAAGGCACGGTGCGGGGTGCATTTTATCGGCGAGTTCCAGGCTGAAGGGGCGAAACTTTAAAGCCCTTGCGCAGCTCCTGGAACTTCATCCCCTAAGCCCAGCTCTCAGGGCTGAAGGGGGATCTCGCCTCCTGTCGGGCAAATCGTTAGCATCTGTCCTTTCGCAATTTGTTTGCCAGTTATCGAGGGGATAAATCCTGGTAAATTGGAGTATCGGTGCTGGGAATGATAAATACACCCCCGGAAGTCTGATTGCTTATGGAGGGATGGTCATTATTAGCCGAAATAAAATTCTGTCTTAGTGTTGCATCCGCTAGCCGACCCGCAGTCTGATAATTAACGTGGATATTGTTGGTGGGGTGTAATTTCGATTTAAATTGCGATATTGTTTTCTTCGATTAATTTTTTATATTCAATGAAAATGGGCGAAATGAAATTGAATTAGAATGTACAGATTTCATGGCTGATGAGGTCCCATAATTTGTTTCTGAAATTATTAATGACTTGAATTTAAATTATATTATCGATGCATGTGGTGGAAAATACATTTTCGAATCTCAGACCACTTCTAGGGGGGTAGCTGTTATTATCAGAAATTCGCCAGAAAAATCGGACGATTGAGCCGAGCTAATTTAGTTTCTTCAATTATTTTCGCATATTCAGGGAAAATCGGTAAAATGGGAGTATCATTTGGAGGTTTTTTTTAGCAGACAAGGAATCCACTTCTCCGTCCGTAAAGTGTAAGCCAAATGGTCGTTCAAGGCAAATCGCGAAAGCTGGCGCGGCGCCAAGACGGTGAAAAAGGACGGTCTACTTTTTCAAACATTTGCTTAGTTTGTAATTAATATAGTGTACGCCAGTTTCTTCCCGTAACTGTTTTTTCCCCTTCCATTGCGGAATCGGGGGCCTGTTAAAATAAAGTTCCCGCCTGTGCAAGAAATCCGGCAGGGTGGATACAGGGTGTAGGACTTCTTGCAGTGGCGGAAGTTAGCCGGGGAGATTATTCATGAAATTATATTCCGCCGCGGAACTTTGCAAGAAGGCTAAAAAGGGATTTCAGTAACGGACTCTCGTTTTCGGATTCCGTGAGAAACTTCCGCATTGAACGAAAATGGACAAACGGTGTTAACGATCCCGAAAAAAAAAGAAAGAAAAAATGGGTGGCTGTTGAACGTGAAACTTCATGTTTCAACATCATTTCAAGTTCAATGTTAATAATTACGCGAGAGAATAACATACCAATGCTGGCGAAAACGTTTGCGCAGATTTTGTTAATACGCGTATTGTTTCAACAAGACTAGCGTAAATAGTAATTAACTGTAAAAGAAGAAATAAAATAAAATTGGTTTTATTCTTCGTTATGCTCCCATTCATTACCATGCGAATTTACACTTTCGGGGCATGAGAAATTCACTTAAAAAAAAAAATTGTTGATATTAGAATTTAAAAATTTCGAGACCTGCTCGAAAGTTGATCGCGTGAACTCGAGAATAAGGTCCTAGGTCTAACCTGAAAATAAGATCAAGACGGAAGTATTCGTAGAAAGGGAAGAAGTCTCGTCTGGAGGGTAAATTTCCGCGACGCGGCCGAGGGTTGCGGCGTTCTTCCGCAGATTTTCCGAGTAATCGCTTAAGGCTTGACTAATGCGATTTACTGACCGTCCCGGGCCCGGTCGTATTACATTATAATTTCGCAATTTCGCCCTGTCGTCGGCGGCGCGTTTAATAAAGTTACATTATCACGTAATAATTACCGACCCCTCGCCTTGACGCGGTTCTTCGAGGCATCCGGAACGACCGGCTAACCCGAAGGTCAGACTATTCGATTATCATCCCTTTTCCGGGCTGCAATTTTCAGTTTTCCAGCTGTCAGGACCGGAACCTCCCCCTAGTAGCATTGAATAATTTCTAAATATTTTTTTTTCTAATCTTTGCCAAATATCTCCAGCAACAAAATTTTCAAGACGTTTCGTAGATTTCGTTCGAAGATATCTCAAACATTTGTTAAGAATCCGAAAGACATATTCAGCTTCAATAATTTATAAACGATTCAAAATTATATTTTTCAACTTTTGCAATATTTTCTTGTTCTGCTAGTCGGGCCTAGTAGAAGATGTCGCTTGCAGCCCCGAATCGCGATTTCGAATCAACAGGTACGGCCCTGGCCGTTTTTCGGGTTAGGAAGGAGCCAGGACGAACGTGTCCTGTCGCGGTTACGTGTGCGGAATCGCAACACCTCCGGGCCATGAGCCGGGAAATCGATCCACCCGACTCGGAGGACGTGATTGCCCGACTTGCAGCAAGTCTCGGTACTTGGGACGGATCGAGGATGTCCCGGCACGTCCCGAATGGACCACTTATTGCGAATAACTTTGAGATCCCTATCCAGATATCTGAGCTGAAATCGGAACGTTTTGGGACGTACCTATCGAGGTTAACCCCACGTTCCTCGGGGTCGTTTGGAACGTACCCCTCGTGGTTATCCGGATGTGCCTCGGGCTCGATAAAAATGGACTTATCGTGGTTTCGCTGTTAAAAGAAATGTTTGAATTCGATGACACTTTTTAGGAGGTTTTTCTCAGACGCTACTTGTCCGAGGTCTTCTCGATCCAGGGCTCGGAAGCGATTACAAAGTCACGCGAAGAACAAGGACCATCGTGGCGGCGACAAAACGAAGGATCGATATCCCGTCTGCAGCCTCGCGCCCATCTTAATTGAATCGTCGAGAAATCGATCCGTATCGAGGACACATCTTTCGAGGACACGCCGCGGTTCCGCGGTTAGCCGAGTCCCTTTTGCGCCTCGGGGAGCTCTGCGAGAACACGGATCCTCGGAGAAATTTAATATGGGAGACGTTGATATAGTCCGAGCCCCCCCAGGCTTAGTTGTGGCTCCCACAATTTCGATAGCCTTGCCCCGGACTCCGGCACGGGGCTGGTCTTCATTCTTGGTCGATTAAATTATCTGGAGTCCGGAACGACCGGCCATATGCAGTTCAAATGGAGAGGATCGTTGCGAACTTGCCTAAGCTGGACTTGAACTTCCAACGGCGCTTTTGTACTTGGATACCCATTGAGGATCCTCTAAATTAATTCTGGTGAATGATTTTACATTCCGCAAATGATTTTTCACGGGTTCAGCAGTTTTTACTACCCTCTGTCGGTTAGGACCGTTGGACGCTATTTCCGTTTCTGTTTCTCTGATTCCGGTAATCGAGTCCAGTACATAAATTCGTGCGATAAAAGAACCACTATTTTTTTACTGCAGGAACACAAATTATATTCGTAGGTGCAATATTCCCTCCCATCGACAAAAACCTGCCCATCGATGATTTGGTCAAGTGCCATTTTTTTTCGCGTAGAGATTTTTCATATTCGTCTTGGGGTCAAATGGAAGAACAGGATCAGGTCCATCCGGAAAAAAGTCAATCCCGATCCACCCCCGCGGATCCTCGCGGTCGGCGCCGGGCAATAAAGCGGATCAGCGGAATTAGCGACAGACTTGTTTGTACGCGGAATTAACTGGGCGGTGGTGCTCGTAATGTCGGCTCTCCCTAAGATTCTTAATTACGGGCTCGGCCGTAAAAGTGCAGTAATCCCGGGGTCCCATCGGTCGTATACGTTAAGCGACGGGGATAAGCTTTTGATTGGGCATGAAAACGCAATAAATCCGCAGCGATGCGAGCCGGGCCCGGAAGTGCGGAGGACGACCCTGGATCGTAATTAAAACTTGCGCTTACACCCCACACGTACTTGCACGGATGTACATCCTGCATATATCCAGCTTCAAACCCCTTCCAGAACGA
The DNA here is from genome assembly GCF_000612105.2 of Orussus abietinus. Taxonomy (NCBI): domain Eukaryota; kingdom Metazoa; phylum Arthropoda; class Insecta; order Hymenoptera; family Orussidae; genus Orussus; species Orussus abietinus. The sequence goes on along the minus strand of NW_019394595.1, from coordinate 323,982 downwards.
ACCTAATGTTACGTAGTGATTTAAAACGGAATTAGGTAAACAATTAAAAAAATATCAAACAACACATATTTTTTTTCGCAACCCCTTCGCGGCGGAACCTGTACCCCTGAGCTGCTATCGATGGTATCGATAGTATCGATGCCTCCTATTGATAAGCGTTCGTCGTCCACCCCCCTGAGTTAAACTCTTGCATTATCGATCACCCTCGACGGCGGAACCGCGGCGGAAATTGTTTTTCGAGCGTTCTACGTCTCCGCGGAATCGAATTTCAACGCTCGACCGGAGCACGACAGGTGATCGCCGAAGATCGATACCTCGAATCTCGGATCGTGCAGTCCGAAGACCGCCTGCGTGCAGGAATCCGAAATCGAGTCTTGTCTCGACTGGAAGATAAAGGACTCCGCTCCGGGCCGATGCTTCGGTCCATCGATCGATCGATGGATCGATCTCGCTTCTTCATGGTCGCGGCTAATGCGCGCCCAGGAGGAGCTCCTTGTAACATTGATTTTTAAATCGATTCGCGTCGGAACCTAGTCGATAGGATTCTTGGATGTTGCACCGTGTATGGAATATGAATGTCGAGCAATTGAGAAGTGATAAATTTTGAACGTGGTAGGAGCTGTACCTTAACCTCACTTCGACATCCGATTGCACATGTTCTAAAAATTGAATTGCAATAGTATTTATCGTTGTTCAAATTTATGGGTAGATGCATTTTGTGGATAGCGAAGATTTGATGATTTTGGCTATCTGGAATATTAAAGGAGAATTGGTTTACTTCAATCTTCCCCGACGGTCATCTTGTAGTCTGATTGTAAATATTGAATAAGACCTACATGGAAAAAGTGCACTCTTAGAGAAAAATATATTGCTGATACAGTTCCGCTCTTACCGCGGTAACAATTGCATGGACAAGAAAAATGTTTATAACACAACTTACGCGGTTTGAAACGTCATTCAAGTTTTATAAATATTTGGATGTTTTGATATAGAATGACCCTTTCGCAACGCCTTGATCGATCGGTCCGTTTGTAAAATCATCTCTTATTTTTTAATCGAGCATATTCAGGGACGTTAAAGAGAGCATCCTGTCAGCGGCCAAACAAGATTTGGCGGTAAAGGAGGACCGCCACAGGGCGGATAGGAGGCATCTAGTCTGGACCGCAAATGATTACACTGCGGCGGTCCACTAACTGGGCTGCAAGCTCCACACCAAGCCGGTCATCGGATCCGTCGATCTGTGTTGGATGTCAAACGCTCACTGTTGATCGTGTGGCCCACCTACTACCGACCGCGATGCTCTCCCTGCCACAATCGATCAACCTGTCGCCAAGGCGAACTTTGCCAATTGACTCGAGCCACCTCGGATGCGGAATATCAATTTGCACTCGGCCCAGCCACCCATTTGCAAGCTCGACAAGACGGGAGTCGCTTCTTTGACACTCGATACCCTCGCTGTTACCCCCGACGGACATGTCATCCTCGAGCAAATAAAGATCTCCGTGGAAGGGCGTCGAGATTTCTCGACAAATAATGCACTTCGCTATTAACTCTGATAAAGCGTGGATAGAAATGAACGTTTTCGAGGACTCGGAATTACTCGTCATTTGAGAGAAATCAAAAATTCGGTCTGGCGGAAACTGGAGTGGAAATTAAATTACTCTCGATGAAGTTGTTTCAGAGAAATTGAATGCGGTACGGGAAGTCTTTTTAGAAAACTTAAAACAAACGTTCTTTAAGGGGACGTGAAAGTGGCGACACGGTGGCCTCTTTGATGGATCTGAACGTCGATGAAGGTTTAATTGTTTAAAACTTTGTTTATAGATATTTTACAAATTTGGTTCAATGACATTTTTTTCTCAGTGCAGGATTTTCTATTTTAATTCGTAACACTGGCCCCGGATTACGTCCAATCGAGATCAATTCTGATAGGGTCTGACTAATTATTGATGGATAAAGGATGAGAAACCCCTGGCAGGACGAAGGGCGCATTTATCTTCGTTTGCGCTTACATGACATATTTAGTAGTGCTTGATTCATCTCCGGGTGAATTTATCGACCGGGTAAATCTAACGTCGGATAAATTTATCGGAAAATGGATCAGCGGGACTTTATTGGATGAATAAAGTATCTCACGTGATTTATCTGTATGGATACGTGTACCGACACAGCCGTAAAGGGTAAGGACACCTCTCGTCCGTGTGACAATATACTTAAAATACACACATAGAACAGTAACCTAGAAATCATTCACTCAATTTACGACGTCACAATAAAGTTTAAGGACCCGATACAGGACGACAAACACTCTAGGAATATTTGCGCGATAAAACAATTTCTGAAGATTCCGAGACGTTCACCTGCAAACGTGTCTTGAACGTATATTAGATGTTCACGAGAAAACTTGTCGTATATGAAACGTTTACCGGGGAATTTCTTGCACGCTTCTCGGAGTTATCTAGTTGCACTCATGTTGTCGGAAATACTTCCTCTGGAGTGATCTGGTAATGTTTAGCTAGAGAAGATGTACTTCCAGATTTGTACCAAGGAAGTGCACCACGAAGTATGACGTATACAGTCCCCAGTACCGTGATTTGTTCCCTGCTAAACATTCGCGTTATCGGAAACTCTAGCTAGAGATGGACCCCTCGGATCAACACCAAACAAGTGCATCATGATGGATGTTGTGCACCCCCCCTGGTCCCGCGAATCATTCTCCAGTAAACACTGCACTCGTGCCCAGGGATTTAGACGGTCTCGTGCCGGGCGAATCAGAAATGGGCGCGCCAGGTGTTTTCCGTCCATCAAGGGGTAAATGACGACGCCCTGACGGGCCAGGGTGTCGGAGAGTAATCGGCGTGCATGCGATTGATCGCATCTCCATGCGAGCTCGTATCGCGGCTTTAACAATCATGCCAGGGGTGGAACCAGCGTGCAGGGCAGTGCACTCCTTGCACTCGCTCTTGCACCCCAAATGGGGTGCCAGGGTGGCGGCTAATGACGCGAATCGATTTATAGGTTAGGAGGAATCGAAAGAAATACAGCTCCGTTTCCTCGACTCGTCCCGCTCTTTCTCATCCCTCGAGCTATCTCTCGCCCCCCTGCTGCCTCTTCTTCCTTTATTTTTCTATCTCCCCTTCTTTCGGCCGCGGCTTTCACGCTCGCCGTGACAGAAACGTATTGGCCGGGGAAAAAATGGCTGGTTTATTTGCCCGGAGGTGGTGGGCCCGACTCCTTCGGTCGAGGAAACAGTAGATACCGGGAAAGATACGACACCGCGAAAATTTTATACCCTTCCGCTTCACCGACCGTAACTCGTCTTCGCGAGGATAGAGGGAACGAGGAAGAGGGATACTCTTCCTTCTCCCACCTCGAGAGTCCCATGAAGCGCCCTTTCCGGTCCGAGCCGGAAACACCATAAAGACGACCCCCGCAAGGGGACTCTCCAAGACGCGTTCCTTTTAGAACCCTCCGAGAATTGCAACCCTTCCGGAAACCATTCCCTCTGACCAGCTAAGCTTACATAATGCGAACGCAAATTCTGCGACGATGCTGGAAGGAATTATCTCGTCTTGAAATCGGATTCTAGACCGGTGGTTCTTAATTGGCGCTACGGGGATTTTTTCTCATATTTTTCTTGCTAGTTTTTTGACTTCATGGTCCAATCCGATCTAAATAAGGTCAACTCGTAAGGCCCTAAACTTTTTACATTATTGCAAACATCATCGTCGTTGCGGGAGGGCACATTGAATTGAGGTGGAAAAAACTATTGTAATTTAATGAAATTCTTCTTCAAGTTTTATCCAGATATGGTATATCAATTTTATGAAACTTCATTTATACAATAATATATTTTCACATATATTTATCTCCATGTGGGAATCAAAAGTGTTCCAGGGTTTCAAAAAGGTAAAGAACCATTGATCTAGCCGCTGGATGATATTTTGCATCCCGCCCAAAGATTGTAATGCTTTATTAGCATGTCTCGAGTCGCGGGAAATATGGTTACAGAGTCGAGATCGCATCTTCGCGGAGTAACTTCTATCCCAGCATCTGTACCGAGTAACTGCTTTAGGATATACTGTTTCTCGGCGCAAGGTGTAAATTAGCATAATCTCGTTACAGAACCGGCATTCACAATGGCGACCGTCCCTCCGAGTGCCGAATCGGATGTCAACCGGGTCAAATTCACAGGACTTTGGGTACCAAAGACCTCTTTGTGGTCCATCGAAGGGGTCATTGGTACATATCGCTTTCCCCTGAGTTTGGACCCTCGGTGCAACAATATTCGATATTTCCGGAAATCGATATATATTACGCGCTATTTTGGTGCAATTCAATACTCACACCCACAAATTCAATTTTGTATCCTACCAGTTGTTCAAAGTGACATAAAAGGAAAGCCCGTTAAAATACGCATGGTGTTGAACGTGGTAAACAACTCGTTAAAATTAAAAGTACTGCAACCGAACAAAATGCCGCGTTTTCGTGGGCCTTTAAGTGAAATTATCCAAATGTTTGCAGAGACGAGTCTCGGGACGATCGCGACGTTTGTTTTTATTTGCATAGTAACGGCGGAATCGAAGCTCGCGAAATTAGAGGCGTACTCGGTAAAACGACTAATTAACGAGAATTTCGACGCGTCAGCCGTTTCTAGTATCTCGCGGATGCACCGAGAGAACGGCTAGGAGGACCTAGTGACGTTATTTTGCGGCTCGCCTACAAACATTTTCGTTTAATGCAAATGTAAAACAGGCGGACAGATATAACGAAGAAGATTACGCGGCATGTGGTCAGCATAGATAACGACGCTGCGCGTTGCACCGAGCGTCGCACCGAGCGTTGCACCGAGCGTTGCACTCCTGGGTTGGGCCATAACTTTATGCATTATCGTGCCCAACGACGAATCCATTAAGCCGATTTTCATCGGTATCGATAAGGTGCCGTATGCGGACGCCGATAGGATGTAACTGTTCTGGTGTATGTTCCTTCTCCCTGGACTCGGTCCTTTTATTATTTAATATTTGAATAAAATTATGACTTTTCCTATAACTCTACTACTACATTCTAGTGCTCTAAAATAATTTCCCTAGACACGTTCATGTTTTATTGACAATTAACCAGTATCGATAAGATATAGTTCGAAGACTTTGACACGATATGGCAGTTCTGGTGCATCTTCCTTCTCCCATATTTTTATTCTATAAATCTGAATTAATTTGACGTAATGTCGAGGGGTGAATGCGACACGCAGTTTCGTAAATCTCGAGCTGCGGATTTAGCGACAGAAGTTCCGCGAATGGGTTTTCGTAAATCTCCGGTGCATACACGTGCAACCGGATATCCGGATAGTAGACTAGTGTACTTGAAATGTGGGGATAGGGCGAATAGTACGAGGGCGTCAAGACACGAAACTAGAGCTCGAATGATTCGTTGCTCGGCCTAAATCACCGACTCTTCGGGAGATCGACCTCGGCCTCGATGTCGAATCGATTTCACCATTTCCGCTCTGACACTCGATTCGCGAATCGGAAGAAATCCGCTTAACCGACCTGAGACGCGACTTCCTCGAGGCAGATCACGGCACTTCGTGTAATGCTCGACAAAGGAATTCTTAAAGAGCCAAGTGACGAATTTTGAAAAAAATGCAGTTTTAGAGGCAATGACAAACGTCGACGAAAGCAACGATCGCGATCCTCTTGATTTAATCTGTATTGTGAGGATCGTGACAAAATTAGAAATAGATTTTTTGCCTGAGAATGATTAAATGATTCGAAGGTTTCTTTTAACGTTATTTTGGAATTATTGGTGTCTCGGCAACTCGAGCAGTCAATTCGGTTCCGAAGTACGAACTTGGGTTTCGAAGTCCTCAATCTCGATTTCGATCAATTTAGCAGTTTCCTCGGCAACACTTTCAGGAGGCCCCGGAAAGGTCCTTCGGAAAATGTCTCGGACGATCCTTTCAGAGCGACGTCGCTCGGCCCTTCATCGCGAGTAATGGACGGCAAGAAGAAAGATTAAAGAAGAGGGAAAAACGAAGAGACCGGCCAGCTGAGATTGGCGGGTTCGTTTCATTCCCCAGTTTCCACTAATTTATGGCGTAAAGGGACATTAATGGACAAGTATAACTTTCCAAAACTCTCAGACACACTGATACTATACGGAATGAGCATGCACTGTGTTAAAAAATTCCGAACATCTCTTTTCGAAAGATTAAAATTCCTTCCTTTCCCATATTAATCGCAGCGATCAAATCGAGAATACGATAAAGTATCAATTTGCATATGCAAAGCGCAGATTATGATACGATACGACTATGGGTCAGAACGACCCAATTTCCGTGGAAGGGTTAAACCACCCCTTCTCAATTCGCATTTCTTTCTTCGGATTTAATTTGCAGTCCGATTTCCTCCCCGGCATGGTCCCTTGTGTCCAAGAAAGCGGAATTCCCTCTCAAAAAGAAAAGGAAAAAAGGGAAAAAAAAAGGAATATGGACGTTCTTTGAGAGCGACGTCGTCGAGAGGGACGTCAGGGACCGAGATTAAAGGAGAGAAAAGGCCGGGTCGAGATTGGCAGGTTCGTTTTCTCGCGAGTGCCGCTAATTCGGCCGAAACGCGCCTTTGAGCGGCCATGACACTCCTTGTATCCGAGAGGCTCGCATCTTGCGCGACAAAAGGGCGCCATAAGAGGACGACCACGGATGGCCGGAGCAAGAAAGAAGAGGAACGACGTCCTGGAAATTGGACCCGACGTCGCCTTGAAGGGACCTCAAAGGGTTCGCACCCTGGCCCCATTATGGCCCCTCTCTCGGGGAGGATGCGAGACTAATCGAAATTCGCGGTCGAATCGCTTCGGTCGATCGCCGGATCGGAAGCGGACCGGAAGCGGCAGAGATGCGACCGGAATGCGATTCGTTATGGAGCCTCCGGTAAATGCGGAATCGTACGTCTTCGAGGTATATGGCGTGTCGCCCTCGAATGGGAAATGAGAAAACCGAGTATTTACCGGGTTCCCGGAAAAAGTCGGCACGTGAGCTGGTTCTTCTCGATTGCAGATACGTGCGGTCCAGAAGCAACCTTTCGCGTGATCCCCCACGGAGAAAAAACATTCGTTAAACTTACAGAAAATTCTGTAAAATGTACAAATTTTATACGTTGAAATAAGGACAGCAGATTAATTCCGTTATTGTTCCGATAGAGCTCTTGCTGCTCAAATCCGTAAAAAATTACAGATTCTATAACGATTACATGTAAGTATTTGGAAGGGTTACGGATAAATATCCGCCACCCTTAACCCGTTGAATCTATTAAATCTGCAGATTTTTTCCGTAACGCTTACAAATATTTTTAATCATCCTGAAAAAAAAAATATATGAACCGCATCAGACCGAATCTGTAATGTCTGCAGATATTTTTCGTTGCACCTGCAATTTTGTAAAAATTTAAATATACCGGTTTAATTGCTATTAAACTTGTACATAGAGGATCACGTCCCAGTTCAGAATTCAACATCCAATCGCTAAGCCCTGTATTTTCTTTCCATCTCGGATCGCATCCTGGCATCTACGATTCTCCAAGTTTTTTTTCGATTTTCCCGTAAAAATGCATACGAAGCATCGACACGGTGGTGCGCTGACCTCTCTAAACTGAACGACTCGACGGAATTCCTCGTTTACAGAGGCCCTAAAGGCTGCCGACTGCAGAAGTCGCGAGGTGTCGGGTTTGGATTCCTAAAAGGCTCGCTGTGAGTTCCATCTTCGAGCGTGCAACGAGTATGCACAAAGTATGCACCGAGTGCAGCGTGCACGTACGAGGAGGAGCGTTTGTATCGACGGGTCGAAAGCACGTTGACTCGGCCTCGGGGTCACTACGAGTTGCCGAGTGACCCCTGCGCACGAATTCCCTTTGTATGACCCACGAGGACGCTCCTTCGAGCTGGATTCGGACGACTCAACGTATATTATACATACCGTGTACGTGACGTATCCGTTCCGTATCCGTGCGCATACGTATCGAATATTTACCGGTGACTCGACAACTCATAACGACTCCAAAGGCAAGTCAACGTCCTTTCAATTCCTTTTTTCGCAAAAACTACTATTTCTTTTTGTCTAAAATTGGTCCGATCATTGCGGGGTCCTCGACCGAAGAGTTCATTCCTGTCGATGACTCGCTGCCCGGTGATCAAGGTGTGTAAATACTCGATACGTATGCGCACGGATACGGTACGTACAATATACATTGCGTTCCCTTTGTATGACCCACGCTTCTTCGAGCTTGATTCGGACTCAACGTATATCGTACGTACCGTGTACGTACCGGGACGGCACGGATACGTCACGTACATGGTACGGATATGTTTAAATCTGAATTTTTGCAATGGACCGTGGGGATGCAACGACATCGTTCTCCGTAATGCCCGATATGGCCTGGTATCAACGTTCGTAATTACGATTTTATTCCGTACTTTCCAGCCCGCCATAATTATTTAAATGCCAGTTGGGTATTTTGGAAACTCGAATGGATGCTCGTTAACTTATTCCCCCTCCCGCTGTTTGTCATATTAAATCAAAGGCAATCGGTTCTCAAAGAAGGAATCGTTTTCACTGATTTCTAAGTGAAGTGGGGGAGGATTTAGAGTGTAATCGCGATTTGGACGTACTTTATGTAATACCCGGGAAATATCTGCTCCGAGGATAACGTAACCGAATCCGCTTCTATTGCTTCGTTCCGTTGGCAGAAAAGGGATGAGGACCCTATCCACCGTAATGGTCTACAAGGCCTCGTGTATTGGTACGACTGCATTCTTCTCTTTCGGAGAAGGTAGAAAAAGGAAGAGGCCGGCTCGGCGAGATGAATGGCGGGACATAACGAGGAAATTTGTTTTGCTCGATACCTTATAAATGGCCGGGATATAATACAGATTCCGAGGCACTTACGTGGGAATGCGCGGGGAAAATGATTTTTAAGAAAGATTAATTGCCCCGCGGTTTATTAATGGTTTCTCCCTGGCGCAATAGCGACCTAAGTCTTGATAACGCTATCATTTTTCTCTTTGATAGGCTCCTCGATAGCAGCGCTATCTTTATCTTCCTTTTGCCGGACGGGAGGAGCACCAAGTTCCCTAGTATGTTTCATAAATGCGCCCATTTCGGGAAAAGGGATTTTCCGGAATTTTATCGGCATTCGCGGAAAATTCCACCCATGTGTAATTTTTTTGGGGGCCAGGGTAAATACAATAAAAACGGGTATAGATGGGGATTACATTTGTCGATTTCCGTATGGAGGAGGAAAGGGGTTTCCAGAAGTGCGCGCTTGCAAATTTTCCCACAATTTTCATGGAGGTTTGGATTTAAGAGGGGTTTGACACACTTTAAGCGGGCCCTTAATTATTCACTTAATGCGGAAGGATTAGCGGCGATCAAAGTCGGGAAACTTGAATTTTCCTTCTCCGGGCAGGAGTTTCATTTCGGGGTTACTTTAATTCGACGGAAGTCCGGAAACTTTGTTAAATCCGGAGAGTATGATTCCACTTGCTAATCTACTTACGAATTCAGGGCGGTCCGTAATTCGTGACATAATTTTTCCCCTAAAGATTAAAAAAGAACTTCCTTTTAAATCAATACTTTTTTACCTTATCTAAGCGGGGATTTATTTCTTTTTCTCCATGACGAGTCGCTGAGAGGCTCTTGAGACATCTCGAGGGGCGAGTGATTTCGCGTCTACGTGGAGTAAGAAAGAGCCATTACCTTCGCTATTATTGCTGCCGTGACTCAGATATTTATGTCAATTGTCGCAGAAAGTACGATAATCGGCCTCGAAGTGGTTCAAGATCGCTCGGAGACGAGACGCGTGTCTTTTACGGTTGCACGGAGGCTGCAGACAGTCTGATGACAAGATGAGACGATTTGGGTGTCTGCAAGTTCTGGTCGCGCATAACCGAAGAACGGTACGCAAAAGTGTCATAAAAATGTCATCAACTATCTCACGAATGACGAGGGCAATTTTTGCTAACAATAAGTGGAAGCAGATTGACTCGGCATGGAATTTATTCCGGAAGATTTATCTCTGTAAGTTATTAACGATTTTCCGACAAGAAAAGGATTGTTTGTATACGATAGAAGGGATTTCTTATCAAATCTCGTGCAGCCAGTGATACTAATTCTGATACGAATATTGATGCTTTATTCCTGTAAATTCTTAACAAATCCGTGACAGGACGAGGATTCCTTCGAGAAATCCCTATACCAATCCTAATGCCAGTTTTGTTTTTGAAAATCCATATCGCCAGACAGAAATGGATTTTTTTTCTATTCGAGAGACGAGAATCTTCAAAACGAAGTTTGATAGACAATATACTCCGATGCCGATAAGAGGGAAACGCACGAACGCAGATGCGAAGGTGTCGACGTCATCTTTGATTCGATGGAGTGCATCGCTTTCGCCGCGTGCCATTTGTCGGTGCATCAGGTGCAGCTGCGTCGGCGTTTTCCCCGGCGCGTGAAATTCGTCAACACCAGGGCAATGCAATTAAACAGACTCGAGTTGTGCTCGAGAACTTTGCGGAATTTCACGAGCGAATTCCATGGCGCCGAGTTGCGTCCTTAACGTCCACCTTGGCAGCCGCGGATGCCAAGTCAGTTACAGTGGTTTCTCACGGTTCTCGGATATCCGATATTCCACGGCCCGAGCGAATGCAGATGCGTAAGGATAAGGCCGCGATTACGAGCTTAAAGTTCCGCCAAGGACATCCCTGAAACTCGAGATCCTGCAGTCGATGCGGCCTCGGAGATCTCCGACGATTTTGACAATTCGTTATCTCGAATCCGCGATAAATATTTGCTCATGTCTCGTTGCGTCTCCGAGGAGAGAAAATTGCATCCCGAATTTTGTAAAATGCACGAGAAACATTTCATTCAGAATCGTGCACTTATTTTGTATTTTTTTTTCTAACAAATCCACCAGCAATTATTTATAGTAATACCGCGAATAATTTAGAGCTTCCTTGGTCTTTCAAAGCCAATTACTTTTGGAATTTTGTAAAGTAATTGAGGGTAAGCTCCAAGAAAATTGTGTAACACCGTACAAGTCGCCACTGGATTTTCCCCGTGTTCTCGTGGCAATATCGGAACGGGTATTTAAGTTCAATTGCATCGCTCTCATTACGCACCGGAATTACCTCAATTGGCGCCGGCGGAATCGAAGAAACGAGGGTGTGATCGATTGGACCGAAATTTCCGGATTTAATTTTTGAATGAAGCCGGGAACCGATCCGTGTTAAGGGGTTGCGTGATTGATTCGTTTTTGATCGAGTTTGCAAATGAACCAATCACTCGTGATAAAAGCACGCGCGGGGCAATCTCGTCGACCCGCTATCGGGGATGGACCGATACGAACGAATGTATGATTAATATACAGACAATAAAACATAACTCTTATCCACCAGTTCTTAAGGAAAAATATTAAAACCAAAGTATGCCAGAAATTATACCAAAAACCTAGGTATTGTCCATCGATAAAGTATTATAGCGATTAAACCTGCATATTTGGTTTCAAGACTTAATAAAAAAATTAAAATCCTCGCGTGCTTTCACCGTGTCAACATTTTCGACTCTAGATGGCAAAAAATCGAATGGCGTCGCCAGGATAAGGAAGCGACGCGGAGTGTAATAAATCCTGGCAAGGAAGAGATCGGCATTCGAAAGAAGAGTCGCAGATAATATCTCGATAATAATTCCCGAGCCGACGGCGTCGTGACGCCGGAATCACGCGTCGGTGGCCGTAAACGGGGCAGGAAAGTTCCCTGCAACATCGCTCGTAACTTTCTATAAAGAGGCCCGGGTACCGACGTAAAGGGAGCGAAGACTCGCGAAAAATCTCTGACTTAACTTCTTGCACTTCGAAAGACTTCCCCCGCGGCCGAAAGGAAAGTTATAATGATTCCCTTTGGATCTGCACATTCTGGGGGGAAGGCCTCGAATCCGCGGACGATAACTTCCGCGCTCCCGTAATTCCGCCGAGGAAGCCCTCGAGTATAAATCCGAAAGAAACTGCGCGATTCGAGATGTCGCTTCACTTCGCGAAGCTGAAACGTGCCTTCGATGCGGCCGAAAGAAAGGCCGAGTTTTGCTTCGCGAATTTGCAAAGAAGTTCGGGTTCCGTAGTTCCTCCCAATCACTTTAAGGTGATACGAAAGGGTCATTCTATATATATAAAACGTCGAAATATTTATAAAATTTTTCTACAAATCGGATGCACCGAGTTGAACCCATTTGAAACTTCAGCACGTGATTATAGGGCCACCATAATCGCGTGATGAATTTTCAAATGTTTCGGTCCATCCAATTCGGAGAACAGTTTTGCAAACATATAGAATAACCCTTTCATATCACCTTAACCGCAGAAGCCATGCCAGAAGAATAGGGCCCCATCTCGATGCAGATCTATGGGGCCCTGAAACCGGAAGTGCAAATCGAAAGTCACGTTTCCACGGGAAGAGACTCGCCCTGGACGCTGGTAGCAGTCACGATCGGAATACCATTAATTTAAGCGAGCAGACTGCTAATTAGAGGGACAACGACGGCGGAATTAAGTTACGTCGTAATTCCCTTTATTACGTTCGAACGCAAGGAATGCTTAAGCCACGCCATTCTCTTTTTCCTTGGAACGCGAAATTGCCTTAATGAATTTTTTCCGGGCCAGGAGATCATAATTCGCCTGGCCGAACCAATTGCGGGTGATAATGCAGCCTCCGTATCAGGGAGAGTACTCATCCTCTTTCGAATTGTCCACCCTCGTTAAACGGGAATTTAGACATGTCTACGTACGACTCGTCTCTCCGTCCGGCGGTTACTTTGAAGAGAATTGCACAAAGCATCTTTGAAAAGGTAGCAAAGCTTCCGCAAAGCGTTTTTCTTTGACACCAACTCCGAAAAAGGGGTTCCGCAAAGGGAGGAAAAGAACCATTCGAGTGAGTTCTCTAATCAATAGTATGCGAATTAAAAGAAATCCACTGAAATCTCGAGGAAATTCATTTATAAAAATAATTAGGAAATCCGTGTTCATCATTTTTATATCATTTTAGCTTTGGGAGTGCACGCGAGGATGTGGAATATATTAGGTTGGGGAATAAGTTCTCGCCGTTTTCAACGCAACGTAAAGTAATTAACGGCGGGAACTCATTCCTCAACCTAATAATACGAAGTCGTATAAAATGGAGTAACCATTTCCCTGAGATTTATGAGTTATTTTTCTCCGTGTTGGATTTAGAGGTCCTTATCTCAAAGCATAAAATCTGAACATTTTACAGATTTCTCTGTAAGTTTATCAGAGCTTATGTTTCTCCAGTCGGGTTTAGAGGTTCAACCGCGATCGATGATCTGGACTCAGGAATTACGGCCATTTTAAGCGAGCTCGAGATTTTCTTTGGGGCTGCAAAAAGTTGGAAAATTATTTTCAAACGTTTCGGGGGTGGAGGTCATGGAGTAAGAAGCGGAAGAGGAAGTGATTTACGCGACGCCGTCCGGCGAATACGTGAACCCCTTTTGGGGCAGGTCATGGCCCGATAACTCGCCCAGAGGGAGCGAACCTCTTAATAAGAAAGTTATCGGTTATCAGGGGTTCGGTAAATCCGGCAGTTAGTGAGCGTCGCCTCCTATATCGGTGCGTTTATCTTGGGGAGCTCGTCTCTCTCTCGGCTGGATTCGGCTCTATCGGTCTATTTGATATTCCAGCTGCGACTCTGAACATCGCTCGGGCGGTTCGACGGATGGCTTTATGAACAGTGCGCGATCCGACAGACGCGGGTAAGATTCCGGCAGGATATTCCACGGCGAGAATTCCTTGAATATCGTTAGTCGGGCTGTCTTGGAGGAGAGAGAATCTTCGCAGCATCCCATCTCCCCGGAAGCGGTCCAAAAGGGCCACTAAATTAATTGCAAATTAAGGGTACTTAGTCATCTCGAAATGAATCACCCCCCTTAAAGCAACAAACTGGATTTCCCTCTCTCGTCAAACCCTGAAAAATCGTTATCGTTGTATGCGTTGCCAGAGGTGAAATTATCAGGATAAATCTTAGCAGCGTCCGAAGTTCTCCGGACATGGTCAAGAAGGACCATTAAATTAAGGTGAAGTGGAAACCATCAACTTGAAATAGACACTTTTTTTTTTTAAAGATATTGTACCGAACTGTTCGAATTATCCAGATTTCCGCCATGTGGTAAATCTTGCGGTGTCTTATTTTACCAGGGGTGAAATGGAGTTCAAGCTCGCGATGGGCCACTTAAAATGACGACAGGATATTCGATGTTCGATGTTCTTCCCTCGATCGCACGATTTCCGCGGCGAGGGGGGTCGACGTTTTCGTGGCATCCCCGTGGACCACTCTCTTCCTCCGTTCCCTCCACTTGGCGGGGCGACGCGACGCGACTCTTTTGTCTTTTGTACTCCAATGGTAAAAGCGACTGCGTTCGAGTTCCCGAATACGCTAAAATGCTTTCCACCCGGCCGTGGGGTATATAGGACTCGGGACGGGGCGGCCGGAAACATCGACGGGCTTCGAGTTGAAGGCGCGCAAAAGTTGAAAGGGGACCAGAAATATTTCAGTAACGACGCCAAAGAGCGAGTCGCGCCGACACGTGCGAGCAAACTCGCCGGAGGATTTTGCTAGGAAAGAGGCGACTCGGCAGTTTTTCCGAAAATTCCTACGCGATTTCCCGAACGTGCAAACGATTCGCCGCGTCTGCCATGTCCGTTTAAAATTTTCACAGCTGTATTTTCCCTCCTGGAGCAGACGATAAAAAGGAACCAGGCTTATGGTCCTTTAATATCATTCATAAAATGTCCTTGCACCAATTCCTCGAGCTTCTTCATTAAGGTGATGCGAAAGTGGCGTAAAAGAGGGTACCGAATCGTTTTAAACCTTACAATGTGAATATAGAGACTATAAAGAAGGTCACGCCGCCCATGATACTTCAATTTTAAGATAATTTCTTTATGGCTAGTTTTAACATTTTTTATAAAACATGGGATTTCCCGAGTTTCAGGACGTACCTCAAGGGCTGCTTATTCGTGTGGTAAAATTTGAAACAAATGGGTACACCGAAAATTGCAATGAGAATTTTACATGATTAGGGAAATCGTAGAAGATAACACGAGAAATCATATGCCGAACACCGATCACAAAAACCGACGGAAATTTACATACATTTTTACACACTTCATAATTTAAGTTTCACATAGAAAACCATAAAGTGGAAGAATTGCAAATTAGAAAATGTATAAATACACCCCTGCAGGCATAAAAATGAACGACTTCGTGAAAAATCGTAATTCAGACTAGGGAATTAAAATTCACGGATAAAATACTTGGAGTAAAAGCGGAAATAAACTTCTATTGGAGATTCTGGGAACGGCCTCGCGAGGGACTGCAATTTTATGGGAACAATTTTTTATCGCCCGCTTCCTGTAAACGATAAGCGCGAGTAATTCGCGGGAGAGCTCGTTTCCGCTGATTTGCGACTGCTAATCGAACGATCGTCGAAAAGTGGATGCATCGACAGCTGTCTGGCGAGGGATTGGCCATGGTTCGTAAAGAAAACCATAACCAGCGAGCTGGCGCAGTTAGAGCCCCAACCCTGGGCGCAGTTGCCCTTTCTGGGTTTTAAATCAAAGTTATTATGCCATGGAGAAACTGCCGGCAGTTGCGTACTTCTCTGTAAGCAACCCGGGAGAGCCAGGAACGTACGTAGGGTCCCATAAATAATGAACTTCCGGGAAAGTACTGTTCGACGTTGCAGCTCGTTCACGCCGGAGAGCGTAATCCCCGTCGAGGTGGAAGTCGAGGTGCCAGTTGTGCATCGCCAATTTCCACGGGAAATTCGAGTGCGCTTAAATTGGATCCGACGTAAATCATCTGGCTCGGAATACCGGAAGGAAAAACTTAACTCCAAACCGTGAAATCTCGCATTCAAAGGTCGCTAACGATCCCCATCTGACGTTAACGCTTAAGAAAATGCGTATCTTATTTTTCAATGCACAAACGTGTATCGAACATGTATCGGACGTATGTCAAAACCAAGAAAATCGGTAAAGTACATCTGGGATACTTTCCTAATACGAATTACTAACATGTACCGATTATCTATATTTCACAGGTCTTCCGTTTCCATCGTTCCGCCGTGGGAAATTAAACCCTGAAAACTGGAGAGGTACTCTTCGGATACCTCCTTTCCTTGCAAGAGTACTTAACGAAATCTAATAATTCTCTTTATCTCGGATAATTCCGACGTAGCGGTTTAAGTACGGGCACGACATTCGCGTTTAGGGTCGGGTCGGACCATCTTCGACGCGCGCTCGGCCGCGCTAAGGGCTTAATGGATGGTACTAATCTGCCTCGTGAAGGACGCCAGGAACTTGCAAGCACCGCACAAAGCACCGAGGGCCCTGCCCCCGGTTCGTGTGGACCACATTATGCGGCTGGGAGGTTTATTAGCGAGAGCAGAGAGCGAGAGGCGGAGAGAACGAACGAGACGGACGAAGAGGGACGGCCAGGGTCTATCAAAGAGGAGCCCGGCAGTTTCGCTCTAGTTTCGACGAGGCACGATACGCGCACGCACGTAGGTATATGCACTTCTAACGAGCCCCGGCTTGACGGTTCTCCTCAAGGAGAAACTATATTTTTTTCCCATTCCGGACTGGCAGGTTCACGAAGCCGAAGAGACAGGGACCCGGCCATTGTTCGAGCTCCAATTTTGCTCCGTCTTGACTTCCCATTTTCAGGCACCATCGATATTGTCCTGCAGACTCGATAGGGAGTTTAAACATCACGGTATCGATATCGCGTCATGGCGCGAAGCAGAAATAATGCCCACGCCATGGGACTTTCGCCAGAAGACGTCTCACTGAGATGCATTTAAAGGGATGTGAAAGTGACACCCGTGGGTGACTCGATAATACGAAATGTGAACGTACATAAATTAATTTCGAGGTGTAATTTTAATGGAGTAACTTCATCGGTTTCGCGGAAATTAATTTATTGGGAGTTTCTAATGTGCCCTTTGTGGTCCACTCGCGCCCCGTAAATGTTTAAATTGACACCCTGGCCGCCTCCTGTACTTAAGGGAGGAAATCCGAAGGGGAATAATCGATGGCTAGCTGTTAATGAAAGAGCAGGGTGTGTAATTAACTTCTCCATCCTCGATATCGGCGGACTGGGCACTGGGGGTCCTTTGGAGTCGCTGAGCACTGCTCGTTATCTGCTGCGCTGAAGTTATACAGCCTTTTTTACGCAGCGTTATATCGACCACTTTGAGCTCGTATTGGTCCGGTATCGGCGGAAAAGTGTGCTCGATAAAACATTAGCGGGCTCGAAAATGCGAGTAAAATACTATTCTCCCCGACAAAGAACCATTAAATACCGAAAAATCCTAATTTGAGCCCGCTAGGTTGTTAGAGGGGTTCAACTTTTTTCTACCATTTCCCGCCTGATGTCCGATTCCGGAGCAACGATCCCATAATCCTGTAATTTCAACAATTTGCGGTCGAAGTCAATTCTTTTTGGATCTTTAGAAAAATCGTACGATCCGCGAGTCTCGGTTTATGCATCTCCGACATCCTGCCAAGAAATTTCTTCACGAGGAACCATTTCCACCACCGTAAGAACTTCTCTTACCCAGGGAATAAATATTTCCCTCGGTGCAGGATAATCGAAAAAGCATATATTCGCATTCCAATAATCCCTGACAACTTGGCTCGCCCAAAACTGATTTTCCACGGTTAACTTCTTTTTTTTTCCATGGCGCCGGTAACTTCGTTACCGTGAACATTGTCCGCGCGATAATGAATTCCCCCGGCGGGCGATCGTGATAAAGAGTCGCGTGTTATCATCAAGTTCGCGGGGTACCGGTGTCATCGGTTTCACGAGACGTCGACCACCAATTACGCGTTAACGACCGTGGCTCGGTTGGCCGAGAGATTTAATTCGCGCGCCCGTCGGCGGCCACGCGCGTAAACCTCGGAGGGAGAAAAAGGAAGGAGGGAAAAAAAAAAGAAAAAAAAAAGAGGGGTGATGAATCGCGGGCCCTGATATTTAGCAACAATGGCGCGCGGGGTGGATGTGCACGCGACACGCGAGTTCCTGAATTTTTCACGGGCGTGCGTGCCACGCGCACACCGACCCCGGAACAAAGGCCCCTCGACAATGCGCCCCGCGAATACATCGAAGCGTGCGAGAACGAAAATCCCGAAAGGCGACAAATATAGTATGTTCGGGGCACAAAGGGTTGCGGACCGGCCAGGAAGGGTGGGCGGCGTTAATTGAAGCTACGCGGGCCTGCAAACCGAGGAGAGCCGACTGCCTCTCCGCACTCGTCACTAATTCACTGACCTAGGCAGGAGGGACAAGATAGGTCCTGAAGTTGTTTAAAAATGACCAAAAACTAATTTATAGAGATAGGTAATTTGCATTGAGATTGGAAAAGGATGGACCGGTATATTTTCTCTCGGTGTTGCTATTAAGTTTATGTTCGTCACTAATTAATTGACCTAGGCGAAACTCTTGCAATAAATAGTACTAGTAACTAGTTGCAATAAATTAAGGATTTCGTCCCGGCGCTGGGGATTGTCACTGAATATTTTTAGATACAAATAGAAGAAACTAGTTACATGTAGTTCTTCAAAGGACCGTTGAATTCCTTACTTGATATCGTTCAACTTTCTAAATTTATCTTTAATCCGAGATTCCCAGTTATGAGGAAAAATCCTGTTTCCGCAGATTTTCCCCTCGGTCATCGTCTTTGAGACCGACGAAAACAGTTCGTAGAGTCGAGACCGACTCATCCCCTAAATCTCGATATACGTAGAGCCTCGATATCAAATCTACCCTTAAATCCTCAAGTTTCGATCCGCCCTCAAAGACTCGTCCTATCCACCCTGGAAGCCGTTAATCCTCGATGAATCCTCGGAGTCGTCGATTTACGGGAAATCTTTTCCTGTAACTTCGGCGTATTATAAGAAAAGGAGATGGTCTCGGTCTTTTCAAAGGGTCCCCTTGATTTGCAATAAAAACGTCAACTATTTTCGCCCAACATATAAATAAATGTTTAATATGAACTCTAAACACATTCGTAGTCGGTAATTTTTCTAATACCGAAAGCGGCTTAAAATTAAAAAATGATAAAGCATTTGTTTATTTCAAAAACGTTGCCGCAGAGTTCCGGCATTGGGACATAGATTAGAACTAGACGATTCGTTTTAAAATATCAAACTTGAAAGAAATTGGTCTTTGAAATCACGAGAATTTGCGTCGACAACTGAAAACTGTGAAATAATCACAAACGAGGATTCGAAAAATTGCGCTTTCCAGATCACTCATCGCAGTGCACCGGATTTGCATCGGGAAACTGGAATTAGGATGTCTTTTTAACATTCCCGTGTCATGTAAAATCGATTTTCGGAGTGACACGCAATACGCGCAATAAAACCGGCGGTACGGGTCGCGATAATGCGTGCACGTCATAAAGTGACATAAATATTATTGGTGCGCTCGTGAAGAGGGCGTAACTCTTTTCGCATAGGGTGATATACCGTTTATAATGCCTTCGCATAGAGTTGCCCGGGCTCGGCAAAAATGGATCCATGGATCCATCGATATGTGCATAAGTAACGGAGCGTCGATGCCGATAAGGCTGCAATTTTTATCTCCCTCGACTCGATCCCCTAACCTATAAGTTACGTTCCACGTTCAATGCAATGTTTCCCAAGTCGATGCAGATAGTTTTATTTTTCGAAGATAAGATGCACTCTTTCAAAGGTGCCATTTTCCCTACATTCAGTATTTTCGCATAATTTCTTATCGGATAAGACTTGTCCAGGTCGATCGGCCTGATTGAGGATTCAAGAGTACGAGATATTGTACGTGTGATTTCTCGAGAAAGCTAGATCAGGATGCGGATATCTAGAAATGTACGTTTTCAATTATGCACTTTTTTTCCGTAGGTATCCAGAAATAATTAATACAATGGACAGTTTGCATCGATATTATCTCGGGATTATCTGCATCAATTTATTAAGCTGCTTTTATATTTTAGTTGCAACTTTTGTTAAAATGAAACCATATCCGGAGGTGGAAGAATGCAATCGGGATTCCGCATAGAAATCTGCAGTAAGAGTCTCGCGATACGGCCGAGAAGGGGCGAGAAAAAGAACGCGTCGCGGATGCCGAAGAAACGGGCGATCTCCGCAACCTCGTCGCGGAATAATGGACCGCGGAATATCGGTCGTCCCATTGTAGCTCGGTGTATAAGCGAGAGATCGCGTGCTTCAATATCGTGCCCAAAGGATCCGTCTGGCGACTGGCTCGGATCGCGTAAAGTGTCTGCCGAGTGCATCGAGCGGTGCACGCGGTGCACTCGCAGGGCGTCACCGCCGAGAACAATGATTTTCCGCGGGAAGAAACGGGAAATCATTGTCTGACACCCCTCGACAAGTTGGAGACACTTCCCGGCGAGACGGACCCAGACACATACGTAGAAAACCATCGGAGAAACGTGAATGACAAAACCTTTTTAACGAGTGCAATGCGTAATGTAAAACGGACGCTTAATTGTCGAGCACCGGAGGAAACATGGTCGAGTGAATTGAAATTCAGTTTACCGAGTCAAAACGTTTACTGAAATGAATCATATGCAATCAATCGATTTTATTAGACAAAGCACTTTTTTTTCCGCATTTCGGGGCGGAGCGACACGCAAGAATGCACTTCGGGATGGTTTTCGGCGAGACGGGGAAAGAAGGCGACGTCGATGCACGAGATGCATACGGCGATGCAGTCGGGTTCATCATTAAAGCTGGAAGCTCGTGTCGTCCGAACGCGCCTATATCGCGGCTGACATCGGCCATAGCTGCCGATGAATAATTTATGTTTTCGGAGTGCACGTACCCCACACGGGGTTCAATCGCCCTGACAGACGGATTGTCGGGGATGTGTACACCGCGTCAGGGCGCCATTAATCGGCTCCCCTTATGGGCAGTGACATTGACTTATCATCGTGGGTGATAGCGAGGACTACGTATTTCCACGAGAAAATCACCAGAATTTGACGGACTCTCGACCGAGGCTCGATTCCAATTTCAATGAATTCAAACGACCCCATTTTTAAATCCCGAAATCAGTTGACGATGATAAGAAGTCCAGAGGGCAAAACGTAGAAAAAATGAAACACTTGAATATCGGCTTCGTCTCGCGGGAAATCAGAGTTAAGAAAATCCGCGAGCACGAGATGCACCAAGGTGGACGGTAACGCACGGCCACCCAGTAATTGCATAATTGTCCCGGCCGTATCAAAGTAATGACAGCGCAAGCGCACACCATGCAGACGGTCTAAACACAGTGATTAAACCGCCGAGCTGCGAAGGTTACAACCTACTGACAGCAATGGCCAGGCTATAATCACGGATGACACACATAGTGTCGTCGCATGTGCATCACGTGACATACTTGCATCTTAAGCATCATTCTCTAACGTATGCCCTGAGAAAAAAAATTCACTGAACCAAAGAAACATTTCTTTGAAATAAATCCACGTGGAGTGGACACTCCGCGTAAATTCAGGAACGGGTGGAACCAATTCGGAGATTCCCACTCGTACTCCAAATTTAAAAATATCTCTAATAAACTATACGTCTATAAAAAGAACGTGGACTAAACGTACACCACATTTCGAAGAGATATCTTGAATGGTGGGGTCATTATGCATTCAGTGCAACTACGGGTAAAGGTAAAAAGGGCAAGTGGGGAGGGGGAGGGCACATCTCATCCGGGGCTCGCGCCCCCGAAGGTCACAAACGCCAGGGTCGCGGGGGCAGCCGCCCCCGTTTGTCAGTCAGAGGGCAAAAGGGGGTGGGTCCACAAGAGAGGGAGGGACGCGTGAAATATCGACCGGGGGCTTTGAAACCGCAGAGCGACGCGTTGCGTCTCTCTCGTTTTCCGTCTTTATCTCCCCCCGCGGCTGCCTTCGCCCCCTCCCCCTCCCCCCGGGGTGGCGCAACCCCTTCCGCACGTGGTGCCACATCAAAGAAAGCTATTTGTTAATGAGGCATAATTATCCCGTCCACAATGGCAATGGCAGATGCGACGCGTCGCCGCACCGGGGGTGGCGAGCGAGACGACGCGACGCCGGGCGTCGGAGAGAGACCGAGAGAGTCGGAAAGAGAAGGAGGGATAAAGAGGCGCGCAAGGGAAGGCGCGGACTGCTTCCGGTGGGACCGGAAGGGGTGCGTCGGGGGTGCGTCCCCCGAATTCCCCTGATCGGGCCTCGCCCGCAATTACGGAGCATTTAAATTGGCCGATCGGGGGGGCGCATCCCCCCAGGATAATAACGCGCCTCGCGTAGCGCGCAGGTGATCATCGGACGCGATAATGGTATTAATGCATCATCGCGCGGACACGGCTCGCTGCTCATTGATTGCACCCGGCGACGCTGCACCCCTGCAATCTGCGCACCTAGGCCTCGACTGCTCTCGGGACAAACTGGACCGCGTCCGTGACACCCGGGAAGAGGATCCACTGATACGGGGATCGCTGATAAGGACGGTCAAGGGCGCCGCGGCCAAGAAACGCGAAAAATAATAAATAATCTGGCTCATCGGTGAAAATCTTTTCCCCTTTTCCATGATTTTATTCTTTCTCGTTAAAAGAGCCAAGCTCGATACTTCCGTTTTCTTTTATCTCCGCTTCCACAAATCCAAGATTGCCGAATAAAATCCTGCGCATCCAGTTTTCTAGCACCTCGCCGGATTCCCCGGATACGATATCCGGGCCGAATTCGCACCGAGAGGATTTTCATCTCATTTTATCGAAACTGGGGGCAATTTCCAGCACGGTGGCACCGCCGGATGATTTAGCCTCCCCCGATCGGCGGGTCTCGCTCCGGAGGAAGGCGGACCGGCAAAAAAGGAGATACCGTCCTGGACGATTCTTCATCCCGGCAGGACTCGGCGGTGTGCTTTTGCGAATCGCGCAGGAAGGAGGAGAGAGAATAATCCGCGTTACCGATCGCGTTTCTCCACGCCCACGAGGACTGGTCGAGTCTTGGCCGGTTGTTTGGAACGCCGCTCGTAACTCTCGCGTCTACCTATCGTTCCCTTTAAATCGTTGTTCGTTGGCTCCGCTCGTTCGTCCGTCACAGTTCGTTTCGTTTCTCGAAACGGCGGCCCCTCGTTGCTTCCGTTAGTGGGTGCGGAAAAATGATATGCCAAAGGGCAGCTACGAGGGCATTTCTCCCCGGCCCTTATCCTCCGCTGAAAAATCATTCCTCGTCGGGGAAATATTTTCCAACGGTGAATATCGATAATTCGATATCGATTCGAGTAATCCAAGCTACCGTTAAAGCCCGGCTTCGTATTTCGAAGTGAAACTTCTTACGGTAGGATGAATTCGCGCGTTAAGTGGACGCGCATCGAAAAATGAAACGTCCGTTTATTATTTTTTGTATAGTTATTTCCTATTTGCATACATCTTCCGGAGAAATATTTTCCAACGGCGAACAGCGATAATTCGATATCGATTCGTGTAATTCAAGCAACCGTTAAGTGAGCCGTCTTACGTTACGGTAGCGTAAATTCACACGTTAAGAAGTGGACGCGCAACGAAAAATGAAACGCCCGGTTATAATTTTTTGTATAGATATTTGCTGTGTGCATACATCATCTTCATGTAATGAGTATTTTTAACAGGGCATTTTATACATAAAAACGACTGAAATTGGCGAGATTTGACCAGATCGAAGACCTTTGCGAGGCGTCGAAACGTTCAGAGATAAAAACACGAACTCCTCCCGCTGGAGGGATTAAAAATGGAAAAAAAGAAAAGGAGGAAAAAGAGATACAGGAAAGCGCGTCGCCGCGTCGTCACTTTTCCCTCGGGCACATTTTACAGCGTTGCGATAATACGTTCTCGTTTGAAGCTCGCGGGCAAAAATGAAGCCAGGGCGAAGTGAAAACTCGAGGATCGGCGGTCGGTCGCGTTATTGCACGTACATTCCCCCCCTTTCCCGGTTCTTTTTCCCGGATTCCGCGGAAAATTGTCTCGGAATCCCGGCCTCGAATTGCCGGGGAACGTCACCGCACGTTTCGCGGTACAAGGTCTGGTTTTGCGGTCTCACCCGGCCGAGAGACTTTGCCCGAACCGTACGTGACTTTTTCTTCCTTCCCGATCGCCGATGGAGGGATACGTGTTCTCGGAAAATTTTCCCAACATGGTGCCGGCCGAAAGGAGTCCCCATATGCGGCCAATGGTGGCTTCGGCGATTTCGACTCCCGGTATTCATAATCCGGAGGAATGGGGACGGATCCGCTCTGCACCGGCGCGGAAATTCTAACGTGGAGGGATGCGGATAACAACCGAAGAGTCCCCCAAATTGCGCGGATTTCATCCCTAACGTGAAACTCAAAAAATATGGGAAGGACTGGATATGTCATTTAGTATACGAGGGGAGATGGAGAGCTCTTGAATCGATTATTTCTAACAGGCGTTTCTGGCGAAGGGAACGCATCTTTTCCGAAGTTCGAATAATCGAGCTCGGTTGAATTTCTAAATCGTCCGTCATGTTGATTATTCAGTTTGACAAGGGAAATTCCAGGCTCATTTAGTTCTTTTCCTCATTTGAATCTCGAGGTTTCAGATATTTACTCGAATCTCGATCTAATGCTCGCTTGAACTTCTACCTTATAAAAAATGGGCAAAAGCGTACATTCGAAGTTGAAATGAAATCTATTACGTTAACATCTCCCTGTCTTAAGTTTTCGAATTATTTTACAAATTCTAACGTGCGTTGGAGGTTCACACGAGGTGGAAATTTTCGACTCGGGTTCTCGTCCAGTGGAATCGCGAGGGACGGTAAGTGGGATCGAGGAATAAATATTCTATGGGAACGGCACGAGGTGGGAGGTCGGTGAGTTCAGATGGCGGAGGCTGCGCTGGACCCGCCCGGATGCGGCGGAAACTGCCCGCTGCCTCATTTCGGCCAGTCTCTGGCGAAATTACGAGCCCGTGGAGTTTTCCCCGATATATGCGACTCTTTCCGCGGTGGAGTCGCTTCGCTGTGACGATTGGAAAGGAGGTCATCGCCCTGGCAGCAGCGATCAGCCCTGAAGAGAACCTCCTCTCCCCAGAGTCCGACAATCACGAAGATTTCATTTAAAAAGCAGTTCCCAAAATTTACCCGTTTCAGCGCCGAATAACCGTGCGAAAAGTGCGGAAAATATGATGAAGGTTATATCAAACACCTCCCTCAAACTGTTCCTCTCTCAATTCGAATAAGGCACTTCTTGGAAGATATTCCACCGAGCCGTTTGAAATTTTACTACATGACCGATGAGCACAGAAAAAATGTCCTGACACTTCCAAAAAGTAAGGAAATGCTATATTGAAATGATAACATTTTATTTTCTTGTCCCATTTGAAAAATCAACGTCCACCGCGTAAATACGGAGGCCCCAAGGAAGGTGCCCAGACCCAGAAAATTTCATTTCTTATCCAACTGCTTATAAAAATTAGTCTAATTTCTATACAAGAAATGAAATATCCTTGAAGACTGCATATTACTCGGTACACATTCAAACTCTTCGGTGCACCGTCAGAAACGACTGACCCCCTTTTTTAATCACTTTCGTATTACCTTAAGCCAGGTAATCCCAGCTATTCACCTTTTTCGAAAATCCGGGTGGACTTGGGATGGGAAAATAAATAATCCATGGCAACGTGGTCGCGACCTGCGGATGCTGGGTTCTCTGGACCCGGAGATTCCAGGACCGGGAGGAAACGAGGAAATACGAGCTCGCAAACCGCAGGGAACGACGGCCGTTCGACTGCGACCTCGACGGCCGTGGTCCAGTCGAAATTATGATTCCGTCGAGAGGGTTTCCGTCCGCGGTGGAGTCGCTTCGCTCCGCGGAGCGGAAAGTAGGTGCGACCTGTCGCCCATCGGGTCGAGCGTGGTCTGGAAGGAACCACGCTCGGTCGGCCCCGGGAAATCAACGTGGCTGGACGAATCGTCTCTGAATCCGCAAATGCCGAGTCGAAACGTGGGAAATTCTCGCGGGGCAGAGCCGCTGCGATTCGTCCAGGTCCTGGGAAAATTGTTGCCGATTTGACGACGCGGTTTTGCGATTCAGGACACGAGTTTGTGATCCACGACGCGACTTTCCGATCCAGGACGCGACTTTGTGTTTTCATTTTCCGAAGTAAGTAACATTTCTTCTGATGACTGAATTCCTTTTCCGCGTGCGTAAAACTGCAGATCGATTTTGTAGCTGACATTAGAGATGCCAAAGTAGTTACAAACCGACTCGAAACGTCCATTACACGTTCCATCTTTAACTAAATGAATTTACTTGGGCTAGATAATTGTTTTCCGATAGATTTCTGAGAATGGGTCCTGAGAAGATCGCCTGGGGATGGATAAAGGAGATGCTGGGTTAGGACCTTGTACGAAATGATTGATGGCGCAGTTTACGACCGCACAAGAGTTGGCTGCTCCCAGGGGACCTTTGACCAGGAAAAAAGTATATCGAGAAAAAGCCGTCGAATTTGCAACATCTATGAACGTTCGGACAGGAAGAACGAGCAGGAGTAAAATATGAAAAACAGGAAATGCTTGGATCCTTCAAGGTAGAGTTAGACAACCCATATTCTTCGGAGCAGAGGTAGACCAGCTATTGCCGCAACTTCGACGTTTACGAGCACGTCGTATCGCGTTATTTCGACATACTTAATCAGCGAAGCTGCACGTCAAGCGAGCACAAGAAATCTAGCGTACAACATGGAGTACATACACCGGAGGTAAACTCGGCAAACAGCGGGGTCGCTCGTAATTCATGTCCGATGGGCGGCACGTAAATCGAGCCTGGTCGACCAGTGATCGATAACTTCGCTAAAGACGGTTTACTCTGTAATTTCGTGCTCCGCCGCGGTGGATACGGACTTCTTCAAACGAAGATCAATCAGCGATGTGCCCACCCAGCTCAAACAACCGGATCGCCTTGAGCCCTGAAGAGTACTCGAACGACCTAACTCGATTCCCCACATCGGGGGACCTAGGTCGATATCTAGAAAAATCAGAAAATCGAAACAGAAAATATCGGACGGTTCCAATCAGTAAAGGAAGCCGCATCGGGTGGACGCATCTTACTTCTGGTCGCAGAAAGGTCGAGCTGGGATGTCGACTCGAGCTTCATCGAGAAAATTTTATGTGCGATATAGAGGGTTTGGACAAGGGAAGGGAGAGGAAGTGAGGACATAGACGGGTACGGATCATCGGGACGAGGTCGTCGATGGGCGTGTAGAATCGGAATCGGTCTTGGTCCCACCCAAGCTGGAGATTCTTCGAACGAAGATCAATCAACGACGTGAAAAATGAAAAAATCGCGAACTACTCCAATCAGCGAAGGAAGCGATATCAAGCGGACGTTTCAGGTCCCAGAGAGAAGTCGAGCCAGGATGTACGGATCATGGGGACGAGGTCACCAATGGGGGTGTAGACTCGAAATCCGTCTTGATTCCACCCCAACTAGGGCAACTTCTTCGACTGAAGATCAATCGGCAACATCCAGCCCAAACAACCCAACTCGATTACCCAGATCGAGGGTCGTAGATCGACAGAAAAATCAGAAAACCTCGAACGACTTCAATTATCAACGGCAACTGTATCAAAGCAACGTTTCTGCCCCCGGAGAGGAATCCAGCCAGGATGTCGACTCGAACTTCATCGAGAGAATTTCTCGCGTTATCCGGGATTTTTCGTCGATGGGTGGAGGAGGAAGTGCGGATGGACAGGTACGGATCATCAGGACGAGGTCACCAATGGGGGTGTAGACTCGGAATCCGTCTTGGTTCCACCTCAACCGATGCGGCTTGGCTGGTCGTCGTGAACCAGTTCCATTAGGGAGCCAAAGTCGACGGAGTTCGACGTCGGAGGGCGTCCAAGTTTCGCCCCGTCAGTCGGCGATTGCGTGGGACGACAGTTGATTACTCCCGTCGTCGTTCGGGCAATCAATTGGGAAACTTTAATTAAGGCTTACTGCGCGAACCGCGGCGCCATCGGAGGATGTCCATCCCGCGGGGGGCAAACGATGACCGAAGGTGGTGGTCAAGCCCGGGGGGTCCAGGGGTGCCGTGTCGAGTTTGCGATATCACGGGGTGATAAGGAGCTCCGAAGCCTCTCGACTTTCGACCCTCCTGGCCGAGGGTCCAGAAAAGTTCCCTGGGTCGGTTTTTGTCGCTCGCTTTCGACAAGAGTAGAGAGGGATGAAGGGGTGTAATTTTTTTTTCCCTTTGCGAAACACCGTGTACGATAAAGTCGTCGATGGAGACGGATTAACGAAACTGATGGACGGTGTTTTGATTTTACTCCGCATTTTGCAGAAAATTTGCACTCATCAATATTTTTCTTCGGGTATACCTTCAATTCGATTCAATACGAATACTTGTCATTAGTAGCAGAGATTATACCGCCAAAAATTACAGAGAAAAGTATTTCATTGAACCAAAGAAATATTTCGTTGAACTGTATCGAAGAAATATCTTGGTAATTCAAAGAATAATTATTTCACTCAAGTAAACTCAAATAAAATGGATGCGACGTTTCCTTGGAATCGTGGTAATTTATTTCAGCCAAATTCTTTGATTTGAAAATATATTTCCTTAGTTCAATGAATGTTTTTCCTCAGTGCACACGTATATACATTCTGCGGGATGAAAGAGTATAATCCGCAAAAATATGCAAGAATTAGCGGCGGTTAACCGCTCACTTAACGCGAGCTGAATTTCTGCGGCCATTCACGGCGGACCTTATATAAGACTGACGTAACTCCGGATCAAGTATTTAGTGCGTACTAATTTGCCTTACAACGAGCTACTTATCAGAGCACGTAAGTCCTGGAGCTTAGCGAGCAAATCGTGAGCAAATCGACCAAAGCGAACTTTTGACGACGAGACGTTGTTGTTGGACAGCGAGCTCGTTATCAGCCATTCACGCTTACAAATCCCCCATAAATCAACTTATTATTACAGACATGCTCATTCCTCTGGTACACCTCTCAGATAATGTAATCCCGTCTTTCGCAACATGTTTAACATTAATATCAAGCTTAGCACTGATAAGATCCAGTGGTCCATTGCAGCTTTTTCGATGCTGGACGATTTTCTTCTCGAAAAAAGACTGATGCAAATCGATATTTCACTGTCAATATTCCCGAGTCGAAATTATTGATCTCGGTTGAACTACTTTGTTCTTTCGATCATTTTTTTTTTCACGCTTGAAATCTCCGCATGCGTTCACGAAGTATCCTATATAATGCTACGTGCATATCATAAAGTATAAATAAGACTAATTGCATTTAGATCCTATCCTAAATTCTCATAATTTAAATCCTGAGGTATGTTCACGAAGTGTGAGGTTCAATGTTCAACTCGGGCTCCGCAAAAATGTGTAAAAACTAGTTAAAAGGGCAAAAACCATTGAAACCCCTCGATAGGACGTTCTCAAAATATCCTGCCGAAGCATTATCACCCGGGGACGTCGGGGCGCCATTAATAATGGTTTCGGACCAGCGTCGCCTCTCCTCTCGGCGTCGTCGCTATCGGAGGTATTGACATTTCGGAAAATCCCCCGACTTGCCGGGGGTAGATTAAAAAGCACCGCGGAATGCGCACACGACACAGTTCCTGCCTTCGAGCTCGACGTTTCGCTATCGACAATCCTGACGAACTTCCGGCTTGCCGGAGTCGCTGTTTGCGCTTTGATGTGCGTCGCAATATCGAGGGCTGAGCTGTGCATTGCCGGAGTACGGAGGGAAAGACGCAGGATTTTGTATAAATTTCGCAGTAATGCCATTTTCCTGGGAAATTTGGTGCTTTGGTGCTTTGAAAGGACGCCCGAAAGTGGGCAGAAAGGGGTGACTGATTTGCATGGCACGGGTTTGCATGGATCCTCGTGGTCCGTTTGAATAACGGCGTGATTCCCACCGACGCGAATACGGGATCGGTAGTTTTTTAACCGATGTCGATATATGTAGGATGTATGACACATTCCCATGATAAGACACTTAGCCGATTATGACTGCACTTCTTTTTAATGCAGGACAGTTAGGGTGCAAATTGTTGCACTTCGGGCCTGAGAATGACTTCCGAGAGGATAGTCGTTGGGTGGGGGACGAGTGTTCGTCTTCTGATATCGAGTACAACTCGGTTGGGTGTTTTCGTTCGTTGCGGTTCTTTTTGCAACGTCTAGACGCGCGCTCGGAGAAACGCGGGAGAGCTACTTTAGAGACGCACGGTGGTGTCTTACACTTTGGGGAAGTAAACGGCGTCGCTGGGCGATTCTATGCATCCGCAAAGTGCGAGGGGGAGTACTTAGCATAATGACAATCGCGATTACGAGGACGTCCCTCTCCCGGAGAGGCAAAGTGTATACGTTTCTCAGACACTTCGGGATGAATGCGGCAGCCCGATGTCCCGTTGCGTCAAAAGAAACTTCCAGGCCAACTTGCCGCGTCCACTCGGGGACAAACAATTTTCGTAAATTGTTGTCTTCTCTACATAAGGTTCGAGGCACTGCTCGCGAATAACTTTACCTCCGAAACTGCAAAATCAAGAGGTGAAACCGTAGAATCAGGAGGCGTCACTCCTGAGAATTCATCCAATGAAATCCACACATCGCCATTTCCGCATTTCAATATAGGGCCTACATCGCTAGGTTGGCATCCTGGGACCTCCACAACTTTTCGACGGGAGAACCCGGGAATTAAAAAGGGTACGTCCCCAACAATTAAACCCTTCCCCCAAGGAATAACGAGACTCGTGAAACCCTCCTAATTATTCCGAAAGATTTTTCTTCCGGTCTAATTTCGCTCCGCACCCTTCACCCTCGAGCCTCGAAGGAGTCCTTCACCACGTAGGTCCTCCGAGGTGTCAGGGGAGCGAACGCGTGAGACGTCGAGATATCGATTCTCGTCGGCTCGGCCCCGAGAAGGGACTTACGGTTCCCGTGGGGCACGCGGGGGTCCCGAAGGCGCGGGGGTGGCGGGGAAGGCGCAGGACCAGGTGCGACGGCGCGCACCCGGCCTAACCCTGGCCTAACCCCGGCCTAACCCCCGGGTCCTTCCGTGCACTCGACTGGCGCCCCTTTGATCCACTTTGCAGAGAGGAAGTTGGCGCGTCGAAGCTTCACTTCGCCCGTCGCGCTTCCGCCGTCACGTGTGGGATGGATCCTTCAAAGCACACACATGGACGCCGACCCACACACCCAGCCACCCGCGCACACCCCCAACACCGCAATCTTTAATCCCGAGATCCTGGGAACCCTTCGCGGATCCTTTCATCATGCAGATGCCTCCAGCGGGGTGGTCCGCGGTTGTTCGAACGGATAACAGGAGACACGCTCGACGCGCATATGTCGGGAGTCGCGTGGAAGCTTGAGGGAACCCGCGTTTCTTCGGTTCCTTTCCGCCCCGCTTCAATGGATCCGCACGACCGAGGACGTGGAAACTGTGGTTGATGAGCGGAACTCAGGGGTGGGACTGGAGGAGTCCCACGTCGGACGTTTCATCCGCCCCCGTTTGTTCCTCCCGTTCGAGGCGGAGGGAACGAACTCGCGAGGGGTCCTCCTGCGGTTCCATGGACTCCGTCTTTGGGGAGCCAGCTCAAAGGACCCTTGGGGCCGGTTCCCTTGCCGCGGGTCCTGCTCGCCGCGTGGTCCGCGGACGTCTGCTCGATTTATCGTAGTCCAACCTGACCTGGACGCGGTCACGTGGTCGGTCCCACTCGCCGGTCAGTCCGCGTCCGGACCCCGGACCGCGCGGTCGTCGTCGGCCGCGCGGCTGCGCGGTTCGCCCGATCAGCTGATGCCTGCGACGCCGAGTCGTCCCTGGCGCCCCATCAGCTGATCGTTCACTGTGGAAACCAGCGGACAACGTGGAGCACATTGGCACCGCCAGCTTCTCCGGCTCCACCAGGACCCATCGACTCCGACTTCGATATGGACTTCGATTTTGACTCCAACTTTGACTTCGACATCGACCTCGTCATCCGCGACGCAAAACCATTAGGACGGACGCGCGGGAACCCAGTCCTCGGACGTGGCGCTAGCCCTCGCCACGCGGCGGCCGGGAGAGCGCAAATCTCGCGTGGAAAGTTCGCAGCCTCGGACGGAGGACGCAAGGCATGAGTGTGGAGCGCGGTGCTGTACACGCGGCACTGTCGTCCGTAACCCTCGGCTGCGCGGGTACTCCGCATCCGCGCTCCACCGGCGTGCTAGACGGTCGGTGCGTGTGCCCGCCGACACGTGCGCACACAGGGCTGGGAGACCGTGTGGGTGAGGCGGGAGGGAGCGAGCGAGAGGCTCGCCGGGAACCAATGAAAGAGCGAGGGCGCCGGCCCGGCAGGAGGGGGCGGTCGGGTGAATAGACACGTACGGACGGGCGACGGACGCCGCGCGTTCTGGCTCCCCTCCCGGCGTCGACGTTCGCCTTCTGACCTTGGTGCTGGGGACAGGGCGCGAGGATTGGCCGATTTATCGCGAATCGGCGATTTTCTAAGAGACTTCCCTCGACGACTCGTGCTTGACGGTCGCGAGTCGCTAAGCGGATGATTTTTAGGTTGGCAGCGATATTGCCGATACGAATTTTTTTTTTCGCATATGAACAGACTCGTATGAAAAACTTGACTAAAAATAAATCAAACTCAATCGATCGAATGTGTCTGTACAACGAACCATATTTTTTTCCACGGGTAGAACTACACTCACCGTGGCGTTCTTCCTTAGGCATACATACACTTATTGCATTGATACGAAAGTCATAGAGGGGCACTTGCAAATTTTTAAAACTGAGTCAAGACTCATTTGCCAACCCAGTGCCCGCACATATGTGAAGTCAATGGGATTCGATATCATTGCCCTCCACGAGCCGGAAGCCGAGTCCGAAGGAAGTCATTTGTACCTTATACCCATCGGCATCACCTTCGTAATTGCAATTAGGGCCGCGTACAGAGAATGGGATGGAAAGTAGGAAAAAGGAGCGGCGTTGCGTAAGGACCTGCGCATGCGCCCCGAGATGGGGAAACCGACGCGAAAGCACACAAAAGAACCCTTGGAAAATAATTCGCTTCGCCCACTCTAAAAATTCTCGCTCTTTCCCTCTCTCCCTCTTTTCCACCCCTCCGAGCGAGCCCGTTGTGTTCCACCTCGTGCAATTCTCTCTCCTTTTCTCTCCTACCTTCTACTTTCTTCCAGACGTCCCCCGCTTCCTCCCCCTTGGCGATTTCGCGAATCACACCGAACAATGCTGCGATGCTTGAAACATTAAAGAAGAAACGCGATGTTAACGCAGGGTAGGGCATTATCGTTAGCGTCCCCGATGCACCCGGCGGGGGCTCCGCGTGCTGCACTTTGTCACACTTTCGCGGCCGGTTTCGCTCCCGCTCGCCCACCTCTGTATCCCCGGAAATGATTATTTAACTCGAATTAAATTCGTCTCAGCCGTACAGGGGACGTAACAGCCGTGTTGTGGCTACGCGACCTCCCTCCCCGTTATCTATTTCGTATTACCCGGTACGAATTTTAAAGTGATATGAAAGGGATATTCCATATATACATAAAACGTCAAAATATTTATATAACTTTTCTCCAAAACGGTGCACCAAATCGTTGGAAACGTCAACACGTGATTATGGAGGTCCTAACGAAGAATGTGGTGCTCGTGAAATTTCATTTGTTTATAAAGAAATGTTTAAAATATCTACAAATTAAAAGAAAAAAAAATTATGGGTGTCAGGACTATCCTGGTAGCCTCTATGTTCATGTTTTAAAGTTTTCACGTTGGCTTAAAAATGTTTAGGAGATACGTACACTTTTGACTATACATACATAGATGTATACAAAATTTAAAACCAATGGCACGCGAAGTAAAAATCGGGCCAATGTGTGCTTCGTTAAGAAATTTTAATTTTCATATTTAAACCGCCCGATGGAGAACATCCAAAGGGTCGAATTGTTCGCCCGTGCATTTTAAACGCAAACAATTCGCAGCGCATTCCGCGTAGATTAATTCGAGGTCTAAAAAATGGGGCAGGAAATTTTGTTGCTTTCGCTACCGACTAGATTGCTCCATTGTGAGCGATTGTTACCGACGGTCGAGGTATTATTAAAAAATGGAAAAGGGAAAATTGTGACATGACTGTTCCGCATCGCTCCGATAAAGGGGGAGAGGGTAGAGACGTAAAGAGAAGGGGTGTATATCACTCTCGAAAGTGACTCGTGTACTTCGGTCGTCGTAAAAGATGAGCGACGTTTACGAGGGCGCAATTCGATCGGACAAAGTACCTCGCGAGTTCAACCAACAAACGAGTCGAAGTGCATAATGCACCTTGCGCATCTTAGGCTGCATTTTCGCGGACCGGATTGTTAATTACTGCGTGTTTGTCTACGAAGTCAAAAGTACGGGCGATCGATTGGCAATGGCCGAGCGATACCTTGCACCGTATCCATCGATTATGAACGGATTGATTTGCCGCGAAGGAATCGCGCCCTCGACTTCCGGTGCACGTCTTGTGCAACGCCGCTCCGGAAGTCGCGATTGTTAAGGTCTTCACGAACACTTTAAGTAACTGCATAACGGTAAGAGCCGGTCGATCAACCTGCAGAAAACAAGGAGCTATTCCCTTGGAAATCAATGATAAAGATTTCCTTTCTTTGAGAGCCGATTACCTTTGATTTCATATGATAAACCACAATGCGACTCTGTAACAAGAGACGTTCGGCCTTAAAATTGCGACAGTAAATTTAATATCTCGAGGGTCGATAAAAAATTGTCATTTAAGATTTCGCTCTCTAGAGCGATCGAGATCGGAGGAGTACTCACTCGGTGGATGCAAAAAAATCGAAAAGGCAAAGCTGCAACCGGTGTCTGCTTACCTGCAACAGAAATAAGTCAAGTTAGGAAAAGTAACGACAGGGGGTAAGTTAAGTCGCGGCGTTTCATCGTCGACGGACTGCTCTACGAAGGCTAATAAAGATAATTAACGGCGAGGAAAAGAGTCCCTTTGAGGTCGAAACAGGACGAGTGAGCCTCTCGTATAAATCCACGTCGTACCGCGGCGGTGATTCGGTAATGGAAAATTGAGTAACTAAAGCGCAAGCGGTGCGTAATGCGAACCGACTTTAC
The DNA here is from genome assembly GCF_000612105.2 of Orussus abietinus. Lineage (NCBI taxonomy): Eukaryota > Metazoa > Arthropoda > Insecta > Hymenoptera > Orussidae > Orussus > Orussus abietinus. Next base: position 288,766 of record NW_019394595.1, on the reverse strand, counting down.
TCCCTCGGTTGGCGTAAACTTGCTTCTTTTTCCCGGGTTTATAAATTACCAACTCGCACCACTTGTGGACTCGGTCTGGTTTCCAGTGCTCCAGAGCGGAGCTATAAGCAACTCTTTCCTTTCTTCGCGTTTCACCTTTTTCCCCTCCATCTTGTTCGTTAGGGAATCGGCAGCGAGCCAAAAACTCCATCGACTCGCGGATGGAGCGACGAGTTCCTCCATTTTCATTAAAACTCCGGGCGAAAATGAAATAACGTTTAGTGGACAAATTACCTTCCCACGGCATCGGGCATTTCGCGTTCAATCGAAAAAAAAACGACAGCCCGTTCCAGGGTGAAAAGGTGAAATTTAAAAAGGGGGATAAAAAGAGGTGGATTTTGTGGTGCCTGCGCATTTAGACCGGTAATTAGCTCGCGTTTAAGAGACGGGTTCGGGAGACCGAGGTCGATTGTAACAATATCAATATATTTAATTCTGTAATCGACATTTTTCGATGTTTCTTCGCGTTCGCAACAATTTCAACCTCGGTCTCCCCTACGTATAACGAAATATCGTACTTTCCAACTTCTCCTCGGGATATCCTATCTGCTCTGGATTTAAACGGCTTCGGGGGAACGCGGATTATTACGCCGCACCAGGAAATAATATGAGTTTCGGCCCGAACAATGCCCGCGAGATATTGCGACTAATGGCCTGCGTCATTAAGCGCTAACAAATAGCGCCCTGACGTTTTTCCGCCCCCGCTGGTCGCAAATAAATCCAGAAGAACCGATTCGCGATGGAAACCAGGCTTTTCCGAATTCTTCGACAGGTCGCAATCGGCATTCACGGTTCGCTGCGAAGATCGAAGACAATGCCGTGTGTTTGGGGGCTGGGGGAGGAAACGCGATAAAGCGTCATTGCGGATAAGAATGACTGTAAAAGCTCAAATGGGTGAAAGTAAAGTGAGATTATGAAATATGACTTTCCGAGGAAGGTCCTGCAGAAAGTCGGATTTTTCAGAGGCAGGACTTTCCACGTTCTTTTAATCCTCACAGTGTCCAGGAATCTATTCCATTCCGTAATAATTTTAAAGTTGAATTGATACGAGTCAGGAGTCTTCGAGAGGTTTCGTTAACTTTTAAAGGTAGCGCTTTGCTTCATTTTCAAAGGGCATTTGTTGCTCACGATTCCCGACGTTGACTTAGAGCGAGTTAAGAGTGGACGGACAATACACATTGAATCCATTTTCCCAGTCTCCTCGGAAAAATAAAACGAAACCGGACGGCTATTCCCCCGAGAAAAGAGTCCGTCTAGTTTCCCGTCGTTTCTTCTCTGTCCGTTCCCCCTTCGGCCAATTCCTTCCCTCTTTTCCTATTCCTCTCCCCGCTGGCGGCACTACACGGCAGCAATCTCGAAATTATTACTCTACAAATGAAACGACGGGCATTACAGGGATACCGTTATTGTAAAGTGGAGGCTTCATTGCCCCGGCACTTAACCCGATAACAGAGAAAAAACAATTTCAGGGCTTTCTTCCTTTTAATGGCCGTTGCGGTATCGGCCGCCGTTTTTTACGCCCGAAACCGCCGCTACCCTACGGACGTAAACGCGAAAAAAAAAGAGGAATAAGAACAATTACTTACAAAATAATGATCCTTGAGGCGAAACGTCACCTATTACCGAATCGCATTGTCGTTTACCATATGAAATCAAACCGATAGGGTATCCCTCATTAAATCATGAATTTTATCTATTATCTAGAAATTATCTATTTTATCAATATGAAATCGGCTCTTAAAGAAGTAAATCGTTTTCACTGATTTCCAAGTGAATATCCCCTGGATCTTTTCAGGTCGTGAAAATCCCAGGAAAACCACGTTTTAGTCAACGGAAGGGGTTTCCATTCTCTGGAAGAGAGGATCGGAACGGACCGCCGGAAATCACGGTGGAGTGACTCTTCGAGGACGATATCGGGTCGTTATACAAGGGCTCACCCCCTCCAGGTTCTCCCTTCTGTTTTATGCAATCTTCCCACCTCGGTCGAACCTTCATCGGAACGAATTAAGGGGTCTGGTGGATATCTCGCGCCATTAATTAATCCCGAGAAGTGGAGGAGATGCCGGAAGCTGGCTGGTCCAGGTTCGAGTGGCGTCGCCTCGAAATTCGCGAAAAAATAATTGAGGCCGTATGAATAACGAATTCCACCCCTTTGACCGTTTCTCTCTTTTGTTTTCGTCTTGTCGGGGAGTTTCCGTTACCCGGTCTGCCCCTCTGCCTCCCTATTTTCTCTTTTTCGGATCCCCGTACAATAATTGCTCCGCCTTATGGACATCATCTCACGAGTGAAGACTTTTTTCGGGGACTAAATCCGCGCGCGGAAACGCCGCGGCCTGCTTTCAACCTCGGCCGCGGTTTCAAGATTCGAGGTATGTACTCGCGATGAAAGACTTTCGCAGCCTTTTGTGTTAACTCTGCCGACGAGTTTAGGAAACTCCCCGGATGGTCCCGGCGCTTCTTTGTTGGCCCTTAAATCCGGCTTTATACCTCATAATGCGCGCGCACCTGCGCATCAAGGCCGATTATTTATCCCCGAGCTTGCACTCGTTACTTTTGCAAAAGCGACCTCCTTGCTGCGCCATTTATGCGACCCAAAGTGTCCAGAAAATCTCCACTCCTGTCTTTCAACGTTTCTTACATGAAAAAAACACCTGATAATAATTCACGGCCAGAATAAAAAATTCCACTAGCTTCGGCGGATGTAAACGCTTGAAAATGAGTGCTTTAGTTGATCGAAGAGCACGATTATGGTCGAGTGAACTAAAATTCGGTGCGCACAATCAAAACGTTTTCGGAAATGAACCAAATAACGTCGATCAAAGGATTTTCTTCAATGAACCAAACGTTTTTTCTACGTGTACGTGCAACGTTAACATCTCGGTCAAAGGACCGAACCGTTCGTTCCTTCTTATTGGCTGAAATCGATGGCAATCAGCTCTCAAGGAAGGACATCGTTTCGATCTTCAACCGCATCCCTCGTTCCCAGGACCAACGATAAACCTATTGCGGGGTGAATTCCGCGGTTAATTGGAGCGTTTGCTTTCCCGCAGGTGCGGAAGGGGCGCGATTAATTTCGTTTCTTGCAGACGGATGCGAAGGCGGCCCTGACCAGTCGCGAACGTGCAGGCCGGGAATATCGAGGTGGGCGCTCCGGGCGAAGCGAAACTCCGAAGAAGCGGCCGTTCCGCCGCGGGACGGCCGCGTGTGCGCCACCATAGTCTGAGAGGGTTGATTACAATATATGAATATTCAGTGGCGCGAACCCCCGGCTCTCTTCCTTTTTCCCTTCTCAGGCTTTATACGGACCGGCCCACCTACCACCTATCCGTCCTCCGCCACCCTCCTGTACACCTGGCCGCACCTTCCCCGCCGGACCCGGCAACTTCGGAAACCTCCTTAATTAATTCCCGCCGAGGTAAAATCTTCGTTAACGCCGGCTCGCTAACGCTAATTAGCGAGAATTAAGCAATACATCCCCTCCCTCGTGAAATCTTGTCCGCGATGGCTGGACGTACCCTTTGGTCGGAAATTAATACTCCGAGGATCGGGATCGGCTTTTCCGCCCCTGCCGATATTTTTTTAACCATTCATAAACTATTACCCTCCTAACAAGTGGAATCTTAGATGTGCAAAATTTACCATTACAATTTACGTGAATAATTGACACGAAACTACTCTTGGAATCCGGGATGAGACGTTGCTCAATTTAATATTCCAAGTTGAGGTTTCTTGGATATAACCGCATCTTGACATAGTGCTCGTTTAGACCTCAACCTTACAAAAATGGTATAAGCGTATACTTGAACTTCGAATATGATCGATTTCATTACCATTGTTTTATCTTAGATTCTCGTAATTTATATCGATTCTTCAAGGACGGTCATGACGTTTTTCCAGTGTTCTAAGTTTTGCGGTTGTTCCGCGATTCCTGGTGGAAAGACTTCCGGAGTTGTGAAGAAATGTCAAGACGTGTGGCGTCTCAGGTCGCGTAATTCGTAATTTAACGTCCGGATCTCGTGATTAGAGGTCGGATGCTCGTTATCCCGTAATGCAATGAACGGCGGAATTCAGGAGGTAGGAGAAAGCGGTTGTTTCTTTTACGCCAGGACTGGCGGAGAGGTTAAAGTTTCCCTGCAAGACGAGTGGACGGTCCCACAAATTAGTCTTGTAAGTAACTTTCCGGTGCACCGCCGAGGAAAAGTTTCGACTCGGGTTCGCCCAAGAAATGGGGCCATCTCCTTTGCTGAAAATACGGGATGCAGTTATACTTAAAATACCTTGACTAGAAGAGAACGTAAACAATCGCTTCGCGTTGCCCCGTCTTCGGCATCTCGCCTTCCAAATCCCCAACAAAGTATTTCTCACTTTTTGTTATACCTGATAAAGGGAGGCAACGAGTGGTTTAAAAGAGGTGTTTAAAGAGATAATACTTGGATATAATTATTAATTTCGCGTGTTAAAATTACATGTTGATCAATGTAAAGCAATGATATATTTTCTCCTTCCTTGACTTGAAACGTATATCAACTCGCAAATTAAATCGGTTCGCAAGTCATTGCACGTGTAATGAATGCCAATTACGTTTCGATCTTTATTTCAAACACCTTCGGATCAATATTATAAAAGGTTTGTTTGTCAGAAAATGGTATTCCTTAAATTTATGGTAGATGTATGGGTTATTATCGATGTTTGTTAGATGAAATGGTTATCACTACCACTCTACCGAGTTTCTTAACCTACGTTTAATCTAAGACCTATCAAGAATATCACATATTCCCTCCAATTACATAAGCCTATCACAGTTTCACCAGACCGACTTTCTCCCGTTCGGTCTCTCAAAAATCATCTCAGACCCGCCATTTACGCATCTTCCGAGTACCCAGCCTCCGACAAGGCACCGCCACTCCTCTTCTAAGAACTCATCGGAATGCCCGAGACGTCTTTGCTAAACGACGGTGCAAACACTCCCGCCGACTTCGCGATTCCAGACATATCTCGCCGATTCGATCGTTTATCGCCACTTCCTGCAATAATTCCTGGTATCCGATTTTTCAGCATCCCGGAGCGTGGGCTTGACAGGAGACATCCAGCACCTGCCGATCTCTAAGTCGAGATCAGCTGAGATGTTTCCGCAGAATGTTCCTACGACCGGGGTCATACCATGCGTTTTTGCCGGAACGGCGAAAACGCATCTGCACGCAGAAAACAAATGCACCGATGTAACAATTCTTCTATACTAAAAACGTATGAATTGTATACACTTTTTAACAGTGCAGGGTGACACGTTTCATTTGAACAACCGGAGTGTTTTCGTCTCTGCGGTAAAAACGCAGAGCTTTTTATCTGCGGAATACGCGATGTCTGTACACGATCGCGATCGAGGAATTCCAATTAACCGTAAGATTCCGGCACGGGACGGAAACGGCGAGGAGGATTTCGCAAGCCGGCCGGATGTGCGGAAATTTCAAGGATGTCGATCCTTTGAGATCCAAGACCGGCTATTCCCTCCCGTCTCGGCCGCGTCTATTGGCCGTAGGCGTCCCGGGAATGTTAAGTTCCCGCAATAACGCACAGACCTCCACTTATTAGATCGGATTAGCGCGAATCGATGCGCTTCGCTTGTGCAAACAGATCGTGCATTCCAAGGAGCCTTGGAGAAGCCAAAACGGCGCGGATGCGGATCCGCTGCGGTCATCAGGCACGTTCAGTGCGGAAGGTTGTTGTAAAATTATAAGTCTGGAGTCTTAAATATGAATCGGTACGCGTTTATTACATATTTCCGAATGAATTTATAATTTTATAACGTCGAGTTACGATTAAAATTAATTATTACGTTGGTGGAATCGGCCATTATAGGTTCAACCCAGATCCATTATTTCCGATTCGGGGGTACAAACGTGCACGACTCTCCGAGGTGAAGCAATGCGGGATTTTTTTGTAAAACGCATTTCGGTTTATGTTCGATGGAAACGCGACAAATGAGTTACGGGGACCAGCCCGTGGTCCGGCGTAATCTGATTCGGCGCGAGATGCACGCCCGGGAACGAATGTTGAGGTAGGAATTGCGGCGCAAAGTGAATCCGAAGAGGATCCATTATATTCCGCGCGGGATAAAGGAGTTAGCTTTATCGCGTTTTGACACGCTTCCGCTATGCCTCGAAATCGTTAAAAAATATAAACGGAACGGCACATATTTGCGGGGAAGGATTGCGCTCGGCGCAGTTCCCTAGGATTTGATATCTCCAGAATTCCCCCGATAAAAATGGAGGCAGCGTTCCACCCATTTTTCATCCCGAATATACAGTGAAACGTATTTTTCTCTTTCTCTCTCTCTGTTGAATTCAGGATTCTCGTCTCGCTCCTCCCGGGGATGTTTCCATTAGTCTAGCCATCCCTTTATCCACTCCCTTAACGTAGTCGACGTCGTCCCATCAAAACCATGACAAAATGTTGCAATTTCGTCGGTATATTAAACCATGATACACGCAATGTATCACGTATTACTAAATACACGAGTCTGGACAGATATGACAGAGTCAATAAAATCGGTGAGAAACTCAATAACATCTAATAGAAAGTTACTGCCATTTTCAACTCTAAGGATAGTTTTCTGTGCTTAAACGTGCAATTTAGCACCTAAAAAAAAAAAACGTGTCTCTACAGACGTGCCAGAGCCAACAAAATGGGCAAGACACCCCCGGGATGCATCCCTCGTGAGTAGATCCCTTCGGTGTCGGTCGGGCACGGCTCAGTGATAAGCGATAACGCGTATCTCGCATTGGACGTATCTCGGTAAGCACGCCCATTCAAGTCGGCTCCTTTTTACGGTGGTATCGGTTCCCTCTCATAGGGTATTCCCTCCCTGGTTCCCCATGGCGGAACGTGGCTCGACGAGCGGGCGTTCCGCCGCGACATTCTCTCCCGGGGCAGCTTTCCGCGAGTCCCGCGGATAAGCTTTTAAGCAAAACGCCACTTGGCCGCGGCGTGTGCCGAGAGAGCTGTCCCGGGGAAGATTTCGATTTTCCGCACTTACGGCGTTCCGCGGCGGAACGACCGCTTTTACGGTCGGCGCAACTTTCCACCTCGGGCTTTCGAGTCGTCGATTGGAAATCGACGTTCGCGTTAAATCGGCTTTCTTCGAGCCGGAGCCCCCTCCCCTCTGCGAGATTCAAGGGGGGAAATGGAAAGAAAATCGGGAGGGGGATAGAAACCCGCGCGAGAAGGAAACCACCCTTTCGGGCATGGATGAATTTTCCACTTTTCCTTTTTTTTTTTTCAACTGATCGACATTTTTCGGGGAATTTTTTCTCTCCGAAAATTCGGGTACATGTTCCATTAACGGAGAGTGTTTGTATTTAGTTTTTTTTTAAATTTAATCGTTGCTGTTATTTGGTTAAACTAAAAGCACTGTTCGAGACTGGTTTCATTTGGAAGGAGTGAAAGATAAATTTTGGAAGGGGTTTCTGGTCTGCAATAAGGTCTGCAATGAGAGGTTCTCAGTAGGACCAAAATTTCGACAAGAGTTCATGGAGTAACGAGACCGGGAACGGTGCTCGTGGAGAAGGGAGTAGTTTCGTTACTTTTTAAACACCCCTCGTATGTGACAATAGTGCGTATAGGTACGCGTTTCAGGGAGGTACTGAACTTCCCCGTGCTCGGTTTACGACGCACTTTGGGTGCGGAATTTACCCCCATTTGCGGAATCGTCCCACCGTACGCGGTTTTAATTAAGGATCATCGGAGATGCTCCGAAAAATTGACATTATCCTCGGCCGAGGTCTCGGTACTCGCGGGTGAATATTCACCCCGGCATTCCGAGTGGGTTGATTTTTCCGGGAAATTATTTTCGAAAAGGGCAAACTTTGCGGAAAATCGCCGCACGCGACGTCGACGGGATGAACGGCGCGGTGACTTTAATTCCGCGCGAGGTCGGCGCGAGAGGGTGGCCAAAGTAATTCAATTCGGTGGCACAGAGGGCGAAGGTTAAATTAGCGTACCAGCCGAGTTTGTAATCGAGTTAGGCATTCGAAAATGTGTCGGGTTACTTGTTACGATGTGCAAAAGCGTCGGCGGTGGTATTTTACGAAACGCCCCCGCGGACGATGTAATATACCACTTAACGTTAATGACATACTAGACGCTTAACTGCGTAGCTAAACCGTGCGCACAATGCGAATAGGATGTTTACAAATTTATTGTATCCAGGTTAAATGTTCTTTAATGGCTCGTTTAAATGCGCATCGACATGCGACGTTATCGTCACTGGCTCAAAAGAATAATCGAAATACTTATTGGGATTTAACAACGAAGTGAAAAAGACTTTTATACGTATTTCGCGTTACGGTAACCGTAAATGTGTCCTTGGTTCTAGTCTGGGATAAATAAGGGAAATATCGATTGAAAAATGAAATTACCCGGTCATTACGTTCTACCTTACGGTTCCCATAACCACGTGCCGAGATTTCAAACGATTCGGTGTACCGAATTTGCATAAAAGTTTTATACATATTCTGACGTTTCGATATATGTATAGAATGACCTTACACACGAACTTACATAGGCACGACATAGGAAGTTGCTCTTCGGAGATAAATGGGATTCTTTTCCCATCTCGCAATAAATGTAGCATACGGAGAAATCGCGACGTTTTAACGGGGCCGTACGTTCCGCAGCGAGAAAGAATGGAGGCGGCAGAGACGCCGAGAAAGCCCGGTGTCCGAGCAATCGATGAGCCACAATACCTTAACGATCCTGTAATTCAATTATAACGACTTTTACGATAACGGGTGCCTTATTACGGCAACTATTTCCCGGAGGCTCGACCGGTCGACCGAGAGCAAGAGACGGAATTACCGGCAGCCGAGTTATATAGGCGATAATGGCCGGCCTATGATTTAGGATCGCGCTAATGTGCAAAACTGTAAAATCGTTTACGACGTCTGCTACCTCTTCGTTCCTTCCCTGCTATCTCTGGGGCCGGGCGATGCGCTGCTTTTTCTCGCTCTATGAGCTCCCTCTATCTCGGAGGGCAGAAAAGTAGTTAGCGGAGAGGGCGGTAAAGTGTACTTAACGTTTTATTGGAAGGATTATACACGGAAGTGCGTCCGGTAATTAGACACCGCGGAGAGAAAAAGACGATTGCACTCATAGAGAAGGACCGCGTTGATAAGGTCTTGCTCTTACCGTAAGAACAACCAGGAGATAATCAGTGAATTCGGATGAGTTTCGCGCCAAATACACGAAACACGGTTACGTGACGTTTGTGATATGGAACATGACATACGTGTCATCTTCATATCATGTAACTGCGATGCTGACAATTATTTCGGCAAAATTTCGCAGTCCCATTTTGAAGTGTTTCGAATCTGGTGGGGCAAGTAAAATTGTGTATTACGACTGGGAATTATTTTCGAGTCGCCGTCTCGTGTGCTAGGGGAAAAGTTCAACAAAGAATTCAATCAAATGCACTAGCTCAAGAATCATGGTATATTCAATAGGGATCGTCTACGTTTTAGTAACTTCCGGATCACCGACCCGAAGGATGTTCGCCTCCCGTGTACTTAGCGGAAAAGTTGTTAACGAAGTTTGCGTCGAAGCGTGCTTAATAATTCATTAATTCCCCTTACAATGTCTAGGAACTCACGGGTCTACTCGGTGACGGCGAACATTCATTATTTATTTATGGAAATAATTTTATCAGTTTCAAATTATTATTATATTAATGTTGTAGGGGTATTCTTTTCGATAATCGATAGGTAGCGTTCTTAACAAGGAATGAATACCCCGTACAACGTCAAAAGCCCCATGCATACAGTCAGTGGCGACAGGATTTAACTATTTGCAGAAATTAATTTCATCGCTTTAAAATGCTAATTTTATTAATTTCGCGGGTATACTTCGTTTGGATAATATCCGACGTAATCGATACGTAAATAAATTTCGGGCAGGGGCGCGCGTGCTCCCGACGTGGCGAGTCGTGCGTGGAAAGGTGGGATGGTGCTCACGCACGTGTTGCACAATTCGGGGGTGGCGGGAGTGGAGGGGATGGCGGCGGTACCGAGGCTATAAAAGGATTCGGCGCGCGCCGGGGGAGGGATTCGCGCTGCAGCCGTCGTGGGTGGAGGAACCGCCTGCAGTAGCGCCACATCACCCGGCTTGTTTCTTTCCCCCAGATCGGTAATTCCAACTTCGCCCTTAATTTATTAAGACCGATTAATTGTCAGATGCAATCAACCTTGTACATCACGTAAATAAATTCGATCGGATATAAATAGATAAGAAATATATTGAGGAGAAGCGATAGTAACGTCACGTCAGGGGGAATTGTGGGCGATGATTGGAGGCAGTTTGGCCGCATTTAATCGATCGATAGAGGGAGGAGGCAGGAGAAGCAGAGAGAGGGAAAGGGAGAAAATAAATAGCCCTGAAACGGTCCTAGGCGTCGCTAATGAATCGAGAGAGAGGACACCCCGTCGAGTTACCGCCTACGACCGGTTATCTCCTCGGCTGCTACTATCGACTGAAAGCGAAAGAACGTTAAAAGGCGAGGCCACGATCGACGAAAAACATTCGCCCCGGAGAAATTGCGAGGGTTGGCAAGAAAACTGGCGCCACTAATGACTTTCCAGGGAATCCTATTCGACACCCACCTTCAGTGGAAAACCAAATGCATTGGGTCAGCCCACAAGTTCATGGCGTGACGGGACTCAAGGAGTCACTCTACTCCATATCTTTGATATCACCCGTAATAAACGGACGAATCGACTCAACGGTCCATAATTCATAATTACGCAAAGTGATTAATAGCGTATTCATTTTTCCTTCACGGGTTCTGATATTCTCATTTTGACCGCTTATCCCGACATAGGCTTTATCAACCCTACCGGCTTCTACGGATTCGTTACGAATCATTAAATTAATTAATTAATTCCAGCCTCGGTTTTCAGGTAGACGTCGCATCCTCAAAATCCAAAATCCATCAATCGTCCTATTTGGAAGGTAAGACCTGATCCTCTCACCTCTTCCCATCTTCGATCGATCATTCGGTTCACGATGGGTCGCCAAGTGGACCCCAGGAGGAAAGGGGTGACAAGGACCGGCCGATCCGGGACTCGCTAATGAATCGAAAGGACACCCCGCGTTATCACGCCCTTCTATTATCGCGTCTCGGCCGAGACCACCTCTGGGAGTGGACTCGGATGATCGATGAGAGACATTCGAACAAGAAAACCTACTCGACACGAGACTCTCACCCCGGTTTCTCACCCTACACTGAAATTTGGTACGATGTACAACGGCAAATGTGAATAACGCAGAATTGCTTCCGGTGTGTACCCAGGTATTCACGGCCATTTCCGGCCGAGGTCGCATCTCCCGCGAATTCCGCGCCCCTCTTTAGCCCAGTGTGCGGTTCGCGGGCGATAACCGCACGTGAGGTATTAAAAAATCGTAACGAAACTCGTAATGACCGCAGGCGTAAAAATCCATCAGCGTTAAGCTCTCGAAAAAATGGCCGCAGAGCGAAACGGTCGCGGAAAGGTGCGGGAGACGATTGCCTCTCGTAGATTCCGTCTCGGTTCCGCAAATGATAGTTCTAGGATGAATAAAAAAAATTTCTTTTCGAAAAATGACATTTCACGAGCATCGCGTTCTTCCTTAGGGCGTTCGTAATTACGTGCTAAAGTATGGGGAAAAGTTTTCAAACTGAGTGCACCGAATCGTTGACGAAATTTCAGAAACTTATGACGTTACAAAATGACATTTTTATTTTCAGTTTATCATAAATGTGTAATAATTCACATTTGAGACGTGAAAATTATAATTTTGTTCACAATCTTACCTACCAAAAGTGTTGTGGTTTTTATGAATACTTTTACCAGTGTGCTAAAAATCACTCCAATCGTGCCCGATGCCCGGAATCGACGACGCTTTTAACATTAACTCGTCTCGGCTTGGGCGGAGATATTCCGCAGCGGCCGGTCGCGATTTGCGCCGCGGAATATATCGCGGCGATGAATCACCGCACGGAGGATTGCATTATAAAAGCCGACCGGTGAATTTACACCGATTTCGGGAGAGGAGGGAGAGAGGTCGACCTTTCCGCGGCTGCGGCCGAGAACGAGCGGTTTGTCACCGCGTTGCGGGTCCGCCGCGCGGTTCTCCCGTCAGGCCGGCCGGCCGGTGCGTAACGCGCCACCTCCTCCAAAGCCCTGTATCCGGTGGATATTAATTATTTGCCCGGTAGGATATTGAAATAGGGATTTATGTCCGCGGCAGACGTTCGGCCATTACTTCCTCGGGAGGGGGTGAAAACTGAAAATCCACACCTCGGTGCACCTTTCCTACCCCGGATGGGCCGACGAGCCGTTGGGGCGCGTCTGATTAACGGCGCCCTCGTTACTCGGGGCGAAAGGTGTGGTCCGAGGGCAGGAAACCTTTTACGACGGGTTTTTGCAAACCACGAGTCCAAATTTTCGTCCTACTCGAGGGACTTCCAATTGTCAAGGAAGAAAAACCGTCTGGTTAACCCTTTAAGGTGATGACGTCAAAGAGGACTCATCTATGAGATTTTTCCCCGTACCAGGTGCACCGAGGGTAAAATTTCAATTTTTTAAAAATATTTCTTTATCGATATCTTCACGATTCTTTATGAAAAACGAAATTTCATAAGTATCGGTACCATTGAAGTTATACTTGCCTCTTTATATGCTGACGCTAAGAAGTTTTGCTTTAAGGCGCATAGTCACTACAAATACTCTTTTAATATAGTATGTTTAATTTAAAATCCCTGCTTTAACAATCGAGTCGACATTCAATTCTGGATACTAATTCCATAGCGTCGCTAGACGTCGTCGCGACGTCGAGACGTAGCGCGGCAACTCGACGTCGGCTCTTTGTCGTCCTACGATGCTCGCTTTTTGCCGAGCCTCCACAGATCGGAAATCGATCGACGAGTGGTTTCTGTTGCAGAATGTCGATCGCGGAATCCCGCAGGTGATCGACTCGGGAGGTCTAAATGGTCGCGCGACGCGTCAAAACCGCGCTCGCTTTTGTCGCGCGTCTCTCCTCCCAGATCCGTGTCCTTTTATTCGCTCTTTCTCTTTTTGTTTCCCTACAATGCGAGCGCTGTCCTCTCCCCGACCGAGGAGCTTATCTTCAACAATGAAGGGCTTATTTCAAAAATGTTTCCAGTACCGCGCGGAGCCACAGTCACGTTCCCGCAACTGGATTGTACGTCACGTCATGAAATATGAAAGATTCATTTACTTCAACGACATCTTTAATACACTCATACGTTATTTCTGCAATAGGACTCTACGTCATATCATGAAATACGAAAAGTTTAATTATTTTAAAAATATTTTCCATACCGCACACATATACAATCTCATTTCTGCCCTAGAACTCCACGTCATTAGATTCAACCTACTCTTTCAAATGAAGCGTTCACGCGAATAATTGAAATATTAACTAAATTATGTGATATAAAATGATTCAACGATTTCACCAAAGTAGCCATTTTCATTCATCCTGGTCTGAATAGATTGGAAATCGATCGAATAGTGGTCTCTGTCGGCGAACGTCGAATGCGGAATGTAGGTCTGATCGAATCCGGAAGGCGAGCTTCGCCTCTGTCAAGAGACACCGTTTTTCCCGGATCTCGTCTTCCGGTCCATCCGCTTCTTTCCCGACGTCAAAAGAACCGATGTAACTAGGATTCCCAATCGCCAATCGGATTCGACCATATCGATCTCAGGGCGCGTTCTTACATCTTGTCGGGGACGGACCGCGTCGCGACGTCCTCGCGGATGCCAGAGGAGCTTTTCAGGAAATCATTTTTAAACAATCTCTCGAATATCCTTCCTCGAGCGAATCCTATTTCCCACGGGACAGGAAAGGACCCTGCCCTGTTAAAAATGTCTGTTCGAAATGTAGGATACGCGTAGTCGAGGTCTCAAGATACAGTAATTCGAAATTTAAAATTCACTTGTGTTTAGGATTTTAGTACACAAGTATTCGAAATTCCTGCAAGTATACTAACTTTCGATCACGTACACGTATGCAATTGTACATGCTTTGAGAAAAGCGCGGTGTAGTATATTTCTTAACATTTTTACCGATTTCTTTTCTCGCCTGAACATTTTCTTCAGAATTTTGAATACATCTGCAGATACTTACGTGCATAGGGCACAAAAGAATTCAAATTTAAGTGTGTTAACGGATTGATATAGAAATAAAAAAAATACAGAACAATCAAGCGTTTACTTGATCATTAACGAGAGGTTAAAATTTTTTGGTTTAATGGGAGACTTGTAAAAAATTACTAAGCTCAAAATGTAACACCTAAACTCAGATTCTTCTATTGAAATACTAATCTATGATTTTTTTTTGTGGAATAAGCACGATAAGAAGCACCTGTCCAAAGTGACCGAGTCGATTTATTACCCAATCTGTCCATAATTAAAAAAATTCCAAGCCCAACGGCATCGCAATCGCATTCCTACGTACATCCCCCTAGAATAGCGCCTTCGAGGAAGTCCTCCTTTCCTCTGTCTCTATCTCTCTCCCCTTGATATTTATTCCACCTCGTTCCGCGAAATAATGCCCTCCATCCCCTTTTCGTATTCCCCGGGACGAGAATCACTTAAACGACGCTCCCCGTCGATTTTACCGGCGACAATCTACCGCGGATCGCCCGGAGGAATTCGCGTTCCCGCAATTACCCGATTCCCTCGACCATCTATCTCGACCATTCGGTTTACAGCTGCATCACTTCCCCGGTTTAAGTCGTCTATGACTTAACGGCGAATCCTCATCGCGGGAATATCGTTTATTGCGAGCTTTTAAGGCGACGTAAACCCTTCAAACGAGTAGATTCGAACGAGACACACTTTTTGAGAGGTATTCCCCCGACTTGATAGAAATTTTAGCGAATCACTCGTGAGCACCTACCTAACTAAGCACTAACCTAACCGCGGTTAATTCGTTAAATTTTTATGGCCCAAGTCGCAATTACATTTTC
Source organism: Orussus abietinus (assembly GCF_000612105.2). Taxonomy (NCBI): domain Eukaryota; kingdom Metazoa; phylum Arthropoda; class Insecta; order Hymenoptera; family Orussidae; genus Orussus; species Orussus abietinus. Next base: position 273,705 of record NW_019394595.1, on the reverse strand, counting down.
TTTGCTCGAACATCGTGGAAAAAGTGCCAATGAAGAATGCTATACCGAAGATCGTCACAATTGTGACCGACCTCGCTTGGACTTAATAATTGTTATCGATCTCTCGGTTATCGGCGACCCGACTGGACTCGGTCGGAAAATACGTGGGAATCAATATGGCGGCTACGGAGTAGCTGAATCGCGCTTGAGACCGCGAGGTCCTTAATATCTTATCGATGACATTCTGGGTCTCGGAGTAGCCGGAAGAGGGAGGTTGGCAAGTGCATTGTCGTGAAGTGGCCCAGTGACTCGGGTGGCGAGGGTCGTCCGCGAGGGGAGAGGATAGTTTGTAAGGAGATTCCAAGGGTGCGGTATCGCTTCAGAGTTCGAGCACCATCGACCTCGCACCCCCGCGAAAGGTGATACGACACGACTTCCCCTTTCGCATTTAATAAGCATGTTTCGGCTACGCCAAGGGAATAGCGCTCCGAATGCCAGTTTACAAGGTTGAGTCAGTCCGTCCCATTTATCGAACTTAAAGGCGACGCGTCACCATTATTTCACGACTGCAGAGTCGGTAATTCATCGGCAATGGTAATTCCACGGTGACACCTATTTTGTCACGGAGAATATTTTTTCATCCCGGCCCAAACAGGGAGGACAGATACGATGGTTCAATCTCCGCGAACCCGAAAGCGTCGAAAGAAAAAAGCAATTTTCCTCAGGCAGAGTGCAATCTAGATCGAAACATTCGAGGTGGCTCGATGTCGCAAAACGGACGACCGTTTCGCCGCCTCGCGGGTGTTTTGCGAACCGGGCGCGTCGAACGCGGCGCGCAGAGGTGAGATATCGGACGTGCGTGTCGTAAACTCGGGGCCATACAGTTTCCCCCCTAAATCTCGTTAAACTAGAAACTCACCGTAGCGAGAACAGCGTGCGCGAAACGCGGGCCTTTAGCTTACGTACCTGTAACAGAAAGAGAAAGATTTTTGGTGAAAACGTTCGTTGCATTCTGTCGTGCGGTCGCTCGGCGCCATTAAAGATAAATTCAGGATCAGGGGACGGAAGCTCGAGGAGTAAGGACAGGGGACTACAGCCGTCATCTTTCGTTGCTCCGCACGTATACGCGATCTGGTATTTTTGTACTTAGCAGCCAAAGGAAACGACTCGATTACTGGACTTGCGACGACTCGATTACTGGAACGATGTCGACCTACCGGATACAGCCAAGACTTTCGCGCTCAAAAATGTCTTTGGCTCGAAACTCTACCGAATTTCTTAATCGAGCTCGGAATTTCCGGAAGTCCTGAAACGAAAGGACCCTTGCAACGCCCTAGGGTCCGTTTCGCGTCGCGAAACGACTCGATTACTGGACTCGAAATGACCAGTGTCTCCTCGGTAACGACTTTTCGAACGTCACCGCGAAATCGTTACCGCTATAATCCCGGCGGAGGTCTTGCGATCCGCGGGGCGTTTAGGTGAGGCCATTAAGGGCGGCGAGGGGCTAAACGAGATGCGAGCCGGATTACGGGGGTAGTAATAGGCCGGTTTAGGGGAGAGTTAAGTCACGCCGGTGCTTTTGAATGGCCCTATAGAGAGAAACGTCGACGCCAACGACGAGTGAAATATGCAGCGACAGTCGGCCACTTTTGCGCGACTCGAATCTCCCCTACCTTCGGCACTGCACCTACCGCACCTGCAGCTGCACCCCGGTGGGGTGCATCCGGGGGTGCGGGGGTGCGTGGGCATTTTTTAAGTGGCTCCTACTTTCGAGGTACACTGCGGGCAATATTCCCAGAGTAGCCTCCAAGTTGCGTGCAACCGGACGGCTCGGCGATAAGCCGCTATCGGATCCAAGCTTCTGTAAAGATTCCCCGAAACCGCAATTTAACCGCAATTTGGCCGCAATTTAGCTGCAGCGGGGGCCACGTATTTCCGACCCTCCACGGTGGTTCCTACAGGACGCGAACGGTTTATGAAGTTTAAACGTCGACTTGTCGTTCACTGAGAAAAATGCCCATATAAATTTACATAAATTTTCGTGACAGATAAAAAATTCAGAAATTTCCACCCTCATGTTAAAACGATTCAAGTATCATTTTTATCATATAAACAACAAGTTCTCTGGTTCTCACAATAACGGCTAACTTAAATTTTCCAATATTTTCCTCACTCTGTAGGTAGGGTGTAACGAAACAGAGTTTTATTCAATGTCCCGATATGTCGACGTTGTTTTTTTTTTTCCCAGTATTTTAACGATGCGTTGATAATGCATCGGGACCATCGATAACCTACTGGTCGAGTGAAATAAAATATCTCGTTTTTTCCCGAAAAATGCGGATTTCATAAGACGCAGATTTATCGGGGCAACCGTGCGTCGGAAAATCGCGCTTTGCCAAGTTTACGTTTATTCGACAAATTCCTGTATCACGATATCGTTGGTATTCCAGCCGGGCTCACCGAAAAAAAAAAAAGAGAAGAGAAAAAGCAAAATATCGTCAACCACGTTCCATAAATGCCCGATATTGACGCACGATGCACGATCGTCCGCGTAAGCGCATAATTACAGGGCTTTGTGATTCGGCCGGGAAATCCGCTGAAATTAAACGTTTCGTTGACAATAAATTAACCGGCTGCGATTGTGATTTTTAAGGTACCCCACGCGATCACGTAATTGCCCGAATTGCTCAACGCCAGGTTTTGCTCGTTTCCCTCGTGAATTTTTATTTACGCCGTAACTGCCTACAATTTACGTACTCTAAAAAAAAATTCATTGAACCAAAGAAGTATTTCTCTGGAAGGTAGCAATGAAACATTTTCTTAAGTATGCGGTAAACGTATTGCTACAGCCGTTTATGAGAAATTTACCGCAAATTTTTCTTCAAATTGATCGTATAACATGCGTACATACATTGCAGACATTTTATGCAGCAAATGGTCTGCGAATTGTTAGTAAATCGATTTTCCTCATCATATGATCATGATTTTTTATCCGAGCACGTATTCGGATGAATCGCCTCGAACTATCTCAACCGATGGCCAGTGAATCCGCAGCGGGGAGACGTTCCGGAAAGTTTATCGCGTCTCTACGAGGCGGGCTTACACGGTAGATTCGTAAAGAAAAGCGCGGGATTTCCTCGAAAGAATTTGTCTCGGACTTGTAGCCGGTTCCGGGGCACGTCGCGCGATAAATGCCGGGATAAAGGGCCTTGGCGAACGACTCGGCTCGCGGAAGTGGACCCGCGGATGCTGCGAGACGCTGAGCCGCTGGGAGATGCTACAAGACGCCGAGAGACGCTACAAGACGCTGCAAAACGCGGCGAGATGCCCGGCCCCGTCATATACGCTCCACTCTGGGAGATTTAAGATTTCAATCTCCCGATGGGTGCTTCCACTTCCGGCAGTGCCTCCACTTCCGCGTTACGGGCGGCCCGTAATAGAGCTTTAAAGCCCGACGGCGAGCGCCGGGACGCTGGCGAGATCTCACCTGGAAACGAATGGGTAATAAGGGCCCCGCGAGCGTGTAACGACTCATTGCGGCCGATCGCCTCGAACATTGAATCTATACGAAAGGTTTCATGCACCAGAATATTATCCACTTGTCCCGAATTCGGATCGGTCCAGGTACGAAGGAAAAGTCTCGATCTCTCGAAGATGAGCGCAAGTTTAATTGCAGTCGTTGCCCCGATCGCCTCGAGCATTGAATCTACAGGAAAAGGCTTTGCGTACTCGATTTTATCCACTTGGGTTAGAAGATATACGCAACAATGATTTTTAACGTTTATGGGGGATTTTGACAAAGGACAATCTTGCTGCGTGTTCTTGCAAGGGCTGGAGAATTGTAGCCGACTGCCCTGGGAGGTATTTCGTAATTTTAATTCCTTCTCGCAACAATTCCTTTGACGTAGAATCGGGTTAGATACTGAATTCCAGAACGATTATTAACATCGACATTTCCCGTGAAAATTATGATTTCACTCTCGGGTAATGGAACGAAATGTACATTAACGTTTCGCCTCGGACGCGAAATAAGATCCGGGAGAATTGGATGAAAGAGTTGAAGGAAGAAACAAAAGCAGTCGACACAATTCCTTGATCCATTTCGTCCCCTGCCCCGGAATAAAAGCGAATATTCCGTAATAGAATTATTCTTTCCGCCTTGGAAACGCGGCGTCTCGGCCGGTTTCCATTGTGCGTCTCCTTCGGACACGATGCTATCAATTTTCGCCGTCTTCCCTTGAATCTCGAGCGTTTCTTAAGTAACACGAGATAATACGTGTTTTTAGAAAAGAACTTTTTCCCCCATTTCCCGTTCGCGGGGAAGCGTTACCTTCTACTCCGGACTAATAGGAAACGTCCGGTTAATGAACGCCAGGAAGGCGTTTAACGGCCGACTATTTCCGCACCGGATATATCACCGGATAGTGCAAACTTTACCCCGGACTTTCCCCGACCTCCTGAAAAGCCATTCGCGATCCATTACCGACCAAAAGCCTCGATTCCTTGCTCCGTCCTTTCTATCTTACCGCCGATTTACACCCCGCGGTATTCCTCGCGGAATCCCGTCCTAGGAAACTTTTCCTTCAATTTTCCCTAAGATTCACGTTCGTTAAACCACTGGTTCTTAATTTCTTTAAGTCCCGGAACACATCCCATTACAAGGAAAATTTGTGGACCACCAAAATTCCCGAGGTACACCGAGAAGAAAAATGTCTCATTGTGCTCGACGTAACGTAATCAACGTCGAGATAATTCATCGACGTATCGAGAAGACGTGCGATTCCCGCCCTGCGGAACGTTATTCCGCAGGGCGGGGCACCCGCGGCGATCGATCTTGTCGCTATTCCGCGTGTTTGCGCTCGCGGAAAGAAAAGCGAAGGAAACGCGGAGGTATCGCGCGGTCCGCTTTGGCCGCTCGCGGAAAAATGGGGCGAAACCGCGGTGTAAAATTCCATTTACGGGAGGTTTCGCGCTTCTCGGTGACAGCCGCGGGGGCGATGTTTGCTCATTTAAAAGGCCGGCTGGTTGGCTTTAATCAAGTTTACGTGTAGAAAATATGAGCGGGCCGAGTTTCAATCCGAACCGCGTCGGGTGAATGCCTCCGCGCGGTCGCAATGTCGGTCGCATTGTGTATTCATGCGTCGTATATCACGGCCGCTGTTACTATATATAACTGTACATAAATTCATACCTACGGGCCCCGTGGACGCGTATGTGCGCTTATGATTGACGACTGGCAACCACTCCTCCCGTTCAAAGCGTTGCGTGCCGAGATTCGCCGTCAGACTCTAAATAATCGCCATTTCGGCGGAGCCAAGGGTCCCGGAAACTTTTCCGACCGAAAACGCAACAAAGAACTCCACCTTGGGCGAGGAAACGATTCCTGGTAAAAGATTTCGCCATAGACATCAGAAAACGCGTTATCGACACAGAACGTTACGAGGCTATTCACTCGGAAATAAGTGAAAATGATTTTCTTCTTTGACAGCTGATTGCCTTTGATTGCCTATGATAAACAATGCAATTGGGTAACCTTCGACCTTAAAATTATGATAGTGATTTGGTGATTTTCAACGATTTTTAGATGATTTTCCCATGATTTCGAGCGTTAAAATCGACTCAATGAGTGAATATTCCCTCCGGTCGTTAATTTTTATTTTTGGCGTTATCAGCGTCAAGTGCGATGCTTTTCTACGGGATATCGTGACTTTTTCTGTATGTATGAGCAGCGTATATTGCGGTGTATATGCACATTTTATGATTTTCGTTGGTATTGTCATTGGATGGATTCCGTGATTTTTTGGTGGTTTCATCAATGTCGATTGCAGTACTCATCAGCAGGATTCCATGATTTTCTTTCGGCACTATCAACGTCATTTGCCGGGATTATCAGCTGGATTCCATGATTGGCATTCTAGACGTCGAATTACGTGTCACCGTGCGTGGCCAAATATTGATCCAGATTCGCCATCCAGGCAGCTCATATGGCAGGATTACATACAGAATTCCCTCCAAAAGCGAAAATGTCATCTTCCGCTAGAGACGAACAAATTGATCGTAATGGGAAGGTTTACGGGAGATGCGAGGCCATCCTGTGTGTCGGATTCAACGTTTGCGGTATCGATTCGGATGTATATTTGCATATTAATGACCGGCTCGGGCCACATATCGCGTGTCTAAAGCCGGAAGGGTCTATTAGCTCTGCTTATGTACAAACTAAATGTCCTTGCGACACTAACCACACGATATTAGTCACCAATAATTCCCGATCAAACGATTGAAGATTACGGTTTGCCCTGGATCAGCATTGGCATCGAACATGTAACATTGGCGAAGCTGGTCGATTCTGTATATTTAACGAATATCGTACCATTTTGTACATATTTAACAGACATTTGAAATATTTGCTAAACGTGCAAATATAAAGTGTCTTATTCGAATCAACTGATTTGAGGAGTTTATCTCACCTTAAGGGGATGTGAAAGTGGCATCCGAGGGGTTGATCGTTCATAAAAGTTTTCTCCGAACTGAATGTACCGAATCGTTTCACACTTTACAATGTGAATATAGAAGCTAGAATGAAGGTCCTGTCATCCATGAAATTTCAATCAAAAAGAAAATTCTTTTAAATATCTATAAACAAATTGTTAAAAAAGTTGTTCAAAATCCAGTTCGAAGAAAAGTTTCATAAACGAGACCATGCTACTTCCATATCATCTTAATGACTTCTTCGAGTAGATTAACGACCTGGGAAATGTTCATCGGAGGACAAAGTAACAGAGGGCGATTTTCGCAGGACTTCGGCAGAGCTCCCAGGAGATTTCGAGGTGCCATTCGATACACCGGATTCCGCGCGTATCGGTTTCCAAATGCCGTTGCATATTAATGCAGCAGGACGATGTCGAGCGGATCGCCTGCAGCTTCCGGTAAGACAGTTTTCCGAATTCCGTTCGTTCCGGTGGTGAGGTCTGCGAGAAATGGGAGCTCGGAAACCCGAAGCTCCTCTTTCCCTGGGTCCTTTGTAACGATTTTTACATCCCCGCGACTTCCCGATGGAAATTTGTGACAATAACGCGGGCATCGGATCCGAATTTCAAAACTGGGGAGAAGGTTGCCCCGCGAAAGAGGAAGAAAAGAAGGGACACTTTGCATCCCGAAGGACTTCCCATTGTCGGCTCGTCCTCCGATTTCGCGAAATTCCGGAGAGGGCCGTTCCCGAATCGCGAAAGAGGGACCCACTCGCGATGACAATTTGAAAGAGCATCCGGTCTTTGCTGAACTTCTTGACATCTGCTCAAAGAGGCTATTCAGAGCTCTTGCCGTCCAGAAATACCAGTGTTGCTTGGAATTACTCTCCGCCACCCAAGAACGCACTTTCAGAGATGTACCGCCGAGACACAGTTTTGAGATTGCAGCCCCGAAAGGTATTTGCAATATCACGGTTTTACAAAAGGAATCGTGTACCAAGGTATAGCTTCGAGATACCAGCCCCGAAAGATATTCGCAATCTCACGATTTTACGTTCCGATTCGACGCTCGGCCGAAAATTTACTTTCTGGGTAAAGTTTATTGGTATATATGTATCAACTAGTTAAGCTAGCAAAACAATTCCCGAGGCCGGTCGCGAAACAATGCATCAGCGCGCACTCGGAGAAAAAATCTACTTAGAGCATGTTTTTTTTTTTCACGGCGAAATAAAAAATGAAGAAAATCGCGATACGAGGGCTGCATTTCTCTCCATTTCTTTTTCTATTTTTTTTTTTTTTTTTTAATTAAAACCAACGCAGCGGTTGCGATATGTCACGCTCTGATTCCCGGTGAAAAGGGGTGCGATGGAACTGGGTGGTATTTGGTTATTTAGGCCGTTGTTCTACGGAAATTGTGAAAGACGTTATTCAACCGGTACATGGCTTTGCAGTGCTGATTGCGGTATGGTTGTTAATGAAAGCCGTGGCCATGTTTTCTTTGATCCACATTTCATTTATGTTTCTGGTCGTCGCGCTCAACTTTTCGGTCGGTTTTTGCTTTCGGAATTGTTCGGCTTAAGGGGATGCAGAAGTCGATTGAAATTAGCGAATCGATCCGAGCATTCGGGTAACGATGATAGACGGCAGAATTACCGGTTGTCATGGGGTTCCGTGAAAAAAATTAGGACTTTCTTTGTGAACTGATAAATCGTCTTTCAACCGATAACAGAAGGAAGGTTTAGCCGTCCCTTAAGTGAAGGGTATGTTTCGGTGAAGTGAATTGCAATTTTTATTGGGTTTGGAGAAGAATTGGAGGTATCGTTTGCTCCCAGAAGCGCATTTCAAAGAAGCGCGAGTCGGTCTTGTTTATTAGAGACCAGCGTATACCCCGGTTGTTGCGGGAAACAAAGGTCGCGGTTAATTCAAAGGCGCATCTAATTGTTCACGGGACAATGTTATCGGTCGCAAAGAAGCGTCCATTTACACGTAATAAAAACGACTCTGTAATTAGCCAGCTCCTCCGTATTCAGTTTCTGGAAGGACGAGTGCCGCGACGTTGAGGTTCGTTAGCTCGAGACGGCTTCGAATAATATACGCCGAGGGACGAATAAGGAGACAATAAAAAGGCCGTCCCCGCAATCCCTTGTCACATCCGGAAGTAGACGGGGAAAGAGTACCTGGCATTTTCCAGCCGCTCAGAAACAGGCGAGCCTAGGAAACGAGGAGAGGCTAAGGATTTGGGGCGGAAAATGTTTTCCTCGTAATGTCGGCTTTCGGAAAATAATAACGAGCGAGCCATTTAATATCCCGCAAAAAGAGTAGGCCAGTTTTTCAATGACTGCGATTGAATAATTTTCAAAGCGTCATTCTTGAATAATCGTGACTGAAAATTGGGAAAGTAAGGAGATGGATAGCAGCGAAGATAAAAATGGAGGTTTTTCAGGATTTAGTGTTCATCTTTATAGTTTTATACATTGGTGGGGGAATAATTGATAATAATAAGCTAGGCCTCTAATTTCTCATAAAACGAGGAGAAGAATTACATTTCTTTTCATGACCGAGGTTGGAAATTACTCGGATCATCGTGACAGAAAATCGAGGAAGCAAAGGGAATAGATCTTAACGACAGTCAGGGCGGAAAGAGGGTACTTCAAGATTTATTTTTGATCTTCGTGGTTTCCATATTAGAAAGGGAATAACTGGCGTTAACAAGCGAATGTTCTAGTATCCTTTAAAGCGAGGGAAACTTTTTTTTAAATAACCGCGGTTGGAAATTACTCGCAGAGGGTGAGACTCGACGACTGCAAGAGAAATTACCGAGATGGAAATGAGGGTTTTTCTGGATTAATTCTTCACTCACTGTAGTTTCGTATATATTGCATCGTGAGTATTTTACAATAATAATGTTGGTTGCCGACTAGGGATATCAAAGATGGAAAATTATAAAAGTCGACTCTAAAGCACGGCATTCAAGGGTCGTTCATCGAAAATCCCGAATCGGACTCGCCGGATCATCCGAGCATCTCAATTGCGGGTTTTTTTACCTCGTAATTGACTCCGAGTACTAGAAACCGGAGAAAATGATCGGTCGAATATTTTTATGCGGTATCGGTTAATACACTGCGTACCGCACGAGTGCTCTTGACCGGCCCCGGGAAATAGCATCGGTTCGCGGTGCACCGAGTAAAATGGAGGATCTTTACGTTCCCTAATTATTACAGTCACGAAAGTACAGGGGAATATCTTCGAACGAATCCGAATTTAAATCCCTGAATTTCCTGTCGACGTTTAATAGATCGATATCTATTTACTTAATTCCTCTTCAAGACTAATAAACGATTAACGATCGATTTTAATTTCCAAGGTGCTCTTAAAAAAAGAGGCTGCCAAGGGAAGCGACTCCTCCTCCTTCGTCGCAGAAAAATAGAAATTATTTCTATAGGAAATCGCATCCACGGATTTTGAAATCCAAGGCGCACCGCGACTAGTTGCACTCCGTGGAAAAGAAACGACGGAGAGAGGAAGCGATTCAAGGCTGGTTTTGCCCGACGCTCGGCGTCGGTCGAGTCGTCCGTCACGACGGCGTATATCTGGCCGCGATCCAAGTGCCCGGCCGATAAGGAAGGGGCGTTTAATGCGAACACAAGGTATCAATTTGCACGTGCACCTTGGCGCACCACTCTATCCGACTATCTCGGGAGATCTATGACGTCCTCGTAAAACATTCCCGAAGACTTTATGCCCGCACGGCCAGAGACGATTGAGACGGCGCTCGAGGGAGTCCTGAGGGTTGCGGAAACGGAGAAACGGCGAAGAAGAGGAAGAAAAGCAAGAAAGAAGAAAGGGGTCCAGGATACTCTTCCAGGTTCCTTCTAAAGGACGAAGTTCGTGCAGAGTGCACTCGAGTGCACGTCCTCCAGGATCACTTATCTTCGCCCGGACGTGGCCCGGAAGTTGCGATATGTTATCACGGGATTAATTGGTGCATGGAATCCAGGTGAGGGGAAAGAGGTTAAAAGGGTGCAGAACATCGGTCGATTATTATATTTTACTTGGAACCTCTAATTGTAGACCTTAAGGCGATGCAAAAGTGGTATCAGAGAGGTCTCGTTTATGATACTTTTTTCCAAATTGGGAGTATCGAATCGTTTCAAACTTTTAAAAATTTGTTTATAGACTTTTTCCACATTTTTTATAAGATAAAATTTCATGGGGGTCAGGACCTTCCTTATAACCTTCACATTTACGTTGTTAAGTTTGATAGGATTCGGTACACTCAGTTTGGAGAAAGGTTTCGTGAACGATTGACCCCTCGGATGTCACTTTTAGAGGATTAAACATGTTAAGTTAAAAACATGTAAAGAGTTAAGTGGCAAATATTTTTATTATATTCAATGTATAAAACTTCAAACGGGACTAAAAAAGGTCCTGGGTCCCGCAGGTCCAAGAGTAGGGCCGAAATGCCGGCTTATGACCCTAAGGGTAGTTTCCTTGATTTCGAAATTTAATAATTACGATTAAATAATTGAATAATTACCGGCGTAACTTCGCCCGTTCTCGACTCGTGCATCCTGCAGAGGGTTAGGTACCTAATCTCGAAAGCACCTCGTACTAATTTGCCGCTTAACACGTTGCGTCGGTGAATGCGAGCCGACTGGAACGGGCACTTGCTAAAGCGTTCCGAGCTGGCGAGTACCGCGAGTGACGAAAAGCAGCGTCGACACGAGAACGACGTAATTGCGGTAACGGAAAGGAAAAAGGGAAAAAGAGAAAAATGGAAAAATGGAAGAGAGCCGAGGACAAGGGGGAAATAATGACAAAGAGCGCCCTATGTGTGGATTCGTAAGGGCACGTACGGCCCTCTCGGCCATTTGGGACCAACTCCAAGGTAAAACACGCCGTGATGTCCCTCAATTTTCAATTAACAATTCGGAGCAAGAGCATCTTACTCTGGTTAGTACCGAGGAGCTCTAAGCAACATTAAGGAACAAATTATTATAAATTTAGGCTCTTTCCATTAGGCTGGAATAGGTTTAGAAAATCCTAAATTATTACTCAGAGTTTAATTAATAGAGGGTAGAAACGCGTAGACCCGCAACCTCACCTGTACCGAGAGAACTCTTCCGGTGACCTCTCCGAAAATTCATATCCCCAGAATTTCGGACCATTTCGACACGGACGATCCCTCGTATAATGCGAGGAATACCAGAGCGCGGAAAAAGTTTGAATTGCGGCGGACTGGCATGTCCGGAATCGGTGGCATATCGGTACCGCGGAAACAATGCGGCCTGTTCCGATTTTGGGTTAAAACGTTCCTCCTCCGATCCTCCATATAAGAGAGAAATAACGTTCCTCTCTTTGATTCGTTATATTAAACGCGCCAAAGGTCACCGTTTAATGTGTAACGAAATATATGTTACTTTAAACATCACCGTTCATTTGTAACCGATAGCCATTTACCTTTATAAGACTAATTTTTGAATTTTGATCATTGACGCTTTATGGAACTAATCCCGAAATTAAGGGTCAAAATGTACTATACCGTGTTGTGGAAATTGTGTCATAGGAGGGTTGTCACAATTTTTGCCCCGGGTTATAAGCGCGTTGAGTGTACATACTTTTATCGTGTAAATGTAACAATTATTAATTTTGGGACCGAGTCAAGGACCACTTCGAAAAGCGACTTTCAGGTCTACGTACATACAGAGTAATTCGCGATGCAACCGTCCTAACATTTCCAATAGTAATTAAGGCACCGAGCACATGGCGATGCCACCGTGCATGAATATCGCACGTCGCCGTTCCGTCGAGAATACTGCAATTCCCAAACACGAGCATGATACGGCAAGGATAATTAGCTTCGTTAATGAATTAACAACTCGTGAAGTTGCGGTAGGGCTCCGGGAAAGGACGTTGATATAATACCCAAACGTCACATTTCGCCCTTACCCAATTACCCGGACAGAATTTCATGAATCACGGAGCGTACCCTTTAATTTTTTATTCCTCGGGATTTTATAAATTCCTTGCTACTTAATTTATTACACGGCATATGGGGACAACAAATCCCATCGTCACGGGAATCGGGAGGCGGACGTAAACGAAACGTTTTACGCAATCGCGCACTCGAGGGGCTCTGAATGTTTCTCGAGTGGCTGGATAAATAATTCCGCATCACGCAGGTGCGGGAATCTCCGGCGCCTGCGGAAAATCGAGCGAGACAGGCGGAACGATGGCGGTTCGCCGACTCCGGGGGCAGGGTGGAGGGAGGAAGGGGCATTAAAAAATTTAAACCCACCAGCCGGAAGGGAGAAACAGACGGAGTGGCTCGGCGAGTAACTCTCGTCACACGCTCCGAGGAAGAGACGTGACGATTCGCGAATAAATATTTCGCAAAGATGACTCGAGAAGTTCCCTTTGAAGTTCGATCACGGCCCTTTCAGGGGACTGCAGGTGTACCCTCGACCCCCTTCAACCCCCTTCGACACCCCTTTGAACGCGAGGTGTCGAAGAAAGTACAATCGCTCCGGTTAATTTTACTGAGATTTTCCTTTCATCTCGGGGAAGTAACAGAGAAATTTACCAAGAGAACCTTCAAATCCCGAGAACTTAAGGTGTTATGAAAAGATCATTGTATATATATATCAGAATGTCAAAATATTTATAAAAGTTTTCTTCAAATTGAGGGTACCATAATTTTTTAAACTTTAGCACGTGATTATGGAGTGCTTAAAAAAGAACGCGATACTCGGGAAATTCCATTAAAAATAAAATATGTCCTTTTCTTCAAATTTCACAAACAATTTCAGCCAATTGAAACAATTTCTTAAAATTAAAATCGGAACCCGTAGAGCATCTCGTTTATGGAGTCTCTTGTCTATGCGAGGCGGCGAAGAAATGGAAGAATGGGAGAGCTCCCATTTCGGGATCGATAAATAAATGAGGAACACCTGAGGCCCCCTCATCCTTCGGGAATATCTCGGATAAAGAACAATCACTGTTTTGTGTCGGTTCGTATGAAGTACTAACGACTCGACCATTGCGCGGCTCGAACGAGCGCCTCATTTCGAGCGCCCTATCCGTCCGGCCGATGGAAAGTTTCTTAATATCGGGCTAAAACGAAACCGCGATTCCTAAAAGTTAACTCCAGGTACGCGATTTCCCTCGGACGTGCACCTAATTCCTGGTCCAACTTTCGTGCTTAAGGCTTGACGCGTAATGCATCGTCGGGGCACCGATATTGGCTCATTCCTCGAAATGATGTTCCATTGGTACTCGATAATTGGCATCGTCACGATTGTCTTCAGTTTCAAAACCGTCGAATATTTCACGTTCTCTATATCAGATTGTATTCTCTCTGGAATGATAAGCCCGCAACGCAGCTTGTAATACAAAAATCTGCTGGTCCATTTCCAAGGGTTCACATTTGTTGAAGAAAATAAAAATGACTAGGTATAACAGTGGGATCCTTTTCCATGTGTGGGATCAAACGAAACATCCCCATTGATCAGTTCTCTAAAAACGACCCATTTGCTCTCGAGGATCCCAATCCTCACACTTTATACAATTTTGTAAGACGAATAATATTCACTTAGCGCAAAGATCGTTCTTCGTCAATCCACGACTCCGAACCCATGATAAGTACAATATACGTACATTAGATACACATGGAATATCCATACATCTATAGAAAATCTATATCACGACATGCATATTCATAGAAATTTATAAGATATCTATAAATAGTCATACACGTACATAATGCATGTATGATTTGCGTGATATGTGTGTAGTTACTAGATATCATATTACATCTATACTCAATATACGTATACGATACGTATATGCTTGTATGGGAAGGAGCGCGGAGTCGCTCCCGGGGACGACAAACGCAGTTATGGGCTAATGATTCATGACGCGGTAATTGCACATCATCCCAGGCCTCGTTTCGAAATTCGCCGCGAGGGCGAGAGTAAATTCGAGCATTCGTGCTTTCTTTTCCCAGTCGAGGCGAAACGAGCGTCTCACGAGGGCAAGGCAGAACGGAGGATATCCGTTAACGAGCTTCGCTCGGAGGCTCTTTCGTTAACGTTCCGAATCATCTCTGAACCGACTCGCGTTATTTTCCTTCATCCCGGGGCTGTTTTTACTTCCCGGTCGCCGGATCCTCCGCCCGATCGGCCGCGGCCGGAAGCGGAACCCGACTCCGTTAATCCAGGAAAATAGCAACCGCTTGTTGACTTTTATTAACGCATTTCATAACGCATTCGACGTCGCTGCGGCTGGCAGGTCGAAAAACCCTTTGTACGATTTTTACATAAATTCCTATCAACCCTTCCCGCGCGGAAAACGCCAATCGATCACATTGAATGTCCCTATGTGGGAGGAAATTATTCCCGGGCATTATTGAAAAATTTACTTGCTTCTGCAAATGCTTGAATATGAACCGATCAAATCTGTTTGTAGAAACGTTTTTGCGATATGGACAACAAAAAGGGGAAACGCAAATTTTACCCGCGTTCGTAATATTCTCCCTGGTTTACGAAATGTGAGAGCCCGACATGTGGAATACTTATTCGATCGTTTTGTTTGTTTTATAGTTGATTACCATTAATATTAATTTTTGTGCCACATATGAACGTGTTCGTATTTGGACGCGACAATATCGCGTACGTTTGTCCTAACAATGAGAGCTATTTCAAACATACATACGTTTGTCCTAAGAGCTATCTAGACTGCCGTTGAATAAAAACAGGAATAAATGGAAAGGTGCAGTCGACCTGGTTCTAACCTAACCTATCCGCGAATCGGGTGATAACGCTCAAAGGGGACACCGCGTATCGATACTCCGGGCAGAACGGGAGGTCGGGCCGATTCCATACCTCCGGGCAGAGGAATCGCACGTGCACGTCAGTGGCGATCGATCACCGAAGGGAAGGTAGCTATTAGGTAGCCATTATCGATACGGGCACTAGTTACGGTTGCGGCAGTGCCGCGCGGTCGAAACGCGAGGCGCGGCTCGATATTGCCACTAAAGGCCTCTCTCGAGATCCTGCTTGCGTGTCGCGTCTCCGTTCTCATCTGACCCTCCTCTGTACGAGCAATTATGCATTATATGGCTGCGGGGTGAAATATCAAATGCAACCTGCGGGATTATGCCGCCCGGTCGCGGGATTTATGGATCCTCCCTTTTGGGACCGTTTTTCAAAACGGGGTATCCGCGGAATTTCGGGTCGAAGTGTCCTTATAGACGACAAAGAGAAGCGGGGTGTGGAAGGTCTTCGCGAATAAAATGAGTTTAATAAACTAACGCTTATAAATATGAAACTTTTCTCTGAAGTGGGTGCGCCGAATCGTTTCACATTTCACAACGTGAATGTGGAGGGTATAAGAAATTTTCGTATAAAAATTGAAATTTCATGAGTTTTAGCACCTTCCTTGTATCCTCCATATTTATATTGTAAAGTTTGAATCGATTCGATACACCCAGTTTGGACAGAAGTATCATACACGAGACCTCTTTGACATCACCTTAAGGTTGAATTTTTATTTTATACCTTTTTACATTATACAAGGTTGATGGCAATTTCCCCATTTTTGTTGTGTGCATGGAAACCCGAAATTTCGGGGGTAATGGCATTAGCGTGGTCCTCTTCAACGATTCAAGTGCCTTGTCCTCTTTAGAATGAGAACCAACCCCACCGGTGCCTCGACCTCGCCTCTTCATGGTTCGCGAAATTCACCGACCCTGCACTTGTTCCTGCTAACGACGCGTGGCCACCGTGACGACTCCTGCAAGTGTTCCCATGGCGATTTCGCCCCGAAACCTCGGCCAGGGCGAGAGACTTTCCCGAAATGCGGAATGCACGACGAAACCCCGAATGCGTGGTCTCCAGATTTCGGAAACCGAGCCACCCTCCACCCTCCACCCTCCACCCTAGCACCTTCACGAGATAGTAGAAATGTTCGGGAGAGTGCTTTCAACTCCCGAGATTAAGGTGATACGAAAGGGTCATTCTATATATATAAAACGTCTAAATATTTATGAAACTTTTCTCCAAACTGGGTGCACCGAATAGTTGGAGACTTCACCATGTGATCATGGAGGCCCTAAGGAAGAAAGTGGGGCTCATGAAATTTCATTTGAAATTTGGAATTTAAAAATTTCACAAGTTCAAAACGCGACGGGCCACCTGCAGACGTGTCCTTGAAATGCAGAACGCATTTAGCTCGCTGCAAGTGACGTGAGTCGCGTTCGAGGTTTTCGGGGACAGGGAACCACTCGAATTTGCGACTTTTTGCCCTTAAATTTAGTGCCAGGAAATTATTCGCCCTTTCGGGATTTCCCGAGAACATTTCCGATAGTTTAGCGAAATTACGTTACGGCGATTTTGCCCTGTATTGTGGGGCCTCGCGTTTCGGCGGAAGGGGTGCGGAAATACCGCCAAAGTGCGGCGGCGATTCGGGGTAAATGCCAGAATACGTCCCCGACTTCCCCGGGTCTGAATAGTTTCAATTTAACCCCGCCAGGGTACGATACTCGTGAACTCCACCCTTAAGGTGATATGAAAGGGTCAGTCTATATATATATATATATATAAAAGGTAAAATATTTATAAAACTTTTCTCCAAACTAAATGCACCGAATTGTCGGAAACTTCAGTATGGGATTAAAGAGGTCCTAAGGAAGAACGTGGTGTTTATGAAATTTCATTTTTAATAAAAATTTTTTTTATTTCTCCCAGACTAGAAACAAGAATACATTTTTTTTTTTTGAAAAATTGCGCGATTAAAAACTCCTGCCTCATCTTTTCAGGCCCTTTGTCACCACGTTTCTCGAGAATGTCTCCTTTCCTCCCGGAAGTATTTTTTGTGAAATTTGTCACTTTAAATATAAACATTCCAGAGCCGGCGAATTATCTCTCCGGCCGATACAAGCGGTTTCCCATTAACAGGGTACGCGGTTTTCCGCCGTTTGGCCGCGAAATGCGCGACCTGGTGATGCGCTTTTAACGCGAGCCGATGACTCCGGATAAAACGTCAAAATTGCACCTCGATGCACATCGCAAACCTTGACCGCGGAAAATCCGAAGGCATTTCGAGACCCCGATGAAAATTACGCGTTACGAACAATCCCTTTTTAACCTCATATTTAATTAAACTAACGAATGTAATGTCGCACGCAGAACCTGCAGAACGCAAACCGCTCAAGAGGCTTCGTTACAGGTCTCTGAAAAAAGTATAAATTTGTAAAAATTTGCGTTTTCCTTTTCACTAAAAATTACAAACTTCCAGCAACGCCTTTTTAACCTCCTATTAAATTACATTAACGAATTTAACATCGTATCCGGCATTTGCAAAACGTTCGCGACTGCTCGCGAAGCTCTGACGTCGGCCTCTTTAACAATTCCTAACATTAAATCTATTCGCATTTTCAAAAATTGCACATTTCCAATAATCCCTCTTTAGCCTCGCATTTAATTACATCGACGAATTTAACGTCGGACGCGGAACCTGCAAAACGTACGACTCCCACGTTGATCTCTAAAAAATTCTGAATTAAAATAAATTCGCGTTTTCCTTTTAGAGACATTTACGAGGGTTCTTTTTTTTTTCGCCCGACGTTACACGGCAGGTTAAACCGAAATCGAAAAGACTCGTCGGAGAATATTCAGAGCTTCATTCACGCGAATTCCCCGCCGAGGCAGGATTTGCTGAAGAGGTGATCCTGCCCTCGAGTCGGCAGCCACGTGCGAGAGTCGCCGTCTCGAAATAAACCGAGAGCTGATCTTTGCTCGTCAGACTCGAGTGCCGAGCATCCGAGGAGATTCGACCGGGGCTTTCTGGGGGATTACGAGTACCGAGTGCCTCTAATTATAAACGGAGAATCGAATTTACAGTCCTGAGGCGTCGCGACGTCGATGACGTCTCGTGCGCGTCGATGCTATCATCCGGGTGCATTAGATCGATTCCATCTTCGGAACGAATGCGCTCGTTACCGACCATGGAAATCTCGCGAGTAATTGCTGCCGTGTACCTAAGTGCACCCTTGCACCCATGCACCCTTGCACCGAGGGGGCTCTTATATTAATGCATTTTCCCACATTAGAGATCCACTGATCGTTGCGTCTCGGTAATCGGTGCATTAATGCAGTGATAATGTTGCACGGTGTACGCGGATGATTGATTATGGGGTTATCCTTTTAAGGAAAATCGTGGGAGGGAAGATTTGTCGTTTTAAATCGCATTTGTTTATCACGATGAAGGGCTCAGTTTCAGGGGTGAATATTAGTTTCGTAGTTTCGCGGACCAATTTCTGTTTTAGTGAATTTTCATTTGAGGATAATTGCATGATGAGATAAAACTCGCAAGAAGTGATCGCAAGTGCGATAAATTGTTAGTTAATGCGTAGTTAAAAAGTAACCTTGCAAAGCTTTACGAACTCCACCCTGAACGTATGACACGCCAAGACAGTTTTCGAGGATCCGGAAAAATGTAGGATAAAGAGCGAATTAAAATTTGTCCAAGACCATCCCTGAAATGTGGGTCAAGATTTCTTCTGGGGAGAATATACGCGAAACACTGGAAATAATTCATCCCTTCGCGATCGATGGTCCCCGCGCCGAAAATAGCCGGCCGCACCGGGTGGATAAATTCACGGGGAGAGGTTCCCAACCCTTACCAGTTAGCGCAAAATTTAAGGGAAGCGCGATTAAATTCTTTACGAATTTCTATTCTGAGTAAATCGTTACAACTCCTCGAGGTCGCGGGTAGTCAGGCCCAAGTTCTGCATCTATGTATCTATTTCGGCTGATGATGAGAAAATGTAAGACGAAGCCAAAGACCACCATGATATTGGACTTATATTCCTGCATCCCACAGGAAAATGCCATATTTTTCCAAAAACCGAGCTAGCACAAAATTTACGAATATAGCCCACAATTAGCTCATAAAGAGCACAAGACGTTAAGATAGAGAAATTTAAATTTTGTAAAGGTGGGGGTGCCAGCTAGACGTACCTGTCTTAGTCGGTCAAGTCTCGATCTTGCAGGGTCGAATTCTGGTCTCGATCTTTATTCTTGCTCTTTCTACAAGACGAATCAATAATTTCCGCCCGGGGGGAGGAATCGATCGGACTTGCATCGACCAGGCGGGAAGGTAACGCATCCGTAAACAGGTCAGGATGAGGCCTGGACTCACGGAAATGCACCGGAAGTCGGGGAGCAAGTGGAACGCAACCCCGTCGTCCCACTTAAGGGTGGAATACGCGCAAAGGAGCCGAAAGGGGTCGCCGATGCGAGGAGCGCAAATTAGACTAGGGGCTCGTCTCGAATGGCCTCGTTTTTACGAATGCGGATGACGCGACGCGAAGGCGTCCCGACGTCGACGTCGACGGTCTCATCACCCGGGAGAATGTCGCGAGCTAACTACATCACGATTCCTCGAGGCTGCGAAGAGAACGAAGTTACGACGCGATAGCTGCAAGTGCACTGGATATGCCCCGGGGATGATGCACCAGGGGCATGAGGTTACATCGGAGTTAACCATCCCGACACCCGACTGCAGCAGAATTGCAACAAAACTGCGGAAAAGTGCCGAAAAGTGCAGCATGTGAATAAATTTCGTGACAACCATGAGTCTTTGATGGTACTACGGAAATACGGTCCAGTCTAAGACTTGGACTTCACAACAGTTGATTGGACCCGTTCGGATCAAACCAAACTAGACCAGACCAAATTTGACTGCACAAACGTGTCACTTCTGACAGACGTGGCTACAGTTTGTCCGTCAGATCAGATCGAACACATATAATCGCGTCTACAAGAAGTAAAGTGTTTGTTTCATTAGATCTCAGTCGGTCTGGTCTAGCCTGGCCTGATTAAAATTTAGACGACCTCATCAGCGCTCAGCCAGTTTCCTAAAATTTCTCCACCCGGGTACCAATTCCGGCTGACATCCCGGGCGTCTATTTCCCATACAAATAACCAGGTATCACAGATTTTGCGGTCCCCGACAGTGCATTAGACTGCAGAGATTAGGGTGCAGTGCCTTGCAGGTTGCACTCCTAAACCCGGGGTGGTGCAGCTCGCAACGCGCGTGTTCTTCATGACTTAGAGGCTCGTGTACCTACTTGTCACCGGAGTACATGAGAAAGGTTGGGGATGCACGTGTAGTTTACGTTCCACTACAAGGGCGCCCTCGAACATCTGCATTTTTCAGTAAAAGTGCACTTCCTTAACCCCTCGGAGTGGTGATTTAATATTGAAAGGGACCATAAAAATTCCCCATGAATTTTCAAGACCTTCCTCAAGGTCTTCGCCATCATCCCTCTATCAGAGAGTCCCTAATGGGGTCTGAACCTCCGGGGCAGCTCGAAATCCAAAGTCCCGAAAACGCACAGGGGGAATTCCGGGTCTTCCTTCCCTCTGGAGAGTCGATTCGAGTCGTGATTCCGCCGGGATGGCCGACAGGATCCGATTGTCGGATTTCTCAGGCTCGGCGCCTCTTGGAGGGGTCGGGGAAGGAGCAAGATCTGCCCCGGATTTCCGGGGAAACGTCCTCCCCGTGTCCGTCCTCGTCGGGGGTAAGCTTCCGAAGGAGCGAGGTCGGGGGTGTAAAAAGGCAGGGGTCGTAAAGCAACGGCGAAGGCCGATAAAGGAGGGGAGTCTTCAGGGCGGAATCACGACCCGAAGAATCCACCCCGAGTGCTACTCCATTTCCTGGGGGCGACGTACCCCGCCGCGGATATTGCCCCCGAGAATCGCATCCATCGGTATGGATTCTTTCTCGCCGAATAGCGACCCTGGAAATAATAACCAACGGCGCCCATGAGCGGTCTCTGTGCAGCTCGTGCACCGGTGCACCCCTCGTTACGTTACAAGAAGGGGGGTCGATCGTCATCGGGGATCGATTCCAACCCCAACGTGTCAGGCTCTCCAAAGGCACTCCACCAGACTCTGGATTTCGGCCTACGGGGCACATTCATTTCATTCGATTAATGAACGCATTCTGTTCTCCGATCCGGAGCTCCCGAGTAACGAAGGCATGGAAAGACAATGATGCGCTTGCTGGATGTGGAGAATGCAGTTCGTATGAGGTGCTTCTGTGTGGGGCGCTTCAACACCGGAGTGCATTGTAATCACGGGAAAAAATATCTTCACCACCAACATTCGTCCTGGATAATTTGTAAAAATTCCGGATCTTTTAGATAAATCTTAAAAACATATCTTGGAAATGTGGCACGCGTTGCGTGTTGCTTCGCTGAAGTGTCTTGCAGTCTCGGGATAAAAATTTCTTCACCACCTATTGCAACATCCATACTCAAGAAATGTTAATAATAAATTCAGTGACGATTCCTGAAGAATTGCAGTAATTAAACGATTCCTCGTTTCTACTTAGTGGTACTTCTTTATGGTATCAATTCGTTCTCTTCCAGGCGCCGCCATGAAAACGGATACGAAGGATCCGTATAAATGGCGTGGATGTCTGATAAACCGATTGTCTGTAGAGAATGATATTACGAAATGTAACCAGGTACCAGTTATTCGGTCTCGGGTAAAATCCGTGATTAGGGAGGGATTTGTAACCAAGAAGAGGGGCGTTTTCGCAGCATCCGCGGATGGATTTTCTCCCGCGGCCAGCAGTCGCGTCGCGTCGGCTCGGAATCAGGTCGATTGTTCGGGAAATTATTATGCAGCCAGTGGCGGGCGTTCTTGAAAGTTCGGGGTCGGAAATGCAAATTTAACGGGGGCTGTCCGAGCCGGGAGTCTGACGGCGGGATTCGCGCTGGCGCGTCCACCGAAATGCGGAGCCGGCTAATCTCCCGTTAATTAAACGAATCGCATTCCACGTTGGCGCACAAGCTGCGCCGGGGTTAGGGAATTAAGTCAATAAAGCAATAATTTATCCAATTTCGGACAGAAATGTCGGCCCTTCGGGAACGGACCTACGCCAAATGGAAGAGAAGCGAAGAGCGGAAAGAGAATAATTTTGACGCTGTTACCATAGCAACGTAGCTGAGATGTGTGGTAATACGAACTTCGTAAATAATGAGATCACATCGAATGGTCATCGTACGTTATCAATAATTAAAACCTGGATGTTGCGCTAAAAAATTGAAATAGTCATCGCAATTTTGAACAAAATTTGTTAACTTTTAAATACAGTCATGAAGTGTAAAACTCAAATGGACCCCATCTTATATTCTCTCCACACTTTCCTCTGATTGGTATTAATTCAATTTCTTTGTACTCTTTGTTAATTTTATATAGATACTGGAATGATCAATGTTCCCTAAAACGCTTTACTTTCGCACAGTTTAGCTATTATTTACTTAGAGAATTCATTTTTAAAAACGTTTTACCTCATCGCGCGAACAGGCCATTATTATTCAGGAAAGTGCACAGATTTGATTTCTTTAGAACAGTTAATATCGCCGCCTCCCGTGATTACGGGCCGACCGGTGGAACGGGTAATAATTATTAAAGTAATTGTGCCCGATAAAGACGGCCGAAAAGCGACTAGCAAAAAGTAACCAGAGGATTACCTTTGGCGAGTCCGCGAGCTTTCAGAGTGGTTCCTCTCGGCGGCAAGACGGGACGTCCTTGTAAGCTTCTTAATTAACGTTGGAACAAGCTTGATTAAAAATCCGTGCTAACACCAGGCCGGAATTTCCTTTTATCCGAGCCCGTCTTAAACGGTTTACTCGCCGGGTGGTATTCCCTCGACTTTCCCCTAGATCTCTAGATAGTGATTTTCCGCCGTATCTCCACTCTGAAATTCCGTGGCTGAATTTCGACGCTTCTATCACTAATTCATAAGAGAGTTTATCTCACCAATTTGGTTGCTCTGACATATGTTATAGGACATAAAAAATTACAGACACGCATTTCTCCCATTCAACTCGCGAATTAGCACGTAGAAAAAAATACGTGTCTCTTATTTTACGACGTACACCATATGTCAATACCACCAATGTCGATAAGATACACTTAGATACTTTCGTTGATAGGTACTTTCCCCGTAGATTGGAAACGGCTCTTTGAAAAATTTCCTAAGAATAAATCTCGATGCGATAGATCGAAGGGCGCTCCATTTAGCGATTGTTTTTCTCTGGCGGAATAAATCAACACCTGCACACCTGGAAAAGTTTCACGGGGAATCCGAGATTTATTTGCACCTTCGGGACCGAACTGTGGTGCACGGATCGCAACTATCGTAAATATTAACGCGCACGGAGACAGTGAAAACGGAGGCGGAATGCGAGAGAGAAAACCGAGGAAAAAGGTAGAATCCGCCACTGACATTATCCCCCGGATAATGAATTAATTCGCGAACCGGGGCGGAACCGCATCCGGAAACACGGGACACCTCCCTAACGTGCTAACTTTGATTTACAACCCCCTTAAGCTCACCCCCCGCAAGAAACTGCGAAAATGTCCGCCAAGATTCGGCCGCGACGCGAATTTCCATCCCCCTCGAACTCGAGAAATTCCTTTGGTACACAATTGTAATTGTAGCACCGTTAAAAATGGTACTGTCATTTTGTAACATTTTTAGGTCAATCGTTCAGATGAAACGCCGGTGAGACAATAAATTCATACAGAAATCAATTTGTGTTTAAGGAAAAGGCTGTAACGACCACCCCCTCGGAAAAGAGGTGCGATAAGGGCTGTTTCCTTTCCGCGGAGGCATGTTTGAGATGTACCCGTCGTCGATTTTTCCCTTTTCGAGGGGGATGGTAATTGAAAAGGATCCAGGATCCGGCCACGAAATGGATTGCAACCCCTCGGCCAGGGGTGGCCTCGGGGGCTGCTTCTCGCGAGCCAACATCGACCATCTTGCACCCTGATTAGTGATTTACGACGTTCCCGGTGCACCCCCGCGATCGTACTTGGCGCAAACCAACCGGCAGACTGGTTTCTAACCTACCCCAGATGCCGTGGATGCGCTCGGGGAGGTAAATCCTATCAGAAGTACTTAGGATCCCGCGTTGCCACCCTCCCGGGGGTGAGCTAACGTCTCCAGGACTGACAGAGGCACTCCGGTTAGCACTCCTGGGTCCTTTCGCTTAATTCCTTCCAGTACGCTCGATTGGCTCTAAGAATTCAATTACTTTCAGACTTGGTCAACTTGCGATTTCGCATCAAGTCCAGTCGAATTTTGGATTTTACCCAAAACCCCCTGGCACCCTTAAGGCGACACGAAAGTGGCGTCGAAAGTCTCGTTCATGAAACTTCTCCGAAGTGGGTGTACCGAATCGTTTCAGACTTGACAATGTTAATGTAGAAGCTCTAAAGAAGAACGTGGGCCTCGTGAAATTTCATTTTTATAGAAAAAATTGTTTATTTATCTCGGACGAGAAGAATACATATTTTTATTGAAAAGTGAAATTTCACGAGCATCGCGTTCTTCGTTAGGGTCTCCATAATCATACGCTGAACTTTCCAACGCATCTAGTTTGGAGAAAAGTATTATATATATTTTAACGTTTTATATATATACCGAATGATCTTTATCATATCTCCCTTAAAACGATGATTTTTATATAAACGAGATCGAAAGGGGAATGTCGATTTTGTCTGAAAATTTAGTGCTTTCTTCGGGGTGTTTGCCCACTCTAAGAAGTCCCTAGGGAATAAAGATGCCGCCCTGGTTTCCCTCGGCGACGTTCGAGCAAAAGTACATACCGCACATGCCGAAAAGAAATCGCTGGGAGGCAGATTGCACTCGTTACGGGAACTTGGATGCACCGCGTGCATCCGTCCCCGTCAGGAAGGTCGGGGATAAATGGTGCACCACGTAGCGGCGCTCTTTCGGAGGATTTATAAAAGTTATGAGCGCGTCTCGAGGGAAAAGTTTCCCCGGGTCCGAATCAACGGAATAATCGCACCGCGGATGCGTCTAATGTCTCTTTGCGGCGCATCTCTGCGGCCGCCTCGGGAAAATGCAACGATATTTTATGGAGGCCGCGGTATTGCGCCCCGCGACGCCGTCTTTGGAATACCGTCGAGTGATTAATATTTCCTTGCACTTTGCGTCGCCGGCCGACGTGAGAGGCGTCCTAAGGGCGTCGCATCGGGACGCACTTGCGGGGTCGTCCTCGGAAGGAGACGCTCCCCTTTGGGTGCACGCCTTCACCCTCGATACAATTTCTGTAGTTCCTCTTTATCGACTTTCCGAGGTCGTTTACGTTCACCATTAAGGAGATGTGAAAGAGATAAGGGGGAGTTTATGAAACTTTTGACGGATTGGAGCGCACCAAATCGTTTGAAATCTGACAACGACAACATAAAGACTATAAGGAAGGTCTTGACACCCTTGGAATTTCAACTTTTTAAAAATTTTTGTATAGAAAATTAAATTTCATGGGTGTCAAGATATTCCTTATAGTCTTCATATCCACGTGGTAAAGTTTGGTATGATTCGATACACCCAGCTTAGAGAAAAGTTACATGAACGATCGACCTCTTGTATGCAACTATCACATCCCCTTAAGGCTTCGTATCGACGCGTATTTTTAACGTATCAAGATATTTTCCATCTAAAGCGTTAAGGTCTTCGCGAAATTATAAATCTGATAAACCTGATTACAATCCCGGGGCATCTCGCTGATTTAATAATGGGCCGCATCCCGCCAGCGAATTCGGCGGTGAATCTTTCATCGTTAAGGGAGCGCGGCGGAGTTAATTATTAAAATCCCCCGAAAAATCCGCGACGTTAGGTCTGGAAATCGATGGGCAACGTCGACGCGTCCTTCGCGTTTCGAAAACCGACGGGTCCGCGGTTTGAAAAGCTCCCGACTGGTCGGATTTGTCGCAAGCGCATGGTGCGTTCCCGCGGTTCTTGTTGCCGCAAGCTCTAATTTCCCATGGGGTCCCACGTCAGATTTCCACCCCATGCCGACGGGTGAATTACCTCCGAATGCACCCCCAGTAGCAGAGAATAATTTCTAAATAGTTTTTCTATAATCTTTGCTAAATATCTCAAGCGGCAGATTTTTTAAGACGTCTAGTAGGTTTCACTCGAAGATATAGTAGTTACAAATATTTCGAATGTCTGATAAATATATGCAAAATGTACGATATTCGTTAAATGTATAGAAAATATAAGAGAAATATTTCTCGCTAGGGACGAATGACAACGACATCGGTCCACCTGAACTCTCTTCAGATATAGAATCGCGAGTTCCGCTCGAATTAAAATGCAAAAATATACGTCTCAAAGCTTGTCTGAAATCTGGGTCGGATTTAAAAGCTCGACCGACTTCGGCGACGTCAACGCGAGAAAATAAAACCGCGACACGTGTTATGTAGAATTGATAAAGTCTCGGTAAAAGGAAAGTGGAATCGTCGATGCGTTGCTGGAGAAATTCACCGATAGTCCTTGTTCGATCGATGAATTCGATTCGATGAATATGAAATACAAAGGCGGACGTAAATAATCATTAACCCTAAAAACAAAAACCTCCGCCTGGTTTCGTTTCAAAAGCTCGGAATAACTTTTTCAGTCGCTAATTAATTATAAGAGATATTCGGATCCAATTAAGTCGATCCCGATTTCCACTTCGTTATCAGCGAGGGTGGAGGAGCGTCTGGCCGCGTTAAACCCGGCGCGTAATTTATGCTCGAACTTAATTTCGATAAAGAATATTTCACGGACGCAGATGCGGCAGGGGTGTTGGATAAAAAATATTTCGATTAATATCGCGTCCCATGCCGACCTGAAACCGGCTCGTTAAAGGGCATGGACAGGTTGCGGGGACATTTTTTTAATTCACTCACCGTGGAATTTCGACGCCATTTGAAATGGTGTAACGAATGGAATGCAAAGTGAACACCGCGATGATTATTCCTGCGTTTCTATGGGGGGAGTGAAAAAAAAAGGCGGGGGCCTTGCATAATCCGGAATTTGCCTCATTATACCGGTTTACGGTAAAAAGCGGCACCGCAAGCGGAACGCGACCACGCAGGAATTCGGTATTACCATATTAACGATCGATTTAACAGTCACAGGAATGCGGAGGCGTTGCAAGTGCGGAAAGGGGGTCGGAGTTGCATCTGCAGGTGGAGTGCAAAACGAAACGCGGATTTGCAGGATGGAAGGCTCGCCAATTAGCACCGAAAAGCGAACTCCTCGGTCAAGCTCGCTTTCGAGGAGACTTCGTGGAATCTTGAATCTCGAAAGGATTTTTTTTTCCCCTCCCTTGGAACGCTGCAACCCTCGTTAGGGGAGAGAGTAAACGTTTTTCGATAATTTCGACAGGTGGAAAATGAAATTCTTTCCGCTCCCTGCCTGCCGGAATTTTTTCCGCGGAGTGCTCCACTAATTGGGGGTGGCGGGTGAATCGACGAGTTCCGGGGAAATTGATTGTAAAAATTGTTTAATATTTTTTTAGAGGATTTAAATGACTCGCTTCTGTGTCGATGGAAGGGTGGAAGTACTCGGGAGAGAATACATATTCAGGTGGATATACTTAGATAGTTCTGTGTACTTCCTTGTGTATAATTAAACTACACGTGGATAAGGCATAATTGATAAGGTCCACTTAAGGTTCCGGGTAAATATATCGTGAAAATTGTTTCGTATATTTCTAGGGCACGTAATACATTCACTTCTCACGTATCTGCATATTTGATAAGATCTTCATGAGATGCGTTCGCCATGTACGTACGTACAGAGTCTTCCTTGTTTGCATACAAAAGCAGTGTATACGGAAACGCCCCCATACATTTAGCCGAGTGGCCATCTCCCCTAACTGCGGTCGAGGTAACATCCTGGGTAAATATCGATAATTTCATTATGTCGCGGTCTGTCGGGCGACGTCGTCCTGGCCGTGGATCAAAGGACTCGACCGCCACCGGTTAATGCATCCTCGCGTCTAACGTCACTCCCCGGGTGTACATATTTTCTTTCCTAATTACAGCCGTCCCTCAATTTACGCGGAGTATCCGTTTTACGCGAATGAAAATCCCGTAAATAAAGTACGTAGGCACAAAAGAAAATATATTCGGAATAAAAGGTAGTTTTTGCCAGTCCTGATCAAGTTGCAGTTCAATATGGATGCACCGCATCGCTCGAAGGGAGAGGCAAGCTTCTTGCGGGAGTTTCCTGGATTTTCCAGAATTTTTCCGAAATATTTAGACACCAATATTCCGGCGCCAGCTCGGTCCGGGAAAGTCTGCATAATGCTCTCGTGGAGGTTCATATCGGGCCGATCGAAAAATGCTGGTCGATAGCTCTAGCGATCGCTCAGGTGCACTTCGGCCTCGAAGGTGAGCCAATTTCCCGGCGCGCGCATCCAGTCCGACGTGCATGGAGCAGGTGCGGCGCGCCGCAACAGCGACCCGAAATTAATCACCCTGATAAATAATAATAACCGCCGGCAGTCTCGCGCCTAGTTAGTTCGTTATTAATACGCAATTCATATTAAACGGATCCTTCTACGGTAACAACGCAGCTTGGAACCCGGCGACGCACTTCGCGACGCATCGTGTCGCTTCATTTGCTCCAAGTCTCAGGCTCGACGGAACTATGTAGCTGAGACTAACTTTGTTCGGTTGAAATTAAAATAGCACTTCATCAAGTGCCTTTTCCTCCTGCGTTTTGCTGCGAGCATAAGTAACCAAGGGACTAATGGGATGCCAGGAATTAATTTTGTAATTAAGAGGCGTAATGCGAATGTTGTGTCCCTGGTTGCATTCCCTGTGATACGATGGTGGATTTGTTTGGACTAGAATTGATCGATTTTATTTTGAAAATTATTCACATGAGAATAATTGTATCTGGTGTACTGATCAGTTTGCAGTAATACTTATTCTTAGTTTATGGCACCATTTGCGCTTCACTTCCTCCGCAAAATCTCGAGCATGACGTTTTAAGCTCCGAAACCCCAAAAACGGAAGAAAGTTTCTCATTGTCGAGTTTCAATTAAAATTACGCTTCACCTACGCTAGTCGCAAAAATTAAAGAAGGGTACGATGGAACGATATTAATTAATTTTGTAATTGAAAAGCCCGCGATGAATATTTTCGCGACTCGATAACTTCTGTGGGGGCGGGTTTAATTGGAATGGAATTAATTGTTTGAAATGGGAGTATTAATTATAGGTGCCCGACGATCTCGCGGAGAATTTGTGGTATCCGGATTTAAGCTCGTGGTTTAAGCTCTTTTTTCGCCCCGAAAAAAGGAGTGTCAAGGATCAACCGAGGGTAGGAGCTTAAAAGGATCAGGTTGGATTATCCGCGAATGCTCGCAGTGGTCGCTGCAACGAACGAAGAATTAACGGAGCAAATAATTACCCTTAAGTGATACCGCCCCTGAAAATCTCAATAACAATATGAACAATAGTATATAATACTTTCTGTCCACACATTCAATTTCAGGAAGTAATTCCTCCCCCTCTAAATTTCACGCTCGAAAATATTTCTCCACCTCGAGAGGGAAGATATGCGCTAATATTACATGGATATCCAATATTTCATATTTCATCGGTGATTATACGACCAACGATTAATATTTCACTGTTGCAAATATAACGATAGATACTTCGATGCAGCGGAAAGTCAAACTCATTCTTTCTACCCTCCAATCTAACAAATAGGATCGTTTGTTAACAAATATTGACGCAGCAGTTAATTTCTCGTTAACTCGGCCAGTACAATGAGTCGCGCAAACAATTGACCGACTACGAATTACCCCGTAAATATTTCCTCATGGGAAACAATTTCCACGGATCTTTCTGCCCCGGCCGAACGCATTTAGAGAAATTATATCGATTAATAAATTTATTGAAGAGTTCAGCAGTGTATCCGAAGATGCCCCAAAAAAATAAATTCAAGACGTCTCGTGCTCTCCTTATTGTTAAATATCGTATAGATTAATTTCAATAAGAAGTTTAGCCGTGCACTCAAATACGGTTTACCTGAATCTGAAAAATTTCCACGGCAATTCGCGGTGCCCAAGACATCACGTGCGAGTTATTCTCATTCTTATTGTCAATCTTGCAAAATTCCAGAAAAAAAATCTAAGAAGTTTAGCCGTGCACCAAAATACGATTTACCTGAATCTGAAAAATGTCCACTCAGCAATTTCCACGGCAATTCGCGGTGTCCAAGACATCTCGTGCGAGCGATTCTCATTCTTATTGTCAATCTTGCAAAATTCCAGAAAAAAAATCGTACAGATTTATTTTAATAAGAAGTTTAGCCATGCACCCAAACACGATGTACCGAAATCTGAAAAAATGTCCACTCAGCAATTTCCATGACAATTCGCGGTGCCCAAGACATCTCGTGCGAGCGACTCGCATCCTCGGTGACAATTCCGAGGAGAGACAATGCGAGAAGCTGCGACGTCGAGATGCAACCCGGAAAGGACGAGGCGGGATGAGCTTTTAATTTTCGACCGACTCGGTGCGACAATGCCGCCAAATTAAAGCGCTCTTTCTCCGCGCCTCCCGCTGGCGGAACAGGTGCGTCGCCTGTATGAGTGCGCGTACGTACACGCATTACGTGTACACGTATTTGTCCGCGAGACACAAGCGCGGCCGCTGCTCCGTTTTGCATAATCATTTTACGAGCCGGGCAAATCCGCAAAATTCGCGGGGGGTATTTCCGCCGTGAGCCAGCGGAATTACCGGCGATCGGCGACGTCGTTTCCGCGACGTGTCGCCTGTCGTAAACGCGAGAACGCGCGACCAGAAAGCGAAGAAGACTTTTCAGCCCCTGCTAGAGGGGGCGTAAATCGAAGGGGTTAAACGGCGCGGAAATTAGAATTTGCGGAGCAGTAAAAGTCGAGTCTACGACGTTTCGCCGCCATCGCTTGTTATACGGTAGACTCTCGTACAACGAGAATTCCTGTAACGCGGCAAATATATTGCAACTACTGTTTTCATATAACGCGATTTTTCGTATAACGCGCCAAATAGCAAGACACGATATTATGTAATACTAAGTGGTGGCGGCGAAATAGTGGCAGCGAAACGGTGGGGAAACGGTGGCAGCGAAGATGTTCCGGTAAAAGACGAACGTCGCTCGTTCGATCGCAATCCCGGGGATGAAACGCCGCGACTCCGTTATCACCGATTAATTCGTCCGAATTCGGGGGTGCAACGGCCCGAAGGGGTGCAGGTTTCTCGCCATATTTATTGCGAGCGATGGCGTAAGCAATATTTCATGACGCCCCGCCCCTCCTTTATTGCGATTAATTTTCCCGGAATTATTGCCGGCCGGACCGCGGAAACTCTTGCCGCCGAGTCATTTAGAGTAGCCATTAATTATTGCGTCTCGCATCGGCCGTGTAATTAGGGGAGGGATATTTCGTAATAACTCTTCCCGCTCTTGATCATAATTTTCTGGCTGATAGAAACGTGGATACTATTTTTAATCACTCTTATCGACTACGCTTTGCATGCGGCGCCCCCACCCAGGGAGATGCAATATCGTAATATGGACCTCATGTACCCGCTTCTCCTCGGTATGTCTTATTTCAGTCTCCTAATAGTTACTAAATTGTTGAAAACAGGCAGTCAACTGAAATTAACTACATAAAACTATATAAAACGCTAAAATATTTACAAAACTTTTATCCAAACTGGGTGTACCGAGTAGTTTCAAACTATACAACGTGAATGTAAAGGTAATAAAGAAGGTCCCGACACCCATGAAATTTCAGTTTTTATAAAAAATGTTAAAAGTATCTAGAAAAAATTTGTGTAAAATTTCATGGGTGTCAGGACCTTTCTTATGGTCTCCGCAATCACGTTGTAAAGTTTGAAACGAATAGACACACCCAGTTCAGTAAAAGGGTTGATAAACGAGACCTCTCCGATGCCACTTTCGCATCCCCTTAAATCACCAGTCGCCGGTTTGGAAGACCAAAACCTTCTTCTACCGAGAGCTACGAGGGGGCAGATCGCGTTCGGTGGAAGTCGCGTCGGTTTCCTAATTTGGACGGACACGTCGGGCCAAATTTGGCCAACACTCCGTCAGAGGAGTTAGCAACGGCCCGGGACGCGCAAGTTTACGCTAATGGAAAGGGCGAGGGGGTAAAATGTGTCCGAAGTTTGGACGCCGCCGAGCGGGTTTAAGAACTCCCGGTCGGGCCTCGGCGAGCCCTGGAACGGGACCATTGTACGCAGACGGGGTAGGCTTTTGTCGCCAACTTGTTCCGCCCGAGTTTTGTCGAGTATATTGCCTTAGTTTCCGAATGACGTGTCTGCCGGGTAAAACGCCGACGAGGGCCAAGGGAAGAAGGTGGAGGCGCTCACGGGGTGCGACCTTTCCGCGACCATTGTTGGAGACACTTTTCTCTGCACGTCCTGATGATCCGATTTTAAGGGCGGAAAGGGAAGGTCGAGGAATCGAATTTTTAAACTAACCCCGGGAAGAAATCAAGCATCTACTTCTTATTGATAAAATATCCTGATAATAATATCATTGTTGGAGACAGTTTTTTTTTTTTTGTATATCCTGATGACCCGATTTTAAGAGAGATCGATGACGACTCGAGTCCATCGATTGGAGTATGAAATTATCTGTCTTACGATATCATCCTGATAACAGGACCATTATTTGAGACTCTTTTGTATATTCTGACGATCTCCGACATTAAGGACAAAAGAGGGAGATCGATGGCGACAACTGAAGTCGATGAACCGATATTAATCGTAGGACGAGATCGAGCATCGATTCCGGATACACGACAAATGCATCTACTTTACATCGAGCCAAAGGACCTCCATTGCCCTCAGGACCACAAAGCGAACGCCGTTAGGGCGGACATAGCACCGAATGGGTCTAAAGTGCGGATCTGGTGTAATTGCTCCTGGCTATTAAGGACCTCCTTGCAATGGGGCTGGTCGGGTGGAGGTGTCGCAAAACGAGCAACGTTACCTTCCCCGTCTATTATCGGACGATTCTCGCCCAGAAAGGGACGGAACGTTCGCCACGACAAAGACGAACACTCAATTATTGATAGCAAAGTGCCCTACACGAAACTCCTTAACTGTAGTACATCGTTCATCCCTATTTGATTGGCCAAAACGTTATCAAAAGATTAATTAGCCCTTCCACTGATGTACATGCCCATGTAAATTTACATACTGAATCATGAGTTATTTTGATGCTACGATAAATTTCAGTAAATTGCAATTGCAATACGGTAAACATGCAATGTATTTATACATTTCTAGTTTGTAATTCTTCCATTTTACGTTTTTCTACGTGAAACTTAAGTTATGAAGTGTGTAAAGATGCATGTAAATTTCCATCGATTTTTATCAGTGTAAGGATCCTTATCATTTCCTGAAATACTCGTAGGAGGCGGTCGCCGCGTCCAATATGTGCGGAAGTGCGTATCGGCCTTAATTGGACCCGGTTATTAAGGAGCTCCCCACTCTCGGAAGCAATGTCGGCCCAGGTGTCGGAAAGGAACATCATTGTCCGCCTTATCAATTGATTGGCGCGCTATCCATTATCCGAGAGAGCAAAGAAATCCCTTCCGGGCCGCGCTACTTCCGGTATCTCGGCCCGCTCCCTCGGGAATGGCGGTGCTTTTTACCCGAGCCCCGTTTCGACGTAATTAGGTCGTCGGATAATGCAGTGATTCTTTACCGGCGACGGGGCGCAATTACGCCGGACCGCGGCGATCGCGGCCACGCAAGTGATAACGCGTGATAACGCGGAGAGCCTGCCTCCACCTGGAGAAACGCGCGTCCCTCTTTCAGCCGGTCGTTCCAATTTAAATAACTCGTTGACCCTCAAATTTACATTTATTATTTCCGATATCCCTCGCGGCAGAATATCAAGCAGCGTTTTATTTTCTAACGATCTTGAAAATATGTCAGGAACCGATAAAAATGTTCATAAAATTCATACTCTCTTGGTACCCAAGCTTATCGTACATGGATGATTTTGGAATCTTAATCTCAAAAAAAACTTTGATTATACGCATATCACATCTGGAACGGATATTTTTAACAATATGTATTCTCAGGCAATATAGTGACCTGTACCAACTTGGGTGGCGTTTGAACGATAGTCCATGTACCATCCTGATGGACCAAGATAGTCCGTCAGGGGCCGGTATCAGCTTCTCGATAAGATTGGCCACTTTGTCAGATAGCGTTTGTTCCCAGTCACTTCCCGTCACCCCGCATTCGTTCCGCCGCGTCTTACGAACGCGTCTCGCGCTTCCTTAATTCTTCCCCCTTGTCATCCCGCGATGCGGATTAATTTAATAACTCGGAAACGTCAAATGGATCACGCGCTCCGCTTTAAGCATCCCGCGAGCCGCGAAATCCACGGCCGCGGCATTGCGCGCGATTCCGCGCGGTTGCCTCGCACTGACGCTACGGATTATCGAATACATGTTTGCGGTGTTGGTTAATACCCCCTGGTCCCCCCCATGGCCGGGAAAGCGACGTCCCTCCACCCGGAAGTCCGCCAAAAAATAGCCAAATT
Source organism: Orussus abietinus (assembly GCF_000612105.2). Lineage (NCBI taxonomy): Eukaryota > Metazoa > Arthropoda > Insecta > Hymenoptera > Orussidae > Orussus > Orussus abietinus. The sequence goes on along the minus strand of NW_019394595.1, from coordinate 238,796 downwards.
GCCCCGGGGACCCTGACTGTTATTCCGCTGGAGAATGATAACAGCCTGAGGTATTCGCGGGTTAAATCAAGGAAATTTGTGCGTTTTATACGTATAAATAGAAATTTCTTGAAAACTAGATCTGCACTCCGGTTTAGAATCCGCAAAGAAAGTTCGTCTCGTTTACTTGTTCGGATTTCTCATGACAACTTGGTCTCTGCTGCGTTAAATGTCATTCGCACGTTTTTATATTATACTATTTAAATATTATTCAAGTATCAGAATGATTGACGCTAACTACATCCTTCTATTCATTTCCTAATTAGAATTGAATTTTGTCTATCATTAAATTAAAAATATTAAACTAAGGGAACCTTTGTACGAAAGGAAAGCTTCACGCACGAAAGTAATGCTAATGCAGGTCTCTGCGTTGCGTTTTTAACAAAAGGAAATTATCAGTGGCACTTTCAGCCGTCTATGTCGAATTTCTAATCTTGCTTTTGAAGGGTTCCTCATTTCTGAAGGGTAATTAACGGCTGAAACCGTTCCTCTGGTACAAGTGTAAGGTTTCGTCCTGAGTAATGGGCGCCGCTGTAAGGGGTCCTTATTTCAGGACGCGGAAGCCTGATGCAGAATTCTGCTATTAATTCCACGAGTTCTCTGGAATTGAGAACGAGGCTGCTTAAAAGTGCCTTTCGTCCGGAGTTATTTTTAAAGTGACGTAAAACTGCTATTTCTCGTCCGACTTATTGAGAATTAAGGGGATGTGAAAGTGACATCCGAGAAGTCGATCGTTCATGAAACTTTTCTCCGAACTGAGTATACCGAATCGTTTGAAACTTTACAACGTGAATATGGGTACTATACGTAAAATATCACTTTTTATAAGAAATTTTGAAAAATATCTTGAAATTGAAATGTTATGGGCGTCAGGACCTTTCTTATAGCCTCTATATTCACATTGTAAGGTCTTTCCGGACACCTAGTTCGGATATAAGTTTCATAACCGACGCCACTTTCATATCACCTTAAAACGCTGGATCTCGCAAAGTGCATTTCAAAGTGCATCGCTTGATAATAGCCCCGAGATATTAGTCGGTCCAGTGATCCCTAATGCCTTTTAATCAAATCACACTCTGGCCGCGATTTCCGCCGGCTGAAACCGACGTGTAGTTTCGGAGTGTAAACCAAACCGTCGAACATACACCTGTGTACGGTAGTTTCTCCAGGTAGCTAATTGGCGAGTCGCGTTTAGCACCGCGAAACGCAGCCGTGAGGAAATCTGTTAATTTACGCGACAAATGCAGAGACGGAGACCTAGAAGATCGCAACGGATACCTGACTGCAGGTGCATTCTAACACCTGCGACTTTAATTAAGGCGGCATAAAAGAGCCGCGTCCAAATATTCATAAAATATTTCTCTGGACTAGGTGCAACGATCTCCCGAAAAAAAAGGTCCCACTCAATTCCGAATTTTCCGAAAAGTTACAGCCCTGATGAATTTATATCCACCGAGGATGCTCATGAAATAATTACAGTACCGATAGAATCACTTTAATCGCGGCGTTATCGTCCCCGATTAATAGTGTCATATTTCCCCACGCGTGGAAACGCTTTAAGGGTTCTTTTAACCCGCGTTTTAATGTCGCAGATATTATTACGACGGGCGTTAATTCCACAACAATTAAAATCCCGTGCAAGCGCGCACATCACCTCGATGCGTTTCGGCGCAGGTCCTTTATAGTCCTTGCACCGCGGGATATTAAAGCGCGCGTCCCTGTAATAATGCGCTTTAATCAAATCATACTCCAACCGCACTCGGCCCGTTTCGGTCTGCAAACCGAAACTCCCCCGTTGGTCGTGGAACGCCATGGATTACACATCGCGAAGGGCTTTGCAGATTAGGTTCTTGCGCGTGAAGAGTCGCAGAACGCGCTTTGAAACGCGCGATATTAAGACTTCAATTACAGAAATCCGACCGACTGGCCCGGAAACCGACGAGCCCCTGGATTTCACGGTCTCGAATAAAATTTTCGACATCGAGCTCGCTACCATTACGTACGTGCAAGTGCGTGAATATTTGAAACGAGCCCCGGCTGCATAATGGATGCAGATGGTCACTCAAGGAGCAGTTCCCCCGGACGAAAGAGTTCCAGCAAAGTTCGAAGAAGCCGGTCTTGCATCTCTCCCAGTCGCAAAGTTAGCCCGATGAAAATATTCAAGGGAGCCAGGCTTCGGTATCGACAGCGATCGCGAGCGTAAATGGAGTTTCCGCATTAACTTTGCGATTTCCGAAGCGCATTATGCGCACTTCCGGGAACACTCGTCGGCCCTGGAGGCGGAGAAAATCTCGATCCACATCCGCGAGGCCGCGTTTGCATATAAATAATACCGCAAGATGGCGGCGGCAAGTCATAAACTTGTCGCAGGGCGAGGGTGGAAGTCTTCTCACCTGCCGTCAGGTCGAGTTCCGCGATCGATCCTGCGAGGGCGGATGTGTACCCTCGACCGTGTCGCTTCCTTACTCCACTTCCGCCGCGTAAATTTATGTATGACCGTCGCTCGAACGGTGGACCTCGTTACCCGGCGTTACCACTCATTTTAAACCGGAAATCGGATTACTTCGGAAATCGCGTTTAGGCGCGATAACCGCGGGAATAAAGTCGATCGCTCCCCGGAGGGGTTTACGCTGATCAAAAATATATACCGATTAACCGTGTAAGTTTTACGCGATAACCAGCCTCGAGCATAGTCGAGGTGGTAATGTTTCCACGGTGAGGAATGAACTAGGGGTAGTTGAATTATTGGGTTGAGGAATAAGTTCTCGCCGTTTTAATTACGTTACGGCACGTTAAAAACGGGGGGGACTTGTTTCTCAACCCAATAGAATTCACGTCGAAGAATTACCAAGTGCCGGTTAAACGCGGATTCTGACGGATACGGACTAAATGCTACCGTGCGAGAAGTAATTATACAATTCCGAGGACTGACCTTGGCGAATCTCTCCTGGGTGTCGAGTATCTCGATGAAGAGGGAGACCTTGTCGTCGACGATCTTGAACCCGTTCCTGGGTTGAGCGAGCAGCTGTTGTATAGCCTGGGAAGTAGTCAGGGCATGAGCCGGGCTGGTGGCAGGGGTGGACACCCTGGTGGAGCCTCCATGCAAATGGGTGCACCCAAGAAATATGGGGTTGCCATTAGGAGAGACGCCGCAGCTGAAGGGCTTGAAGGGGAGCCCATGAAACGTAGGGCTGGGTCTTGGAGCGGTGGCTCTGAGGAGCGACTGCGCCGAGGGCAGGGAGAGCCTCCTGGAGGACAAGTTCTGGCCTTGCTGAGTCGTCTGGTGGGCCTGGGAGGGCGACTTGAGGAGCTGATAGTCGCTGGCGGCCGATGGTAGAGACCGATAGCCCGAGTCCGAGGGGGAGGCCGGGGGAAGAGGCGCCCCCTGGGGGGTGGAAGCGATGCTGTGGGGCCTGGGGCGCAGCGCGGCCCCCGCGGTCCAGGTGTTGGAGCTGCCCGGGTTGGTCAGAGCGCTCAGACCAGGTCCTTGGGACGTGGGGGTGGGTGGCTGAGGAGGGTGTGGCAAGGTCGATGGGTAAGCTCTGCGAGGTACTGGCTGGTGCAGCACCAGACCGGAAGAGCCCCATTGAACGGGCTCGCCTGGGGTGCGAGCGCTCGAAGGTGGGCCGCCGGCAGAGACGCACGGTGTAACTGTAACAGGTGTGGCGGCAATGCTGTGAGGCCTCCTAGGTACGGGTTGCTGAAGCTGGCCGTTCCAGAGGGAATGGGGCGGTAGGGGGTTCCGCACAGCGGCAGCCACGCCGACCGTCCCGGGCTCCTGCTGGGCGGCGGGTACGGAAACGGGAGTGTTGGCTGCGGAATGGGCACGCCTGGGTACCCCAGGGCCGGAAGAGACGGCTGGACCGCTACCAACGGGCCACGGTGCCGCTGCTGAGGATGCCGCTGGAGGTGGTGGAGGTGGAGCAGCTGTTCCGGCTGGGGGATTAGGACCTGCGGTTGGTGGTAGCGGTGGTCCGGTCGCTGCTGGGGTCGGTGGTCCGGACCGGGGAGCGAAGTGGGGCTGTAGGCTGCCGCCACCGTGGTATGGTGGAGCGGCAATACTATGAGGACGCCGCGGCGCTGAGTGGGGTAGCCCGTTGGGGGTGGACCGAATTTTATTTGTCCCGGATGCTGGTATCGGAGCTGGTGGAGTGTAGAGAGGGAATCCGTTCCCATTGTGGCTGGGACTACGGGAGGACAGCTGGTTGATCGCGGCAGGCTGGAGACCGTTGTGCTGCTGATGGTGCTGCAGCTGCAGTTGGTGCTGCTGCTCGCCGAGGGCGGCGCGTAGCGCGGTCGCGGGCTGTGATGGGGCCGGAGGAGGCGGGGGTAGGGGTTCCAGCAGAGCTTCGAACTCTGGAGGCAGACTCCACGCTGGTAGTGCTGATAGTGGAGGTACTGTTGATGGTACTGCTGGTAGCTGGGCCCCCCCGGCGGGATCGCCGCTCCCGGGCTTGGGAGACGATGACTTGACGCGACCGGCCCGTCCGTCGGCAAGGCCGACGCCGCCGTTCCCGGCGATGTGCTGCTGTTGTAGATGACGATCATTAAGACTCAGCCGGCCATTGGCGCTCCGATAGAAGGGGCCCGGACCTAGGTTCAGGCTAGTCGGCTTCTGCTTCACTCCGCCGTTGGTCTGCGGAGACGCCACGGACTTGGGCTCGCCCATTTGCCAACTCCGCTCCGGAGGGCCCAAGCTAGGCGCCTCCGGGCTCGGGCATCTTGCGAATCCTGAGAACCCTGAGTAACCCTTTTCGCTCTCTGATCGGCGGGTCCTTAGCGGTTCCCCATGCTCGCTCCTGGATCCTGCCTCGATCGAAACTCTCCCGCGCCCCGATCCCGTCCTCTCGGTGACGGACTCGTGAACGTTCCTCCAACCTTTGAACCTACGATCTCGGCTGTCCCAGATCCTCGTCCGCCATCCGGCCGCGGGCATGTCGATGCATTCCGCCCACTAACGACGCCCTTGCTCCCTCTCGACGGCTTCCTCCCGGTGACATGTTGCCTTTCCACCAATCGTGTGCGTACCCGTGCTCGTGCGTCGCAGTTTGAACTACTGCTCGAGTGTTTACACGGCCGTCCTGTTTCTAGGGGCTTTACCGGTACGCTTCCATTTCTCTCCTTTTTCCCTCGTTTCCCCCCGGATCCACCCCCGTGTACTTCCGCGATTTAACGTCGTCTCCCCGTCTGGTTGCCAAGTATCCTGCTTCGAAACGGACTATGTGGTCTGACGAAAGCGTGTTACGCCCGCGCACACCCTCGCCACTGTGTACTCTCACCCTCTTAGGTAGGCCGCTTAAAGTTTAAGGCCGAGTTCGCTCTTCGCCGTTTACACAGCCACTAGAGCTCGCAGTTGCGAGCCGATACGGCCGACTTCCCAGCCGGTGATATCAGCAGACTGTGGCTCGATGCTCCGGCGTATGCAGTTTGCAGTCACCGCGAAGACACCCTTGGATGTGGTCGCGACGAAGTCTTTTTGGATTCCTCTTTCGGTTTTTTCCCGTCTACGGGACATTTTACACATACGACATGGCCGTTCCCGTTTTATCCGCGACGAGGCGCTGCGGCCGATGGATTTTCCGGGCTTATTTTCGGCCCTTCAGCCGAGCCCGCTCGATAAGCGTGCTCCACCCGCTAATTAGGTTAAGACGATAAAATCAGCGTTTTTCAAACGCCATTGTGGCTTTTGCCCCTTTAATTCGGATAACTTCTCGCCTGGGTTTAAAGCGAGATCGCGTTTGCGCTTCTCTTCGCCTGGAACACCGAATACCGTCTTTGCTACGTATTGAGTTAACTTTTAATTTGCTCGATGATTAATTACGGCTGAAGATAGTTGCGATAACTTCATTCTGCCGGAAACTTCTCCTAGGAAATCTTTCCGATGCGGCTATAATAGCGGAAATTTCCCCAGTCGTTGTACATTTATTTTATCTACGATTTAATGCCTCAAGTACGAGTCGAATCCTTTAATCAAATAGCGTAGATTTATTTGGGAGCTTTTGATGTTTTTTTTTTTTTTCATTTATGGGAAATCTGGGGCAGATCGATTCGGCACGTGATTAGCTTATCGGAGGATCACGCGGTCCCGATTCGTAAATAATTGTTTCTCAATTTCCCACTTGAGGAACAATTTTGTTTTCTAAGGTTATTTGACGCTGATCTTCGTTCCTTTAATACTTCTAGGCTTGATATCTCATCTCTAGTTATATTGAATTTTCACGTGTCAATCGGTTTACTTGTGTTCTACTTATAGTAGGTAGGAGGTCAACTTCAAACTTGAAACGCACACCGAGCACCTTTATAAGTTACTTCCTATGCAACTTTGCATATCTCTCTTCGAGTCAACAATCAATTCCACCTCCGGCCCCAAAAATATGTCTGCATACAGCTATCAACAAATCATTCTATATGTCACTCTTCTGCGCTAACTGTTAGATATTCTTTCAAGTAATCAACGAGATCTCAACAAAATTTAATTCTGCCTCTATACTTATTTAAGTAAACTTAGGTAACCGTCGCCGTTGGAACACTTTACAGGGTACAGCGTGAACGTTGAACGTCCTCTCGGTTCACGTTCGTAATCGTTAACAACGACGAGTTTAGGCCTCTCTTCGGACGTCACTCTTTAAACGTAACTTTAATTTTGGGACGAAGAACGTCCAAGTTTCAACCGTCTCGACTCACTTCCTGGATTTACGGTTACAGAAATGATGATCGACCAGCAAGATCGGTTCGTAAACGTTGCTCCATCCCGAACGACAGTCGGCAACTCACGGATCGCCGACAACAAAGGTCGTCATCATCCTCGATCATCGACGACGCGTCACTCCCCAGCTTTAACTTCAACTTTGGAACGAGAAACGCGGATGATTCCTCATCCAGCAGTCCACTTCGCTGCTTCGGTTACAACAAAGATCGTCGTCGGGCAATATCTCCCGGGACGTTGTTACGAGCAAAATTGGGAGGTGATCAGAAATTCACGGATCGCCAACAACAAAGGCCGTCATCATCCCCGATCATCGACAACGCGTTACTCTGCAGCTTTAACTTCAACTCCGGAACGAGAAACGCGTGTAATCCGCCATCCAGCAGTCCACTTCACAACCTTGGTTACAAGAAAGATCGCCGCCGCGAAGCGTCTCCCAGGGCGTCGGTAGGAGTAAAACTGGGAGGTGATCAGCAGCCCACCGAGGCCGTCATCCTCCCCAGCATCAACGGCGCGTCACCCAGCCGTCATTTGCGGAACGAACAACCGCCTCACAGGTCACAGCGTCGGAAGATAAACTATCAGCGAAAAGACGCGCGGCGTTCCGGGCCGGACGCGCCGCCCCCGGTCGGCGGAAACGCGGCGGACTCGGTCATGACGAGGCTTCGCACCCCCGCGACGAACTCGGGGAGACCTCGAGGAGAGGGTCCACCGGGTCACTGGCGGTGGCCGAGGAGCAACGTCGACGCGGAAGGGTCGCGCGGCGCGATCGCGGCGGATAACGCTGCTCCGCGGCTGGCGCGTCGAGATTGGAGGTTAGTCGGTTGTCGGAGGGTGATATCGCGTGGCTGCCGTGCCGGGGGCGGAGTGGCGTGCTCCTTTGGCGGCGGGATTCGAGCCGCGAGCGCACGCCTGCGCTACTCCCGCTCACCCCCTCCCTCCTGAGCGCCCCACCCCCACCTGCGGCCGATCCGGACCGCGCTTCTTCCGCGCGGCCATTCCGCCACCGGGGGACGGCCCGGATGAGCCGGGACCCCACATGGGAAGAAATACATTTGTATATAAGTTGTATTTTACGGCCAAAACTTATATATTTTTCTTGCATAGGAATATGTGTTTTCACATAAAATACATCGATATTCTTCATTTCCACAAAATCAATTTCGATGGAGTCAAGAAATTTCTTTATAGAGCAACATTTAGGTTGCCGCAGGTAATTAATTTCGCTCGTAATGTAAATTTCTTGCTCGGGGGCGGAGGGGTCGAAGAGAACCAAAGGAGCCGAAGGGAACGGAAGGGAACCACAAAATGGCTAACCAGGCACCCTGCCCTCTTGCCATTCATTCACGGCATCATCCCCGTCTCACCCTCTCTCGACCCTAAGAACAGGGGTGGCTTTCCGGTGCCTTCTCCTATCTCTTCGTGTTGTTATTAGCGTTGCCCTTGTGTTTTCGCTCCCGCGGTTCCACTGTTGGTTTTGCTTCTTCCGCCCGGAGGGCTCGTGGCCTCTGCGGTTTCGCGACGTTTTCAGGAATTTCCGGGTTAACGGATCGCGCTTGCGAAATTAAAACCGACGTCTCTGGTCTTGTATCATTTTCGGCCCGTTAAGGGAATTAATTCGTCGCGGTGAATGCGAAACGTTTCTTGAACGCTGCGATGGACTAGAGAGTTTGCCTGTCCAATGATAAGACACGTTTCGATGATCGAGTTTTTGCGACGAACGAATGTGAAATGATCGAACGACGATTTACTCAACATGAACAGAGTTCATGAAGTCCCCTTAAGGTGATGTGAAAGTAGCGTCAAAAAGGCCTCGTTTATGAAACTTTTCTCCAAACTGGGCATATCGAATCGTTTCAAACTTTACGCCTAATATCAATTACGTTCCACTGACTCTTTCGATGACCCCTAACCCCAATTTTTGCAGTTTAAATATTATATCATCGCGATGCATTCAATGGCGCGCTTAATCCCGACCACGAGCAACTCAGGGACCACGGGAGAACCAGTGCGGAATGGCCGGGCACGGCCACAGTGCCCTCCATTTGCGGAATTATCCCGCTCTTGCCGCACCCTCTTCCACCCCATTGAGTCGGCGTCTCTCTTTCTAGCGTCGCGACGCCCTATGGCCTTGTCGCGCGATTATTAGCGACCTTTTTTCCCTTTTGTTCAAAATTCCAGACTTCTCTTGCAATGGCCATAACCAACCCTGACGAACGCGTTTGCAACTGTCCGCGTAACTTGTGCACATAGAAAAGTTTTCGGTTATTCGAGCTTAACCGTGATGTTTCCGATTTTTCCCAGTGAACCCAACGAAATGGCTAAGCAGAGGCATATTGCGGCCCTGCAGTACATTTCCGGAATTATCTCGCTTTCGCTGTACCCTTTTCCACCCCCCTTGTCCTGTTTCCTCATACAGTACGCTGCCATTAACCACGTTGCATTTTGTTGCTCCAATGTTCTCGTTGTTCTTGCGTTTCCTTGTTCCCGTTGCAAGGGCGGGGTTTCAATGTCAGCGACGTATTAATAAATAAATGCTTAAGTTACACCTCTGTAACCTAATTTACTTGCAAGGAAAGACTGACATAAGATATGAATATAATGATGGAAAAGATATATATACATATGAAACGTCAAAATATTATATATATACAATGATCCTTTCATATCACCTTAAGGGTTCCTCGTAACATTTCGTTTATCTCTGATTTGCTCGTGATATGGAAAGGGGATGATCGTTTGATACACCTTCCGCGATACTCCCCAAAAATTGCCATATTTTCTTAAGCACGCCATACGATCAGTATGGTGCTTTTAAGGGGATTACTCCCCCAGAGCCCAAGGTATCTCTGGCCATCTATCTTCCTCCCTCCAATGGTTCTTCCCGAGACCATCGTCGTCACCCTCCGGCCAATTCGTGCTCGACTTCCTTCCTGACAACCCCATCGCAAAAGTGCCCGACCTTATGGGGGACCAGGCGATGACCCAAGGACCATAAGGAAACAGAAAATTGGCCGGGCAAACGCTTCCATGCGGTAATCGCGCTATTATCGATAACACCGATCTCGATAGCACCGGCCATGCGAGATGAGGTCGAATTGTCCCTTTCGGGGACGATTTTGACGTTTCCATATATACAGAATGACCCTTTCATATCATCTTAAACTCAGTCCAAGAAGATCGGGGCATTATCGAAGAACAAGGGACGCCTTCCGCCGAAACCCGGAAGCGAGCCAACCATCGATACCATTTGCAAGGTTTCCATATGAGGAGATTAAATATCGCAAAGTGCGCCCACTGACCTGGCACGTTGCGCACCTGTTTGTTCCCACGAAGTGGAGCAGCCAAGTCATTTTTACTAGGCAGGAATAACATTTCCCGCGGAATAATTTTTCTCTTCCGAGAAGGGGCGACGTGCCCTTCCGCGATCTGGGTATGCAGACCTGGACCAGCACCACGAGAGCCCACCAAGTATTCGGCCCATGACCAAGTACTCGCTCTCGATCTCGACCTCGACTGTGTCGACACCCCGAAGACGAGAACCCTCTCCTGCGAGATTGTCTCTCCACGGTCTACACGGAGTTCGAACTTGGCGGCTCCCCCGGCTAAGAGACGAGAATCAAGCCAGAATGGAACTACTTGGTGCGGAGTTGAAGTCATGTGTGGAGATACGTTTAAATACCGCACTTGATCCTCTGGATCCTCTAGATGTTAAGGGGCTCGTTCCGCTACGCTGACTCGAAAATCAGGAGGAGATTAATGCAAATGTGTGTTAATAGTTTGATAAGGCCCATGGAAAAAAGGCCAGAAGACGTGAATCAAGAGTGGAGTTGCATGAAGCGGAGTTGTCACTTGTACGGAGATATATGTAAATTTAGAATTTGATACCTTGGATGTTAAGGCTTGTTTAGTTACGCTGCCTCGACAAATCGAGGCAAGTTTAATGGAAATATATATTAATGATTGAACAAGACCCGTAAAGACGGCCCGAAGGTGCCTAGATTACCTAAATTGTAATTTTTGCAAAAATTGGCGGATAGAGTGTGGACCGCTCTTCTCGGGAAAGAGTGTTTGCGTTTATTGTGAATACCGTATAAGTAAAATTTTATTTTCCCGCCGAGATAGAGGCGAAAGAGAATTCGCAAATGGGTCAAAACGCTTCTACGCCGCGAGATGAATATTTAAACTCAACTCATTTTTCGACCGCGTTGTGTCGGCAATTTCCACGTTTCCGGAGGGCGGTTTCCTTGCGCTTCTAAACCCACGTTTTCCCTCCGCTCCACATACGTTTACTAACGAAAATATAATTAAACAACTAGATGCTTATTCCTAGGTAGTAAAAAAAAACTGAAACCCAACTGTACAGATAAATGTTTTAAAAACTTTCACGGAATCATGAAAAATGCACGTACGACAATTATTCGTTATGGGTCTCTGTTTTTTATTTCCTGTACTCTCGAATTGAAATTATCGACCTCGGTAGAAATTCGAAATCCTAATTATCCTAATTTTACTGACCACTTAGTTTGCCGTCAGAAATTTTTATCTCATTTCGTTTATTAAGAACAATAACCAAATAAAATTTAAACAATAATCAAGACGCGGTGCACGCGTTCAATATGGAGGTCCATAAAAAAGACGCGGAATACGCGGCGATTACGAGCTTTCATCTCCGGGCCACTGATCTCGCCTCCACTCTCGCACGGTCCCTTTGGTCCATCAGCTTCCTACTTAAATGAAATTTTATTTGCCCGAACTAAGTACCTCTCCGAGTTCACGATCGGGCTTTTCGCAAGCCGAGGAAACCCGTCGTCGGCGAACCGTTCCCTCGTTATTCCGTCAACGTTTTACCGCAGTAGAAACGACGCACCCTGCACATGTGATATTATGCCAGTCCAGTGAGACAAAATTATAAATAAGAATAAAACAATTTAATTATAGCCAAACATCATTTATATCTGTGAATAGTTTACTCGGATTCCATTTTTCAGGTACATAATTAGGCTTTTGCCCTTTCGGTAATAAACGTCTGAATTACTCCTGTACCCAACTTGACAACAAATAGTCCCAAGATACAAATTTCATTTTTTTTTTAATGATTTTGGCTAGCTTTTTCGCCAGCATGCAGTATAAAAATTGACCAGATAGGCTATTTAAATCGTACCGTTGTAACGAGTATTCCATTTGATCGTCTACCCGGTTAATCACTATTTAGGTATTTATAAGTGTGCACATTGCGTGCATAACTTCTTGAATAAGTAAAATAAGAATTCGTTTGCCAAGATAGCCCGCCTGCATTGTGCAACGAAAAGTGGATGCACTCCTCGGAGGAGAGCCAGTCGCGTGTCGTCGGCGGATTCGCTCGGGATTTATCGGTAATTAAATCGAGACGTGTCCTCGATACCCTGAAACGGGATACAACCCCCGGAGGGGACCCGGACCTGCCCCAAAGGACGCCATCCTACGCGACGCCACCCTTCGCGACGCCGCCTGGTTGGCTTGCATTCGAAGTGCCGCATTGTAATATCCCCGGCACCGCCAACTTTCCCCAAGTTGCCGTATAAAAAATTCATCGGACTAGAAACTTATTCAATAACCTTTGACAAAATGCGTTCGGACGTGCAGCCGGACACGGGTCATTCCCGAGGGAAGATGCCCCCCTTCATTCCGGAGATACGATGGCACCCTGGATGCATCAGTTACAGGTGTTTCGTGGCCCTATTAAATCTATAAATCCTGGAAGCCTTGAAAAATGCATTTCATTCCGGAAGTTTCATTTTTTCCCGGGGCACAGTGGCGAAAATGACGAAAAAGCTGGACAAAACCTTAGGAATGAAATTCGTATTTTGGGATTGTCGATTACCAGGACTCTACAAGCAAAAAATTAAACACATGGAGCCTTGTACAAATATTATAAAAATAACATTCTGAAGTAAATGTTTTGTAAATATTTCAAATGTCTGGTAGATATTTACAAAATGTACGATGTTCGTTAAATATATTGAAAATGTAAGGCAAATATTTCGCGCTACCAGGGGTGTGGTGGAGGGAACGGATCGTCGCATTTTCACGGTATCGAGAAGTCTATGAGGTCTGCTGCAGTTAGTCTGTCCATTTCGCGAATGAAGGTGGAAGCAGAAGCTAAGCGACGGGGCGAAGCTGGCACAACTGGGGAAACTTTCGACGATTATGCATTCATTCCGGATAATGAATGCGAATTAACTCGGCAGGCGAGTCGAGACCGTCTTGATTTTCAGTCGAAAACTGATTAAGATCGAGTAACGATACGAGTGTACTCCACGGACTCGGAATTGAGTTGCAACGCGATTTTTTAAGACGAAACATAATGATAAATGATTTCTCAAAAATTTGCAACTGATTATTTATGCACGGAGATGTCTATTTTCGGAGAATTCGGGGCGGAATATCGTTGTTGATTCAGAGTTTCGTTCCCGGGAGAATTTAATCTCTAAGTGGGTATAAAAATAACTCTAAACTGGGTTCAGAAGTCGAGCCAAATTTGGACTCCTATCGGCCTAAGGTACCATCCCACCACTTGGCCTGATAAATGAACGCGATTGGGGATGATCGCTTTCGTCATTTTTCAAAGAAGATCGAGCATACACCGAAAAAAAAAACATCTGTTAAACTGACCAAAAGTCCTGTAAAATCTACAGATTTTATCCATTGAAATAAGGAGGGTCATTGTTTCGTTGCGTCTGCAGGCTTAGATTTCTTCGTACACGCGGATGTCTTTAATGATCCCTATGGTACCAATGATACGTTTCGATCAACCGATTTTCCTCAACGAACCAAATTTATTTTTCAGGCATAGTCGAGATCCCAACCAAGTCGGTTTAGCCGGTTCCCAGCTCCGCTATGAGCGCGATCGGTGACAATCGAGTTCCAGCTCTTGGTCGGGGGCATAAAAAGTGAGGCAGGTCCTGGACCCGGCCGAGCGGAGGAAAGTTTAAAAGCGATTATGTATTCATTCCGGGTAATGGATACGAATGGACTCGAGTGGGGTCCCATGGTCTGGCTTCTCCTTCGGGTAAGTCTTGTCGAACCGCTGCGCAGAGTGGCGGGCTCGGTCCAACGAGATTACGGGGAATCCATGGCAGCCGGGCCGGGGAGATAAATTATTTGTTGCGGCGGACTTTGCGGCCCTCGAAGGCGAAATAATAAAAGCTGGAGCGGGATCGAGGGGAGCGACTCCTGGTGGGAGGCTGCAAGGAGCCGGGAGGAGATGGAAGGAGATGAAAGGAGGCGGGCCGGGAGAAGTCGGTTACCGAGAGCAATGGGGAGGCTGTAATGGTATATAATCCAGGGGGACAATCCGAAGTGGCGGCCCAGGGCGACGGGAACCCGTCCTCGCCTCGTCGACGGCGGCCTGCGGTTGCATCCGTCCGATAATACCGGAGGGATGGAGAGGGCCTCTTCAAGGGACGCTCTGTTCGTCTCCCGGGACGTCTCTGGACGTCCCCGACTCGATCTCGCGACGATTAAAACGACCTCGGCCCCGGATTCGGCTTCAAAGCCCGTCTCTGTTGGACCCACTCCTCTCTTTCCTGCCACCCTTCCCGGAAACGTCCCGATTACGCGAAACCGGGATAAAGAGCACGCGGACCGTTGGTCTCTGTTTCCCCGTCTTCGAATCTCCCGCTTTCCTCTCGACTGACGCGACTGCTCCCTCTCTTTCCGCGAAACTAAATAAAATCGCTAGAAGGGAAACTTTTAAGATGGAGAGAATTGTTACTAATTATTTTTCATTGCCCATTCGCAAAATACAGAGTTTGGTCCTCGACCCAGCAAGACCAACACTTGACCATAACTGCGAGGCCAAGATCAAAACCAAGACCATAGTACTCTCGATCATGGTCTTGCATTCGCTCATCACCAAGAGGCGGTGATGAGCAAAATCGGTCTTGGCCCTCCAGTTTTGATCTAGGTCTTGCAGAACGTGCAGGCACAAGACCAGGACTTGATCATAACTACAAAACCAAGACCATGATCAAGACCCGATCACAAGCCAAACCAAAACCAAGAGCATGGTAGTCTCGGTCTTGCACTCGCTCATCGGATGAGCAGAAAACCAGCCGCGCGCAAACCGCAGTCCAAGTCTCCGGCGCGATTCAAGAGTATACATCAGACTCGGATACTTAGGAGTTTCCGGCTCGTTCCGTTGCGGCGGACATTAAAGCTGGCGCATAACGCACGGGATTAGTAGAACAAACGTCGGCGAAGCTGCCACAATGGGTTCGTTAGCGGGCCCGCGCTAACCGCGTCAGACGGGCTGCGCTAAACGAGGAAGGAGCAGCGTCCACCTCGACGGAGGGGCCCGGTTTCCCCAGGGTTCCACTTCGCGCCCCCCTGTGTTTCGTCTCCCTGGCGGGGTCGGAGGTTAAGGCGGCTCCTCCCGGTTATTCCTGACCAGGAAAGGCGACTCGGTCCCCTCGGATCCGCTTAATTCGCGAGGAGTACTCGGCCGAGTAATGGCCCCGCAACGGCAAAACCGAGAACCTCGATAATAAGGTATCGTTAGCTCGACGTTCTCCGGGTGCACCGCCGTGAAATCCATCTCCCTCTTCGCCCTGGCGGAGATGCCCGAATCGTGGCCCTATTCTAGGGTCGGACTGTGACGGAGGTCGATTACTCGAATCTAGCGAAAATGACGGAAGAGAGCACCTGCCGCGACTCCGTGACTTTCACTGTGGCAAAACGAGTCTCCCCTCGCCCTAAAACGACGATACGATTTTGCCACTTTGGGGGAGGCGTAACCGGGATTTGTCCGACCAAGTAGCGCAACCGGGTGACCGCACCCTTGAATCCTCGAGTCCTGGAATTCTCTCCGGGACACGGAAAAGCTCCCGAGGTCCGTCACCGAGGGTCCTCCTAATCCGGATAATTACAAGGAAGGGAGGGCCCGGCCTTATTAGCCGGCGCGGAAATTCCGCAAAAGTAAGACAATGGAGAAAACGCCGGACGCGACGGCGGGCCTCCTTCTCCTCCCCCTTTTCCCAGTCGGAAGCGGAGGGCAAGGGCGAGCTCGGTAAGAAGTTTCGCGATATATTTAAAAGTGCTCGGCGTACCATACACCCGGAAATCCTGCCTCGCCTTAAGGCCGAGAGATGGCTGGCTGGCTCGCTGGCTGGCCCCGTCGGGTATTTTTGCCCGGAACGACGAGTGGCTTTGTGAAGGAAGAATGGCCAGGGTAAGTGCTCCCGTGAAATATGGGTTACCGAGCTAAGGGGGTTGTGCTCCCTTTAATAATACATCCCGCCTCTATTTTCGAATCCACCCTCAATTAGGTCGCGTCTTGCCGCTCAAGGGGCGACGCGCGAGATTCTCCGCCGATGCACCTCAAATGACGCGTGCAGCCGATCGAAGATCCAGGATTCGATCTCGAGGGGATGCACCGCATTTCTCGCTTAGAGAGATAATTCGCAACGCATTCGTATCGACGATATCTGCGATTCTTAAAGAAACACCCATCTCATTTGTTTTTTGGAAAATTTGATTTTTCTGTAACGCCCGGTTAAGGGGATTGGTAGGTTGTGACATATGTTTAATCAACGTGGATTTCACGGAGAAAAATAAAAGCCTTAAAGTTACCTTGGAAATTGTTGTTCGCGATACGGTTAAAAACAGTCCCATTTAAACACTTTTATATCACCTTAAGTCCTGAAGGCTGATCTTTTGAATATTATAATATAAAAATTTAGTTAACGGTGGGGACTCATATTTCTTTCGTAATTTTCTGAAGAGCTTCCTTTTCGAACACGTCGTTTAAACGGAAACGCGTTAAGGGGGGAAATATAAATCTTCCGGTCCATTCCTGAATCCACGAAATCGCTTTTCGCTCCGTTATAATTGTTTGCCAGGGGGAAACGTTCGGCTTGACGGAGAGCTTTCTGGCACGTGGGTGATTTTTACGTGATACGCTCTTTTAAATCCGAGTACCAAACGGATGGCACGAAGCAGCCATGCGGTTATTCTAACATTCGCCTCGCTCGAGTACGAATGGGTCTCGCGAGAAAATATTTAACTTACCCGAAAGTAATCTCGGTCGCCGCGCGCAGTGCTTCCTTACCTGCAACAGAAAGATAACCGGGAATTTAATACATTTTAATATCACCGGGCAATATGGTCGAGAATTAACCAGACTTCCCTTAACTGCACGTTCCTTCTCGAAGAAAACCAAAGTGCCCAAAATTTCATCCTTACCCCTCTAGCAACGAATATCGATAATAGCTTGATGTAATATCTATTGGTACGATATTATCAATTACTAGACAATACTGAACTAATCTAGCAGCATAAAATAATTTCTAAATATTTCTTTTGTAATATTTGATATCTTGGGCGACAGATTTTTTAAGATGTCTCGTAGGTTTCATTTGCCCTAATATGACTACGAAATTGAACCACTTTTACCTATTATTTTGCATCTAGGTACCGTTTCCACTATATGTAATGTACGTGTAGGGTCGTCAGATTATTCCGAGAAAGTTGCTTAATAAAATATTCTTCGATGCGAGAAGGTAATGACGTGTGGCGTGGTGCATCGACGACCTGCAGTCGTAAAGGCTGCACCTCGACGGAAGGATAAGCTGCACTCGCGCGTGCTTTCCTCATTTACGGTATATCATGCGATGTAAAAGCAAGTCTCGCGTTTTAGGAGGACCGTGGGGACACGGGGAAATGGAAGATAAACGCGGGAGAGTATCTCCGAGTCCCAGCCCGGCGGATAATTATCGGGGAGGAATTTTTGATAAGTTAAAATAAATTTGAAAATTAATCCCAGGAGCGGTACCGAACACGGAGGAAAACAAATCTGTTAAACTTACGGAAGAGTCTGTAAAATATTCAGATTTTATCCGTTGAAACAAGAACAGCAGATTATTTCCGTTAGCGTTACGAAATTGCAAATAATTATCTACAACGATTGCATATAAGTATTAATATCATTGTAAGTATTAATATTGCATTAATATTAATGGACATGTTCAGCTACGGTTATAGCTGACTTTTACAAAAATGTTTCTACCTGCACGTGTGAGAAAAAAAAATTAACTGGATTAATCAGTTAATGGGAGTTTTCAACGGTATCGTGAACAACGATTTCTAACCGATGGACTTCTATAACTTTAAGGTTGGTTTTTTTTTCTATGTGTGGGGCCAAAAAGTTTCTAGGCGACCTGTCGCATAATCCGAAGTGCGACTTCGAAAAATGGATGGTACTCGAATTTGCAGAAACGCGTATCCCCGTATCGGAATCCTCGTAGCTCTCGCCATTCCAACCGGATGGTCCATTTCGAACGAGATTCGCCGGATTCGATAGTGAAAATTGCCATTCGCCGTATGACTAACGCGCATAGATCAACTTCGATCTCTAACTAACGTTATTAACCGATTGCATTGCGCCGGAGTATTTACAACTTGTGAAACCGGTGTACGTCTTTCCGAACAGCGCATCGCTGCCAGGTAAAGAATGGAGCTTGGCTGCATTTGCATTTATGACATTCTGTGTATTATATACATTTCAACGAACGCAGTGATTGTAGCGTTAAATATCGACACGGGATCGATGGCGAAGAAATTCCTGCGAATTGGAATGAAATTATCGATTTAATTGTAGGCATTTTCTCGGCACTTTGCTCGCACCTGTAATGTAATATGCAGGTGTAAATGCACTGTGAACGAAACCTTTGAACCGAGACGTAGATTTGAAATTAGATTCTGCCTGAGATCCCCCATTTTCCTTCGTCATTTTCCACCCCTGGAGCTCTTATAATATTAACGATATAAATAATGTAATAAAAGAGTTTTCGATCCAGCCGTCCCCAATCCATTTGCTGCAGTCTACTTCGGAATGAACTTTCCATCCATAAAATAATTTTAACGGATCATATAATTCTTCGGAAGTAATTTACCTTCATTTTATCCTCGATGCTCCGAACCGTGAGTCAATTTAAATATTCCTTTGCTAAAATGCAGTTTTCGTGAATCATTTGAGATAAGTTTTTTGATGCCTCAGCTTTCTATGTAACCCCATTTTAAATTACCATGTAACTTCGGACACGTTCTGATACAAATGTAATTTCGGACAATGTAAACAAAATTCACAGAACATTAATCGAATACCTAGTCGCAATATTTTTGGCACGTTGTAGGAATTCATTGTACGAAAATTTCCGCATTGTATGAAAACAGTAGTCGCAGTATCTTGGGCGTGTTATAGGAATTCGCGTGGTCTACTGTATTAGGGGTTTAATATTTCGTTTTGTGATACAAAAAGCATGAAGGGAGGTGAAATATATTTTATTATATTTTTGGCAAAGGAATACTTAAATGGATCCCCGTGCATCGCTCCGCACTTGACTTTTCGGTGTCATTAGACTTTCCGAAAGGATCCGGCTTGGAAGCGATGATTCCCAACGAAGGATCACCGGGAACCAAAAGCCCCGGGTCGGTCATCAATCGATTCCTTGATATTCCGATTCTCGTTATTCCTACCCCGGGGGCGCAATATCCGAGACGTCGTCGCACCCGATCGATGCACCAGACACGATACGCAATACCACCTCCGGGTTATCGGAGGCTGATCGTCCATTAATTAATCCGCCTTCGATGTCAAATGTGCACACGCGGAACCAGCGGGATGGAAATGTCAAGGGGCCTCTCTTTACTATTTTTTAATCAAGTGAAACTTCTTACGGGACAACAGGATAAATTCGCACGTCATTATAGCGATCCGATTTAATAAATGAAACGACTTTTTTTACAGCCAATTACTATTTACGTTCATCTTCGGATTTTGGGGAATAATTTGCATAAACGTTTCCGTTGACGTTATACAATATGCTAATTCAGTGGTTTTACTTCTGACTTGAAGTTGACGTTAAAATCGCCACGATATTCTTTCAATTATTTATTGACATTTCAGGCGAAATAGAAATTGTTAGGTAAAGGAATAAGTAAGAATAATTAATGATGCCTGACAATTCTGTTTAAACTTGGAAGTTACGGCTTTAACGCACGTGGTGGCTATGCATCGAATTTTATTTATTTATTAGTCCTTTCCCCGAAACGCGGGACGCACCGGCTGACATCAAAGAACGCGATTTACCTCCTTTAGGAAGGACTTCTTTTATTTTGCAGAAAAGCGAATGGACGTCCGCCTGTTCGCGCCAACGCGAGCGCAAAAATCCGCACGGCCTGCACTTCTCGCAGCCGGGGCCAGAACTGCAGTCGCGATGTTGATACTGCATTTGCATGATAATAAGAAGCAGAAATGTGTTGATTCTCGCCTGGGCGGGGAGGAAAGGAACGACAGGGTCGATATAAGAAGTGGAAGCGGACAGGAGAAAGGAAATTAAATCGGGAGAACGTCCACATTTCCCTACTCACTTTGGACATAATGCATTGTTGAAGTGCGACGATTTTTCAAGACTAAATAAATACCCAGACAGAAATCCATGATCATCGTATGACGAGAAAAATTGAATTACATACAATTTGCAGACCATTTGCTGCACGAAATGTTTGCAATATATTTACGCATGTTGCACAATAAATTTAAACAAAAACTTGCGGTAAATTTGTCGTAAATGGTTGTAGCGACATTTATGAACTGAAAATTAATGAAAAATAGGAGCTAGAACACTATTACATGACATTAATTTGCGGACATTGTATGAAGTTAATGCAACATATGGGAGCTAAATATGAAGTTGCTCCATGTTCCCGTTTCCATTACGCTATGACTCAAATATGAGCTACAGACGCTGCAATTGTTTATCGGCGATACCCTTGGCGACACCCTTATGACTCGTTTCATGATCGTTTATGAGACAAATTTGATGCAAATTTTTCATCACTTTCTCTATCTGGGTGAATAAAACGGAATAGGACGAAGAGACATAAAAGGTGGTCGTTACAATTTTTTCCAGTTCCCTTCGCAGCGGTTGGCGATATTTAGAAATCAAAATTAATGCGCCCGCAGTTTCGGTATTTTTTAATTATACCCAGAAAACCGCGCTGGTTTCGGTTTCCTTTTTTCCCGCACGGGAAAGCCGCAAAGCACGAGGTTTTATTAAAGTCATCGCAGAGAAAAAATCCATAACAAAAACCAGTTACAGTGAGAAAATTTACATCGTTGTACATTTTCACGTTTATCGAGCCCTTCGTACTCGTACATTCTTTACCACGAGGGAATGCATTTTTTTTACGTTTCAAAGGTAAGACGGGAAATTCACTGCGACCTGGGACACCGTCGAGGAATGTACTCTGGTTAGGAATTCGAGGCATTTCGTATCCCAGGGCAGCGAATAAGACCGAGAAAAATCCGTTTTCAATGACGGGTCGCGACGAGAGACGTCATCGACCGAGGAGAGATCGGAGACACGGATAACCTGGAATACAATGCGGTGCGCCTTAATAACTCGCATATTTTCTCAAGTATTCTCTCCTGCACTCCATGAGAATAGAATTACTTCCACATTCCGCGGGGCGGTAGAGCATGCGGATTTCACTTGCGCGTAGCGTCTCCGCTCGAGGGGCGGCCACCCCCTAGAAAACGCGAAAAACTCCCCAACGCGATTTGCATTTCTCCAAGCGGTAAACTCCTCGCGGTTTGCGGTCGCCTTTAAGGCGAAGGAAAACCAGCCGAGAGCTTAATCGTTATCAGTGAAAACGAATTATTCTACCCAACATCCGCCACGTGGAAAGACAAATACATACGCATTCTTACACCGAGCAAAAAGTTTACTCTTCAGACCAAATTAATAAATTGCGGCGATATAAGTGTAAAGCGAAATTGATTTTTTAAAAAGCGTCAGGGTTGCAACCCGAATCACTGCAAGTTGATATCAAGTGGAACTGATTTTCATGCGTGAAATTGGACTCAACTATTGAGAATATTAATTAAATGTATGTCAGACTTCGAACAGAATGTTGGGTTGAACTCCAACAACTTAGTACTCGACATCAAGAATTATTAACGGCGATTAAATGTTGTTTGAAGTCGATGCAAGAACGAGTTCACCGGGAGCTGTTAGAGGTTTGAGAAAAAGTCAATTGCACCGATAATTTTTAAACACGACAAGCGGACTAATTAAAAGTTAACAGCATCGATGGTCTGTAACTAACAACCACTGCCGCACGTGAGTAGTTTATGTAGTCCTAAAAATATAAATCTCACAGATTTTTTCGATAGTCCATGGGTTTTAAAAAGGCGTCTAAGGTTCGACAATTGGATTGGCCATTTTTAATGCAATGCTTGCGATTTCGCTTCGATTGTACGTTCAAATTGAATGTTCACACTCGTCTCTACCTTGCCTCGTTCACGTTCCTGCTCGGATATGTATCTACGTGGCATAAATAAATCGTTTAAAAAAAGAATTACCACCGATCCAGATAAATAAACAACAGGTTAACGGGTATTTAATGCCCAGGAAACTAATACTTTCTAACAATAACATGTAGATTAATTAAATTCTACTCATAAACTCGATAAATATCGTCGGATCAATAACCGGCCGACTTATGGGGTTCGACGTTCAGGAGGCATGTCCCGCCATGATTCGCAGTCATTGGGTTCATGTACGGTGGGAATGTTCGACGAAGGAAGTCGGCGTATCGGTGCAGCACTCGCGGTTATGAAATATTGACTAGGCCGGGGTTTGAGCAGTGATAAAAGCAGGAAACGTCAGCCGGGACGTAACTCGGGCCCCATGACGCGTACAAGGCGATCCTGGCAATCGTTTCGCCTCTATCTTGTCGTGTCCGGCGAGATTCCCCGTAAAACCCGGGGCCGTCAAATGGCGATCGTCCTATATATCCCCGGCAAAGGGGGGGTTTTCAATTTAACGAGAGGAAAACAGAGAGATAGAGACGGGGGCACGCGAAGGAGCGGGGCGGGGGGCGAGTTTCACGCGACTGCAGTAAGATAAACGAGAAGGCCCTAAACCTCGTCCAGAGATAAATTAGCCCCAAAGGAGAGGATCCAGTTTTTAGGAGTCGCTCTTCCTCCATGGATCTCTGAACCCTGATAAGAGTGTTCCCTCGAAATATACCGATACACGTAGCTCGACATTTTTTAAGATGCATTTCCAAATTTCGTACAAGATCGTGTTTGGGGTTTTAGTATACGAGTGCATGCTTGGGTTACACGTTGATGATTTTCATCCGACTCTGGTAAGATAAACGAAGAGGTCTTTACCCTTTGAATGCTAAGCCCTTTTGCCGTATAGGCGAAATTCATAATGCAAGCAATAATGGACCAACCGATTGGCGCATATATCCGCACTTCGCAATCGAAGGATTAAACCTCGTCCCTACATAAATTAGTCCTTCCAGAAAGAATCCAGATCGGCAAATTGAGAAAAATATTGCCGTACAATAATTTTAATTAATAAAAAATACGTATATATATATTCTAAATTTTATGAACGGAAGATCAATATTTGGAAGTTTCACGTTAATCAGCGCTTTATCGGCTTGAAAGAAAAATTGGGTTACGGAGGGTTATCAACAGCGTACGTGCCCTCGGAATTTCCGTTGCTGGACCGTCGCCCGCCCTGATGCCGCGTCCGCGGCCGCGACGGAAACGCCTCCGATTTTCTCGCCCGGTGTCTTCGCAATTCGCGCCGCACCGGATGACCGCCGAGATTGAACGTCTGGGGAAAATGGAGAACCACCTGAGCGTGGTCTGCTGAGAGATGAAATATGCCGGACGGGTTCCGGAGCTGCCGGACTGCGCAGCCTGTCCCCCGAATCTCGCGCAGGTGTTGTTACCGAGTAACTTCCCTTTATTTGAACCCCGAGGTCCCTCGGGACTCCATTTTCCGCGATTTCATTTTGGACATTCTCGGATCCGCCGTTAAAATACGTAGAAATTTTCCCGATTTTTATGAAGCCTCATATGCCGCCTGCGATCAAATTAAATGCACCAAATGCAATAAATAATGACGTTTTTGCAGATTTTCAAATGTTTACATTAAAGACTGCCAAGAAACAAAATGTACTGCATGTCAAAAGCGCATATAAAAAGCACGTAAATAGTAATTAACCGCAAAAATAGAATAGACTTCCTTAATAAGCGTTCCACTTTTGGCTGCACTCGTTTCTTAACATGCGAGCAGACTACAAGGAAAGGTAGTTTTATTAAAAAAAAAAAAAAGAGTCTGGTTACAAATAAATCGTATTTTAGAGGGGAAATAATAGAAGCTGAAAATTTGAAACATCAGAGCGGCTGTGATATTGAAACGATTCAGTTTACTCTTCCATCCCGGCTTTATGATTTTGCGAGGCGATCCTTTATCATGGGTTTATCTGTGTCCCTTATTTTTAGGGGACATTCCTAATCGAAGCGAACACCCAGACCTGGTCCGGACATTCAGCCTCCCTTTCTATAATTCGCTTTTCACGTTTCGCCAAAGTCTCGGAAACTTGACGCGTGCTCGAGACGTTTACAGAAGCTCACCCTTATCACGTTTCTCCGTTAACATTGTGTCGAGAGCATTGCTTGTCACCATTAATTCCGGAACAATGATTTTAAACCAGATACCCAGAGTACCGTGACGTCAATTCGTCACCAGTGATAAGTTATCACTGAGATGCTCAAACAAGGAACAATTCACTGCAAACCAATTTCCTCGTACAACAAATTTTGAAATAATTACTCAGGAACGTTCCTTGCGGCAAAATGTGAGCAATTCATGTTTATTTAATCTTGGTTAACCCATAACGGAAATTGTTTCGTCCGAACGTCATCATATTTTAAATGTAAACAGAGCATACATTTCCGTCATCGGAAAACAGATTTATATATATATTCTTTTTCTCTTTCTGGTTATAATTAATTGCAAGCACCTGCGGGAGAATACGGTAAAATTCAAGAACATGGCAGATAAGTTCGATCAATAGTATAGCGAATAAATCTATATGGTTTCAAAGCTTATAAAAAAAAAACGAAAAAAAAAAAGAAGAAACGTCCACTTTTCGTCGCAGATCCAGAGAAAAATAAAATTCGCAGCGACTTCATGTTTAATAAAAAAAAAAAAAATTAAAAACAAAAATGATGGCTCGGCGACACGTTGAGCAGTTGTTAGTTAATCAGGCTCGTCTTGTGTTTAATGGAGAATCCGATTGCGAGTCTGCGTCTGACACGTCAGCCCTCTATACCTCATCTACTCCACGTGCCAAGCTCCTCGCGATGGCACTGGAAGAAGAACTTCTTGAAATTGAATTCTGGCTGAAATTAATGGTTTTTCTTTTTTTTATCTCCGACCAGAACGAAAGAGCAGCCCTGCACCGGCGGATGGTCGAGCGAACATTCCTGCCGGAAACACATTTCCCTCGAAATAAAATCCAGTGACTCACGAGTGGGATCGCCGAAATGCGACCGAAGCTGTCTCTCGTTTCAATTTTACACCCAGTCAAAAAAGCGGGATGACATTTGAGTTCCTCATCGGTGAGGGCGTTTGAAAATGCACAAAAAGCCGCGAAAAGGCACACCAAACAAGCCGATCTTATGTACAAAAAATTGTAATCCCAAATTCAAACAAAATGTATGATATTCGTTAAATACATAGAAGATATACGACAAATACCTTGTACTACGAGGGACGTTTTCTCAGGGTACGGAAAGATATTTGATGGGGGTCCATAAAATATTGCAAAATTAGAGTATTTTTTCTAACCCCGTAGGCAAGATCCAAGATAGGGAGACGATATAAAATTTAGTCGCAAAATTTCGTGCAACTTTCGGAATACCCGGTTCACGGTATTCTGATTCCGCAACGTGCGTGGCGTGATCCCGGTGATTTAAAAGTCCCACCCGGGAGTTCCGAAACCTCGGCTCGAAAATCCTACGTATAGAGCATGAGTTACTAGAAGGTAAATCCTTTCCGCTCGCGGATGGACGAACGTGAAAGCGGTATTAAGGGGGGATAAAAATGGGAGAAGGAAGATAGGAGGCGATATGATAATTTCGAAATGTAGGACGAATATCTCCTGGGCAGCGCTGCACCAGGGCCGATCGTCCTTTTTCCTCGGCGAGGTTGGAAGGAACCGGATGGCGACCTACCCCAACGTCCTATCAACTTTTCCCAGCCCACATCCTCGGGACGATGGTTCCTCCTAATGCGAAAATTCCGCGGGGAAAATTTAAATAAAGCCGAGGCTTTAACGCCGAGCCGTCCGCGAGCCGCAACTTTTGGGGAAATTGTCGAGAGACGTTCGCATTCCACCCCTGCAGAAGGGGTGGCTATGCAAACGTCGCCCCTGTCCCCGGAGTTTGCATATCGATCCCTACGGTTCGATTCGGTAATGGCTACTCTAGGAACATCCTGGGTCAACGGGAAACAAATTAACGTGGCTCCTGAAGCTCATGAAATTTCATTTTGTATAGAAAATTAATTTATTTATCATGGTCTAGAACCAACGTGACGTGGTCGGTGCACGTTTTCGATCTTCCACGCTTTTTGGGGACCTAGAATTAGTTATTAGTTTTCTACGTGGCCATTGTTCGTGGATTGGTGCAATTTCGAGGATAATGGAGCCTCGAGGGTGGCGATTTGATTTCCTTGATTCGATTCTTCCCTTTCGATCCAGCAATCGTCAGGATAATCCGCTCGGTGTACTCTCGGTGGCGACTCCTCTCTTTACTCCCCTTTAACTCTCCCCGGACTCGGCGGAAAAGTGGATATACGAGAATGCTTCGTTATTCGGATAAGTCCCCGAGGAAGTTGCGAGGCTGAGAAGGAAAAGAATGGCTCCAGGGACTCGGAGAGATCCGGCTCTCCTTCCCTGGAATTTCCTCCTCCGCATTGACGTCGTAAAGATGGCGCGGAATCATGTTGGACGTATCTCCCGGTTCTCGACGCCATCATTCAAACTTTTACCCCATAAAGACTGAAATTGTCGTAGGACTTTAACCGCGCTTCTAAGCATCCTACCCTGTTAAAAATATTCATAAGATTCGTACCCTTTTAGTACGGGAGATTGTCGTGAAATAATAAATCTCGCGTCTTTCGGAAACATCGGCGTCTGCCGCGAACATCCGCGATATGGAAAACGGGGTGAAGCGAGTAGCGGTTCTCCCGATTCCAGCCCTTGGGCGGAACAGTCCCAGTTTGATAAAAAAATGTTTTTCGCCGTTTGTAAATTATCGCCGGTCACCGGCCGGCAGACGCGACTCTTCGGATCGCTCCGGATTTGCGACACAAAGAGACCCTGTCGCGGACATGCGGCCTGATACCGACGAAATGGAGGACAAGGGGTGCGGGGTGGATACGTGCGCACGTACATGCCCACATACATGCGCACGTACATGCCCACATACATGCACACGTGCATCCACGGCACGGTATGTGTACCGGGTGAGTCGGTTAAAGCGTTATGAATTTATATTTCGGATACGAGGCATTTCAGAGGAAATTGTTTCATGTAAAAGTTGTCATTTCAAAGGGGACATAAGAAGTGATCGATTTGGATAATCGATTAGAGATCACATTCGATGTTTTAAACGGAACCTCCCATTTATAAATGCATATTCTTATAACTTACCTCGAGAGCATTTGAAAGCTCGGTCATAAAATATTTTTACATCGAGTACTTTTCGAGTTTACGAAGGCCCTAAAGAAGAACGTGCTGCTCGTCAAATTTCATTTTTCCAACAAAAAATACGTGTCGTTGGTTCTGGTCTGGGATAAATACGAAATTTTCTTGTGAAAAATCCAATTTCACAATCACCATGTTTAATCAATATTTTGCACGTTTTATAAATATCTTTCCATTTTATGCAGATAGAATGACCCTTTTGTATCACCTTAAGAAGTCAAGGGTGACCGTGTGGCCTTCGGTCGAGGATCTATGGTCGATCCAACGCCAACGTCGGATGTCTCCTTTAAAGTCATGAAATATTTCCACGAGACATTTTCCCACAACGTGCCTCGTCTCCGAAATATGAATTTGTAAGATCTCGACCGACTCACCCGGTATACAAGGTATGGAGTGGCACGGTATTGTAAAGTTGGCGGTACAACCACCAGGAGGCGACATCTGCTCGCAACGTTATCAGAGCTCGGTAGGAGAGCCTGTGCCTGGAGGAACCCTTCATCCCCTCGCTGCCGAGGATGAAACTACAAACTATTGGATTTGCTAACCCACCCGGAGACTCGGGTCAACTCCGGACTCTCTTCGGGTTACGCGGCTTATCTTAAAAGAGGAGCTGCCGAAGTGTCTCGCCGAACACTTCGAGGGCTGTTTGCGCTTCTCCGTTGAAGGACAACCCTCTCGTCGAATTGTGCAATCGTACTTCCGGTGGCTTCGCTCCTTTTGGAAAGCCGCTTAAATACCCCGTTAACCCTTAAGAGGAAATTGGGTCACTATGACCAAAGGATTTGCATACGCGAGGATATAGCGAAGTGCCAGATCGCGTAATTCTGCCCTGAGAAAAGAAATATCATCGAATCGAAGAAATATTATGTTAACACAAATTACTTTACTCAAGCTCGAATAAACTGGATGGTAGATTTATTCGGAATCGCGACAATAATTAATCTTGGAATTAACGAAATATTTCATTGGTACTGTTCAAAGAAATCTTTTCTTTGGTTCGATGCATTTTTTTTTTTTTTCTCGGGATAGGAGAACGAGTATTTTCTTTCTTGAAGTGGGGTGAAAAGTGATGCGATATAGTCGGGCAGCTTATAATATCTTCAAGGATTAAAATCCATGAGTCAAAATAAGCTAATCAAAGTGACCGAACAAGTTAGTAAGACAGATCGAGGTATTACCCAAGAAAAAAGACTGCGGTTGGATGTGCGACATCTTCTTAGGTTCTTTATCGATGACTTAGTCGTGTGTTTACTCTCAAACTGGTGCAAATAACCGCACTTCTAGAAAATATAACCGCGAACATGAGAAATCGCGTATCCAACCGCACAAGTACATAGGTACATATTGCAACCGCGGTGCCCTTCTCGTTACGTTTCCTTTTGTTTAATTTTGTATTGTCTCATGGGGCATGAATGTTTAATAACAAAATTTAATAGGACATTATGGGATTCAATAATGGCCCCTGTACGCCTCGTGTAAAAAGAAATGATCCGCATAACGAAAGAAATTCCCGCCGTATCCCTCGGATCAATGGGAATCGTAGCAACAAAACCGCGGCCTAATTCATGGGGGATAAACGTTTAATAGCACATTTTACTAGGACATTGTCGGATTCAATAATCGCCCTTGTACGGTTCAATAATACAGGGCGTAGAATTTCGTAATATCGGACAACGAGCGGCGAGTCGTGGGGAATAAATGAGGCTTTACCCGGTGGCACAGTGATCGATAAAATTTAAATGCAACAACAATGGCGGGCCTCGAAAGCCGGCATTAATTTTGAAAAGTCCCCGGACAACGGGGTTCCGCTAAGTGCACTTCCGGAATATAATAGGGGAAAGGCCGGTTCAGGAAAAATGTCTAATGGACGCGATAATATTCGGCCGACCAATCGGCGTGTATGCGATTCCCGGCGACAATGAAACGGACACCGACGCCTTTTCGCGGGCCGATAATTTATGCATTAACGTGCAGCCGTCGTAACGCGTCATTCGATTACCGACAATGAACCCAAATCGATGGATGACTGAACGGAGCTCATCGATCAAATCCCTGGACGGGAGTTTAAGCTCCGGATCCGATCGGTCGCGTCTAATTTGATTAGCCTCTTATTTTGTCACCAATCAGGGGAAAAATTCAGAATTAAACTAGACAATCGTGTAAAAAAAACAATACCCGCGGAAACCGAGATTACATAAAAGGATGCACCGTGTCCAATGCACCGTGCAGAAGGGAATTTCCGCGATGCATCGAATGCACCAGCAAAGGGCTCGATGTCGGTGCTTTTTTCGATTTTCCGTTTTACGAAGCGCCCGACGAATAATTCCGTTTGATAAATTAACAATGGGCCAGTACCAATTACCGATCGACGCCGGTTTCATAAGTGCGCTCGTAATTATGAAAGTGGTCTTAAAAAAAATGTAAAATATGAATTTATCCCATATTTTGAGTTGCATGCTTTCCAATTACGAATGTAATTTGTGTTGCTCCAGTGAAGTAATTCTTTTTATGTTGTCGACATAATAAAAATGTTTCTGGACTACAATATTGCTGACCCATTTTCAAGTGTCGACGTTTGTTGCTACGAGTGAAATTTCTTGTTATTACTGTGAATTCTTTTTCTGCATGTATGAACGAGAATGTCGATAAGCCAGCTGATTAGAAGAATCTCTTTTACAGACGGGGATTACATTTCTCAGCGTTTGTCATATCACCTTAAAGAATTGGCGGAATTTTACGGAATGCAGGGGAACCGACGAAATCGCAATTATTGCTTTATTAAAATTCCCGACGAATTGGAGGTGGGGCAATCACACGGACATGGCGAGTACGCGTGAAACCAAGGATGCAAATCCAAGGATCTCGTTACTTCATCGAGGGGGGGGGGATGCACTCCGGAAAAATGCATTATTAAATGCGGTGTTAAGACCCGCTGCATTTGCGCCGGGTGGCGATAATTCCCGAGCGTTGCAGGGTTACGAGTGCCGATGACGAGTAGACTTTCCGGTGCATTTCTAAAATGTCTCTCTGTACTAAAATGTGGGTCGCCGTGTAATCCTGGCTGAGTACCCCCGACAAGCGCACATTAAAAACGTTTCTACCAATACCACGGGCTCCCCGGGGGGACACTTTAGTTCACTGATCTCGAAATCGGGATGCCGCGGGTTCATCTCCAGAAAGTGCACTGACCGACGTTAAACCCATCAAACCGATTTTCCGATGAAGGGAAACCCCCTGAATAGCTTAATACTTGTCGGAAAAAAGAACGAATTCTTTTAACTGGTATACCATATGATACAGCACGCCACGTTACTGACGTTTAGATTTATATTGACGGTGAAATGCCTCAAAAGGGGTGCTAACAATTCACGTACTATTCTTTTAGACAGACTCTTTGGAAAAATATATAAATTTATACGAATTCATTTCGAATATTTCTAATATCTATCGCGATGCAAGAAGTAAAGAACGAATCGATACCCTCTCCCGTGATCACAGGTACGAGTAGATCAGGACCCCTTTCCAGTCAGAGGGTAAACGTCTGCACCCCTTTCGCGCTTCCTTACGAACATTCGGTCTCCTATCACGTCCTACCCTCTGCAGCAGATAATGCAGCTAACACGAATCGATTTTGCAAATTCCAGGATACCACCCCATCGTTGGTAACGTAGGAATTTCACTCGGAGCCTCCGAGCCGTCGATTCCGACGAAGTCTAGGAGTTGGTGGTAGATAAAGTCGGTAACGTAGGCACTGCTGCGAATTCCACCCCCTCGCGCAAAGGGCGTTGCTTCCTGCCGTACCGACAGATCTCTGCTTGGCAGGTGGCACCCTCTGAAGTGCAGCCCCAGTGCGCATGCGCGGGCCATTTCGATCGAGAGGGTCCAGGCTCTTATCGAATTTCGCCCTCGGAGCTGCAGGGGGTAGTCGGGGGATGACGGTCGAGGGTGGCCAAGAGGGAGGTCGTCGCGGACGCGGAAACGCGCCGGTTTCCGCACGACAGGGAGGGGGGGACGCATCTTTCGATGGTCCGGCAGGACGGAAGAGACGCGTCTCCCTTTTCACCCCTTTCAGGGGGAAATTTTAATGCGGAAGACTCGGGACCCTGCCACCCCTTTTTGCGCAACACGAGAGCCGCTGCCATTTTACGGTAGACTTTCACCCCCGCCACCCGGCTCGTAATCTTTACGACTTCCATTCCTTCCAGGGCGACGCAACCCCCTAATGAAAGGTGATTCCCCCGCCGTGAGACCCCCCGCGGGATATCGCGACTCGCGAGAATGGAAGTCCACGGGCGAGCACTCGACTACTAAACAAAACGTTTAAGTCGCCGGGCCGCTCCCATTGTTCCCTCGCGGGACCATTGTACACCTCGCAAATGCACCCGGCGACGACAAAGCTTCGGGCTACTTAGGAAACCAACCGGAAGGGTTTCACCAGCCCTCTGAAGTTGTCCCCCGGAAGCGCGCCGCAAGGGTGAGGCCCACCGAGCGAGGCCACCGGGGGGAGTCTTAGAAAAATCGAATTTCTCGGCTTCGCTCCTGTACCGAGACGACACTTCGGACCTACTTTCAACCTAATGGTAATAACTCATCTTTCGGAAGACGATGAAACCACTCCTGAGGGACCCAGGCTAATCAAACCCAGATTAAAATCCAAAGAAACTGTCACCATAAGCTCCTGAAGGTCCAGATACGGTTTCAGATCGATAACCTTATATTGACGACGATTCGCGTTTCTAAACACTATCAGACTATCTCGAAACAACCAAAGCTAACTAAACCCAAGTTAAAACCTAAAGAGACCATCACCGTGAGCTCGTTAACCCTAAAAATCCAGTCCCGGCTAGAAAAATCGCGAGAGAGGAACATTAACGTTAATCCTTCGAAGAATTACAATCTCTCTTAAATGTAAGAAAAATAATTATCTCCTTTTCTATGAAGAAGAAGCGCAGGGTCGCACCGACAAAGAGTTCCTAATCTATCGATCGTTCGGCAGGGTTTGGCCCGCCTGGAAAGCGAAAGTGGCCCCAGGTCGGTCCTCGTTCCTCCACCTCTGGCCATTCCTCGCACTCCCTTGCGTGTCCTCCCCCACCTTCGATCGCGCCCTCGAGATCCTCCGAGGGATCTCCTTTGACACTCTTCCGGCTCACCGAAGGTAAAGAGACGGCTCGAGCTGGAGCTCGACCAAGAGGTCGCGGGACGAGACCCCCCTCGAAGAGGAGCTGCTTACTATGCGGAAAGACCTCCCCGACCTCGTCTTTGACATGCACGAGGTGTCCACGAGTTTTGGGGACCGGCGTGCCCCGTGTTGGGATACGTAAATTGCGCCATGTCTACGTGTCTACACATCCAGCTGGATTGCGAGGATCCCGAGGCGAAATAATTAAGATCTTACCGAAGATTCACTTTCGCTGCTCGTGTTTCGCACCATTTGAACTTTCGCGATGACACTTTTATTCCTTCGTTTTCGTTTTTACCGTTCGGTGTAGGTACTTTCGTTACGTTACTGGGGTTGTAACGAAGATTCGCTTTCGCTGCTCACGTTTCGCACCAATTGGACATTCACATTCGGTTTCGCGTCGAGAGTGAGAAAAATATTGCTATTCGTGGATTCGCAACTGAAACCGTGGGTTGTCATCAAGGTTTTCGCATTTGCAATTCTGAATTGATCCCTCCACCCTGGCTGGTAGTTGGTAATTAAACCACGAGGAAAACTACCAGTCACCGTTATAAACAGCCTCGGCGTCGCAGCCACGACCATTAATTATGGTAATTTATACATTTCATTCCCCCATCCTTATCGCACCTTGAAGAGTAAGCATAATTCTGCGGACTGTATTTACGACCCGAATATCGCGGGTGCTCTTTAATCGCGATTAAGGTGGCAATTTATTTAGTTTACATTTTATTATATTCCCTTCAAGTGGAACACTTATTAAAGGTAGCAGAGTAAACGCGTGATTAGAAATAATCATCTTGTGAAAATAAGAAAATTTACAAAATAGAAAATATATTTTCTATTCCATAAATTTTCCAGTGCCCATTATACGATTACCATACAATTTTCCATTTTCGCTGTTTCCTTTTAAATTTGAAATTTCATGAGTTTCAGAATCTTCCTTATAGCCTCTATATTCATATTGTATGACTTAAAACGATTCGGTACACCCGGTCCGAAGAAAAGTTTCATAAACGAGACCTCTTTGACGTCACTTTCACATCACCTTAAGGGTCAAAGTGAACATCGAACATTCGATGGAACTCTCTCTACCAAGTTCAAATGCTTACTTCGCACTTTCGGAGAAGTAAAGGGTAACTCGATTAACCGATTAAAACTTCACCCCGGGAATTCGACTACGTCGCACCGGAACTCAATAAGTCCTTGCAGAGTGTCAATCCTCGATACATCGGAATTAATTAATTCGTCGCTACGGCAAGATGTGAGTGGCTTGGGAAAGGGTTGGACGTCTCGTTACCTAAAATCCTGAATATTCATCGGAAGTGAGCAGTACCGGTGATTAATGGGCGTCCCCAGGAAATGCGCGAACTTTACTTCCTTTTTCCCCTCGGCGTTCGATCAATTTGCGGGAATTTAAATCCACCAAGAGGACAAGCACGAACCGTCATAATGTATCTCGCAAACTCCATTATGAAACGCGGCCTTTCCGACCTTTTGGTCGAAAATGAAAAATGAAAAATGAACGGGTCGTTTGACTTCCCGCCGATACGTCGCGACCATTGATACCACTCGGTGCGCGATTGATTTTCCAATTCTTTCATTTAAAACCAAATTTGAAAAAAATGTAAATCTCCCCCGAGCCGTTCTCCAAATTAAAACATCCATTCGGCAACCCCGGCTACGCGAACGTCATTATCTCACAGATATGCGAGCAACGTTTCCAAGCAATTCAAAGTATGCACTTCAATTTCAATATTTTTGAGTCGATTTGTTTTAATAGCGGATATTTTGTCGATTCTGCAACTCCGGTTACGCGAATGTTATTATTACAGAGGTTTACGAGCGATGTTTCCAAGCTATTGAAAATGCCCACATTGATCTCGATACTTTTTTTTAGCTGCAGAAATTTCCACTCAGTCTCTCAAATTAATCCCGAGCCCTGCTAATCGGAACCTTGTC
This sequence comes from Orussus abietinus, assembly GCF_000612105.2. Classification (NCBI taxonomy): domain Eukaryota; kingdom Metazoa; phylum Arthropoda; class Insecta; order Hymenoptera; family Orussidae; genus Orussus; species Orussus abietinus. The sequence goes on along the minus strand of NW_019394595.1, from coordinate 204,288 downwards.
TAGAGTTTACGCAGGCCAGTTCGCGCCTTGCTGCGGCCTGATTGAAATTTCTGATAGGAATCTGCATGCGCCCGCAACAAGACGAGACCCCCCGCAAATGAGAGCAGTGTTTACCCAAGTCCACCCTGAAAATTGATTCGAAACAGCCTAAAAAAAAAAAAATGAACGCAACACTAAAAAGGATATTTAATCCCTGCAAATTCGACGGGAAACTTCCAGCATTAATTGCAAGGACTCGAAATATATCCAGCATATCAGTTACGATCAGCAATTCCTGCCCATGAATTTCTTCACATAGCTTTAATTATAAGTTATCGATGAAATAGAAGCTTTCATGTTGTTCCGTATTAAAAAATTCCTATTATTTCAATCAATTCTGTTCGTCTTTTAACCCTTTTAGGGCGAGACAACGATATATCGTCCTTTTGTCGAGTGCTGAAGACCTCGGCCGGCACTAAAAGGGCTAAACTCGCCCCTGACTTGTTACAACTCCACTCGAAATAACATTTTCAATCCCCACGTGCGTTCCTGGGGTTTAAACGCGAGATAAAAATTATCGATCCAGGTCGTTTGCGTAAATTTCGTCGTCCTAGCCCCCTTTCGGCGAGATCGCGCTATCGGCGACACGGAGCTTAAATGTCGCGTCCCACCCCCGGGGGGGTGAAATTAAAGGGCCTTCTTCGCGTATCGGTTTCCGCGGGGCGCGGCATATCGGATCGCTCTTTGCAATGCCGGAATAGGAGAGCGAGATGGTAACGACCTGCCAATGTCGATAAGGAGTAGTCGAATAATGGGGCGTCTACCCCGAAAGGTAGCGGAGGTCGATGAATCGACCCCGGCGAATCGTAAAGGAAAGTTCGTACCGCGTGTACGGGGGTCGGGGTCGCTCGATCGATCTTCAACCCCAAACCCACCCCCGTGTACACGGCTACGCAATGCCAGCCGCGTATTAGAACTTCCGGGGTAGGTCCGTGTAGAAAATCCACAAGGGCGGCAGCTAGGACCTACCCAAGTGGAAATAATAAAGGCCCCGTTATGACCAGATATCATGCCAAACTCAGGAAGTAATCGGATGATATCTCAAAAATGAAGAAAAGAATAAATATGTAAAAAGATTGTTACGGCAATTTCAAGTTGTTCCTTGCTCGGATTTTTCTGGAAAATAATTAAATTTCCCTAAACTTTGCCGCATAATTCTGCTTAAAAAATGCATGATCTCCCCCGTAACATTGAACATTATCACGAGAGTCATCGAGGGGTCTTTCTTAAGGGAAGCTTTACGAATTTGAGATAGAAATTTGGTGGAACCTCGGAAACTCGTTATTTTCGGTCGACGAGGTGTCGGGGCGACTCGGGTCCTTGGATTTTATGTTCTAGGGTCCTAATGACGCGAAAACGGGACACGGGGGTGTATTCCGGCCTCGACGGAAGGATCTCGTCCGTCCTCCGAGTACTTGGAGCGAGAACGTAATCGTACAGTGAAATTCAATTTTCCAGTCCAGTTGCTACCGTGGACTAAAACGGGAAACCAATGGGAGCATCGGTAGCAGACGGCGCAATTCTACGGGGCTATGCCGAGCTTTTTATGTCTCGCTTTCTTTCATGCTTCATTAGCTCTCCCCTTTTCTCTCCTAGAGGAACTCCGTCAACTCGGAGTTGGAGTTCGACTCGGAAAAGGAGGACCCCCCGCGAACTTCCCGAATTCTTGCCCCAGGACCACGTGTCTTCGGCGACCCCCGACTAATCCCCGGCATCGTTGGGACATAATTGCGCTAATTTAGGGGAACGTACAGCGGGGAATTAAGTTCCCTCCTAGAGCGGGCAAACAGCGAGAAAGTAATGGCACGGTAAGATCCGATTTTCCGCTTCGTCGCTCCCGTGTCAGCAGAGCGCATGCATTGCACTTGCATCTTGCTAACAAGGAAAGTTCCCCGAGCGTCTGTCTTCGGCATCGATGGAACTTCGGGCACTCGGGGAAATAATTGAGGGGAAAGAGGGTGCATTTTTCCGGAATTCTTATCGAGCAGACGAGTCGTGTCTTAAGACGAAAAAAAAAAAAGGACGGAATAAATGTGCATCGCGATTGCAAGTAGCACGAAGTAGTACGAGAAGATACAACGCCATGTATCGAAACAGTCCCCACTTTAGGGGTCCAAGATCTTCAGATCTTGAATTTTGCAATTCATAATTATCGTCCGCTAGTCTTCACCGCGTTAAAAACATCACGTTCTGCACATCACGCGCGGATTACCGTTTCGCTTTGCGTACCTCGATTGTAAAATTTAAAGCACTGTAGGTAATTAAAGTCGATAGGAAATACTTTGATCGCGTCCCAGGATCTCAGATTTTCACCGATCTAACGATGCGAGCACCAATTGCGGGAAAATGAGGGGACCTATAAATCTTTTTTTTAACTCCCAGGTGCGAAAAGGTACAAATCCACCGTTTTGTCCCGTTTTCCCGTCGCGACCTCTTTCGCCGTTCTTCGGCTTTTCCTTTCCTCCCCCTCTGGGCCCACCTCGAGATTAACTCGATTAATTTCTCGAGGGCACGTCGCGGCGCGGTTCAAGCTTGCGAAACGAGGTTCGCGCTCGGGCGCATAATCAGGGCCCTCCATCTGGTCACGGCTCGACGCCCCCGTAACTTTTTAACGTCATCGGTTGACACGATTATAATGGCGGCGGGGTGCTCGCACGAGGTGTCGGGGTGTAATGCTCGACATGGATTTTCAGACGCGCCGACGGCCATCGGGGGGAAAACACCCCGGACGCCGGATATCGCGCTGGACCGAGCTGCACATCACTGCACCGAGATGCAGGCTGCTGCAGAGAGCTGCACAAAATTGCGGAACACGCTCCCTGGTATTGCACAGGGTTAACGATACTAACTTGTACACCGTTAAACACTGTACAACAATTTTAGAACATTTTTATTGGAAGTTTCATTCATGGCATTCTAATTTTATAACATATTTTTAAATAAAGTGTATAACATGTGTTATGAATTTAGTACATAAGCGTAATAAATGTATAACAAGAACGTCTTTTGCCGCTAGAAATGAGATACGAGTAAGAGCCATAGTATTTTTATTGGCCACCCCGCAGAACGTTTAAACAAAAAAAATTTTGTAGGGTCACTTTCAGATGTTCACCCTTGTCCAAGGAAGACACATTTTTTTTTTTTATCGTAACCGTAAATTATTTTTCAGCACGTCGCCGCTTTTAAATGCGTTCGCTAGAACCTTTCGCAAGATGTGATCCAGGAAGATACTATCGGCGGTGTCATCACCGGGGAAAAAAAATGATACACCAAAGTTACGAGATGTAGGTCGACGTGACTTGTCTGAGCGATACGACGGCCGCAAGGTTTAACGTCGACGACGTTCATTAATCGTCGCGCGTTTATCAGAAATTACGGAAAAGCGGTCGGCAATGGCCAGAGATAATTACATCGGGATGATGAATCGCCCGGTGGGCGAGGCCGGCGTTAAGAATTTCGCAGGATGCAATTCCGAAAGGTGGAAACTACCGCCATTTGCATGAATAACGCCGCCGCCCTCGCTTACGGCGGATCGATAAGTCATTAACTCGATCCTACGGCTATTGTCGAAGGAGAGCCCGGACAGGGAAAACAGGAAGAACGGGCAAAGCAACCGACAAATCAGGAAGAAAAAAGGAAAAAAGTACTTTCACCCGTTACCTGAAAGCTTTCGCGCACAATCTCTAATAAACTCGCAAACATAAAGTATAAAACGTGTTCCCACGAACGATAAAATCATATCTGATACATGTTCGATCTTTTTTCCTGAAACTTTCTATGTCACGGTAGTACATGTCACTTTGCAAGTTAAGGGGATGCGAAAGTGGCGTCAAAGGGATCTCGTTTATGATACTTTTTCTCCTAACTGGGTGTACCGAATCGTTTCAAAGTTGATAATGCGAACATGGAGGGTATGAGAAAGGTCCTGACACCTGTGAAATTTCATGTACATCGCGTTCTTCCTTAGGGCCTCCATAATCACGTGCTGAAGTTTCATATGATGCATATCATGAAAAATTGTATAAATATTTTAACGTTTAATGCATATAGAATGTCCCTTCCATGTCCACTCAAGAAGGCAAACGTCTCGTTTTCCTCCTTGTCTCGCAATTGTTAACAATAATTCCTATCGCTTTTATCTCTCTCCCAGGTGCCAAGCCAGGGGAGAAAAGAAAGGGGTGAGATATCTCACCCCCCTCGGCGGGTCTTCCCCGAAAGTCGGAGCGAGGAAAGTGGAGGCGAAGAAAAATAATGCGTCGCGATTTACGGCCGCGATTACGTTGGCCATTGATCACGGCATTATTCCCATTGTCGCGTGGTCGTTATTACCGATGCACCGCGATCGTTCCGGCTCGTTTCATCGTAACGAGAATCGAGCGTGCCGACGAGTGGCGTCGCTCGATTTGCACTCGACGCCAAGGCGTCCTCTCGTCGTCTAGGAAATGTCGGCAAGCCCCGGCCAAGAAATGAAAAAACTTCCCGCCCGGAGAGAAGCGATCCATTCCCCGGGAAGTACCACCAAGCGAGGGCGAAATAATTAAGGGAATAAATAGCAAGGGCTGCCGGTATTTCCTTTGCGCGAACCACCCCCTCCATTTTTCCTCCAACATCTCCGAAAGGCACTCGCGTCCTCTCGAGGGTCCAGGATGCTCCGACGGAATCCTCGCCGGCCCTCGAGGACGTGAAAGGGAAAGAAAATAGATAATTAAGGGGAAGGAAAATCGATAATATGGAAATTTAGAGGTGCACCGCGATGCACCCTCGACGCTGCATCCCGGAACGGGCGGCGGTGCATCCCGAAGGATTTTACCGATATATGGACGAATCGTGTAATTTCATTTCGCATTATTTCCTCCAGGACTTTAGGGCTAACGATTTGACGGTCGATGTTTCTTATTTGACTACAGACTCAACTGAGATAGAGAATTTCGACGTGGGAAAATTATGAGAATATTAGAAATATTTCCTTTTATACATTTGGGATAATTGCTCGAGAACCGGAGGGCAGAAATTAAACGGTCAGATGGAGGAAATTTTCCAGCGGTTTTTTGAAAATCCGAAAGGAGATCGGGTGGCGTGTCCCTCGATGGCGAGCTAATATGAGCGCGATTTATGGAATGATTGATATCCTGCGGTTATCCCCTCGTCAGCCAAAGCGTCCGGCGATTTTCCACGCTCAACTGCCGCTGACAATGCCGAGAATGCCGTGATTAAAGCGACCATTAACTATCGCGATGACTAGCGAGTAATTATTAGCCCTGCTGGGATACGCCGAGAAAGAAGAAAATTCGTCGAGCGACTCGAGAGCCCTTCCAGGACGTGGACAAAGTGTACAATACTGTACAAAGCACCGCAATGAGAAAGCGATACACGATTTTTGCATGAAGACGATACACGAATTTTTAAGCGTCAAAGTATCGTACCAAATTTTCATTGACTAGGAAAAGAAAATTTATTTAAATTGTCAGAGACTCGATAAACTCTCTCGAGTACTTCATCACCCGACGACGTGTACGAATTATTCAATACCTCGATACGATGCAATGCAATGGCAGCATACATGCGGAATTTCGCTCGACAGCGATGCCCCAATTTTCATACCGGTGATAACATAAAAGTACCATAAAAAATGTTAATTCACCATAAGAGTGAAAGAATTGAAATAGCCAGGGGCTTTTAATGAACTTCCTCGAGTGGCTTATCAGGTGGAAATGAAATTGTCTGAATTCCCGCATTACCGTAATTTACTCGTAAAGGGCCTCCAACAATGTCACAGCCCGGTACTTTGCAATTTCCCAGAATGTAACGAGAGGTCGAGGACTGGACCGTACTGGATTAATTTCATCGAGTGCGCGAAACTGCGCATATCAATGAGGCCGTGTATGCAGAATTTAATGCGTATTTGATTTCGCGTGCGGAGACCGCAACCGGAACTTTGTAAATCCGAACGATTTTGCGCCCGTATCGGTATGATTAGCCCGAATTTACGGTCCCATTTAATCGAGTGTTTGCTCCGTTCAAAGCAACCCCCTCCCCCTCTCGGTACCCCTTGTGTACTTACGAGCACCTCAACAATTTCCAGGGACGTCTCGTTGCGAAATTTCCACGCACACCGAGAGGTTCTTTCGGCCCCGGCTAACTGGCAATTTAACTTGCCTCGACGCTCGTTTATCGACTGAAACGACTAGAAGACTCCATTTTGCATTTTCTCAGCTGCGAACTCGAGGGAAATTCATCCCCCGCGATACCGAGAGGGCAGGGGGAAATTATGAGGTTGTCCCAGGACCAAGGAGGATGAAATTAATTTTTTTTCGAAATTTTAGAACGAACTCATATCCGTCGTGTCAATGTAAGTCCTGTCGCATCGCACAGTGAAGTTCGATTCAGTTAATTTCTACTAACATTTTCTTGATTATATCGGATTGCACTATTAATTTAATCCGATCGTATAGGGTTGATGCATTAGTAATGGCGTTTTTTTTACACGTCACGTTACGTATAAAAAAAGCACCATTACTTATGCATTAACCAAATACTAGAGTAAACAGAACTGAAGTTGGCAACGTTGAAACTAAGCCGTTTTCAGTTTTCTACGATTTTCTGCGGTAAACTGCATGGTTTACGTAATATCCGTCAACCTCGAAAAAAAAAAATGCGAAATTACCCAACCGTACTAAGAGGGTAAACGCCATTTTTTCGCATGAAAACGCGCAACAATGGATAGGATTTCAAGGGCCGATTAACGCGCGATTATTGGACGGGGTAAAATCTGAGCGGTGATCGTCCCATGCAGATGAGAACGGGGATGCTGAATATCAATTGGAAGCGTTATGAATAACGGGATATCGGATTATCTACGACACTGCATACCCATTCGATCGGTCCTTAATTCCGGGACGTATCCTTCGGGTGCTCCATCCATGGTATCCGGAAATTGGATAAACGACCGCACGCGTGTACACCAGAGATCGACTAGGAGGGCCGATATGTTCCGCGCCCGGCAATGCGTCCTAGGCCCAATTATTCAATGCAAATTTACACGCGGACGATTAGAATCCGATCTATTACCCGATGATAAACATCAACCGGCCACGTTAGAGCCGGCACTAAATCCGGACGATTCGGCTGTTAAACGGGCGACTAGTAAATCCGAGCATTACGCCGGAGTCTCTAACCATAATGCTCGTGTATGGCATATCTCGAATGATCCGCGACGTATAATTCGGTCCGACACGCGATTTTCTAACGTCCTGCCCCCGAGGCTTTTCGACGAAACACCTGGACACACTTCGGGAAGAAATGAGCTGGGGACGCCATACCGATCCTATACCCCTTACCTGGTGAAACCAACCACCGTAACGAGAGCAATTCGCCAATACATTTTCGCCCTCAATTTTCAATTTCCACTAATGTCAGGCATGTCGTCCTATCGAGTTATCAATTACCTATGGAGATCGATTCCAGAAGAGACGTCCCAAGAGAGAAGCTATCCCTCAGAACTGCAAGACCCAACTGGCGCAACAAGTGCACGATTTACGCGACCATTTGAAAATTATTTTCTCCCCCCTAAAATTTCAATTCCTAAATAACGTATGACATCTTATCGAGTCGTTACTTATCCCCAGAGATCGACTTTAGGGAAAATAAGTCAAAGCCGAGGAGGTATTCCCTCGAGAAATCATGAATGTTAACAATTGAACTCATGAGGAAATCAGGGGGAAATCACCGAAATCTGTCACAATTTTAAGGCCGAACGTCCCCTGTTACCGAATCGCATTGTTGTCTATCATATGAAATCAAAGGCAAATCGTCTCTCAAATAAGGAAGTCGTTTATACTGATCTTCAAGTGAATAGCCCCTCCACTTTTTTATCGCATTAAAAAATTCCTACCGATGGCGATCACCTTGACGGATTCGCGAATCATCCGATCCGTATACAGGGTAGATATGAAATCGAATGGGACTCACCTTAAGCTGATGTTGAGGACGTCTGAGTGCACCCTGGTCCCGTCGTCCACCCAGCCGATCGGCTTCCGCCTCCAATCCCTCCATCGAGGACTCGGCCTCGCTCAGCCACGCCAAGAACTTGTCCAGGGACCGGTCGAAGTTGTGGAGGGAGTTCATCGCCGAGTGTAACAGTTTCCCCCGATTGATGATACTGCGAATGCGTCGTAAGACACGGTCAGATTGTCCCAGGTAACTCGAAACTTGGAACGCAAGACACACACCGAGGAGGACTCCCGGGTTAACGGAAAGGTGATCGGAAGTATCGGCTTCGATTACCGCGTTCGAGTCATCGATCGATCCGTGCGAATTCCATTTATCCCTCGTTCGACGCCCATTCAAATGTTCGAGGGAAATTAGAAATAAAAAAAATTCTTACACCGAACGAAGTATTCATTTTCTGCCCAATATTAATCGAAATATTTCTTGCCGAAGAAATTTCCCGACTACGGCGAAATTGATTTCGTGGGAATCATCGGCATTGCGAGTCAGACGATGAAACATTTCAAACAAGTGGAAATGACGACCCGAAAACAATACCGAACGCAAAGTTTGTTACGAGGCATGTTTCCCTTAGAAAGAAATTGATCAAACGAAGCCTTCGTTTTACTTTTAATTTCATTCGAACGATCTCCGTGACTGATACGATTTTTGGACAATTTTCTATTTCCCGAGCTGACAGCTTTAATACTGCACGTAGGTCATGAAACGCAGGTTTAATGACCGTGATAGAGGCCCCATTTTCGGCGCTGCTGAGTGGAAATGCCCGCCCTTGGGGGACAATTCTCACCCCTTGCGAATTTAATACTAAACGGAGATAATTAGTATCATTACCGGCGCACGTATTCCCCGTAGTTTATCGTGGGATTACGAGGTGAACGTTATCGCAAAAACGGTGCCAAAACGAAACCCTCACCTGGTGTTTAGGTTGTTGTATCTCTGATTACTGGTCTCGGTCATCTTCTTCACGCGAGTTGTGTCGTCCTGAAGATAAACCGCGATCAGCTTCTGAGTGAGTTGATTGAACAGCTCGATATGATACTTGTATTGATGCAATTCGGCGTGGAATGACTGAAAAAGATTTATGATAAAACGTATTATTATATATATAACAAAGATAAATGTTAAAACTTCTACTACATCCGCTAACTTATGAAACGACCCAATGATTAAGAAATCCGTCCGGAAAATGTTCTGGACATGTTCCACGCACTTTGCGGAATGCGCGTCAAGAGTGTCGGGGGAGGAAAAAAAAACATTTCGCAGAAACGACAATGGGGTCCCTAGCGAGTGTTCAAATATTAAGGTACCCCGAAAGCGGGAATTTTACGCCCGGTGCATGCAAGACATCGCGGCGCATCCTCGTGTTTTTCATATCCGCGGACGAGGGGGCGAAATAATAGTCGGACTTTTTCGCCGTCGACGATCTGCCATTCTCCGCTCGTTCGGCTTCCTTTTATTTCCGCCGGCGTGCCTCCGAGTTTTTCCCGAGCCCCGTACTAAGCACGCCTTTTCATCGGCGATAAACAAGAGCCTTATTACGGGGAACCGTCGAAAGCAAGCGAAGGGGTATAAGAGGGCTCCGGAGAAATCGAGCAATTAAAGAAATTGTGAAAATTTAATAATACCGCTTGCCCGGAAAAGGGACGTACAATTTACGTGGGATTCATCTCCTCGCGAGTGCCCGGCCTTTTCGCGAATTTCTCGGAGATGCTTCCGCTTTGTGGCTTGGAATTTTTCACGTAGAACTACGTCTTCCCTAGTTTGCAGTTATGGGGGGCACATCGGGGAATCGAATGCCACGAGATGCGCGAATGTTAGAGAATTTTTTTTTTTTTTTTTCAAGACGACGCAATTCTGAATTTTTGAAGTAAGTGGCGTAAGTATCTATGGGGAAGACTCGATGATTTTTCCGTATTTTTCGTTTGTCCTATTAATAATATTTGCACTAAATTCTGCAGTTCTTTCAACGGGAATTCTAATAACGCGCCAGAGATATTGCGACTACTCTTTTCATATAATGCGATTCCTCGTACAACGCAAAATAACAAAATACATCGTGTGCGTTATACGAGAAAAATTCCCACACAGCAGAATTTCCTATAACGCGTTTAATACGATACGCGTTAATGGTAAAACTAATGAAATAAAAGAAAATAAAATACATCGTGTGCGTTATACAAGAAAAATTTCTATACGGCAGAATTTCCTATAACGCGTATCGTATTAAACGCGTTATACGTCCACCGTATGAACATCTTAAATAGGGAAAAAATGTATAATTTGGGATAACCGGCGGTTACCTTTTGCTCTCGAAGTTGCGCCTCGAGAACATCGGCAGTGTGGCCAACGGATCTCATTCTTTCAAGCCGAGTCTCCATTCTTGCCAACCACAACTCCACTTCGTTCCTCTTGGCTTCGTATCTCTGGCTGTCGCCTAACATGGCGTCGAGCTCCGTCTTCCTTTGCATCACTTTCGAGTTCGTCTCGTCCCAGTGCTCCCTCAGCTTGGTAACTGTAACGCAAAAAGTGCGAACCCGAGGTTAGGTTACGACAAGGTGCCCCATAAGGCAAGGTGTAGCCGCGATACTCAAGAACTGGCCCTATTATGCAGCTATCGAGATGGTCAAATGATTTCGATCGCCCCGACTCTGGGATGCACCTCGCTTTGGAATTTCCCGACATTTTCTTTATCCCCTAACAAAGCGCTAAGCTTTAGGAACATTAACCGACAACAAGTACCCAGGATTTCATTTTTCCGCGCGACTTACCCTGCACATTGAAATGCATATAAATTAATACGCGCGATTACCCCGGATGTGGGGAATACCTCGAAAATGTTAAATAATTCCAAAACTTCCCGGAAAAATAATCCACGATCCTGACAAAAATATGTTTCTATAATTCGGCATGAGTAAACACATAGAAAATGGGTCATCGAATTTCATCGCAGATACGTTATTGGATACTTGATCGTTAATTCAAGGAATAATTTCGTTCGCTCGAATAAATTCAAATTAGATGCGGCTTTTCGTTGGAATTGTGGCAACTCATTTGAGCCAAATAATGATACTTTAAATTAAAAATATATTTCCTCGGTACTATTCAAAGAAACATTTCTTTGGTTCGATGAATTGTCTTTTTTTCAGTGTATGAAAGAAGTGAAATTCAATTAGCAACGCCGTCCTTTACAGAGGAAATATCTTATTTCCGTTGTTATAACAACCCCATAGGTTGAGGAATTTATTCCTGGAGGAACCAACAGGGATTTTATTGATCAGACCAAGTATTTTTTGCGCGCAGGGACTCGCTTCAATGCCCCTCCTCCCCGGGCCTTACCGGTGCGAAGGGTGGCTGGCGCGAGAGCACCCGAGAGCGGGAAACGACCAAGTCGAGTGGCTTCCCTCCGGTCCTCATCGTGAACGCGACCTTCACCGGCGACTCGTCAGCGACGACTGACTGTGCCCGCCGCTCGGGTCAGGGTCCTCGGGCCGGCTCGGCCGCGACCTCTGTCGCGAATTGGGCAGACCAGTGTTTACACCCGAGTACGCACGCGACGGTAAACACGACCCCGGGCTTAGTTTATGCCCGTCACTTACTACGCGCACTGAAGGCGTGGATTTATTCAAATGGAGTAAACGACCGGGTACGAGCATCTCGTCTTGGGACGGAATGCTCGAAAGGTGCACGTTACACCGTCTTGGTACCCCATTGTTTACATTAATAGTTTGTTAGAACTACACGTTTAGTACGCATACCAAGTGATCGGGGTAAAATAAGCTTTGGCTTTCATTACTTGGTACGCGTTCAATACTCATACCATGTCATCGGTGTACACTATGCAAAAGACAATTGAGGTCTATCGAAATTAAGTAGACAGATTTAATGAATCCCAGTTTTATGATCCTACGATTTCATTACAATCCAAAGCTTTATGTGTAAGTTAGGGGTACGTGAAGCATGAAATTGTGTTGTAACATGATTTTAAGAATATAGAAATATCATGACGGTAACGGTTACCGTGTACGTATTTCACTTTGTTTTCATTTGCTTTTTGTTTTTAAATTAAAACTCGTGGACAGTAGGGTAAGATGGCCGCCACCCTTCCTTCCCCTTACATCTTGAGCTTCCCCTGTGGAGATTCCCATCATCCATCTCTTTATGGATCCATGACGTCGCCCAGGGGAAACGGTCTGGTGCGCGTCCATGGACGTAGAATATATGGACCCCTATGGTCGTTTATACGCGCACCGGCACCGGCACCGACACCGACACCGAGAATGACCATCTTCACCCGCACCGGTAAAATCGGAGTTAGCATCGGTTATGATGATCATTTAACATAAGATTATATGAGAATCGGTAAGCCGATCGCTGTTCCGGCATCCGGCTTGCCAAGTTCAACGCCGGCGCTCTGAACGACCGGACCGGCAACCGAACCGGACCGGAGATTGCCGGATTACGTGTGCAAGCTCCCATTTATTTACGTTGCATCAGGGAAAAACGCCGGCACCGGTTTTTCTCGCTGGTAATAATGTAAAGAAATGAAACGATGTAACTTTGATGTATTAATAACTTATTAGCGACAATGAAGCGAAGCGTTTTATTAAATGTACTTTGGACTCTTTTTTATTGCAAAAAATGAAAAACGCTTCACACGGCAAACTCACACGTGCTGTTACGTAAGTACCTTTCAGGCAGATCCTTATAAATGAAATATTCCGTGAGCACGTGTCGTCTAACAAGGAGAAAGCTAGAAAAAAAGAACGTAGAAATTAAAAAGAAATCGAGTTTTTCCGGTAATGGGCAAATGAGGAGTAAGTTCCCGTCGTTTTAACGTAACGTAACATAATTAAAACGGCGGAAACTTATTCCTCGACTTAATATAAACGTCGGTAACGTGGCACGTTGTTTCAGATGGTACAACGGTTAGAAGAATTCCCCTCCACCGGCGACGATTATATCTTTTGGCATCTTTCGTGTCACCTTAACTTCGATCCCGAAGGGTAAGTAAGTAGGAAGCCTGTCGCCCTTTTCTCGAGAGGGGTGAAGTGCGCAAGGTGAGAACATTGTTCACGAAGAGCACTCGGTGACTTATCGCGAAAGCCGCTCGTTGTCATCGGTATCTTCCTTCTGGCCCCGTTTAAGATTCTCGTTTTACAGCTGGTGCCATCCATGCCTAGGAGAGTCTTTAAGGGGATGTGAAAGTGGCGTCAAAGAGATCTCATTCATGAAGCTCTTCTCCAAATTCGGTGTACCAAATCGTTTCAAACTTTACGGTATGAATATAGAATAAGGGAAGTCCTGGCACCCACGTAATTGCAGTGTGTTAAATATCTGTTTATAGACATTTTCGAAAATTGTTATAAAAAATGAAATTCCATGGATGTCAGGACCTTCCTTAGGGCCTTTATATTCACCTGGTGAAGTTTCAAATAATTCGGTACACTCAACTCGGAAGTACGTTTCATGAATGACGGACCCCTCAGATGCTACTTTCACGTCCCCTTAAACCAATTGCAAGCCTCGAACTTACTTCACGTCGCATGCATGAATTGCAAACCAACCCCTTTCCGTCTTACCCCATAAGGGAAGAATGGCTTGACATTTTCTTGCTGCGTGGGGTGTAAAAGTGCGGAAATTGCATCTTGCGAGGTGCAAGAAGGTGACGAATGGCAAAGGGGTGCACGAGGAATGGCCGATAAATCCTGGAAGAACTTTTAAATTCAATTTGGGTTTGAAGGGCTGTTCTCCTGATAGCGTTTCCATTCCTGATAGGGATTTGGTCAAAAACAATAAGACGTTGTTCCCATTTACTTTTATGCGTATGCATATTTTTTGGTTATCTTTCTCAGGTGCACTCAGGACGCGCGGTGTTTAATTCCTGGGGCTGGAATTACGGAGGTGGGTAATGTATGTACGGATGAGAGGGGAACGACGGAGGGTACCAATGTGCGTTGCAGTAGTTGCGATATTTCGCGCCAGACTGCAGTATTTCACTATAAAGTCCTGCCTTCTGAATAGGCATGAAGTTTCCGGGTCTGTGCCACGCGAAGCACTTCCGGTCTACCGCGAGGTGCAACTTCGGTCGCAGCTTCAAATCCCTTTACACGTGTGACGCATAGCAGGACAAAGGAATTAGCATTGGACTATCATTTCGGTATCTCGCTCGGACTTCAAAGTCCGCATAAATTTTAACAACCCGATAACCTTTGCCTCGAACCTTTGTTCGAGGAGTCCAATTTTTGCGCCTCTCTCGATGCGGAAAGTAGGCCTCGGCGAAGAGGTCGCGATATCAAGAGTCAATCGATCGATATTCCGCGCTGATTACCGATAGATTTCGGGCACGCATGGAGGATTTCAAGATTCGCCAATCAATCCTCCGGCGTCAACGCCTCCCGCCATTAATCACGGTCCACGGTGTGGCACTTGGGAAACTGATGGAATCCGAAATGCGCGGACGCGGACCGGATCGGAAATAGAACAGGTGATGGAATAGATTACCCTTGCAACGCGGCCATCCTCTTATGGGAAACGCTGGAACACTCGTGGAAAGAATATCCCACGAAAAGGGGTAACGTTGGACCCACGTCAAGTGACTAAAGGTACCCAAACCGAGGACCATTCATGGAGAAAAGTAATCTTAAACTTACGGCAGATTTTATCTCTTGAAATAAGGACAGCAAATTATTTTCGTTAACGTTTCGACGGAATTTTTTTTTACTGAAATCCGTAAAAATTACAGATAAATGTATAAATAAAATTACAGATAAATGTTGGGGCAAATGTAATGATTCTGGTTCATTTGAAAAATTCAATAAATATCTAAAAACAGGAACTATATTTAAAGACAGATTTAAAAGTACGACAGAATCTATTTATTTGGGATTCGTATGGAAATAAATATAAAATGCAGCACAGTTTTGACTAGTTTACAGGCTAAACGGTAAATGTAAAACTGATGTATTTTACTTCCCCTTCCGTTTATGCATTTTTCATGTGCACGGGGCATGTTCCCGTATTCAAATATTCCGCGAGAAATATATTCCACCGAATCTTTCGAGGGCGATATAGACAATGGAGTCAGTTTGACTCGTTACAACAGTCCTCAATGTCTCTTGCCAAAAGATTTATCTAGTCATTACGAGTCAGCTTAGACTGTTTCGGCATTTTTGTCATGTCTTTCCAAGGTTAAAAAAAAAGTATAACGTTTGTCACAATTGCCCCGTGTTACATTTCAACCCTCCAAGACCATACATAGCCATAAGCACGTGAACGCGATTTAAAACCCGACATAATACCAGGGAAACGTAGACGCGTTCAATAATGGCCGAACTGCCAAAAAATTCAATTTTCCTCGAAGAAACTCCCGGGAAATAAATCCGGGAAAATGAGAAATGTAGAAAAACGTGGATATTAAAATGGAACTGCGGAGAGGAGGATTGATCGCGAGGAAATGTCCAATTTTTCCCCGAGAATTTAGGGAAGGGTTATTATCGACAACGTGTCAGAACAAAAATTGGTGGAAGAGAAAAAACTTGGCATATTCCAGAAGTGCAGAAAATGAGCAAAAGGAAATCTGAATTGAAATTATCGTTCTCAATTAAACCTCTAATCCACCATTCTTTTGATCGTCTAGTTTGCCGACAGATATTTCAGTCTCATTTAGTTCACCAAGAACCTCGGAGTTCATTTTTCTCGTTTAAATCTCGAAGTCTTTAAAATGTTTCAACGGTATCGAAGCCTGAAAAATCTTATAGGATGATTACATAATTGTATACTAGTTAGACCTAAAAATCTTCATGCTACTAATCATTGGAGAAAGAGTAAAACTAATTTAGAGACAAATTTTTTTTTTCATTGAAATCTCGGAAATGGGTATTTTGAATTCTCTGGCCGACAGTTGTTCTTCGGGTTGGTGATGAAGTTGGTGACGAAGTGAGAAGACCAACCGGGGCGGGAAGAGCCCCTCTTCGTTCGCGACGGCGAAACTTCGGACGAACTCTTGAAATCTACTAATTTGTATTCGTTTGGGGTGCGCAATCGGTAATTGGACTTTCCTTCGGGTTTCCGGGACTTCAAAGGTCCTCGGTCCCGACGGTGCTCGGTCTTCTTTTCAGGGACTTACAATCGGCAATCATCGCTCGGATTGCGCCTTCCCTGAGGAGTGCTTTCAGCGCCCTTTTAATCAGTCCACATGACGTTCGGGGAGAAGATTTGTACTAACTGCGGAATTAAAGCTACATTCTTAAGAATGTTTCGCAATATCGTTCGAGATGAGAAATTTACATGAAATTTGTTGCACTTCCAGTGATTATTAATTTAACCATTGTGCGCAATGCGTATCTCGGAACGTCACGGTAGGATATGAAGTTATTAACACATTTTTTATTTTTAACATCTTGAGTAATGACGGAACGATTGTCTTCGAGATGGTCATCGATCGACCGTTTTCGTGCACTGAAAACGAACCAACTTGGGGACATTTTAAGCAAAGGATATCCTACTTCCCTGAAGTAATGTGCAAACAACAAGCCAACTCCAGTGTCACTTGATCGAACCGTAAGTGCAGTTTCGAATACGCGGACCTCGGTGATCTTGGCAAACCGACACAAACCTCCGGCCAACTTCGACGGTGTTCAAAGTTCCTAGATTCGACTGTCCACGATAGACCCATCCGACTACGACGACGCTTAATTTAGACCTAATCAACAGGAAGTGACTGTCTTCGATTGACTTATTCAACCACCCCGAAGAGTAATCCCGGTCCGATCGATTCGCAATATCGGCGGGCAAACGCGGCATTTTTCTTTTCCACTGACTACTCAAATCGCGTTAGATATGCAGATTACACAGAAAGTATAGACAGGATTTTGATTAATTCCCTTCGAGGATATAGCTGGAAATAATCCTCTTAGCCAGAGGTACCAATCGGTGCACATTATCGACTTGAAACAGGCAACTCCGGTTCCAGCCAACTCTTAATTAATCCTCTGAATCGCAATACGCCAAATAATCACTTTTCCCGAGTCTTTGAAAAAATATCTTCCCTCAAGGTAAAATCCAATCGGTCCAGAAATTTGATCTTTGTTGGTGGAAAGAAACTTTTTAGGAAATTCTCATAAAAGAGCCTTCTTCCACCTTCGCATCACCTTAAGTCAAGGGATACTTAATCGACGACCTTTATTCCCCGACAGACAGAGCCTCTCGAAGGGGCACTTCGGTGGCTCGTAAAGCACTATGAAATAAAAGGACGATCAATAAGAAAGCAGCGACTTGGTATTCCTGCCGTGGGTGAACGAGTCAGCGGCAGTTAACGAAGAACTTAATTACACCGTCTACGAGCAACAGTCGGCTCGACGGCCAGAAGCGAGATCGATATTTCAGACCATTCTCAGTTTCAGCCACGAACGTTCACCCGTGCACGAGATAGGGCTTGATATCATACTTCGATTAAAATCGAGAAACCAAGATACATCCATTAGGGTGGAAGTGTTTGCCAAGAAACACGTTTTTAACCCCGGAGAAATTTGTCATGTCGGAATGACGTCGTGTTTCTTTGAATAACATTCCCAGATAGAGTAATGCAAATTTTCCATCAAATTTGTCTCGTAAAGGATAGGAGCACAAAATATATTTTCTTCTATTTTCTATATATTTAACGAATATTATAAATATTTAGCAGACATCTGACGTATTTCTTTCTGTCAAATACTATTTTTATATTTGCAAAATATTATTTCCGCGTGTTTTCGTAATATTTTTGTTATACATGTCGCTTGAGATATTTAGATTACAAAAAATATTTAACCATTATTCTGTGCTCCTAGGGTTGTAAATGTTACATACTCGTAAAAAGGATCGTGAAGGTAAAAAAGGTTATTAAAAAATAATCTACTGACTCCAAACGCCTATTAGAATATCGTAATTAGTGTGGAGCTTTAAATAATAAGTGGACG
Organism: Orussus abietinus; assembly: GCF_000612105.2. Classification (NCBI taxonomy): domain Eukaryota; kingdom Metazoa; phylum Arthropoda; class Insecta; order Hymenoptera; family Orussidae; genus Orussus; species Orussus abietinus. The sequence goes on along the minus strand of NW_019394595.1, from coordinate 186,286 downwards.
TGGAAAGTAATGTCCAGTTTTCCAACGAGAAGCAAGGACAATGATCGACAGTACTTTTGCGGCACTTTGATATAACAATTCCGCGACACGCAACATATACATCATTTTAAATACCTTTTTTAATTATATCGTTCTATAAATCTACTTTATGTAAATTAAAGAGAAGCGGGCTTCGCACCTTGCCGATCGGGGAAGGTGGTGGTAGTTAACGACACGGTAAACCGGAAACATTATTGTTTTTAATATCCATTGTTGTTCGATATTTCAGTCCCTTGCTCGGAAAGTTTAACCTGAATTTTTTCGAATTTCGGTCCTCATGTGTTCACATGTGGTGAAATCGAGGACTCGTATTCCTGGCACGTTCCGTCGAAACGAACCACGAACGATTGTTTATTCGTGGATTTACATTACATGTTACGGCAGAAATATGTGCAATGTCTGTAGAATTTTATCAGAGAGAAAGAATTATCAGCTTCGAATACGAGACAAATGTAACAAACGTTATAAATTTTATCTTTAAACTTGGAAAAACGTATCGAGACATTGGAAGCTTTCCGACAGCGCAATTAACATCTCACGGTAATTTCATGTTTGTTAGACCAAGTGTTCAGTTGTTATAAACATTGTTACAATAGACCTCGGTCTCTCCCAGGCGAAATCGTGGGAGAAACGGTGCGGCTGGTATTATCGTGGAATTTATTGATTATGACAAAGGGTATTGATATAAATGAAATGTACACATTTGTATGTATTAATAATTTCGAATATATACCCGCAAAATCAAAACGTCAAACGCGACAAGTCCGCCCTGGACCGATGTCCAGAAACCGAGCCAACGAAGTTGGCTCTGGTGAAACGAACAGATATAAATTGCGACTCCGAAATTGATTAACGCATCTCAATCGAGGTCGAAATATTGCGTGATGGACGTGCAGTTTATCACGCGGGGGCACACGCGATGGGGATAACAATTGCGATTCGGGCACTCATACGGCAGTCACGAGTTCACCTCTGAAACGCGGCATTAATTGAAGTGCAAACTACAGATTTTGCAAAATCTCTCGCCGAAGTATCGGTCACTCCGGTATCGATAAATGGAGAAGCCTGACCCGCGTTCAACGTCGGAATTACGACAATTCATTTAAATCAAATAATTATTCTTGGAATTAACAAAATATTTTATAAGGACTGTTCAAAGAAATGTTCCTTTAGCTCAATGATAATAAACATATACAAATTATTCCCTTTTAATACCCGAATTTGATAGTATAACCGCAACCTGCACCAAAAGTGCACAGATTTTATGAATATTTTTCAAAATCTGGACAGTGGTCACAAAATCGAGGTTTCGGGTAGCCATAAAAATTGTAACTTAATTATAAGTGAAGAGATGGTCAGCAGATCGACGTCAAATCGCTACTTGGCACCCTTCGTCGTACGTCAGTCCAGGATAATTTGCCAACAAGGGTCAAACATGAAATCCCACGGACGCTGTGGATCCATGGGATGACAATGTAGGCGACCCCATTCGGTATGAATCGACACTAGTCCATTATCGGTCAATCAGCTCAGACGACCTCATGGATATGTCCCACCAGGGATAACGCCGGTATCCAAGTCCATCACCCCATTGGCAGACGTTTTCCTTAAACCCCGACAATAGGCATCTCCGACAGCGGATGATCAGTCGACACAACTGCAGAAGCCTCCCCCGTGAGCTTCCAGCATCATAAATAAAAAACGAAAAGATATTAATGTCCCGGATAGGTCCCTCGTTACGGAGTACCGGATAAGCCCTCGAGCCCACCCCTTCCGTCGATATCAAGTCCATAATCGATGCGAACTAGGCACTCGTTGCAGGGGGTGGGTGGAGGGTCCATTTCGTAGTCTCCGGAATTAGCGGAGCCTCCGAAGCAACATCCACGAGTCGTCCCGCGACTCTTCCTCCTCCGATCGATCCGACCCGTCTGATTCGGACGTGTAATTGGTCCTGAGACGACCCGCCGACCCCAGGTCGCGGTCCCGAGGACTCTCCGTGGATGCGATAATCAAGCTAGACCGTTCTAGAGAGGATCCGCCTGGTGGTGCCCGGGTTAGGGGTGGGGCACTGGTTGCTGATGGGGACGCTTTGCGATTTCGGATTAAACAGGGTTGGTGGGTGCATCGGGCGTGACAGAGATGAGGCAATGGGAAGACGGTGCAACGACGTGGTAGAACGAAGGCTTGCGATGGAGACGATCATTGAAGATTCTGGTCTCACGTATGATTGGGACTGGGAAGAGTCTTCGGGATAGGGCGAATCGCTGATCGGTTGGGGTCCAGAGACGTGATAATCAAAGAATGTCCTGGTAAGGACTCATGTCTAGAGGTAGGTAGATCGAGCCAGGGTAGTTGATGGAGTTAGCACGCATCTTCGGATTAACGAGAGTCGGTGGGTACCCCAAGAATGACCGAGATGTGGAAAGCAAAGGGCAGGGCAACGAGGTATTGCGACGAAGCCATGTTATAAAGCCGCGCAATGATTCTACGGGTCTCGCACATAACACGGACTGGTCAAAGCTCCAACCTCGAGGTGAGGTGAATCGCGGAATGGTCGCGGCCAGGAAATGCTCCGAACGGCCCGACCACGGGGTAATTGTCTGCGTGCCGGAGTTAATGAAGGGTGCGATCGATGATCATCGCGGTAACGATCACGAGTGGTTCCATCTCGGGTGGGCTGTAAGGACTTCGGGGATTGCGACTTGCTGATCATATCTACATGAGAAAATGTCATTTTGTGATCCTTTCCCAAGGAAAGGGAATTGGAAAATAATAAGAGCCACGATGTTGAATAATTCCAATTTCAAAGATCTGATAGATAATTCGAGGTGTCCACGTTGTATCGATTTAATGATCCAAGGATATCGATCTCCTGGCACGGTAGAGATGTATCAGGAACTGGGCTGTTCGCGCGTGAATCGCTTGGGAATGGCCAAGGCATGTACCGAGGCATGCTGTGGGAAATGTGGGCGAATGCTGGACCATGGAGTTACCGTGTTATGTACAGGGGCTAATGAAGGTCCTGGTGGAAATGCACCTGTGCCTCCCGAAGCTTCCTAAGAATTCTGAGAGGTATGTTCCAGGAGGAACGTGTCTCGCGAATATCAATTCCATACCGAACATGTCTCAAGATGAGATAACAAAGATAGGGTAACGATAACGTCGCTAGGTACAGTGAAAAAAAGTAGTCGTGAAATGAATGCCACTCCTTGAAAGGGATGTGGTATACAACTACGGAAGACATTAATATCTTTACAAATTGTGACTTTATAAACTGTGATCGTGTATCATGTTCAATTTAGGGACTGGCGTTTATTTCACAACTCGTGTGGTAATGTTTAATACGATTTTTTCTCACAATCGGTGTAAGAATGATAATGGCTAGATAAATTTGACACCGTTGCGTATAATGGACATCAGTTTCTAAAGGTACTGGGTGGTTAAAAATCTTCACGCCTTATCACCTTATTGGATCCTGTAATCGTTTTTGCAGGTAAAGGGAAAATAATGAGGCTTTTCAATTCGCAAGCCTTCTCGCCAATTTTGCTTTTGTATTAATTAATTCATTGTCAGATCGTGCAGGGGATCCTCTGAAGGTTTGATAGCACCAGCGTGGCGCATTCAGATGCCGCATGTTTCTTGCGATCCAGAAGCCCGGAATTATCGTAGATTTTGGAGATGATTGCGAACTCGAGCATAATGGAGCAAATCTGCTCGATCCAGTATCTAGATTGGAAGTTAAACTGGCGGACTTAAGCGAACAGATTTCAATGCTATTTGCGGACGCTAAGGGGAATCCGATGATCGGAGTAATTGAATCACGGGGCAACAATGGAACTCTGATCTCCCTCTTTGAACGGGCAGATAAATACATTTCTGTAAAAGCATTTAAAAAATTTTAACATTCACGGAAACGCACCATTTTGTTTTCGAAAATTTGATCAACGATTCTAATGAAGCCCCGATTTGACCAAGTATGAAACATGTCCAGAAATCTCTGGCACGAAGCGCTTTTGCAATCAAGAAACCTGGATTCTTCGGAAACAGTTTCTCGAGACAAAAAAGTGCACTTGCTGGACTTCGACCGAAGGTTGAAGAGTCGGAAAGAGAGCCGGTAGCGATTCGGCACGCGTCGTCGTCGTCGTCGTCGTCGTCGATCCGTCAAGTGCCTCGACGTCCCCTTAGACCTGAATGTCTCTTCAATGGTCAGAGAAGTGTCGCCCTTTATGTAGTTCCGAAGAAACTCGCATCGTGTACCAATTGCCTCTTTCGAGGGAATCATTGATCCACCGCTTCCCCGTGGAGAAATATTTTTTTTCGGAAAAATTGTTATCACCGATAAGGACACTGCCCCTAGAAAAAATATTTTTTGGTCGAACATTCATCGTCAATAAGAGCACTGATCCCGGAGGAAATAATATTTTCGGACAAATCTTTATCACCGAGAAAAAGAACGCCCCATCGTGGGGAAATAATTTGCTCGGATAAATTTGTACCGATGAAAAAATTCCATGCAGCTGATCGTGATCCATCGATTTTGCTTTATCGTGACCGGCACTCGTGAAACCGTGTTTCTCGAGGAAACTTTGGCTAACGGAGCAGAAACATTACGATCGAAGAGAATTTAATATGCTCGCGTTATTCGGTCCAGCTCCCATAGATTTGATTAACTCGTAAAAATGAAGGAAACTCCGTAGACGGGAAGGAAAGGAGTCGATCGAAGGAAGGAATGCGAGTCTTCAGCGACGTGGAAGATACCTCGGAGAGGAGGTCGAAGAGGACGCCGAAGAAGAGGTCGAAGAGGAAGCCGAAGAGACCGGCGCTTCTTGGGAAATATGACGAGAAAGTAGTCGACAGGCAGGAATAATGCAGGATCGTCGGTAAGGAAATAAGGCGACCCCTTCGGGTGACCCTAGCCGGGGTCAAAAAGCGTCGGCCCGGCTCGAGATATTAGATTTACTTTCCACTGAAGTGACATTCCATTTTTCTGCAGACTCTGGAAGACGGAGGGCGCCCGGGGATTCTTCGCGAGTCATTTCGCCCGAACAAATTGCCCCACTTTAATCGCACCGCATACTTCAGCTTCGAAAGTTTTATTAATTCCGGACGGCCCGAAGACAGCCAAGTTATTAAAGGAATTTGCAAAATCGATCCAAATCGTGGGAGAAAATCCAACCGAGTGACGCGTAATCAATTGAACGTCTAACGTCAGGTAATTCTTGCTTTTAGAATGACTTCGGAAAGCACGGAAAAACTCGCTCGTTATCATTGAAACTCGTGGATTTTAACGCTTCAAATCATGTGGAAATCAGCTGTAAATCGCAAGCAGAAATCATTGGAAATCGTTAAAAATCCCTGAAACACTGCCACAATTTTAAGGCCGAACGTCACTTGTTCCTGAATCGCATTGTTGTTTTTCATATGGAGCAGTTCAAGAACGGGAAAGTGTCTTGAAAAATTCCAAGGACAAGTTCCATATTTACTGCCAGGTTAATTGCATTCTTTCCAGTCTCTGCCGGGTCTGTCCCGCCAACTTTTTCTCACCTCTCCCTCCCTGGATGGATATGAAACAATTGGAAAAACGGCGGAATGAGGTGACGCGCCGCTTTATTGCGTTTAGCGATAAAACTCGATATTATTGACAAGCCGCCGACACGTCGACCGCGTTCGGTGCCGATAGTACGTATCTAATGTATAAACGTTTGCGAGTACGCCGATCGAAAGCGCGGCATAAATCAGGACTTGGGCGAATAAATTATACCATGCACCGAGCTTCCTGGAGCCAATACCTGGGTCCATGGCCATCGATAAGAGGACAGGGAGGGTGGAATCTCCGATAACTCGAACCCCCAGGGGGTCGAAGTCGGCATTTAAATGCCGTTTTTATTAATACATAAACATATAGCCAGCTCCTCTTTTCCACAAAAGAACCGATTAGAGAACCTCGCCGCGAGTAAGAAACGTCAGGTGATAAGGAGCGAGGAGTGAGGAATCAAAAGATGTCAAAAGCTCGACAAGTCGAGCTTCGGGCGGGATTTTGTCCCGATTTTAAAGCGGACTAGTTCGAATTCGGCCATCTTCCCTACCAGAGTCGAAAGTATCGATCTCAGTTGAACAAACTTCTCTACCTTCGAACATATAGTTTGCCCGCAAAAATTTCAGTCTCGGTTCCCCGAGGACCTCAAAGTTCATTTTTCTCGGATGAATCTTCAAGTTCTCGGAATTTTTCAATTCAGTAGAAGCCTGGAAAACCTCAGAGTGGCATGGAAAATTCCATTTTAAGCATGTTAAATCGGAAAGTCATCGCCCACGTGGAAATATATACATTTTGAAAACATGTATTAAAATATGATGTTTATATTAAAAGTATATTAGAAATATGGGCTCACTGCCTCACTGCATTCACAAAGAGTGGAATTGTTAACTTAAATGTTCAATTAAATATTACAAGTTACTGTAATAATTTCTGCTCATTTAGAACTCAGCTCTACAAAATGGGAAAAATAAATATTTGAGGTCCAAACGAGAACATTTTCATTAACATCTTCCTATATAAAATTCTCGCATTGTACGTAAACTCCTCGCGTGCGTTCGTAGGCTTATATGGGATAAAAATTTTCGACTCGGATCCGCTCGACGTGCCATAAAACGGGACAGATTTACGCGATTTACGCGATTTGCGAGAAATATGCGAACCCGCGTTCCAGGGACGGGTTTAAGGCGCAATCCTTTACGCGGAGGATTCTCGCAGACTCGCCAGGATTCTCGCGATCCTTTCGCGCCCCGCTTCGCGGACTTTCTTATTAAGGTTACTAAGGCCATTACCCTTAACGATCCCCGGCTACGATATTAAGAGAGCTCTTCGTATAATTCTACCTCCCCGAGTGCGATCGACGCCCCTCGTGGCAGGCGGACTTTTTTTAAGGCCGTTTCCGAGTTGGTACCTCGAGGTGGCTTTTATCGCCCCTCTTGACTGTACGAGTAACGAGCTCAATTGTCATATCTGGAAATTACTTCTCGCGCGTGATATAATTGCGAATTGGCCTGCTGAGTATGTTGTACGTGCAAGGAATGTGCAATTGCTGTATACCTATCCTGATCCACCAGGTGTGGGGATAACTAGGTTAGTTAAGAATGGAAAGTGTTATTAAATCAATTATCATGCACATATCATGCATCCCCATGGAAGTTCAATATGATGAAGAAAGTAGACTCCTAAGATGCTTCTTTAATTTCACCTTAATAAACTCTAGAATTTAAAATTTAACAGATCCATATAGCCAGTAAATATTAATTTCAGATTTTAAGAAAATTAATATTCTCTAAAGCACTCTTTTGAAGGGCACAAGAAAGAGTTACAAAAAATAAGAATTCTCTTGCGCGATATTCCCCACTTCATGAATACGGAGCGAATTTCAACGGAGGAATAATTAATGAACATTTGTTTGTCGTTTACGGGGGACTGAGTAATGAGCAAACATTTATTCACGTCGAGAGTAACAAATGAAAACGAATTACTCATTCAAATGATATACCGAAGTGCCTTTGCTTATCAACGGTGCGTATTTGGCGCTTTCGTTAGGTCTCCGGCAAATGTTTGATTTGATAGCGCGATAAAGACGGAATATAAGCTCTAAATGTTCATCACAAATTCGATACCTTCTTCGTCTCAGGTGCAAAATGACATTGAGTGCAATAAGACTCAAGAGACGAGCCTCGAAGAGTACCATTTCCTGAAGAAACCGATCCATCTGCCGCGAAACTGAAACCTCCTTTTGACCTTAATCCTTCGATATTACCTCCAACCTTACGAGGATCGATAAGTAATCGATGATCGGCTGAACCCAATTTGTAGAGTCAGGGTGAGGGTGTCGGGTTTCGTTCGTATCGAATTTTCGAAGCAGGGAGAAACCATTTAATTTCTCCTGAAATATCGAGATGAACCAAACAAATTGCCATAATTAACCAAGCAATCGGCACTTTCCTTCATTTGGCAAAGGTGACGAAGGGATTGAAAGCATTCATAACTTTTTTAACTTAATTTTTTCTATCTAAATTGTAAGGTGATGTGAAAATGGCGCCAAAGAGGTCTCGTCTATGAAATTTTTCATCGACTGGGTATATAGAATCGATTAAAACTAAAAAGAATCTCCGTAAATGATTTTTAATTACAACGGAAGGAAATAAATTTTAACTAAAATGGTTTGTAAGCCATCATTATTGTAATCCCCTTCGCAGCTTTCGCGCCACCATGGGTGATGGATTTGACGAGTAAGTAGGGAAATGAGCGCATTTTGGCGAGCAGGGGGGCTGAAACGTGTCCTCGGCCAGTGAAACGCAATTTCCAGGGCAAATAAGAGCAGCGATTCGAGTTCCACCGTCCCGTGGAAAATTGCTTGCATAATCTGAAAAATGAAACCCTTAGAGAGAGGACCCGGGGCTCCTGATTGCGCCCTGCAAAGTACGAACGCGCGTTACTTATACATACGCTTTTTTACATGTCACACCAGGAATAGCCGGAAGCTCGCGGTGTTCCGAGATTCCTTTCAGACATTCTCAAGAGAGCGTCACTCACTGACTCATTGAGATGTAATAATTCATGGGCAGCAACGAGCAAAGAACATCAATCCCAGGACCTCGAAAGAAGACGCCTTCTTTCTCCCAGCTCGCGTTTAAGGTGATATGAATGAGTCATTCTGTATATTGTATATGAAACGTCTTCGAACGACCCTTTCATATCACCTTAAATCGATACCGAACCTCGATCTTCTCTTCTCGTAGCATATAAACTGCGTTACACTCCACTCGATACTTCAAATCAATCCGAACCAACTTGAAATACGATTTTCTCCAAACTTCCGACGTCCTTACTTCCGTCTTCAAAACGCTCCAGCCAGCCTGACGCGATCTAAAAGTTCGGAATTCTCCGATACGATTCCAATATAAAGTATCGATTTGTCCGAAAAATGTACGACCAATGCCTGAACATGACTTCAACAATTTCGAAATTCTTCGGTGTAATATTGATATTAAGGATCACTTTTACTGTTACGAGATGTATTTTATTTCTGGTATTTAAGTAACTAAAGAACGCTTCTTATCATTAAAAGGGAGGAATGATTATGAACCAACGTTGTCAAAAATGTTCGATACTATAAAAGGTACATCTTTGAACAAAACAGATGTTCGAAATTTAAGAAAACAGCGCAGTGAACAATTTTGGCCCTGATGTCGCGTTTTTATTTCGCGAGACTGTTTCTAGTTTTAGAGGTATTATAATGTCGAGGTACCAACACATTTTTAACAATGTGGCCGTATCAAGACGCGATATTTAGATGTTCGAAATTCAGGAAAAACGGCGCATTTCGCAATTCGGACCCAAAAGGCCCTTTAGGTCGGATAAAGGCCGCGCTTTTCCGGCCGCGCATTAAAATCTCCTCGTTGTGGCGGCTTTGACGGCTCGGCTCGCCCTCGATGCTCTTCGCAGCGGCCGCGGCGTCCTTTGTACGGTCGCGGGGTGCTCGACTTTAATTCGAACTACGTTAATCCCCCTTCCCGTTGCGCTCTGCGTAACCACCGAGTCTAACGCGTTAAGTTCTCTCGAGCACGAGCCGACGTTAAAAGTCTTCCCTCTTAAACGCCCGGTTACGTCGGCCATGACGAAACACCGAGTCCCTCGCTTCGGCGGTTTTCACCCCCCACGTATCATCTCCAAATGTTCCCCAACGTTGCTACGAATTTATTAATAACTACATGTAAACTAACCATTGTCGGGAGTGACTTAGAAGGTCCCGAGGATGAAGCGAGGCTAGATTGATTATTTGAAAATGGAGGGAATTAGAGGTTAAGGCGAGGTAAAAATCAAAAGGTCTCTTTTATAAAGTTTCTCTCCGAACTGAGTGTACAGTATCGATCTAAAAATTAAATTCATAAGCATTTCACGTGAGCCCTTTAAAATAATTCCAAAACCTCGAATGTCGCGTTTGGGAAACGACTCTGTGACTTTATGGAGAAGAGGTAATTTCGATGTCCTATTTAAGAAATTCGGGCTCTGCCCTTGCGCGGTTTGCCGGGGTGTAGTTCAAGATCCGCTTGTAAAATAGCCCGACGAGAGACGGCGTCGGGTCCGAAACAAGTTTGAAAGAGTGTACGGCGGGAAATCTCGGAAACTTAATCCCCCACCTCCGGGGGCTGACGAGGAACCAAGCAAGTTTACATCGCCCCCGGAAACGAGAGGAACTGGTCCAGACGCACCGTTGCCTGTTCCTCCTTCCGCTCGCTTTCCCGTTTGTTCGATGTTCCCCTCGTTTCGTCGTTTGTTCGGAATTCTACCTGATTAGCACTGATTAAACGAGCGCAACTCGCGGCTCGGAACTTCCGTCTCGTTATCGAGCGAGTAAACGCTCCGCTCCGACATTGTAGTTGACACTCGAATCGAAGCGCGCTAAAGGATGTAGATGAGGTCGCTGTATAATTATGGAGCTGCCGACAGAATTGCGCAAAGTTTGTGCAATTCTAGCCTCGACGTAATTTGAGCCGCCATAGCCTATCGGAAGTTTTGGCCGAGTTCGTTATCAACCCGTCAAAGACAAGGTGCGCGTCGATAAGAAGAGCATCTTCCCTGTCGCGATAACCTTTCCAATATTTTACGTATATCCTAACAATTTTTTATTAACAGTCATGGATTACTCTCTGCACCTTGAAATTTTCAATTTTTTTATTAGTCATAAGGTTAGAAGTTACAGTTTGGTACAAGAGCTGAAACGGTTCCCGGTACCGATACGTTACGTGGACACCCCTATTTATTCTTTACATTTCCTAATGTTTTTTATTAAGAGCAATTAATGTAACAAATAAGCTTAGAATTATTAATTTTCAGCGGTAATAAAATCATAAATTACTTGCTGAAATTAAGATTGAAGCGGTGCCTGCCGAGTGATGCTCCTAGGGTGATTACATATCTAAGGGATGAAAAGGACTCCATTCCGTAATACCCTTGATTTTGCGAAAGGCATTCCAGCGTAAGTGCACTCCGAAGTGTACCCTACGTAAATATCCATTTTCCACAGAGCTCGTAGAAGTTAGCCAACTTGCGAAGCTTTAGAAATCGCGTACTTTGGGGAACTTTCCCCCGGAGAGTCCTTCGAGTACTGGCAAGGGAGGGCCGGAAATTCGGAAAAAATTTGAAACTTCGATTTCACCTAAACTCTAGAGGAATCCCAGACAGAAATTCATGATCGAGTCAGTAAATAAAACCCGTGATCGCTGTAATTTTGTGCTATAAAGTCTTCACACGGACAACTCTTAGCTCACCACTTCCGGAAATATCGGTAGGAATAAAAGTCTCCGGGGGTAATAGAAAAGAAAAATTCCCAGAGCTTACCGCCAGTTTTCCGCGGAAAAGTAAACGTTGAAACGCCCGTCATAACTGTAGCTCCGACGATGTTAAAGCACTCGGCGGAATTGCGTTAAATCATTTTTGAGAAACGCCACGTTTTACGAAACTTTCAGCCCCTCCGAGAGCCGGAAACTCTGTTCCTCTTCGCATTACAACGGAAATATCTCAAGCGTTAAATTGTACAATTGTTTAATCTTTCCAAATAAATCCTGCCGGTGTGGATATTCATATTAAACAAAATCCTTAAATTCCAAAAATGATGTTATTTTCTGTCCAACCCTGGGGCAGCTCCATCGGTGAAATAAAAATAAGAAACATTACTTCCAACTCGCGTGGCGGCCATTTTTGAGCAGACTTAGATTGCAAGCTTTATACCGGTAAGCCTTTAACCTCTTCCATCGACAATCCTAATGTAATAAGTCGCCGGCATATTGTCTCGGCCGTCTTGCTTCGGACCCGAGGCGCTTCGGAGGAAATTCAGCGTGCACCGAATTTAATGAAATTATCTGGGGTGCCGGGATAACCTCGTTACAGCGCACGTAGACCGAGTGCCTTCCCGCGTTTTATGAACCTTAACGAGTTTCCGAAGTATTATGGCGTTTTGTTATATATTTTCGATTTTTTGCGAAGCCCTGAAGTACCCAGCTCGTGGCTAGACGAGTCCGCAATATCATGACGCAGGCTGGAAGAGAATCGAACTTTTAAAATTGACAATCTAAATTCGAACCTCATAAATTTCAAGGATTTTTTAGCATATCAACAGATACAATCGTAATCGTAATCGAAGTGTAAAGTCGATGGTTTACGATCACGCGTGGTTTGTAGAGCCACGTTGGATCATTTTCGCGTGTCGAAAGGCGGAACCACCGGTGGCCATTTTGGCGACCTGTGTACACTTTTCCGAATTAAGACGTCCAGCTTTACGTTCGTTTTACACTTCAGCGGTAACATTTACTGCAGCTAGTGGCATCCCGGGGCGCAATAAGCCCCTAAGTAGCTTTACACCGACGAGTGCCTTCGTGCAAGGTATCTGGAGCAATGCAATCAAAGCCGCCGCCATTTGCGCGTGCACGACAAGTATATCTGTTCGTCCTCAATTGAGCGATGAAAAATTAATTCCCGGGAACTTCCGGACTCTACCTGGGATACGCAGAAAAAATCGAACATTGGTATAATGCATGTTTCCAATGTTGGAGATTAAAAACGATATCGGATGCACCACGATAATTGCAAGGGCTCAGAATAGACAAGTTATCGTTAACGTTTCTTTTTCTATGAATTTCTTCATACCGGTTTGTTTATGAGATATCAGTGAAACAAGAGTTTCTTCGTTATTTTGTATGAAGGACGTATTATTTTCGTCATTCTGGTCTTTCATGCGAATATGACACAATTGCACCTGCAACGAATGCAGTCGTAACAAGTGTCAACTCTGACTTGAATGACTTTTGGATATAACTTATAACAAAAGTAGCTGCGATTAACCGGCTAAATTCTACTGCGAAAGTCCTAACTACAGGACGATATATTTTTGCTACATTTTCGGGCAAAATGTCTATAGAAATTCTCTACTGAACGTTATTACTGTTGCAATCGACATCCCCTGCTAAGATGAATAGTAATGTACCGTTGAAAGAAAAATCAGAAAAAGGGTTCTCTCTCAAAAAATTGGCCCTTTCGTGGCGTGCGAACTGTTACCTCCTATGAAATACCACTTAAAAAAAATTTCCTACCCAAGAGACGATTTCCAACAAGGAGCAGGACCTCTTTGGAAGTTGGAATCCGCGAGGAAAGGAGTGCTCCTGGAGCGGCGCCGAAATTTATGGCGCCCAGGACGCGCCGGCTAGGATAAGCTGCTCACGATCGAAGACACAAATATTTGCCGGGGGCAAACCAGCGGAGGATTTTAACGGGTTAACGTTAAAGCAAACCGTAACAAACCCCGGAGCACCGGCCGCCTCTGCGCAATAAAAGTGGGCGGACATAAAGCCCGGTAAAAGCGAGCGCATCACCCTCGGCGGAATATAACAAGTGGATCTTCCAGAGGCGGTGCATCTCGCGGCTTTTATTGCGCCGTCGTGGAGGTGCGTTTTCTTTCCGCGCGAAATAAGGTGGAACCCGGCGAAATGCGGAATAATATCGACGATACGAGCCGAGCCGAGCGGCCGGAAAATCACCGGAGAGGATCCTGACATTCGTAACCTCCTACGAACGCGTAATGGGATGCAAAGAGCCGGTGATGGTGTTTCCAAGGGGCGCGATAGCGACGATAACAGCGCCCTGGTGCCTAGGAAAGAATATCCGAGAACGCCGCGTTGGAAGTGGAACTTCTTTAAATAAGATGAAAGGGACATGTCTGGTATCTGTCTACGAAATAAAGTCATATTGGAGAATACTCGAACTTGTCATAAAATTCAAACTTTATAGACAACGAATTGAAATTAAATATGACTAACAATGTCTACGTGAATTGTATCAATACTAAAACACAAAAATGAATGAAAATGGTATTAAACTGCCCAAGGAAAAACGTTTCGGTTCTCGAATCGGATTCCTTTCATGACATGCGAACTTATACGTCCTACCGTGGCATAAGAGATGTCACTTAAAAAATGCTCGTACCTCCAAGGTAGACGTTCCCCGAGTTTCTGCCAGATGTCGCTCCTTTCATCGTGGCAACGCGCGACGTCCTGTTAATTATTAAAGTTCCCGTGCATCACGGTCCCACGGACAAGATTTGCCAACTTCGCTGAAAGCCCACCCGGCAATTAGACGACTCCTTACGGGACGAGGGATTCTTTAAATAATTCCAAGTTCATGCGCCGTTGAGAAATTATTATGGCGTTATATAGCGAATTGAAAAAGGAATACCGTCATGGAATAATTTTTCATGGGAGCAACATGAATGTCCATACCAAGTAAATAAGGAGTGGTGGAACGCACTATTTATACCCGCAATTGAAATATACCGTAAACGTAAAAAATAGACGTTAAATACTGATGGAAACGATCGATAACAGATCCTCCAAATTCAACTTCGTTCGTCAACCATTTCCATTATTCCGTTGCATATCCATGATGAATCTCTTCCTGCTGCTCGTTTGTCAGCTGGGGGTGCAACCCCATTATTTTGCAAATTTTTGTACGTAATTTTTCATGTCGAGGGAAGAGGTGTAAGAGCAAGGTGAGGATGCACCTCGGTGATAAATCTGGTAGCGAACTGCTCTCGCGTGAAATTTTCTGCAGGGTTTCTATGTTAATATAAATATAAATTCTTACTGCACAAGATATTATAATGTATTGTTCTAAAAATTAAAAAATAAAATTTTCCTACATCCACTGATAAAAATGCACATATTAATTTACACACGCAATCATTGGTTATTTCGATGCCACGATAAATTACAGTAAAATTACATTGTCTCTGTAATATCGCATCCACCATCCGAGTTAAATTATTGAAAATTATAATGTAATATTACATTAGATTCAAGTAAAAATGCACCGATACGGTAAATATACAATCTTAGGTGTGTCTATACTTACTTATTCCTCAGCCTAATAAATTTCTATCGACTTTTATCAGTGGAGGTATATCGTTCGACGTTTACCTTACACCTTTCAATGTATATTCGATGTTAACCCTTGATCTAATTTTACCTAAATTCGCTTTGATCGTGCATTTGGGAGATGGGAAATTGGGAAATCGCAACGCGAGTCTCGCATCGTCATAAATACCACATCCCCAGATCATTGATCGATGCTTATCGGAGCAGAGATTGCACACCTCGCTTTGCGCCATACGTTTATTTCCATCACGGCGACATACATCGGTTGCTCGTTATTTGTATCTCGCCTCCGAATTATTCGCCGTTGCCGATTGCTACCTTCGTCCTAATTAGATCGCCCATCTCATTATCGTCTCGTTATCACGACTCAGCGTCACCGAGGAAAATATTTTTGTAACTCCCGTAATGAACATTAAATTCTATTAAATGGTGCATCATTAATTCTAAACGAATCGATAGCAAAGTATAAAAATAATTCAAGAATACGATGTCATAAAACAGTTTTTAAATACATTAATTGCAGATCAAAATCATGAGTGATTACGTATATAAAACTTGCATTCCATAATTTTCTTTATTAATTACGCTATCATTAAAGATTTATTATACACGTTTTCCTGCATGACTACGTATACAAAACGTGCAATCCACCATTTTGCGATTATTAGACATGGTATTAAAAATGTACATGTTTTCCTGCGTAATTACGTGTACGCGTATTCCAAAATTTTGTGTTTATTGAGTATGCTACCGTTAAAAATGTATTATACACGTTTTCGTGGCTGCGAGGAATAATTTCCCACGTGGGGAAAAATGAGGGTGCAAGTATATTATTATGAAAAATTGGTTGCACGACTTTTCAACGGTGCATTAATCGCATGCACCTCATGCACGGTGCAATAAGTCCATTTCCGCCACGGTGACATCGAACGCTCGTTATTGCCCTCTTCCTCCTGAATCACTCGCCATTACTCACTGCAACTCGCGTTGTAACTCTACTGACATCTCGTTATCCTCGCATTACCGTAACTTCTCGTTACCGAAGTTTGTACATTCCCGGCGTCGTAGTGTCGCTCACCGCGAAAGAATTATTCTTCGCGTCCGCGAATAATAAATTTTGCATAATTTAAGGCTGCGCATTCGTGCCGTTATCTGCTCACGAGGAACGTCGTTTTTCTGGGATATTTCACTTCCAACTACTGCGAAAGGTCGCAGGAAAAGCGATGATGGAGACGCCGTTTCGTCATGACCGATACGTTTTCCGATTGTTGGTTAAAGTCCATTAACACGGGAATTGAATGGTGCTCTCGAACGTTAAATTGCGTGACACGCCATGAGATCACTGGATACTGATATATCGGGTTGATACCGCTATCGCGCTCTTTAATAGAAATCCACGAAGTTGGGTAAAAGTTAATGAAATGTAAAATTCAGAAGTTTCTTTTGCGGAGAAAAATAAAAAATTCAGGTAGAACGGAAGAAGTGAAATATATATAATTTCATTATTTTATAAAGCGATTTAATGATCAACGGAACTATCCGCAACGTAGTAAAATGAAATTTGACTATATAAATAGTAAAAAGTTTTGTTATTCTACGTTGGAAAATACAGTAACCGTAAGATTGTTCATTTTACTCCTCCCAAAAGGTAAAAAAAATATAATAACCGTCCCTAGATTTCTTACTTCAGAAAATAAGTTAATTTTACTATAAAAAGTATCCGAGTCTTTTTTGTATTCTGGGAACTAGGTAGAAAATAGTTAATTTAGCTAGATTTTTCACACAGGGTGTAACACTTTTCGCGGATCAACTGACGATTCTGGAGCACCCCATGATTCGAAACCACCATGGGCAGTGGTGGCCACCATAGATGTCACCCCTCCGGAAGCGAGTGCATCGCGGAAAGGGAGAGGGTGCAATCTGTGCGTCGACGAGCGAAATCGGACGCGGACGAATTGCGGCCAATCGGAAATACGCACGCGGGGTGTGTTGCGGAAGGCCCTTATCGACGCACAACGACGTAACGTTTTCCCCGGTCCTATAATATCCGTGTCTGACAGTGATAAACGCCCCACCCCCGCAACCCCAGCCCAAATTTCGCCGGCCACAACCCAGGAGCTGCAGAGCTGCAGGGTTGCCCCGGCTTATGCAGGGTTGCACCAAGTTGCGCCGAGTTACAACGATATCCTGGGTTACGACACCTCGCCGACACCTTGCACATGCACCGATGCCCCGGACCGGATAAACTGCATGCAGGACGTGCGCTTAAAGTGATACGAAACTGCCATCTCAGGGGTGGATTTATTGCACCGTTCTACGGATGAATGTACCGAATCCGAGTGCTTTTTGAACTGAGAAAATTAGTTAAAAAAAATAGTTTAGATTTTTCTCTCGGTGTACAATTTCCAATGCACCGCCCCACAGCGGTCCACAGTTATAAACGTCAGCAACGTGGCGCCCTGTTTCAGATGGTATATCAGTTAATAAAACTCCTTTTTACCGACGTTTAAGTTCCTCGACGGGTTTCCCTTCACCTAGAGTCGTTCTCCTTTGTACCCTGGACATGGACACGGAGGAAACGCAGGAAAAGTGGAAGTGGCGGATGGGCTGAAAACGCAGGGGGTGCGCTTTCACGGGGGTAGTCCCCCCATTTGTCACGCGTGTCACGTGTCACCCCGGGAAACGAATTCTCGGGAAGAAAGATGAGGAAGAGACGGATAAAAGGAATATCTCGAACGCCGGAGACGTCTTCACGGGGTAAATATGGGGAGAAGGGGTCTGCTCATGGGGTTGCATGAAAATCGCGTCCGGAGGTGGAAATAGTTTCGAACAAATTGAAACTCGTTGTATTTACTGGACGGGATTATGGCGAAGAGTGCTCGGAAGATTATTACACGTTTAGGGGGGTTTAAAAAGCGTCGGAGTTATGGCATTCCGTAACGTCGCTCCAGGGTATATAAAAGAAACCCGGCGAGATGGTAATTTCGCGCGCGTACTCCGCGCTTTTATGGGACCTCTTTTTGTCGCCCGTGTCACGCATTCTATGAAGAAGCGAATTCGCTGGGGGGAAGATGAACCGGGAAAAATAAGAGGAATACCTGCGGACGGATTTTCACGGGGAAATGGGGATGCCTTGATTTCTCATACCACAAATATCGAACCCTGATAATAATTTAACCCCTTGTCGTACTTTGACGAGTCAGACTCGTGTAATCACATTTTCTCTCGAAAATGAGCGAATTCTCTCAGGTCCTCTCCATTCGCACGGAATTATGGTTCGTACCAAAATCGGTGAACCTAGCTCCCCATCCGACCCTCCACAATATACCTCCATACAATATGTATCGATCATAAGTAAGGGAGCAGGGAATTTATTCCCTCCCATCCCCCCAGGAA
Organism: Orussus abietinus; assembly: GCF_000612105.2. NCBI lineage: Eukaryota > Metazoa > Arthropoda > Insecta > Hymenoptera > Orussidae > Orussus > Orussus abietinus. The sequence continues at coordinate 167,884 of NW_019394595.1, read as the reverse complement.
GCATCCCTTGTCACGCGCATCACGCGCGGAAACCGAGAAGCGAATTCGGAAGGAGACACGCTGATCAAAAATGAATAAGAGTGTCTCAATAGGAGAACGGGTCTTCGAGAAGTCGGACACCTGTTCGCCTATGGAGCAGCTCCGACAACATCGGCGGTTTAACGTCCCTGTCGAATCATTTGATCGAAGCGATGCAACCTGAAGTATGTTTAGGCAACATTTGATCATGAACAGGGCGAGACCCGCTTTTTGGACAAATAAAGAAAGGACTTGGAATTTATGACCCCGACCAGGGAGGTTTTCAAGGGGTCACTTCAGGATCTGCCATGGCGACCATTCCCAAAGGGTATCGTATATCTAGCAGACATCGCGAACTATCTCAAGGATTCAAGGAATTCCGTTTCATCCTGGAAAAGCGAACCTTTTGGAAATGTTAACGTAAAGTCAACCAATCAGGGCTCAGCAGTCCAAGTGCATCCCTTCCTATGTCTCGACATAAGAAAGAGAAGAAATTAATTCGAGATTTTACCCTTTTTTAGAACATCGGATTCAACTAGGGTCTTCGAACAATTTGGTTGGTTGTCTTCGCCCTCGGACTTAGTGCGTCAATTGGTAATAAATCCTGACTATTTTTTTTAATTTGTGGGTGGTCCAAATTCTCGGACTTTGAATTTAAGAACCTGCACTCGGGAACCGTATCTCAGAGCTCATGCTCAAGGAGCGCAAACATCCCCCTTGTAAAGATTCCGACATACCCTGATGAGGACTGTAGTCGGACCGGCGTCGACCTCGATGTTCCGGAGATGACGAAGTGGAATGATTTCCCGGCAACGGCGAGGACACGTCCGAAGACCTTCTTGGCACCACGCCTCCGTGATCCGAGTCTCTTCTGGATCTCCCCACGTGCGAGGGCGAGTCTTGAGGAGTTCCGTGCTGGGAGCTCATCGGAGTTCTCAGCGGAGAATTGTGCGACGAGTACGGCGACCCAGGGGGTAGCTTTTCGAGCCCTTTGAATCATTAACGTTCGTGCCAACACTGTCATCCCTCGGCGACACGGGGTGCGCGAAATTTACCCAATCGGGAAAATTTCCCCAGAACTCCCGGAAACGAAAATGTCGACAGCAATTTTGGATTTACGGAGACGAAGTATCGATGCTACCTTTTGGTCGGGAAGTAATGATCTGCAATGTAGGTGAAGTCCAACCAAGTTCACCAGCGATTCCCGACCTCATCCGGATCTTGTTTCGCATACGAATAAATTCGCATTAAAAATTTCGCATCGTTGATAAGTCGCTTCATTGATCAACGTTTGAAAGTCGTATACGTAATTGTCAATTTCGCTTGCGAAAGTTGATCGCATGAACTCGAGAATAGGGTCTCATCCCTGACACTTTCTGACCAGTACGAGGTACCAGGTGCCTTGAATGACAATTCAAGGCTCCTGCAATTTTCAAACCGACTGTACTCGTGGGATGTGAAATTGACGTTCAATCATAACCGATTACTATTGACATCTTCGTCGTTCCCCCTTTTTTTGTCAAGTTTTGACTTCCGAATTACGTCGAAACTGACAAAAATCATCGGGCGCGCCGGCGCGCTGACAGAAGAGTAAGCGGATCAGCCGGTAGCAAGCGGACAAATTAGCGAATTACCCCGTGTAATCGAGGCTGAGAGCTTAATGACAGTGTCACGTGAAGGGGTTAAGCCGGGAAAGTGAATTACCCTCGGAAACTACGAAGTGGAAAAAGTTACCCTAGCGGAAATGCTACCGAAAATCGACTTTAAACAAGTGCGTCCGATGTACCCCATAATGTATTGGGTTGTTCCATAAGTTCGCGAAAAAATCAGAAAAAGGTTAAAAGATGCATCTTTCGAAACAAACGAGCCACGTATTAATTAATATCATGTTCTGTTTAATGTTTAATACTTCCTAGTTTCGGGACCTTCCTTACACCCTTCATATTTGTATTGTAAAGTTTGAATCGATTCAGTACACCCTGTTAGGAGGAAAGTTTCACAAACGATTGACTCTTTAAATACCATTTTCACATCTCCTTAAATACCTTTCATTCCATATTACGTTATTTAAGTGTTACGTAATTGTAACATAAAGTTCTCGTTATCTTCCCGGCAGTTTTATCTAAGCATCCAATAATCTCAGCGACAAATTCATTGCAAAAACGAGAAAAATTGTCCCGAATATATGGAACAATCCAAGAAGAAATGCAACGATGAATCAGAAATCCAAATGTTCATCCCCCGCAAACGGATTTCTAATAACCCGGAATCCACCCGTCCTACCCCTAAAACCCAGACCCCCAGCAGCGCAAAACGACCCTGTTTCCATCCCCATTTTCGGTGATACAGACTCTAAAAGGAAACGCTACCCCTGCCGGGAACCGCGGACATTCATGCTCTCGAAATCCCTCAAAATAAAGGGAAACCCTTTTGCGGGGAGTTCCCGTTGAATGCGCCTCTCGGGCCCCGAGAAAAGCCAATTTCATCACTCGCCGCGAAACGACCCCTTTGCCGGGTCCGAATTTCCATCCCCTTTCCCGATTCTTCCCCGGCTGACAGAGGTCATATTTTCGGTAGCATTTCCGGTGGGCCAGCTCGATACTCGAGACCTCCCCTCGAATTCCCTCTGAAATATTTCCTCGGCAAATCGGAAAAGCAATTCCCGTGGGTGGCCGGGGTGTACCTTGGTGCAAGCCCAAGGGACGGTGCGAAACGGCCGGATGCGAGACCGGATGGACCGGATGCACCGGATGCACCAGACCTGCTGGACCCAGCGGATTGACGAATCCGTGCAGTGCGTTTCCATGCATCGGACTCCCGTGCATCGAGTGAGACGAGACCATCCCTGGGAGCGGAATTCCGCGATTCGGGGCCTCATGACCAACACCCTGACCCTCCAAACCCGGCACTGAACTTCCGCCGTGGACGGACCCCCTGCGATGCTGCGACATCCTAGCCGGATTCTCTCGATTTCCCAGAAAATCGACTTGGATCGATCAGACGAGGGCAGCTGATCTAGGTGCACCCTCAAACTTCATTGATCGGATGATCAGGTCCTGAATTTTGGGCCCTAATACTTTCTGATTGATGTTGGTTGGTTGATATTTGTTGTTCGCAGTGGTCCTGAATCGTGGGCCTCAAGAATTTCTGGTTGATGACGATTCCGGAGTATTGCGGAGGGATTTCGTGAGATTGACTGAGACGGTGAGATAATCACTTGGATTAATTGTTTTATATGTTTAGATGGTAAATAGTCTTCGCAGAACTTGGTTTGTTTGTTAGGTTTAGGGGTGGTTTGTTAATTGTCACACTGGGGTGGTTTCGATATGATGATCAGTTGATGTGTGTGATAATCTTGGTCCCCGCTTCGGTGATTGATGACGATCCCGGCGTCGTTTAAAAAGATATATATGAATGTTCTATCTTTTAGAAAGATACGATCGGATGGCAAGATAATAGGGTTAATTATCCTCGAAATATTCAGATGACAGTTTCTTCAGATCTTGATTATCATTAGAATCCATAATCGTAACACTAGAGTGGCCTCGATGCGAAGACCAGCTGATTTGTGCGGTAATTCTGATCCTCGCTTTGGCGGTCGGTATCTTTTGAAGTTATATGGCGAATTGGTATTGGCTCCTTACTATAAGCGATTCCCTCAGTCGATTCTTATCAGGAATGGTTTGTTCATCGCAACACTGGGGTGATTTCGATGCAACGATCAGCTGATCCGTGCGCTGGTCCTGGTCCGTGATTTGGATCCCGGTTTAAAGGGGTTAGAGGCTGCTGGGCAGTCTTGGGTGGATGTTTTCAAGCCTATCTTACAATAAGCGGATCCCTCAGTCAATTCTCATTACGAATGGTTTGTTCATCGCAAGACTAGGGTAGTTTCTATGTGACGGTCAGCTGATCCGTGCGCTGGTTCGTGATTTGGATCCCACTTTAAAGGGATCAGAGGCGGCTGGATAGTCTTTGGATGGATACTTTCAACTCTATCGGTTTCTAAGATCGACCTAAGGGTGGCTCAGCTTTTCTGGGCAATTACGAAGGCACGAGGCGTGACGCACGCGTGCCGGGAGAAACTCGAGACGATTATTGCGGGGTGGTCGTCTGCACGCGCCTCACGTATCACCGCCGACCGATAATGAACACGCCGATCCTTGCCTCCCCTTTTCTGGCGCACCCCCGACTCCTTCGTCTAATTTCAGGCATCCAGTCAGATTCGATTACGGCGAACCAAAGCCCCGAACTTCGCGTGCGACTTCCTTCTATCGTGCCGCGGTTTCCTTCCCAAGTTGCGATCCCTCCGATAAGGGTGTCGATACTTCACTCGCGACTCACACCCCTCCACAACGGGGGAAGTTTGCTCGGCGGTTTCTCAAGGTACTTCGACGCAGGTACAACGAGGAGGAAACTTTCCCGATTTTCCAACAAGACCTCGAAAAAGTTCTCCGGTCCACGGGGGTTGGCCGTCAATTCGCTATGGTGGTCGTGGGGACAAGCTGGGCTTGAAATATATTGTTATCCACCTCCCAAACAATTCCAAAACTGTGGATTCAATTGTAGAGCACCCCAGGGATAAGAGACGAGGGCGAGCCTCCCTTGACGCGAGATCACGCACAGTCTTCGAAGAATACGCACACTTTACGACTCATCTAGGTTACGCACGCAATCCGTTGTCTTTATAATTTCTTGATATTCGTTCCTACTGGTTATTGGTACACTGATATCAAAACGATATGTAAAGCTCGGTATATAAAACTGTATAATAGCGGAACGGTGGTTCGCCCCGTAAGCGCGTCCGCGACTTTGGAGGTGCAATCAGTGCGGAGTCAGGACTTCATTTGCAGTAATTTTAGTCTGGGTCCCTTTTTTCCCACTCCTCCTGGAGTGGAATCGTTAAAACGGCGAAACGCAGACAATCGTTGGGGACGCGATAAAGGCGGAGAAATATGCTCGCATTTGGAGTGGAATCTAGGGTGACACACACGTGTTCTCGCGCAAGGTACCCGGCCACCTCGATGAATTCGACGAGCGGTCAGAAGCGGCGGTACCGTCGAAGTCGATCAAACACCAATTGTTACACGTGTTTCCAAGGTACTCTTGGTCTTCCCAAAGAAGAGAATAAAGTCGATAATAGAAGAGGGGCGATCAGGAGCGGCGGAAACGTCGATGAAGTCGATCAAACACCGACCGTTACACGTGTTTCCAAGGTTCTTTTGGTCTTCCCAATGAAGAGGATAAAGTCGATAAAGAAGAGGAGCGATCGGGAGTGGCGGAAACGTCGAGGAAGTTGATCAAACACCGATCGTTACACGTGTTTCCAAGGTACTCTCGGTCTTCCCGAAGAAGAGGATAACTCTTCGATCCTACAAAGATCCGGACGAGACACCTCTGTCCTCGCGAATACAGGTGTCGCGCGATCTTCTCGATCGCCAACCCTCAACTCTTCCCCCGAAAATGTCAGATCCCGGTTGAGAAGATCCAAAGCGCCGATCAGCAGCGCGCGAGATTTTCCCCGATTCTGCGTCCAAGTCCGATCTCGACTCGTCCGACGTCGAGAGACGACAGGCGAGCACGTTTCCCCGGGTGCCGGTGCCGAGAGCGTCGCGCCGCCGGCGTCCCGGTGGGTCCGTGTGCGACAGGGAGCGGTCGCGTGAACACTGGAACCCACGCCACCGCCTCCGACGCCGCACCCTCCGACGCCGCCGCCGCCGCCTCCACCACCACCGCCGCCTCCGCCCCTTCTCCCCCCCGATATAGCCACCCTGCAACCCCTCGTGGCGGCCACCGGTTCAGGTAGGCACTGACAACGCCGCCACCCAACCAGTACCACCCACTACCACACCCTGACGTTCGCTTCCATATATCGTCGCTCGTTGCCACACATTCACGTTCGCTTCCATATACCCTCGTTCGCTACCACACACCGCTACCCTCTGCCACACATTGTCATCCACCAGACCGTCACACGTGCGTGCACCCCACCACCCTTTCGAGCTAACGTCGTTTCGAGTCCACACGGAGACGTCCACAAAACTACCACCCCAACCACCCCCGCCAAGGTAACTCCTCTGGCGGCGATGCATGCGCCAGTGTCGTACCCTCGCGCCGATACTACGAGCCCTTTCACGTGCTCCCGCGTATTACTCCGCCCTGTAAAGCCGTTTGTACACGCACCGATAGTGCGACCAACTTGTCCCGTTATTCGCGGCCCCTGATAAGACGTAATCAGCGGGGTGTGAGGGAAACTCGGAGCTGATGCAGAGTTCGAGACGCCGGCTTCTCCGGGGATGCATTCATGGGGATATGGGTTTTGGGTGTTTCGGCGCGGCATTGGGGAAAAATGGTGAACCGAGCGGTGTTATCGCGATCAGCTGGGAAGTAGGATCCAGGTTTCGAGTAATTTGAAAAATTTCCTATTCCGATTGAATTACTTTTCTGCGGGCAGTGGAAGAGGTAGGGAGCAATTTCTGGGTGTACTGCGTAATTATGACAGACAATTGCTAGCGAAGAATAGATTGGGGATTTTTGTCCCTCCGATCGATTGCAAAATGTCCAATTGGTCCGAAACAAAGGCCATTGGAGTAACTCCCATCGCGACAGTTTTTATGGCAGCTGCATTAATTGCCTTTCGCGAGTTTGGATGCAACCTCTGCGACGACCACAAATTTGCGACGTCGAAATCCGCACGAATACCAATGCTCTTGTCAAACTGTCCTCTACAAGCACCATAGCCTCCACCCATGGAACCCATAAGGGAACGTTACGTGCAAGTAATCGTTCGTCGGTGTATCACGTCGCTGCAACGAGACTGCATCGACGCCTGCACCTAGTATGTTAATGAACGAACTAGTTCCCCCGTGCGACGAGCAAGTTGTCGAATCGTTGTTAGACGCCCAACGCGTAACGCGCATTAACATCGACTAGAATACCCGAATTTAAATGATAGATCTCAGCTAAAGCTCCACTCTTCTTTTCAGCATTTAGTTTGCCGACAGAAATTCAAGTCTATTAGATTAAGGAATATATTCCGCCGTTTTTAACGTGACTTAACGTAATTAAAACGGCGGGAAATTATGCCTCAACCTGATACAATTTGTTAATAATTTAGATAAAACTATTTCGACAGTCGGGGGAGAGGGGAAGACGTCCAGGATGAACCAAAGCTCAATTGAATATTTGAAAATTGAGATCTCCGGGGTTTAATCAAGTCGCGGTCTATATCGCGGGGCTTTCGCAGATTTTTCGATTTTAAAAAGGAGAAAATTCACCAATTGCAATAATTATCCTCCATAACTCGGAATGAACGGACCGCGATGAAATTTCGATTCATTTCCACGCTTGGCATGATTTTATTTATTCTCCCTAAATTAATTTGCGGTAATTCGACGCCGTCCGTGCTTCGATTTTAATCGTGAAAAACAAGTGGAGCATAATAACGCCGGGTTTGGGAAATGAGAATTTAATTAACTTCATTGTAGGATTTAATTAAATCTAATTGTGTGCATCGATATTTCGTAAGTACTTCGTTTTAAGCAATTCGGTTAGAAGTTCTCAGTTTTAAATCTGGTTAATGGAGGATGTTCTTCTCCGAGGATGCAAATTCAGGTCTCGGAGAAGGTATTCGTCTTGCCGAGTAATAAACATTAGCTTAGAAGGAACGGGATATTGGCAGCTAACGTAAACCCGCTTCGGGCACAGACTTACAATTAGACATCATTAACCCAAGTCTGGAGCAGACGTGCCGAAGACGATCGTTTGAACTTTACCCTGACTTCGGCTTCATCAAAGGACCCTCTAAAAGGTCTGATTGAGTCCACCATTAATACACCAGAACCCACTTCCCTATCATCCATTAAATATTATCCTGGCATAAATCATTCGTCATGATTTTTCGGATTAATTTCACGAATGCATGACATATTACTTCAATTTTACACATGTAATTCATGACCACCGGTCGAAATTTCCTAACAATATCCAATTCGGATGTGAACTTTGACAAATGATTTTTCTAAGGGAATATTACCAGATTTAATTACGCGAGGAAATGCTTTATACACTCATTGAATATAATTAGCACGTATACCATCCGTCATAATGTTTCGAAAATTTCGGATTAATTTCATGCATTTATGATAAACGGCTCCAATTCTATACATGTGATTTATGACCACCGACCGGAATTTATTAAAAATATATCCACTCGACATGAAATTTGCCAAAGAAATTTTTCCTGAAGGAATTTCTGCAGATTTTCCATGCGGTGGAGAGCTACTTTATACGAATCGCTTTTCGGTTTATTTTTCATTTGAGGAAAATTTCGAGCTATAACCGCGTTATTGTATTACCTCAAAGCACACTCGGGGCGATGGTAAGCTGTGCACGTTGTGGAATAAATTCAAAATTGCGAGAAAACGAAGGTTAAGAACGTTAGGATGGAAGAAAAGGGTGAAGAAAAACCGGCGGCGCGGAAAATTCTATACTAGGGAGAATTCGATGCGGTTCGATTGGCTGGAAAGCAAATCGCAACAGGGGAAATGGCTGATCGAAGTTAATGTATGATCGGAGTGACTCGTTTCCCAAACTTTCCGCCGGAAACGATTTAATCAGCATTAATAACGTTTCAATTGAAACGGAAGATCGATCGGTTCTCCTCTGGTTCGATGTCACATTTGTTATTCTAACGCTGCACGCGAAATTGTTTTTAATTTCGAATATCGTAGTCTTAGCGATAAAAAAGAAAAAGAAATTTTACGTTTACGCCAAGTGTATAAATACTTCACGCTTTATTGTCTTTCGAACCCACAGCACGTGGTACGAGAAGATTCGCTTAATAAAAATTAAGCATCAGGGTGAAAATAGTTTTTCGAATCTTATAATATTATTTGACATAAGGTGTAAGAGTACCTACAAGAAGTGGAATATCTGCATCGTACTTGCACGGTTGCATTAAAGATGCAAAGATTTTTCCTCGCAACAGCAGCTGGCAACCGATTCCCCTGCTTTGGATACTTCGATCAGGTAATTTCCTGCAGGAGGGAATCTACGAGCTTCAAAGCTTTTTACGAGGAGAATCATGGCGAATGAGAGGTGCTTCGCCCGAGGTGCTTTTCGTTTGCCAAGGCTCTTAAGTGCCCTGGCGCATTTATTAAAAATATTTCTATTTTCGAGTTCCGCAATTAAGCCGAGATACGCATTTCGCGAATGAGATTGCGCGCTGTACGTGCAAGCCTTTCAAAATAATAAGATTTCATAATTCACTCTACTTCCTCTCTCCCCTCTCGAAGAGCGTTTTAATTCGGTACGTTTCAAAATGTAGCATCACGACCCCACGTAATTCCATTTATATAAAATTTAATAAACGTTGTGTCGCAATAATGAGTTAATTTTTTCACAACCTTTACCGGGACTAAATCGATTCGTTTTTTTTTTGCATCAATACCTCTTAAATGAAACCCCTGTTAGAAAGGGCGAGGGTCCTGGATTAACCCTCCGCACCCTGCGATATCTTCATCTGGACCAACCCCGCCATCTTGAAAGACGAGTCGAAGGCAAAGGGTTGAAAAAATCGATCGGTCTCTGATTCACCATTGTTTTTTAATTAAACCGGAAGAAACCAATGCAAACTATCTCAATTATGGTGAAATGAACCCGTCTTAAACCGGTCGATTCAAATAAGGCTATCTTTTAAGGTGATACGAAAGGGTTATTCTGTATATATAAAACGTCAAAATAAGACGTTTCTCCAAACTGAGTGGCACCGAATAATTTGAAACTTTAACACGTGATTATGGAAGCTCTGAGAAAGAACGTGCTGTTCACGAAATTAAATTTTTTAAAGAAAAATGTGAATTCTTGATTCTAGTCTGAGCCAAATAAAAAAACCTTTATATCAAAAACGAAATTTCAGGAGCACCACGTTCTTCCTTAGGGCCTCCACAATCACGTGCCGAAGTTTCCATCGATTCTGTGCATCCGGTATCATAAATATTCGACGTTACATGTATATAAAAGGACCTTTTCATATCACCTTATCAGCGTGCCTCGAAGTGAATGTCGCCAACCCCGAAGAGCGGCACATTAGACGGGGCTCGAATTCTAAAAACGGATTGCTCCCGAATCGAGTGACCCATCCTAGCCAAGTTTACTCGGTACTATCGAGGTCCACTTATTCGGTCCATGGACCAAGATGCACGATAGCTCGGTTTCCGTCGTGGGCGACCAAATGGGCAACGAGCGTCGCGACGCCGAGGTCCATTTTCGTAGGTTCGTCCGTCTTTTCCCGAAGGAGGGGAAGAGAGTAACAGCGAGAGCCACTTCGGCCAGGACGAAGTGGGAAGTGATAGGAGGAGCCAAATCCCCGAGGTCGTTCATTAGCTCCCCAGGAACCACGGGCAACGAGCTTCGAAGATGGGACAATGAGACCGCAAGGAAAGGGGATGGGACTCCAGGGCCAAGGAAGGTGGACGGAGACAACGGCAATCGAGTGCCATTGGGTTGCACATACGTTACTGCAAACTGCACCGTCCTTTCCGGTACTTCCCTTCTTTCTCCCCTCGTCCCTCTTTCCTCTCTCTCCTCTTCGTTTCCGGATTCCGCGAGGAAGTGCGCGCGCGCTGCAGAGCCGCGTTTCCGCGAGATTACAGGAAACTGTCCTGTACCTACTCGATCGATCGACGAAGGGCTCGGTGTATGTCGATTTCCCGTTTTGTGGACGAGTCGTGTCGACTCGAAGCAAAGGAACAACTGCTACGCGGATTTTCCGCTGCGGGGAAAAATCAGGCGCGGAGAGGACGTCTTCTCTGGACCCATTTTCGATGCTGCGATTCTTGTCATCGAGCAGTGCCGGAAATGACGAAAATGTTGGTCAAAGCTATTTGTCTGCCTGGAGGTGAAATCGTTGTATTCCAATATTATATTTCATCATTTGTTCCTTACATTTATAATTATTCGGACTGGTATAAAAAGAGATATAAAAGTCATAAAATATTCTACGATTCTTCCGCAATATCCTGCAATTTACGGAATTGGAAAGACACATTTCTTTTAAAAAATCGCACTTATAGTGTACACTTTTCATTAAAATGTAGAAAGTGAAGCTGAGAAGAACAAACCTGAGGTATACATTTTCTACTCGAATTTATACGCGTTTTTAGTATTGCCCGATGATCGAAGATAGTAGTCAGGACTCGAAGGAAGGTATGTAGGTTGGCAATTTCAGTTTCCCGGGTCTGCATGGAAAATAATTGAAAATAATTCGACAGCTCCTCTCGGAGGAGACGTCGCTTATCGCCTCGGAGGATTCGCTTTGCGAGAGACAAATTTCCGCGCGGAAAGCAAGCCTCCTCGTCAGGAGTCGGATTTTCGTCTGGCTTCCGTTTATCCTTATACCGAACATAAACGACTACACGGCGCAGCCATTGTCTAAAGTGCAGAGCATAAACCGTCTTAGCGGATGCGCCGAGTAGTTCAGCGCAGCGGAAACTATAGAGATTGTTCCCCGAGACAGGAAAGACACTCCGAAATAAGCCCTCCAAGGGAAGGGGCCTCTTTTTCCCTCTCTGGAGGGCTTTCTCGGTTGGTATAATTCAGCGGAAAGCACGAGGAATAATACAAAGGGTGCAAGAGGACATCGAACCTCCCCCTCGTCGTGGAGTCGATGATCGTCAAATTGCGAAATAAAGGAATCGCGGAGTCGCGAAATTGTGAAAGAAAGAACGCGAGACTGTCAAGTCGATGCACAAAAGAAAAATATTTGGTTGAATCGATAAAATTTATGTTGGTTCAACCACAGAATATGGTTATGTGGCAACCATTTGGTTAACACGTTGAGCGCGGAACCGATTTTGCTGAGCTTTCCGTTTGGGCGGCACAATTTTTTATATATAGGATTCTTGATGCCGTGTCAGTCCCAAGGGACCGACGCCGCCCAGACGGAAAGTTCACTGTCGGTCCCCAGGGACCGACGCCGCACTCAACGTGTTAATGTAATAAAATTCTTTAATTAACAACTTTTGGTTGATTAGGTCAAACATTGCAGTAGATCGCGTCAAAGTTGAAGTAATTTGGGGCAGTTAACCAAAATATTTGGTTCATCGACCAAAGTAATTTTTAAACTTGAGCAAACGATTTAGCCAAAAGAGCTTAGTTGATCGAGGTAAACTAATTCGGTCGAGTGAACTAAAATTCGCATTATAGGAAATCCTGTTGTACGGGAATTATTCTCATATAACGCGCGTAACGAGGTTCATTATTTGGCGCGTTGTACGAAGAGTCGCGTTATTTGAAAACAGTAGTCGCAATATCTTTGGCGGTTTATAAGAAACTCAATGCACCACGGCCCAGTCGGTATAAATATGAATGTCGGAAACGTCCCTTTCGTGTAAATGGGACATGGTTAGACAACTCTTTTTTTGCTAATGTCGATTAAATTTCCCCGGCACCTTCCGCGTCGCGTTAATTGAACAGAACCGGCGAGCTTTGAGCTTGCACTCTCCGAGAGGACGCTTCGTGGATCGCCCTCAAACGAACTATGAATATAAATTCGAGGCTATATACGACTAGGCGATCTCCATTATCCATTCTCCCCGGCGCCGTGGGCGAATCTCCTATTTTCCGGAGATATAAGGACCGGGCAATATTTTAAGGCGCCTCAGTCTGGCGCAATAACACCCTACTCCACGGGTGCCCTCCAACAACCATAAAAACGCGCCGAACGGTCCATTCCCCCTGGTCACGACTATTCTATGGGCTGAGTTAAGTCCTATGTCCTCGCATAATCTATCGCCATGTGCATCGGCAGTTTTCCAAACTTCTTATGCCCCCGTGGAATCCAAAAGTTGGGCGAGAGTCCAATAAAAGGTGGCCCAATAAAACCCCCATAAGACAACTTTTGGATAACGGGGAAGGGCTGAGAAAATTTCACGTCGAGCACCGAGGGTAAGATAACGCCAATAAACTGAAAATAAATCGGTATGCCAATCGTATCACCTTAAGGGGATGTGAGAGTGGCGTCAAAAAGATCTCGTTTATGAAACTTTTGACAGAATTGAGGGTAGCAAATCGTTTTAAACCTTTCATGGAGGCTATGAGGAAGAAGGATGGATTCGGGAGTCTACTGTATAGAGACATTTATTGTTTTAGTTTTAAGAACAGAACGTTACAAATTAATTTGACTGTGATCAAAAACAGTCTTGGCGTGACAATATTTAACAACACTACCTCACAGAAATGAAGTCTCTTCATTTTTTAACGAGATGATTAATGTCAAGATGTTACGTTTACGCGGTGTCTGACAGTACCTCCCGGCTCGGAGTACGATGCCATCAAAGTTGGGCAAAACGTTAAGCGTCCTCAGTAGGTACCTAGGGGGTCTGGTTTAGTACACCTCGTAACTGCGGTAATTCATCGGTATATGACCGGACTGCGAGACCAAGGCAACTGCGTTTCGAGGGATGCTGCAGGATTCGGATCTCCTCATTTCGTGATTATTTGTCCGGGATTATTGGAGGGGTAGGTTTCGTGCATTTGCATTTCCATGGAATTGCATTACCTTTTTTCCTTCATTTATATTCCGTAATTATATTGAAGTTAAACGACGCAAGGCTTGACTGTCCGACTGCATGCACTGGGGAGGATTTTCTCCCGGAAGCTCATCTCCTGGTCCGGATTTAAGATAAGTATCTCTATATCCCCACAAAAAATTCCAGGACTCCCGGCGGAGGGATTTGGACGTCCCGAAATCCAAAGAAAGACGCTCGGCGAATCCCGTTTGCAAATAAATTTATTCGGACGTTCCTCGAAAAAGAGATCCCCCAAAACTACATTTATAACTGTCCTGAAACTCCAAAAAATGTATTAAGAAAAAGATATACTTGCTTTCTTATCGAAAGATAGCATCGGGGATTTATTTTTTAGATTTGCTCTGCTGCATGAAAACTGAATGGAATTATAATTATTACACGAAAAAGAAGACACTTGTATGCTTGGTAGGAGAATAATTGCGCAGACAGCAACGAGAGGGTCAATCATGAATATAATCACGGAAGAGCTTCCTTTAAAAAATTCTAATAAATCCGTAGCCACCGTCGAAAAACCATGTTTTTCCCTAGTATAGCACAGGGTCCCTTTACAACTCGCTCGTATGGTACATTGCAACACACAAGTATAAATTGTGTAGCTACAACGATTTATATACTTTTTTTCTCAATGTGCACAAATAAGCTCCCTTTTTGGGCGGGTCGAAAATCAATTCCGGAAAGTTGGAAACGAGAGAACTCGGCGAAAAGGAAGTCCGGCGACAATGTCAAAGAACGTATAAGGAACGTGGCGAAGGAAATCGTTAGCACCGTCGGAATTTCCAAGCAGCTCCGGAAAAGAATTCCGCCCTCGTCCGAGGTTCGCCATTGAGGTGCCGAATCGAGGGTGGAGGCTAGACCGGCGCAGAATCCCTTTATTTCTCGCGGCGGCATATTCCACCCCTTTTCCAGACGCCGAGGAATCCCCGGACCGCTGTCTTACGGGAAAGAAATTGAACGAGGACTGTAGCCAGAAAGAGGGAAGCCGCAAAAACAGCACGCTGCGTCTCGCAGCCTTCTATGGAAGAAGCCAGGGACGAGATGCACCGGTGCACTTTGTGGTAATGACACTTTAAAGTGTCCGTGCTCCAAGATTCATGAACGCCAGCGAATGCGAATTTCGGGCCATCTGCCGATCGGGACACGTTTTACAAGACTGCACGGAGAGGGATGATTCATTTTACTTGAATCAGTAAATGCATTTATGCACCAATGAAAACACGGAATTTTTATTCGGATACTGTAAACATGTGAACATGCAATATTTCTTTCTAGAAACGTTTTCGCTGCATGGATGTCAAATTATTCACTGTACGCGGAAAAATAATACAGTCTTGATAACTAATTTTACTTACTTCGACAGATGTAAACACTTAGAAATGTGCGGAAATGTTTCTACTGTGTGAACGACAAAAAAACTGTTACGGTGCACCGAAAACCTCACTACATTACAAATTGGCGCCACTTCGTCAATTGAAAAAAATGTGTTAAACTTTATTATTTATCGCGATCGGGCACTTATTTTCTTTAAATCGATGTTTTTTATTCTAGTTCACCTAGATAAGTATCAACCCACAATTTATAGCGAACTGAATTTTCGTGACATCGCTTGGCGGAGTTAAAATAGAAACGTGATCTTTGGGGGAAAAAGTGCAATAGCGTAAAGACGGCATTGCATGTAATACTTCAACGGAAGTACGGCTGGGTAATGCTCGCTTTTAGCGCGACCAGGTTTGAAAAAAATAAATAATACAAATGATGATCCTCTTAAATGGAGGGGGCGTCATAAGCCACGAGTCGCATCTTATGCAGGAGGGATGTACGTAGGGTACTCCGACAAAGACTCCCGAAGGACCTTCATGAAAATCCGGTATTATTACGGATTACGGAAAAGATATATTCACTTACACATTCAACCTCGCTAAAGGACTTCCACCTCTCGCGCGAAAACTTGAGGAACTTGTCAGGCTCTCGAGGATTAGAGACCCTTTAGAGGGGCGTCGAGTTTTTAATACAATGTGCACCTTCTTCCAACAACGTTTAAAGGGACATTAGAGCATCCCAAAAAAAAGTTACGCGGAAAAAATATATTAAACATAATTCCCAAATGAGGCTCAACATCATATCGATACCGGAATCAAAATTATCGACTTAGAAAAAAACATTAAACGTATGCAATTTACCGTTTGATTTACCGTAAATTTGTGGTTGAAACTATTTTTTAATTGTTGAGCATCCTACTTGCCTTTGTAGGAATTTTGTAGGAACGGTAACAATGTTTATAGTTGAGTTTTTTACCATTTTGGGATAGTTTACCTTTTAAATCTTGTCAACTCTCACTTGGAATGTTCCTGGCTTGTTATGCTTTTCTTGGCTTGTTATAAGGTTCGCAAGTTAATTTTACTACAAAATGTATCCGTACATCGAAAGCAACATTTTTATCCTTATGGAGGGCGATAGTTTTCTGTTAAATGAAAAATAAAGTTTGGCCTGTAAACTTTGAGCGTTATCGTGCCGTAGGGAAACCGGGAAGAGGGACTTCTCTCTCTCTCTCTTTAAATGCCTCCGAAATATCGCGAGAGGGAGAGAGAGGAGGACCCCGGAAAATCAAAACTTCGTTATTTGCCCGCCGAGCTCGGTAAACTTTCCCTACGAATGTTTTAAATATTTGATTCCAGTTTGAAATTGAATTTCTCGTCGGATGTATCAGCCGCGATCACTAAATGACGAGGGAGTCGAATCGAGATTCCCACTTTTCGGTGGCCTTGGTAAATAAAAAATGCGTTTTACTTAACACAGACTAGGCAGTGAACCAGAGAGCAACTCTGCCAGGCCTAAAAATAAAAAATGTATGGTATTGGAAATTTTTCAAGTGAAATTTCTCTATTCACGGTATCGTAGTTTCAAGTTTCAATTGAAAGGACTACTGATATCTCGTCTAAACCGAAGATTAATAAAAAAAATACACGCGTTTAAGTGCATTAACCAAGACTCGCAGGTGTTCACCTAATCCTGGATCAATGAGCGAACTCTCGTTAGCCGACTTTGGAAAATGTACAACCTCGTTAAACGTACGATAACCACTCCTGGCCGCTTACCGAGCTATTACCATTAAACGTCTAATGAAATTTCCTGGTCAAATCGAGCGGCACGATTTCCATGCATTTTTATGCACGTCCCTCAAATAGCTTCGACGGTCGTTCCGAACGCGAATGGCTGATCTCGAGGATGCCCAAGATGTTCAGACTGAACGACACACGAGGGGGATGAAATATTGATGATGTTCAATACACGTTCATCGATTGGAATTATATGGAGCGTGAAAACTGGACCGACAAAAGATCTCGTGAAGATTTATTAAACGGCTTTCCTGCGCTTCACGGGATCGAAACAGCTCGCCTCAACACCCCAAGTAAATTAATTATTCGAGTTAATCAAGTTAATCGGGTTAATTAGGATTTCAGACAGATGCATCTCCCAGTTTTCAGAGGCAAGTTTATCGCTGTTCTGCGTCTGGCAGACGAACGGGCAAGTTTAAATACAACGTCATGAAATAAATATGGAAAAGAAAATATGACTCGTGTATTAAAAGATTATTAATATTACCATTAGAAATGTAGATCACTATTGCGCCTTTTAAGTGCAGCGCCATGGATGCGGTACCCATTGACAAAGTTACATTTACCATTCCATGTTGTCAATTTCACCATTTGTGTGGTGTCACTTTGAAAATAAACTCATAACAAATGTATGGTAATTCATCGTTAAGACATAAAATTCATAATTTCACTTGAACATTTCATACAAAAAGTGTATGAATTTTTTTTAACAGAGTATATACGACATCTCTAGGTGGCTTTCCACTTTCCGTTCTTCCTTCCCCGTAGGAGCGGGGTTCCCGAGGGAGAGATCACGGTGGCCCATTTAATTCGGATCGAGGATCGACGGCCCTCCTATCGGCTCGATTAATTCTCCCTCGTAACGATAACGCGTCTGCAAACACTCGCGAACCCATTACGTCGAGCTTTTCGCGCGTCCGCGAAAATTCCGCCGACTCGAGGGGGTTCCTGGCGGAAATATTTCACGGGGTAATATCTTCGGGGCGAGGAATTCCGACCAAGAATTACTCGGCCCCCGTTTGTTTTCCCGGCCGAGAAGGGGTGCTCGCACCCCCCGAAACAAATGCAGGCTGAATAAAACATTGCGCGTGCTCGCGATACGTATCCGCGTGGCTGGCATACCCAGGAGGTCCTGGGATGGACCGGCAGGTCCTTCGGGAAGTCCCGAAAGGACGAGAAGACCCGCTCCGGGAACTTCGGGAACCGCCTCGGAGCTATGTGCTTTTAAAGCGGCCGGAGGGGACGCTTTATTGCGCCGAAGTTGCCCTTATCAGGGCCCTCTTCCTCGAGATGGGCGAAAAGTCGCGGCCGGAGTTACGACTGTATCGCCCCGTAATTTCGGCCACGGAGGTACGTCGTAATCAGGGGTTGGTGGGCTCCCTCGGCCCGAGTACGTCGTTGCAGGTGAAATGCACCGATAGGGGGTGCGACGTCTCGAAGAAGGCCACCGGGGGTTGATGGAACCTCGGAGGTGGGGTGCACATCGGTTCTCTCAATAGATAAGGAAGACCGAGATAGAGGGTAACAATTTTCACGTTTTTCATTCCATAATTTATTGTAACGAGTTAAAAAGATGGTTTACATTTAGATAAGAACCTAAAAAACAAAAACTGAACTCATGGAAATGTTACCCACCTATGCCATTTTATGAAAAATGTGGATAACGAAATGCTGGGCCCAACAAACATGACATTACCGTGAGACGTTGATTGCGCTATCGGAAAGCTTCCACTGTCTCTATACGTTATTTCAAGGTTAAATATTAAATTTATAACGTTTGTTATAATTGCCCCTCGGTCTCTCCTAATGTAAACCTCCATGCAAATGTGCATTACCCAGGCAATTGTAAGGAAAAAAGATTCATAGGGATCGCCGATTCGATGCAATCTCTGGGGTGCAAATCCTTTTTTAAGGCTTTCTGAAAACTATGTCGAAGGTCTCGTGGGGTAGGTCGGGGTCTGCATGTATCCCCGCGAAGAGGCCAGCCCAGATATTCCGGGCTGATTGCAAGCTCGTTTTTTACGACACAATAAACCGGACTAACGTCGTGCCGCATTATACGCATCCGGTCAGGAATAAAGCGACCCACCGCGGATTAAGCTTTCGGAAGCTCCGCAGTAAACCCGGAACGGTGTTCCGACCTGGTCGTGCAAAGTGCACCGCCAGAATCACGGCCAGCAGCTTTACCTATGTGCCGTTCCTACTGGCGCGAATCGTAAACTTAACCCGACCAAAAATTGAAAAGGTTTACGACTGGCGAATGGACGCCACCCGAAAGAGGGTTCGATTCACCCTGCGGCGAAAAAAGAGACATCGGAAACCATTCCCATAAAGAATCGTACGATAATGGCAAACTTCCTAGGGTAAAGTTGGATAAATTGTACCGGATTTACAAAAATGCCGTGGAACACAATTTTGAAAAAAGAGGTGACGGAACAAGGCATCGTTGAGTCTGGTTTTACCGGACCCAGTTTATAAGCGGATAAGACATGAATTTTAATAATCATTAATAATTATTAAACCACCTCGGAATAATCGCTTCGTGGATCGAAACGATCGGAACACAATTCCGCGAGAAAGTTGACGGAACTTGGCATCGTTGAGTCTGGTTTTATCGGACCCAGTTTATAAGCGGATAAGACATGGACTAATAATTATTAATAATTATTAAACCACTTCCGAATGATCGCTTCGTGGATTGAAACAATCGGAACGCAATTCCGCGAGAAAGTTGACGGAATTTGGCAATTATGAGTCCGGTGTTATCGGACCCCCCGGGGACCCAGTTTATAAACGGATAAGATAGGCCTTTAAACGACGTCGTTTCCGGCCGGCCACCGAGGGGCACGCGAGTGCTTCCGGTCTGCGTCTTCCGCAACGCAACGCATAACGAGCGTTTTTAATTGTCGGCTTGAAATTTAAATGTTTCGGGGGAACGAGTTCGTCGGCCCTGGGCGCGCCATGCCCAGTGACACCTTTGAAATAGTGCGCGTACTTAATGCACCTAGGTACATACGAGACCCTTGCTCGGGAGACTTACGATTTTCGGGCCATGGCGTTTGCGCCGCGAAGATACAGCCCCGGGTGTCCGCCATTAGCCGATACGATTAAGCAATTACGAGGCGTAACGTGTGGTGCCTGGAATGGGTGCGAGTTATGCTAAGTACGCATAATTTACGGCGATGCCGGCCGCTCGCGCCTCTCGAGGCGCCGGGGATTCGATGCAATTGCTAAGTGCTCGGGGGCTTTGCGATGCATCCGCGGGGGGCAAGTGCAAATCTTGGGACGAGCAAGTCGCGCCGATAAAAATTATAGAATTTGCGCCTAGAAATTAAAAGGCGTGTTTTTAGGCGATAAGGGCACTCGAGGAGGCAACCGCTTATGGAGCTTTGCCGTGCACTGATAAAAATCAATGGAAATTTACATACATTTTTACGCACCTCGTAACTGAAGTTTCACGTAGAGAAACGTAATATGGAATAATTGCAAATTAGAACATGTATAAATAAACGATGTATTTATCATTTTGAATTTCACAAATGAACGGGTCCAGATTTACTATTAAGGAATCAAATCTACAATTTCAATACAACCTTATGTACCGAAAGTGTAGGTTTTACATCATCGAGTATGGCTAACTGTGTAGTACACATTGTTATTACCGATTACCTTCGATTTCATACGATAAACTACAATGCGATTCGGTAAAAAGTGACAGTCGGCCTTAAAATTGTGTCAAGATTTTAGTAATTTCCAACAATTGCCAGTGATAGCTGCTTGCGATTTTCAGATGATTTCCACGTCATTTCGATTATTAAAATCCATGACTTTCCTGAGTGAATGCCCCCTCGAAACATCTTCGGTATGCAAATAGTTTCCAACTAACGTCTGCCAGTTCAGCCATCTTCTGCACCTCGAAGAGGTTTGTCAACTAAAGTCGGTAATTCGAAATTCACAGTTTTGTGTACAATCTTGGCGGTCCTGGCATAAACAGGCAAAGCACACGAGGGCGGGCCGAAAATAGGAGAAACACGGCGCGGTGTTTCTCCACTACTTGAATCCGAGTACTTATCAGAAGAGTACCTTCTCGAGGGGGAGTGTTCTCGAGATTCGCGCACCGACGCAGCCCTCGGGTGCCCGTTGATGAAAACCACCCTTATATTCCTTCGCATCCCGGTTTCCACGATCACATCCCCTTTCTTTCGCGTCCGCGCCGATTCACTCGTCGAATCAGCTGATTGTCCTCACCCCAATCGGATGGCACGTTCCATCGACCCAAATCAATTCCAATAAGTATTGAAAATATAAAACAAAGAAAGCCCAACCCCATGGTACTCTCTCTGAAGGTGTAACCGACGACAAATTATGCAAAGTATTACCTATGCCCTCTTAAAAAAAAATATTATAATTTTATAATTAACAGGGCACGCACCGAATTATGTAACAGATTCGGCGGATAATGAAACCTCAGTGAAATGGGAATTTCTGACCGAAAGTATGTGTAACTACCGAAATGTCACCGAAGAGGGTCGTGCATCCGACACGAGAATCATTCCATGAAGGGGTCATAAAGAAGACAACACCCGCGGGGGGCGGAGAGGCCTCCGTGCGGCAAGTGGCCAATAAGAAATAAAAGCGAGAAATTAGCAGAAACCAACAGGGAAGTCAGCGTATTTAAACCCCGAGTAATTGGCATCTTTCATTGTCCAAAGGAAGGGGCCATTGTCCGCACGAGGGGGTCGGGGTGCTTCTCCACATCGGCGACGACTCCGCACCCCACCGGCCTTATTCGACGACGAGCTCTCTACAGGGGTGCGGATAAAACGAGGAATAACGAAAAATCCCAGCTAGCGGGGCGCAATTTATTCGCCCCCGGTCGCTCGAAACGCCCGGTGCATTAATGCGATCTTGAGTGGGATTCGTTTGTAACGCGCGGTAATGGTTGCCGGTAAAGCCCCGATTGTTTTTCCACGGTGTGGTTGACACTTCGAGGGCCGGAGCTGCCATCGCTCCCCGTCCCGGAAACGCCAAAGCGGATCAGGCAATTAGATTCGCTTTGCTCGTCGCGAAGGATCTCCGGCTCGGTCCGGAGACTCCGACGAGGGGCGGAAAACGGGAATTAAAGATGGGGAGCGACCCATCTGAAATCCACCCCTTTGTGCTGCACCAAAAGTTATATACTTCGATAAAAAAAAATTTTTAATTTGTACCGAAGCCGTGGTTTTTTTAGCAATTTTTCCTATAAAACGGGAATTAAAGACGGAGAATGGCCTATCCGAAACCCATCCTTTACGGTTACAAACTGTCCCATTAACGGATTAATCCCGTTAATTTTTCCGGAAAGATTAAAAACATTTGTAACCGTTACGGAAGAAATCTTTATAGTAACTTTATAGTAACGCCACCAGAAATAGTCTGCTGTCCTTATTTGGACGGATAAAATCTGTACATTTGACTGATTTTTCTGTAACTTCAACAGGGTTTTTTTTTTTCTCTCCGTGTAGTGGAGTAAGCCGAGCTTCAAAGAGTCCCGCTCGTGAAAGGACATACAGGGGAGCAATATCCCGGATTAAATGTAAAATAATAATCTATGCCCGAAATCGGTGATGCCCAAAAGCGGAAGGACCCCCTGCGGAGCCCAGCTTCCCTCGGTCCGGAGACCGCAAAACGGGAGAACCTTTTTGCCATCCGGCTAGTTTCCGCGGAAAACTCTTCCGGACGCGTTACCGAGCGCGACCGCGATTTTCCGGAAAGTGGAGGCGCGCCGGAAAACCGGAAGATATGCCTCCTAGGATTCTCCATCTCCATGAAAATTCGAGGACTGGCTCATCTCCGGCGCATCTCTCCCTTTTTCCTTGCCCTATTCCACGAGTATTTTCAGAGACATGTCATTTAAATCCGAACTAACATTGATATAACACAGGTCATGCCCTATTTTAAAAAACGTTGCATTTTTATAACATTTTTCTCGTAAATTTTCCTCGAACGTGGTACACGGAGAAAAAAAATCTGTAAAATGTACAGATTTTATCTATCGTATGTAAATGTACAGTGGAATCTATTAAATCTGCAGATTTGTTCCGTAACGCTTACAAATATTATTTATCTTTCTGCAAAAAAAAAATATGAACTGTCCGCAAATATCTCAGCGGTAGTGTACACGTTATTAAATCGATGGCGCGAGAACCGTATCTATGTCGTTTTCCATAATTAAATCTTTGATAGCGAAGTGCGGAAAAAATTTAAAAAAATGGGGAAAATGTGAAAATATGAGAGATAATTATTGACGGCTTAAAAATCGTTGAAAATAGGTTTCTTCAGCGATCGAGTATTTTTAAGGCGAACCTGAGCTTCGTGAAATGGGTTCTTCGGCCCTCTCTCGCATGTCAAGAACTGTAAACGAGATTTTCCTGAAGAGCGTTCTCGCTCTGGGAAATTCGGAATCGCGTCTCCCGGGATTCCATTTTCATAGAGACCCTAGGATGTTGTCCCAGGTTCTTCAATTTTAGAGGAGTTTTCCTTACCGAAAGAGCTTCAGCCTTCGCTACGACGATATTCCTCGTTGCGTGATCGCTTATCTCAGAAACGCTCTTAAAAAAAATCGATATTTTCCGTGTTCTAGATGCATTTACGAGAAATTTAAATTACCACTGGCCGTAAGTAATGGAAATCCTTTATTACAAAGGACATGCATTAGCGTTAACTTCGTGAATAACGTTTTTTGTAAAGTACCAAGATCGTGCGGAACACTCCCAAACACACTATGTTCCATATAACACTGGAATAACATGATATGTAACGAATGTTATTCCAAAGATACATTAATATCACATAACGTCGAATTACTACCGTTCAGTAATGTTGATACAAACTTGTTAGCATTGTAGTTATATAATATTAACATACATGTTACCGATCCTCCCTAGGTACCTATCATTTCTTAACATGCGAATTTACACTTACTGTCCTGACATAAGAAGTTTGACATAAAAAAAAGAAACGAGTAACTTTTCAAGCTCGATCCGTTTATGGCACGAGTAAAAGCATGTGGTGCAGTAAATCCATCTAACGAAGATACAATTGAACATTCAGTTGCATCGGGCTCTAACGAGGCGAGCAAAGAAGTTCGCCCGAAGTCTCGGTACTTCGCCGAGAGGAGCGCTGGAAGAAGAGCCAGGAAGCTCGGCGAGAACCTCGCCGAGACTGCTTGACTTTCAAGGATCCACCCTGGACTTTAGCGGGGTAACTTTTCACGGAAAGCTCCCGTAAAGTCTCGCCACGTAACGATGCTTCGTCCTGGGAATATGTAAGGGCCGAGAGCTCACATTGTCGGGTCAGGAAATAAATTCTTCCCATCGGTGAGGTCGCCACGGAATTATTGCGGATATCTAAATCGATCGAAATCGTACAAAAAAAGCGTCTACATGGAGGAAAATAAGAGCCTTAGAAATTTATCCGTAGAAAATTGTTCACGATACGGTTAAAAACTGTCCCATTAGCGTACGGATATTTATCCGTAACCCTTCCAAATACTTATATGCAATCGTTATCGATATTTATCTGCTATTTTTACGGATTTAAGTAACAAAAGCTTTATCGTAACGCTAACGGAAATAATCTGATGTCCTTGTTTCAACGGATAGCATCTGTACGTTTTGCAGATTTTTCTGTAATTTTAAAAGATGTTTTTTCTCTATTCGAGTACCAATTGATCTGGACTTTCCGTTCCCGTTTCCAAACACGAGAACATTAAATTAGAAACACTCGATGTAGGAAGAAATGCTGGGAAAGTGCAAACGGCGAGGAGAAAAATTTCTAGTAATTGGATCTCTCGGAGATGGCGGTAATTCCACTGCGGGGGAAATTACTAGGGCTTTCCTTGGCGTTGGTCACCTTGCAAGTAACTAGGTCTTGCAAGGACTGGTTCCCGAAGAAACGTTGTTATATTGCTGGTCTTTTCCGTTCCCTACACCCCGAGACGAAATTATCGATCCCCGTTGAACTTCTCCACCTTCTATTTTTGTTATCCTGTAGTTTGCCGACAGAAATTTCAGTCTCGGTTAAGTCATTTTAAGAACCTCGGAGTTGATTTTTCTCGTTAAGGGGATGTGAAAGTGGCATCCGAGAATTCATGAAACTTTTCTCCGAACCGAATGTACCGAATCATTCCAAACTTTACACCGTGAATATGGAGACTATAAGAAAGGTCCTCACATCGAAGAAATTTCATTTTTTATAACGGATTGTTAAACAATGTATATTTCATGGGTATCAGGACCATCTTTATACTCTCTACGTTCACATTGTGGAGTTTTAAACGATTCGGTACACCCAATTCGGCGAAAAGTTTCACAAACGAGACCTCTTTGACGCCACTTTCGCATCACCTTAAGGGGCGTCTAGCGTCGCTGGATTCGAATTTAGAAAAGAACGATATTCTTATTCCTCTTCCTTATTCCTGGTACATCGGACGATGCGTAAATCCAGCAACCACAGCGCATCGCGATGACAAGGTCTCTGGCAAACAACCCTTCCCTATCCTTGCACCGAACAACGGGGGTGCAACAATGGACCGAAGAATTGTCTGCGAGCCACGCAAGAGAACAAGGAGTCCAACAGCTAATAAGAACCGAACAATGCTCTATCGAGCGAACATTGCGACGCCTCGGAAATAATTAAAAATATCACCTCTGAAGTCCATTCCCACCCCAACATAGATTTCCCCGCGCAAGGTGCAACAGAAGAACGTGAGGTCTTTTAAAAAAGAACATCCGTCAGCGTCAACGCCTTTCGTTAAAAAAAAAAAAAAAAAAGAATTGCAATTTCAGGTGTAACACTTATTCTTCCCCATTTCTTGTAACGAGAAAAAAAAAGGGACAAATCTCTCAATTGTTTTACTGGGAATTTTCTGCGAGGACATTCGACATTCATCGAAAGCGTGCAACCTCCGATTGATTAACAACGAAGTCACCAGGGTCGAGTAATCGACTGGAGGTGACAATCGAGTCGCGATAATTAAATTTCTCGGACGCGCGGAAATGTCCGCAGCGCTTCGCAGATCGGCCCATTTGGCACCAATTACCGAGGTCCAAACTTGTTGGACTTATTTGCTGGTAAAGCGATTAACGATCGGCGATTAACGCCTCTTTAAATGAATAGTCACTCACCCTTGCCGTGAAGTTGTTGACGATTGGTGTCAGCTTTGAGATTCTCCGCGGTGTGCACCAACTCGTCCAGCTGCGGCTTCTTCTGCTCCAATTCGCGCAAGACATTCTGCAAAAAAGGACACCAACCGGTTAAAAATAAACAAGAAAATCGGTAAATGCGTTGGAAGTGAAACTGTAGTTAATGATTAAACGTCAATAATTAACTGAGAGAATATCCCACTAGCATTAACGAAAACATTTACGTAGACATGTTACTGCGTTTCCTAACATTCGAACTTACGCTACCTCAACGCAATAAATTTCACTTTAATAAGAAAACTATGGAGAAAATAAATGTAAAAATTTGTTGTAAACATATTATCCCTGTAATTCATCTTTAATATTACTTACTAATAGGATACCCCATAAAACGACCATGTGCTTCGACGTACCTTCCAACATCGTATCATGGACGAGCGATATAACCAGAGGTGGTTAACACCCACCCTTTCATCCCTCAATAAAACCCTTTACTCCTGATCAAGCCTCCGAGTACAAAGCGTTCTCGTACAAAGAGCCACAACATACAAGATAAAAAAAAGTGGCAAAAACGAAAATCGCCAAAAGGAAGAAATTTCAGAAGATTCGCCACCCCGACTCTCTCTTTCTCGTCCCACCCCATCGCCATCCCCTTTTGGACCGTGTGAAACGGTATTTGGTATCGATTTTTCTCCTCCAAGTCCGATTTCGGACAGAAAGTAGAAATCAAGCCGAATGCAGGATTGTCGTAAAAATGGGAGAAAGATTGCAGCATCCGGGAGATGCTTTGGAGATCAAGGTGAAGTGAAACCCGTCGAGAAATTTAGTCTTGTCAAATAAACGTTAAAAAGAATTAAATTTCAAGGGGGTCAGAACCTTCCTTAAGAACCATCCCCACGTGATAAAATTCCTACCGACTCGGTACATCCAGTCCGGAGAAAAGTTTCATGAACGATTGGGCTATCACATCCCCTTAAGTCCAATTTCAGTCCGAAGCTGGAAGTGAAGCGGAATAAGGAAGTTCCGCGAGAATAGGAGAATGACTGCATCCAAGAGATGATCCCGAGATTAAAAGATTATAAGATCTGAATCCAGCCTCTTCGGGGTGTTTATTTTTGCCGGAAGCGTTAAAGATTCACCGAGGACTCCTCGGGGCTCCCGGAAATGAGTAATTATTCGCCCTCGTCTGGCATCGTCCGACGATCCCCGGAGGATCCCTCGGGGGTCCCGGGGGATGATCACTCGAGCCCGGTGGCCGAAGTGCAAATTACTGGATCGCGAGGGAAATTTATGGCGAGTGCCTGGACCCGGTGCCATGGATCATGGGGCCGCCATTTACCGCACGAGACGGTAAATCCTCAGACTTGGAGCTGTCGCGGTCGGGTCGGTCAAAGAACGGACTGCCGGCAGTTCTGCGGTCTCTGGGAACTCGGAGAGAGATCATAGAGACCCTGTTTCCGGTCCAAACTTTTAATTAGAACGTGCCCACGGACCTAATCGTTTTATCGGGGAAGCTTTCGGGGCCAATTTCGCCCAATTCCATGAAGACGCCACAAGCGTCATTTTCGAATTGCGCAAGGAATGGGAACGATGATTCCATTTTCTCTACGATGCGTGTTTCCGGTCCGAACTTTTAATTAGAACGTGCCCACGGACCTAATCGTTTATCGGGGAAGCTTTCGGGGTCAATTTCGCCTAATTCCATGAAGACGCCACAAGCGTCATTCTCGATTTAAGCAAGGAATAGTAACGATGATTTAGGTATAAATAAAAAGATAAAAGATACACTAGTACAGATAGATACAAAGGACAGATTTAGATACGGAAACAAGTATACAAACGAGACGTCGTGCACTGAGAGAAAAAGAACTGGTAAGCTGAACAATTTGACCCCGTTAACTCGATTTTTGTTAAAGGATCACAATTTATAGTTTGATTCTGCAACAATATTACTGGTGAATTGAAGGAAAATAGAGGGATAAAAATAAGAAGGGTCCGATACTCCAACATTTTTTCCGACAACGGGGAAGTTAATTACGATCACGAGCGGTATTTAAAGCCGAGAGATGGAACTATCCATTATTACGGCCCAAGAATGCCCCACGGCTGGTCAGGAACAGAGTCTGCGGTTTTCCGACGTTCCTGATGATACAGATTTTGGCCTCGGGTGGAGCGTTAATTAAATTGCGGTGCACTGGGTAAAGGACGTGGCACAAAACGCCTCCGTGGTCTACCTTATTGCATCCTACCGTAAAAAACGGTCCAGCGCCCTTCGGGGTCCGATTCCCAAACGAATTTATGGCACGATGGAGGACTTCAAGTCGCGAGGGAGGACTTTGAGTCGGCCCTCCCCGTTTTCAAGCAAAATTGAAATTTCGATCCCCCCAAAGCCCTTCCGCTCGAGATTAACGTTACCAGGCCGAGATGAAGGGGATCCCGAAAAATGCGCAACAAAGCACCGACATTGACGTCCTCGGGAGGAGTCCTCCCTCCACCTCCGGCTGGTAAGCCGGCGTGTTCCAAAATGACTTCCAGCCCTTCCCACCATCTCCGGGGGTTTCAAAGGACGACAGGGCTCGAGTATCCGAAGGTTCTTTCCCCAGGAAATGGCGAAACGTCGCGAGCTTTTGAATAGCGGAAACTCGAGACTCGTCCCGGACGCAATCGGATCCCGAGTCGAAATTATCGATCTTGGGTGAACTTCCGATTTTTTCTTCTTTTAAGGTGATAGTGGCATCTGAAAGGTCAATCGTTCGTGAAACATCTACGAACTGGATGTACCGACGCGTTTGAAGCTTTACAATCGGAATAGACTTCATCGGGACTAACGAGAAGGGAAATCAGACATTTTCGGGATGCCCGGAACGAAACGCGCAGCTGGGCCCATCCTCGAAAATGTAATTAAAAAGTAATTGAAAGATGGCGAACGGCCGACCGGGTCCCTCGGGACCCAGGAATGCGCCCGGCGTCCCGAAGATAAATGGCCGGTTAAATCTCCCGCGCGTGCAACTTTTCCAACTATGAAATATCCCCTCATAAGCGACGCGATGCATCTTACCAGAGTAATATCGTTCATTATCAGAGAGAGAGGGCGGGAGGGGAGGACGCCCTGAGGAAACCTCAGGACGAGAAGCTGGCCGCGCACTTCGGGACCGAACTTTTACTCGATCAGCTCATGTTTTATTCAATATAAATCGTTACGAACATATCGGCCAACCCTGTTACCCCGTTTCCCTTCCTTTTCCCGATTTTCAAACTGGCCGCCCCTGTGCGTCCACGAAATTCGATAAATGCATCTTACATAAAAGTACTCTGGAAGAAATTCTTCTTTTATAAAAATAAATGGGTTAATAATGGGTATTAATTTCTGGTATTATACTTCAAATTTTAATCAGCTTCATACGAGGTAAATATGAGGTATATACGAGATAAAGGAATATTTTATACGAATATTCCAAGGATTAATTTTAAACGACTCTCGAGTGGTTTCATCTGATTTAATTCTTATGAGAAAAAGTCATGTAACAGACCTCCCTGAAATACGTAAAAATAGTGGACCATTTCCGATGCTCTCCAATCTCGCGTACATGCGGAGGGAAGCGAATTTTATCGCGGGCTATAAAGACCACGCTACTTTTACATTGTTCCCGTCATATCCGTTTTCATAACTGTATCGATTACGGTGGCGCCGATAAAAAAAAAGGACGGAACAAAGGGAACACGCCGAGTGTCCGAAGGAAAAACGATTTCAGTCCATACGCTGCTCAAGTTTCCGCCGCAAGTAACACCAAATGAACAGACCACGTGGACTCTATTTTTCTCCTGTGAAATCGGAGGCGCAACAGTCTCGTTTATCTAGAAATACCCATTTCAAGACTAGGATGCAAACAATTGAAATACACCTTATGCCGAGATAAATTAGAGCCTTAAAGTTACGGAAGCCTATCATCAAGAGAACATATACAGGGTGCGATCTTATTTAAACATCCAGAGGATTGTACCGTGGAGAACATTTAAAAATGAGTATGAATAAAGAGACTTGCATCCGTAACAAGAATTGGTACCTCTCCTTATGTGGATAAAAAAGAAAAGGAACGCTTTTTCCGAGGCTTTGGGGCAATGCTATCGACGAAGCTCCGTATACAAAGGCGTCGCAAGCTTCAAAGTGAGAGCCCTCGTTCTTTTTATTGTTTTTCGTCCACTTACGTTGAAACGATGTTGCAGGGTGCCGGTGTAGAGGGATGTCCCCGAAGCATGGGGTTGGAGGTCCTTTGGGTCCATCGCGTGAAAAATTGCACCCTCCAAGAGGGGCCGAACTCAAGAGTGCCCTAACGCGCGTTTATTGCTATATCTTGCGCAAAAGCACTTAGAAACTCAAATCATCCCATCACGTGCTAGTAATCACTATTCTTCAGGGTCATTTTTTGCTGGCTCACAGAAAAAAAAAACGTCATCAACGGCACAGAATGGACCGATGATTCAAGAAATGACATGACTATAAAACTTTTCTTCGAACGGAGTGCAGAAAATCATTTGAAACATCACCACGTGACTATGGAGTTTCTTTTTTTTAACTCAAGGATCATCTTTTATTTTCTGCCAGTCAATACTAGGAGGGCTCCTTAATTCGTGTGCGTCTGCGCAGTTCCGAAACTCTAAATAAAACGCGTAAAAGGGAAGCAACGGAGATATCAAAGATACGAAGGATATCAATGAAATTTCGTAGATTCGTGAATTTTTCGAAATTTTCCTACGGCATTTTACTTCGCGTCGTTTCACTTCACCTCGAGAGGCCGAGGTACGCTTTGAGGAAGACGGTCTACAGTTTACAGAGGAGCTTTCGCGATGCCGAGCTTTTCCCGGAGCCGGAAAATCGATACGCAGCACCGAAGGTAATGGGTTCCCGGCGATATGTCTACACCCCTCACGTGCTAGTTCTTTCTATATTTTCTGCGTCTTAACACATCTCTGACGGACGACGAGATATCTCCCCGTCCCCCCTCCCATTAAAGGTTGATAACGAGAAAAAAACAAATCAAAAGAGACCGTCACCCGCTAGCAATTATTTTATACACCCTGTTAGAAAGAAAAATTCATTAAATCCAGACACTCTTAGTGCGTAAAGTTGGAGTAAAATTATAAATTTCACGTCTTGTGTGAATATGGCCTAAATAAATTTATAATTTTATGACTTCGCGTTGTGATTTTATGAAATTGCGGAGAAAAATTATAAATTTGATATTCGGAAGTCATTTGGCACATATCGTTTGTGATTTTGTTTAGGCGAGCTTTTAATTTTATGATCGTATGTATGAAATTATTATTAAACAAATTTGATCTAGATATAAGAAGTATCGGTGGCTCTGGCGGGGAGCATTATAGAGGCATTTTAGAGTGCGAGAAATATTCAACGGATTTAAATTGTATTTGAGAACATGTTAGAAAATTAATATACCATGTCCGAATAAAATTTCCAAATAATTTTAAATATTGACGAGGAAACGCTCTCGTGACACGGAAAGCGACTTTCGAAGCAGCCTATGAAGGAGTATTAAGGAAGGAAAAATTGCATATCGAGAACACGCGAGCTCCACGGTTACTCAAGATAATATAGAGCGAGTCTCTCGGGGGTACAGTTATGCAGAAATTTTATATTACGCTGCGAAGAGCACCCTTGGCAAGCGCAATAAAGAGGGATTGCGCAAGGAATACGTAGGGCTGATTAATCGGGGCAATAATGGAATAATACGGAGAGAAGAGTCATTTCCGGAGCTCCAAAGTTCCTTCCTCCTTAAAGTCCTCGTTCCTTCTATTATGCCCAAAGTTTATTCCCCACTCTCCCCTTTTCCAAAATTCGACATCCAACACCCATCCCTGGGACCGGGAACAACTGACGAGCAGCCAAAGTGTTTCGGCGAAACCGAATAGCACGGGTGCATTCGGCATCCGGAAAAGCTTTCGAGAGGCGGCTTTTAAGTCGGAGAACGGTGTCTCTATCTCCCTCTCAGGTGTGTTCCACTTTCCTCTTTTTGCCCAATTTTTTCCTCTTTTCGGCGTATCGGTTACTTCCGCCGTTATCCAGTCCCCGCACTAGATCTCGTTGGACCAGCGGAAAAGCTCTCGCTACGGAAACGAGACTCGATCTCACGCAAGTCGGAGTTCCTCCTACACCGAGAAAACGATTTCTTTAACCGACAACAAATACATTTAAACATCTCGTCGATGGATACCAATAATTCTGTTGCTTTAATAAATTCAGTTTAAACCTGTCTCTTTGATTGGATTAAATAAACCGCTATCTCGGTGCACCCTGAGAAAAAGATAGTCATTGAATCAAGGAAATATTGTATTAATTCCAAGAATTATTATTTGATTTATCAATTAATTCTCTGAATTATCAAATTATTTCTTTGGTTCGGGGGATTTTTTCCTCGGTATAGACAAGTGATAAGTACCCGTGTACTTTGGTGATGGGAGGGTCGTGTCGGGGTGCAATTCGGGGCGCAATTCGCGCACAGGTGACAAGGAACTCGTATGTTCTCACTTTGGCGAGCCAGCTACAGACTCGGGTAACCCGTAGAGGCAAATATCGGCGAATCTCTCCGACACGCGATGCAAAGCGAGTGCATTTCGGCGGAGCCTCGTCCAAGCACTCGGCTGCATTCAGCGAGCTTCCAGAGGCTGATGCTGATGCGTTGGGAGACAGCACGATATCCAGCTTTCCTGCCGACCGTCCGCGTTTGCCCGCTTCGCTTTTTCTTTTTTCCCGCCGTCGTAGCCGCGGGACTAACAAAGCTGCGAGAGGAAACCAACCGGGGGCAACGAACCTGTCGCGTGTTTCGGGGTGCGCCGCCATTGCAACCCTTCTGACCGATTTATTTCGGTCTTTAAGGGGATGCGAAGGTGGCATATGAAGAGTCAATCGTTCGTCAAACTTTTCTACGAACTGAAAGTACCGAATCGTTTCAAACTCTTCCGTATATTCATGGAAACCTTAAAGCAAGTTATCGCACCTATGAAATTTAACCCTTTGCCAACCAGAAGCCTATTAATCGGTTTTACGATATCCATGTTCGCCATTTCTGTCAGAATTAGCCGGTCGGTAAAGCATTAATACGTAGAAACGTTTCAAAAATGTTTACAAAGAAATTTGAAATATGAGATCTCATGTCAAGGCCGTACTTGAGGTCTCCACTTTCACGTGGTAATGTTTCAGACGTCATTACATTCACGGGGATTCCCCATAGACAGAGGAAGCAATTTAGGGAACTCCGAAATACCAGCCGCGACACCTTCTAGACGAGTTCTGGCACTTCGCGACGCGTGCCGACGCGATGCGTCGCGACGCACGCGTGTATTTCG
Organism: Orussus abietinus; assembly: GCF_000612105.2. Lineage (NCBI taxonomy): Eukaryota > Metazoa > Arthropoda > Insecta > Hymenoptera > Orussidae > Orussus > Orussus abietinus. The sequence continues at coordinate 134,617 of NW_019394595.1, read as the reverse complement.
ACGGAGGAGCGTCGAAGGACTGACTGCGTGGGCCATCCGGCAGGGCTTTTAGGGGTAGCTACGAGTTAGGGAGCAGGGTGGTATCTCTTTCTCCCTTCGGCCACGTATCGTCTCCTCTCTCTCCGGACCATCGAGTCTGCATCCGTCCGTCCCATTCGACCCCGTCCCATGGGGTGGCCGTCGATGGGGTTGCAAACTCGAAGGGTAGAGGGTGGCCGCGCAGCGAACGGCGCGAACCTCGCTCAAATTGGGCCAAACGGTTTCCCGAAGGTGTACACGCACTGTGCGTGGTCTATGATCCCGGGTGGGATGAACAAAGTCAAGACCAAGACCATATCTTGGTTTTGACTTTGTTCATCTTTCTTGTCTTGATTTTGGGTTTATACGTAGTCGAGCGTTGGTCTTGGTCTTGCAATTATGGTCCGAGCTTGGCCTTACAATTATGCTCACGTCTTGGTCTTGAACCTGGCATTATTAGAGTCTTGGTCTTGGTTTCATGTTTGTTCCTCACTACGACAGCCAAGGCTAAGACCGCCACTTTCACATCACCTTAAGTACCGATTTAAAGCGTTCCCCATATGTCGTGCTCAAAACTACCCCCGCGAGTACTTCTGGTTGGTCAATGCTATCGGACTTAACCCGGACCCCGTGATCCAAATGCCTATCATTACGTTACAGAATGTTGCGAACTAGCCGGGTCTTTGAAGAGATTCAATTTGTACCCACGACCGTGCACATATGCACGGTATGCACGTACATTGCATGCAATTACCCCTCGAGCTCGACGTGATAACTTGCACGCGACCTCGGTTCCAAGATTCCTCCCTCGAAGTCGATTTTTTCTCGGTTTAGGGAAAATCGTTAAGAGTGATAGGCCACACGCTATTTAGCTGTAATTGAAAGACGAAAGTTCGCTAACAAAAACGACGGTAGTTTTCGTGCTGGATGAGCTTGCGAGGAAAGTGAAAATCGAAGGACTCGAAAAGAGACGATCGTGGACGGTTCGAAGCTTTCGCTACTTCCGAATCGACGTTCAAGCCCCGTAGACGATGCGTATTCCGCATTCACCCTGGGTGATGGCACAGTAATTGCTGAATGCCAAAACATTATGGGGACTGCGAACCGCCCGAAAGCGAGGAGACATCCTCCGTTCAAAACGTCCTCGAGCCATAAAATTTGCCAATGTTATTTAAAAAATTTAATGTACAATCGATACGAGGTGCAACATTCTCAGATATTAATTGCGAGCCTCCCGAAACGGAAAGGTCACCCGATTCGAAAATTATTTTCCAGACTATTGAATTTCGCAATATTATTTATAAATTTAATACACGATCAATACGAGTTGTATTATCCATTATAATATTTAAAATCCAACGCAAGTACCCCTAAAATCGATTTTAGAAAATGACAATCAGCGACACTTGGGATTTGCCCATTTTTACAGTTCGGGGGAAACTACGAGTCTTCCAGGGGGATGATTTTTTGTTTCTTGCAAATCCCTCGAATCCTGAATAATTCCATCCCGGAACTCAAGGAGAAGTCTAACGCGTAAATCGACTTAACAACAAAAGAAAATCAAGACCTGAGATTCTCCCCATTTCTGCAAATCGAGAGAAATCACCCGTCCTCGAGAGGGATGATTTCTGGATTCTAAAAAATCCCTCGAACCCCACATAATTCCATTCTGAAACTCTAGGGAAAGCGATTCGTCAAATGCAACGATCCCTCAAGATTCAATCGAAATTGGTCGGGAGTTATCACTCGGTGACACGTTTTCGCAACCACCCTTAGATGCGGCGACGTCAACCCTCTATATACTCTCAGCCCTCGAGAGCGGGAGGATCGGGTTAGGGGTGAATGGAAAATCTAGCGGAATGGCAACAACATCATCCCCTCGGAGAAGGAAACGGAGCTTCACCCCGCGATAAGAAATCCTGACCTCCGAGATGCACTTCTCCGGACCGCCTCCGGGAAACGGCACGATGAAATTCATTCCGAAATGCGAGGCTGATCTACGCGAGATGAAGAACGAGAGCAAGGATGCTGCGAGCTCGACTATCTTCGAGACGACGGAAAGTAGAAATATCTACCGAATTAATTAAAATTCCTCCTGCCATTCGTCTTCCAGGCGTCCTCGACGTGCCTCGCTAACGAGCTTGATAACTGCAAGGATGGGCATTAATTACGCGGAATACAAATTTCTTGGCATGATCCTACAGAACTATAGTAGTTACCACGAGACCACCTCTCGAAAATTGCACCCTACCCTGTTAGAAATGTTCATAAAATTGCCTGCACTTTTAGAACATATCGTTGTAGGGGAATTATACACTTAATGTCCTAAAAGTGAATTAGTATACATTTGTCACAAATTTCGAAATGAACTCACAATTTGGTGACATGTTAAAACTGTGAAATTGCGGAGGAAAATGAATACACTTATGTACTAAATTTAAGACACATTTTATGAATTTCTTGCAAATATGCTATATAATTGTAGTATCTCTTTTGACAGCGTACTTAATCTGGAATTTTTACTTCGCGATGCCTTGCAACTCCTTTTCCTAAGAAAATTTATTTAATCGAGACCTAATTTTGTAATTATTTTTGTAACCCAACTCGCGATGCCGTGAATGCGATTATTAAGTAAAGGAGGTCGAGAGTAAGAACATCCGCGATATTAATGGAATTTCTTAGCGTAATTCATTTCCCTCGGCGTGCTTTAATAACGAGATGTATAAGCTGAAGGACGTGGATGAGGACTTTTTATTCATGACACGGATTCAGGTCGGTTGGAACAAATAATTCTGAGAATCGGTCAAATTTATTCAGGTGCATTAACTCCTAATTTATTGTACTTATTTATCAATCGCAATTAAATCATTCCAGAAGAAACGAGATGAGCGACGTGGATGAGGACGTTTAATTTCTGACACAGATCCGAGTCAGTTTAGAGAAACCAATCGTCGTGGAAATCGGTTAAATTTATTAAAGCGCAATAACTGTTTATTTATTATTCTCATTTATTGTCGGGACGAGAGATTTGCAGAACAAGCGAGATGAGCGACGACTCGCGCAGATGTTTCGAAATGTCGTAAAAGCCCGGGAGGGCGATGAAAGGCCAAAAGTGTCCAAGTACCACTTTAAAGTTTATATGCTCGACGGTGCAGCCACTTGCTGGACTGGTTGCGTGTCACGTGAAATCTCGGTGCATGAGCTCGAAACGCATAAAAGACGAGGAAAAGTCAACGGACTCGTATCACTGTCGCGGACCGATATCTTTGCACAAGAGGAAGCTCAAAATTCCATTTCAACTTAAATCGTAAATTCCGTATCTCCATAATATAACAGAAAAATTACCCCCGACATTCTTCACATTACGCTCAAATGTTTAACTTCCTAAGATAATTAATTTTGGAATTAATAAATTACATCTCTGGAACAATACAAAGAAACATTTCCTCGGTTCGCTGAATTTCCTTTCTCAGCGTACCAAAAAAGGGAAATGTTTAATTCACATTTTTGGAAATTCCGCGAAGCCACTCGACATGCATAATTAACGTGAGTACGTAAGTTGTCGAGCAACGTGGGCCAAAAAGTCATAAAGATCGCCCGCGAGGGTTTTTACGGGAGAAGTAGTAATTGAAAAATTTTTATCTTCAGCCCGGAGTGCAATGTACAAGCAACGCGGTATTTAAATGCTCGGCCTCGCTTCCTTTGACGCGGAACTTTTGCGGAACTTCCCTTTGAAGTGTTTCCTCGGGGAGCCGTGTAAGTTTTCGCGAAACGTAAAAGCACAAGGGGCGAACCGCCCTCTAACAAATGCCAGATTTTTATGTGACAACCGTTGCGGGAGGTACCGCAAATATCTTTATCCAAGAACTGCACCAACTTCTTAACAACTCGTAATTGAAACGACTTACATGAAACGTGCAAAAGAAAGGCGCGAGAAACTCGATTATTGTCGCAATTTAAGGTGATGAGAAACCTACATATGTAATACGTTATATTTAAAAATATGTTATAAAACTAGTACACCATGTCTGAACAAAGCTTCCAATAGAAATGTTATACAATTATAATATTTTCTTAGCTGTACAGATTGTACAGAAGTTCTCTTTAAATTCTTCTAAAACACATTTAAAGCCTCCAGGGTGGGAAAAAGTTCCCGAACAAAGTTTCATCTTAAAACGTTTAAAAACTTGTATGCAGTCAGAAAGGGAACGTTTTAAACATTTGTCGACATAAACGTGTACATAATCTTCTGGGCTACATTTTGGCGTATTACGTAGCCGTTCTGCATAAAGTTTAGATTTCATTTTTAATTTTAAACGAGGACTTTCTCCCTATTCTCTATAATTAGAGGTTCCCGGTAGGTTCAAAATTATCCCTCTGCCAGATCGACCTTTCAACTGCTTTCAGATCGAACTTTCAACTGGTACGGGCGTATAAATTTTTAACAATTTTACAGGACCATCCACGCGATTTCGGGCCACGATAGACTTTTCCGCCAATCCCGGATTCGCTCACCGTGCTCGATATATCGGCGATGACACGGAGCGAAAACGTTTTTATCGGACGACAAGGGAAAGGCGCAGCATTCGACGGTAATTGAATTCGATGCGATGCAAATTTATCCCGAACCCCCGTCGAGAGGTGGTTCCGCAAAAAACAGTAAAAGTCGGCTGACCACTCGAGTACGGAGGCTCGACCTATCTTCGAAACCTATCGGAGCAGAATACAAATCGGCGCGAGGAACGTAACAGGGGTTTCTTTTCCACCCCCTCATTTTTGGGACATTTCCTAATTTGTCGAAAAATGCTTCAACTACAATTTCATAATTTCAAATGGTATAAACTATACACACGATGTCGAGTAATCTACTTTAATATTTATTTATCGGTTTATCTATGTGCTAATCTACCATACAAATTTTATAGCAATAATTAATTTCATGTATTTTAAGACTCTTTACGTCGCAACGGCGAAAGTACCCTCGACCAGTTTTCTCATTTATTTTTGTATATCCACTAATTTATTTATTACTCTCATTGTTTATCAATTTCTTTCGTCGATTCGTTCTTCATGAAATTCAGGAATTCGACCAAGTGTCCAAAATATATGAGCGACCCTGCACGTGCATATACGTACTTGACGCGAAACGCAGCCGCGCGTTCCGCGAGCGCGACGGGAAAATTCCGGACGAGCGTCGTTACCGCAGCGGAAACGCCGCGATATCGACGAAAGCCCTGGCAATTAAGGTGCACAGAATCGCACGAGCCCCGACCGCGCACGTAACCGCGCAACGATTCGTTCGCGTGTCCAAAGACCGTTTCGCTTTTTACGCATTTTCGTTATTCCCGTGGGGAGAGAGAGAGAAAAAAAAAAGAGAAAGAAAGAGACCCTCGACGATGAAAAATTTGGCATTCGGCCGCGATTCGGTCTAGATATTTACATATCGAATTTTTTCCTCCCCCCGGCATCCTCTTTTTCAAAGACGACAAATCTTTCACGACGTGCGAACTCCTCTGAATAAAACACCGGGGAATGCAACGAGGGGATGAACAATTTCAAAATTACTTTCGGAAAAAAAAGCTTCGCCAGAAAGGATAAGCAATGGATTCGTTTGGTTGAGATTTCGAAGACATATTAAGAGAGCTACATTTCGGGGCGGGAAATTAATTACTGCTCTTACATAGGTTTGAGACGGTTAAAGTGATGTGAAACACGTCGAGGAACTTAATCGACGTCGGTAAAAAAGGTTTTTCTAAATACCTACGTTGCCGGCGTTCGTTTTTATATCGACAACTAAGCCGAATTCTATTGAGTATTGTACTAAATGGCATAATCCATATATCGTTTCCTGACAATAATAAGAAAATCGAAGTAAAACTCCAAAAATTCAGTGTCAGGATAATTCCTACGTGCTCGCGAGTCTTATGTCAAAGTTTCAGACAGTTCGATCCAATACCCTTAAAAAAAAAAAAATAATGTCTTATTCGAGTCGACCGATTTGAGGGGGGCTTCACCTTAAATGCTCGGAGAACGTCACATTACCCCACGACGCGACTCCGCGGAATAATTTCGTATTTCTCTGAATGTCACAAAAATCATTTTCCCATTGAAGATACAGACCACTCGAAGCGTAGAAACGGAAAGAATAAAATGAATCGAAACGACTCTCGGAGCGCCGTTGAAGAGCGCAGGGGCGCGTCTCCCTCGTGGAGGGTGTTCATCCCCGGCAAAGGGACCGAGTTAACGAGAGAAAACGAAAGTCCCAGGTGATTCTGAAAGGGCCCCCTTTCGCGACGAAGTATCGTCTCGGAGGTTTGCCCCGGGGGGGTGGGTATGAAATTTAAAAATTCTTCCCGACTCTCGTTCTCTCTCCGGGGCGAGCTTTTCCAGCCGGTGCAGAGGGTGTAACGAGACAGGGGTTAAGAGGGAGGCTCATAATTCGGCTCGGTTTTACGAGCGCGACATCTGTCCCGTTTTCCGAGTTACCTTTTCCAGTGCTTAAATTGGGCCAGAAGTTACGTACGCAGAAAGTACATGTACATAGAGCTCCGGCCGGGGTGGAGGCGCGAGCGCTGGTCCACGCGGGCGAAGGGACGCAGAGATGTAGAGATGTAGAGATGCAGGGTTGCAGGGACGCAGGGATGCAAGGATGCGGAGACCCGCTCCCATGTGTCCTGTACGTAGGAACATGTATGTACAGGTACATACGCCGGCTTACCTCCCGGAAAAGGCCGAATACGAAGACCAGCGTTTCTCGGCGAGCCCAATCTCCTGTCTCTCTGTCTCTCCGCGGTGCTACCCTCGCTCCCAATCGGAAATCAATAGCAACACCGCGGTAACAACCTCCTTTGTTTTCGAGCAGCTTTAATCACATCGTTGTCTGCCCCAGCTCTTTTAATAATGCCACTCGGTAACACCGGGGCAACCGATATGGCTCCCGATATCCGCCCGGCCTGCCCCGAACAACGCCTGCCTCTGTCCTTTTTTACGATTTTTTTCTCTTCAAATTTCTCATTTCTTTTTTAATAAATACCTCAAATTCCATATTAAGGGAGATCCGCGGAGAAACTTAGTCGATTTATATAAGATCGAATTGTTTAAGCCTGGCCGGTCGCAACGGGCACGGAGAGTAGAGACATGGTACTAAGGCAGTTCGGTGCAACACCCTTCGGAAAAAGTGTCTTATCGAAGCCGAATGATTCGCTTCACCTTAAAAAAAAAAATAAAGGGAAATAAAAGTGGTTCGTCTTTTTTATAGTGCGACTCTTGGGAAATACGAGTAAAACGTTGATTCGTGATAAGTGCTATCGAGCTCGACTGGGCCAGGTTTTTCGTGTCCCTTGCGGTCTGCCCTTTTTTCCTCGTTTCAGGAAACGGGGGGAAGAATAATGGCCGGAAGGAAATGGCAATAGTGGGGCTGCTTAAAAACTTAAGGGATAACACCCGAGCCGCGAAGTCGGTGCGCCCGTAAATCGTCGGCAGGCCAATTATCCTCGGTACTCGTAGGTCTTACCTCTTTGCGCGGTGACGGAGTTGTTCGCCGAAATGCGTCCCTTTGTTTGCGGGGATGTAAAATCCCGGGCTTGCCTCCCCCTGGGAGAACGAATTCACGGACCAGAGCCCGGGGGTACTTTCGAGAGATCGATGTCGGCAAAGGGTGGGAGTCGCGAAATGAGAGGCCATCGTATAAAGGGATGATAATTAAGTTGTGGAATTAAAAAAAAAAAACAGAAAGAGTACAAATTTACCCTCGATTAAATAAATGAAGATGCCTGTTAAAATTAATAGTTCTGAAACTGGTACATTTAAAGTATTACAAAATTTCAAGGTGCAATGAAAAATATCTGCAGACTTTACGGATTCCTTTCAAATACTTATACGTAGTCGTTATAGATATTTATCCGCAATTATTACGGATTTGAGTAACAGAAGCGTTACCTTAACGCTAACCGAAATAATCTACCGTCCTAATTTCAACGGAGGAAGTCTGTACATCTTACAGATTTTCATGTAAGTTTAACGAATCTTTTTTTTTCCCTCCGTGCATAAGAAGTTCCGCTTCAAGAAGACCTCCCCCAAACCGCCCACCATGTCCGCGCAACGCCCGTTTACGGATCGCGGTGTTACACTAACGACCGTTAAATGCAACGAGGCGCCACCTAAGCGCCCCAAAGGAGGGGCTCGAGTCGCGGGGATGCATATGCATACCTGCATTATCGCATTAATGCAATGCCGTCTGAAGAGAGGGACGACTCCCTCCTTCGGTGCCTCTTCGGTTCCTCTTCGAGGTGCACCCCTCCCGACGAAATGGCACCGTACCCCCGACTCGTACCGAACCCCGTCGTCTCCCGAGGCGCAAAATCGATACCGAGAATAGCTGGGAGAGAGTGCACCGGCCCCGGAGATAACTTCCTATCAGCCGCCCCGAGCGGCGCTATCAAAGAAGTCCCGGGCATCGCTCAAATGATCAAACGAGATCACCCGCCGTGGGAATCCCAATGGGAGGCGTTTTAAACTAGGTAATGGACCGCCGCCCCTCGATCGCGGCTTAATAAAGATTCCACCCCGTAAAAGGATTATGACTCGCTTTCGAATGCCCCGAGCTGCGGGGGAGGGAGATCGATAGCGGAGGAATAAAGGTTCGCTCCTTGGAGTCGGCCGAGGAGATGTTCCCTCTCGTTTAACGAGACGGGACGGACATTTTCTTATTTTACCTTTCTTTCCGAATCAAAGGTACCCGGTCGCTGCCCTTTGCTCTGGGAACTCTGAGAATCTACGGGAACGGGTGATTCTTAAGGGGTTCAATGTCGATGGACGAAAAGTAAAGTGATGTTTGGGGATTTAAGAAAAAAAAAAAAAGAAAAAAAGGAGCTACACGTTTCGTTAGATCGAAACTTTCGGAGTATATTTAACTACGTTCTAAGGTCGCTGCAGAGAATTTTCAGAATTTATGGGAACTGGTGGTCTTGTTTTCGCCGATAACAATTAAGTTTCTCGGGGAGTTGGACTTCATCTTGAGGGTCCTTGATACGCTAGCTGAGGGGTTGGTGCAGACTTTAAAATTCATCGAAATTTAGCGTCTTAGTAGAATTGCGGATTCTGATGTGAAGTTTTGCAAGGTAAATGCCGGTGGTTGAATTAATGTCACCGGGAATCTCGGGTCAGATATTCTTGGAAAATCGAAGGACGAGAGGAGGATCGAAAGAGGGAGGGACTGTTAACGATGTGGCTTAATGTCAATTCTAATGTTAACATTAAAGTGGAAACTCTACCTCGGAGTGTTTCCGACCTTCACCTTTGGAAACAGATTTTTATCGCGGCTGATAGGTAATCCAGGTTAAACCAGGTGGAGTTGGTCAATTCACGCAACCCCGCGATATTAATTTCTTATAGCACGAGGATGAGCCCACTGACATTTATTAAATATTTAATTCACGCGTCATTCACGTCACTGTTTAATACGGAAAATATGAAAGGAGAAATCCACAATCGTGTCTCAATTCGTAGAAATTATTGTGTGCTACTACGGTAATAACCTGATGTTTAAAAATTATTAATTTATTAAGAAGTCTATAATAAATGCGTACTAATATCCAGTTAAGTGGTCAAATCACAGACTTAATTTACGCAATTTCCATTCGCGTATGTTCCATTCCATTTCATGCCTGTATGTATTTACTGAATATTTTTAAGGATGTAGTTTATAATGTGACGCGATAACACGTGTCCGAAAGAGGACGGATTTCGGTGGTGTAAGAAAAATCGGGAAAACGTGGAAACGGGGAAAAAGGTGTGGCAGAGGCCACTGACCGCTTAATGCCAATGTCAATGTCAGAGCATCCCCGGGCGGTACTAAAGCGCACCCCTTCTGGGGCGCGAGGGTGCTCCCGACCTTCCCCATCGCGAAACTTCGGTTGGTACAACCCCTTGACGGATCCCACCCTTGAGGAGATCCGAATCACTTGTCGACGGTAGACAAAGTCAAGGGTAGTCAGAGCTAAGGGTGGATATCGATTTACCCTCGCAGTTGCGAGTACCGAAAGAGTACCGGAAGGGGGTTAAACCCCGACCAGGAACCCTGTCGGCAAAGCAGGGAAAAGTTTTACCGGCGGCTTCACATGAAGAAACCGGAGGGTAAGGTGCCCCAGTCGGGCTTCGGGTTGTTACCCTTCTTTACCCCTTTATCGTGTATCTGGTAATTTATCACCAGATGTAAAAAAAAACATCGAAATGTACGAGGTAACGCGAAGCTCGAATAATTTCAATTTTTATACAAAAAAAAATGACATCGCTGCATGTGAAGGGTGAACGCGGAAGTGAAAATTTCAAGTTAAAGAGAATTATTACGTGTTATTAACATGATGTGAAAGGGTCGTCCTATATGTACGAAACGTCAAAATGTTTTAATTTCAGCTTCGCCAAACCACGGCCACGGTCGCTGATTGAGTTTTCAGATAAGAAATAAAAATTAAATAACAGGTAACCAGGTAATAAAAAACGGAGTCGAGGTACGTCGAGAAAGAAAAAAAAAAAAGGGCATCATCCTGTAAATTAAAATCTCATATTCGATCGCCATATTGTACACTTTGGTCCTTTTCCCGGGAGCTGGGACGTACATTTGACGAGTCAAACTCATTCGTTTCGTCTCCGTGTTTGCATAAGAGCCGAATTTATGAGGGACGTGCAGGTCCGGATTTGGTTGTAATTTCGCGGGGGGCGAGAAACTTGCTCGCAGAGAAACGTGAGCCGAGCATCAAAGCGCGACATTTTGTGGAGTATTTAGACAGAGTATTTGCGCACGTAGCCGAACGAGAACTCGTAGAAACTTTCGTAATCGCCACTCCGGGACAAACACCCGTTTTGTTGACTTCGCCAGTCGTTCCCGGGGAATCGTCGCAAAGAATGGGACCAACAGGTACGCGATTTAATCCTCGTTAAAACTGAAACTGCGGGATCAGAAATAAAACTACCAGGTCGAGGCTAAATACCCGTGTCCAGAAAAAAATCTCACGTAGGGACTAACTTGCCACGTTAAAAATAAAATTGCCATCTCAAGACTACACAGCCACATTGAAAATAAATTTGCCGTGTCCAGATTAAACTATCGTATCAAAAATAAAACGGCTGCGTCAAGGCAAAACTGCTATATCGTATATAAAATTGGCATGTCAAAAGTAAGCTCGCCATGGTGGAAATATTAAGTTGAGGAATAAGTTCCCGCCGTTGTTAATGTAACGCACCGTAATTAAAACATCGGGAACTGATTCCTCAGCCTGATATAATTTCCACGTGAAAAGTAAAACGATCTCGTCAAGACTGAGACTCACCTTCTGCTTGTCGAGGAGATGGATGATTTCCTCGACGTCGCCGACGACGACTGCCTGTTGTCGCAGCATCTCTTCTTCGACCGTAAGCCAGTCTCGAATCTGGAAAAGAGAAATTCCGTTAAGGGTTTAATCTCCTCGCCTGACAATTTCCCAGAGAATAAAGAAAAAGTGCATAATAACGTCCACGATTGCTACGAAATAGCGCGGCACTCGAGTACTTCGGGTATTGTCGCGCAGATCCGAGATTGAAAATCGAAATGGGAGGAAAGATTCTCGCATATACGTCAAGATCATTTAGGATCTCTCCGATTGTTCCTCGAGCACGTGCATTCATCTCCTATTTAACCGTCCGCGTGTCTGTTAATTGTTTTTATTTTCTTCGGCTTCGTAGGAAAATTGCCGATGCTGCTTAAGAAGAGTAAAACATGGAACAATCGATGTCTGGACGGGAAGAGATTACCCGCAAAGATGTGCAGCGAAATACGAGGAGAAATTTAATCGACTTCGGTAAAGAAGATTTTTTTAACTCGTGTACCATTTGAAACAGCTAGCGACATTTATATTTATACAACAGCTGCATGGTACTACATTGAAACTTGGAGGTTACGTGGTACTACTCAAAACGTGGAGGTTAACAGATTTCAACGTAAATATCAATGTTGATAACATGAGCCAGCTTATGTTGTCACTTGAGTGTTAAAAAATGGCGTTGCCACGAAAAAGGGTACAGGTGAATATTTAATTTTACATAAGTCGAATAAATTTCTCAGCGCCTTTCATCTCACCCTAAAGCATAAACAAACGAGAAATGGAAAAGCGATCCTCTCTCGAAATTTAAATCAAGGAAGTGTCAGAGGAAATAGCCGGGGCCGGAATTCGGCGAGTTTGCCGCCGGAAATTAAGAGGGAGTGCCTCGGCCATAAGTGGCCATCTACGATTCGCTCCGATTGGACATGTCACATGGAAAGAGAGGATACAGAGGAAGCGGAATGACAATACCGAAACGCGGTGTCGAGGCTTCGGGCGAAATCGTATCGCACGGAGTTGCCGCTCGCATTTCCTCCCAGTCTGGAACATTATTTCGTTTCGAAGTCATTTCCGAGGAACCGAACATTGTATGTACAGATGAACATTGTATGAACAAAAATGAACATTGTATGAACAAAAATGAACATTGTATGAACAAAAATGAACATTGTATGTACATGGCATGTACAAATTGTCGGCAATTTTAATAAATAAACGATACAAAATTACCGGAAAAATTTCCCGTCAAAAATAAGAAGCATGGATTACCCTTGGCGCCCCATCGACTTGTAAAAGAGCTTACGCGAATTAAAAAAGAAATTATGAAACAAAGAATCATTCCCAATTGAATTCCCATGCATCGTTAAGAAAAATAGTCGCCTCGGATCTCGATAACCCACAATATCGGAGGAAGTTAATTTCGGCGAAGGGACAAAAGTCAAGGTGTTGAAAGGAAGAGGATCCTGGGACAGGAAGGACTCGAGTGAAGTCGTCGCTCGAAACCGACTACGGACGACCATGGCCAGGAGGCGCGAAAGTTTGCTCGAATTCGTCTATTGTTAAGTACTCGAGAGAGAGAGAGAGGGCCGGCCAAGTTGGCGGGGAACTTTCTTGGCAGTCGGTAAATCGTAAGAGATAAGCCCCAGTGCTACAGGAAATTAAGGCCCCCTTCTCGCCCAGCGCCTCCTCGGCGAGTCTCTCGGAAAGCCACCCCGTTTACGGGCGAGAGCCGTCTCTTACAGTCACCCCTGTTGCACGCCTTAAGGCCTCCTTGATTAAATAGGTATTACCAAAGAATGATCGCACCTCGAAACTAACCACTCGTCGAGCCCCGCTTTCCCTGCCGGAGAAGCTTCATCCCCGGATCGAAACGAGGAAGGATATAAAATCCCCTTGACTAATTGTCATAGAGGCATACGAAATCGTGAGGTTCCTTTAAATTGAATAAAAAATATACATGATAATGGCCACGATATTTATGATTCGTTAATGCATTATTTCGTGTATTTGTGCATTATCTATGATTTATTAATAAATCGATGCCCTAAAAGTCACGATTTGCCCGCCTTAAGGGGATGTGAAAATGGCGTCGACGAGGTCTCGTTTCAATTTTGCTTGCCATTAAATTAAGATATGTCGAACCAAACGTCAAAATAAATGGAAAGAATTTAAACTATGCCAGTTATCTTTCTCTTTGAAGAAAGGAAGAAGTTCCAGGCTTTGTCCTGAAAGAGCGTAACCCATGAAGATGATGTACGTCCTTTTTGCTAAAGGTATTAATGCATTAATTAATGAAAAAAAAGGACCTGGTGGAAAAGATTGGAGATCGTTGAATCGAGTCCTGAGATCCGCGAAATCGATTTCAATATTCGATTCAATTGATTCCTCCGTTTCTCTTCTTTTGGCGATTCGATCGATCCGGTGGTTATCTTCTTGGAAGATAAAGGGGCCGGCGAAATTGAAGGCGAAATTGGGATCGATTGTTTGCTCGGCCGCTTAAAATGAAAATTCCACCCTTTAATGTCAACTGCAGCTGTTACCGCGATAACGGTATCATTGTAAAGTCCAGGGACAGTACAAGTACACGTGACTTCACGAAAATCTAAAGTCGGTCATAATTCTAAAAAATATTGAAACTTCCTAAAAAAGGTCGGCAAATTTGCCCACCGTGAAAAATTATTCAATATTCCGAAGACTTCAATTCAGATGTAAGGTACGTCTCAACAAACACCATATTTACGTGAGAAATAGTACAAGAACCTCTTGAATGACTAATGTCAACTTTAACCAGGCCATTTTTGAACTGTGAACGAAATCGATTGGTACATTTAATATCGAGACACGCAATTTAAATTATTTCAATTCTCTCGGGCTGCTTGAAATTTGACTATATGTCAGGCAGACATTTTTAACGATACGGATGTAAAATCCGGCGCTGGGTGAAGAACCTGATTCACTCTCATTTTTATTCCCACGAAACGGCGCACCGACCGTTTCCATACCCTTCCCTTCGTCCACGGAATTAACCGAGCAAATTAGCGGCGGGATTGGGTTTGCTTTATTGACGAAGCGAGCTCGTCGTTTCGCGAGACATCGGCCAGATCGCGGATTTCCGAGGCTTCTCGCATTAATCCAACCAGTTACGAAAAAAGTCCGCTCACCCTGACGAGTTGGCAGCTTTTTCGTGGCAATTTAATTAACAATGCAATTCCCTCCTCCACTTGCAATTAGACTCGCCAATCTAATATAATCGCTTCGTTCAAAAGCATCCAATCATCGAATTAACTCGAGGCAATCCATACTTCTGAATCGATTCTTCGTTAAAAAATGTATTTTACCAATTTGAAAGCTATGTATAAAAAAAAGTTTTAACGCTAAATGCGTGATGTTAGCCCAGCAAATTCTGTGCTTGAAAAAAATTACGGATTTTATAAACGTATGTTATAAATTTATAAAATTAATATACCATGTCTGAATTGAACTCGAAACGAAAGTGTCACAAAATTGCAATATATTTTTACAGTGCACTTTATCGTTAAAGTCTCTTAAACACCGTCTAAAAAGAAAGAGACAGGACTTCCAAAAATCGTCACCGTATCCCACGTCTCTTCCTATAGGAGATCCCCACGTGATAATCCCATCAAAAGGGACGCGTCATATAAGTAATTATAGTGGAACTTCACCCCGGGGTACTTTCGTTTAATTAAAGCATTATTACTGTATATCTTTCCTGCGCGGTAAAATCGGAATCATTCCGCGTTTGGTAATACAAACGACAAATCCAAGATTGGGAAATGGGAAACTAGATTTATGAATTCGTAAACTTCGACCCTCTACGAAGGGATGATCGAGGTCCTTCCTCCTCGACGAACCCGCCCTCCAGGGTGTAATTCCTGGAGAAAGGGATTTTCACGGGGTTTACAGGAGTATCCGAGTGCGCACCGAGGGCAATTAATGTAAGTTGCACCCGCTAATTTCGCGATGAAGTATCCAGGGCAGGGCTTAAACGTCCGTCGTAATGGCAGGGTAACGTCCCGTCAGACGCGAGTACGCGCAATATCGCTCGGTACGGCCCTAGAGAGAGCTAATTTCGAGCGAACGCACTTTCGCTCGTCCAGAGGTGGCGCCGGTTAATTACGTATCGATTTCCGTGCCGAGTGCAACTTTGCACAGCGCGTGCACCGAGATCTGCCGGCGAAAACAGGGAAAGAGGGAATTTGCATCGGGCAAGGGAAAGAGCGGCGGAATCAAAAGGCAAAACGCGGATGCACTGCAACCCCTGCACCGAGGGAAATGCACTTGCAGGTCGACGGGGCACGATGCACCTCTTTCGCCAAAAAGAATGGCAAACGAGTCTGCTTAAATCCTGCGAGGAAAATGTTTCGTTTTCCTCTTTGTAAAAATGATAGATAGCCACGTGTCCATCGAAGAGGGACTCGCGATAGTAACTCCCAAGATTTCCGTTCAAATGTCTCCGCCCGAGTAATCGTTTAAGGTAGAGTATGATTTTTGCGAGGTTTACTCCAAAAAAGAATTCCAAGATTCGCCCGATTGGTAATTATATTCACGCAAAGTTTTCATTGCTCTACCGCGGATAATTCTGAAAGTTCCTGATATTAAATACCTCGATGGAAATAAATAAATTTGGAGACGCTTATTTCGCAATTTTGAAGCATTTCGGCCCTCGACGGCGAAAGAACGGTGCATTTCGAGCCGAACGACGGCAGTTTTGGAAATAGGTCGTGCTCTTTTTTTTTTTTTTTTCACTCGGTTGAATGGACAAAACATGGAAGCGGCAAGCGGCAATTCCTTTGTTTTAACGCGGAAAAACAAGTAGGACGAGTGCATGCATTTCAATTCGACCCGACGAGGGAGTGACATTCCGCTGGAGTTCGGAATGCACGTCGACGTACATGCGAGCTCTCGTTCATTCAGGCTGTTGCAATGATGTGTCATGCACTTGCGCCGTTCTTGTTTGGCCAGCGGGAACATATTGTACTTTGTTCTGCGTTTCCGCTCGCGGATGACACTGCCGCTCGCAAACTACGTCGGCATTCATTATCGGATATATCCGGGATCGCGCGTATCGGGATTAATCGTTCAGAACTTAAATCGACCTAAATTCCGAGGCACTCCTAAGGAAGACCGCCATTCGTCGCGGTATCATTAAAGTGATATGAAACGCCATTTTGGATAATCAAGTGATAACATAAGCTGGCGCTTCGCGTTACCGACATTTATATTTACGTTGAAGTATTTTACAGTCTACGTTGAGAATTATAAGAAACGAAGCGTTTCATATGTCACTTCGGTAATGTACTGATAAGGAGATTGATGTAAAACAGTCGAAATCCCGTGAATTCATGACTTTTTAGTTATTTATCATGGATTAAAACCTTCATGGAGTGGTCCAGGCATGTTTACGACGTTTTAACATTCTTAAAGGCTTATTTAAAAAAAAAAGGAACGTGTTCAAAAGAGACAACGCGTTTTCGAGCCCCGAGAAATGCGGAAATCAAGATAAATCCGCAGGAAATATAATGAACCAGGGGAGCGAGCCATATGTAGAGGGTGAATATATCGCGTATGCAAATGGGGTAAATGATAAGGAAATCTCCGTACCCCGTTTCTATTTGCCGGGGAGCTTCAAATGTCAAGAGGAGATATGATTCTCCACGTAAAAAGCGCTTGAGAAAATACTGACTGATGTATCATTTTGCGATGAACAGTGAAAATGCGACGCGACTATTTTGCATCACATAACATCATTTCATATCACCTTAAGGAGATGTGAAAGTGGCATCGAAAGAGTCAATTGTTCATGAACCTTATCTCTGCACAGGGTGTATCAAATGGTTTCAAACTTTACAACTTTACAGCCTCCATATTCATTTTGTAAATTTTGAGTCGACTCGGTACCCCCAGTTCGGAGAAAAGTTTCATAAACGAGACCTCTTTGACGCCACTATCGCATCACCTTAAGTACCGAATCTTCGTTCCAGTGAAAGAAAATTCCCCGACAAAGGAAGGGCTACATCTCCCTGGGCAAACGAAGATCACTTACACGGATGGGATCGCGAATTTCGTCCAAAGATCCCTGCATCCCGTTCCACCGGGGAGCATCAAACAGCTCCCGTAGGAATCTAATGAGCCGAATACCGAAGGCTTTTAGAACGCGGGGGCGCACGAAATAGTTGGGGTTCCTCGGAGACAGAGTCCAACAATGCGGAGCCTGCATCATCCGGAAGGCGGAGAAAGAGCGGAAGCATTTCTCTCAAGGCGCGAAAATCCGCTTCGAAACTTGGAGATGCTCCAAAACTCTCGAAACGCGACACCATACTCTGAGCGAAAAATTTACTTCCTAGGCGGAATTAATTATTTGCGACAATCCAAATGTTTCTTGCCGAAGAAATTTCATAACTTGTAAAACCGATCTTGTAAGAATCATCAGTTTTGCGACCCAATGATGGCAAGTTAACGCTAGAACTACCAAGTCCAGTCAAGATGTCTGGTCTCAGATTGCCTATCGTATGCAAATGTATGATGTATCAATGACATAAAAATATAGTAACTGTTCCTGAATTTTCTACTTCAGTAAAAAAGTTAATTCTACTATAAAAAGTATCTAAGTCCTTATTGAACTATGAAAACTAGGGAAGAGGTAGTTAATTTAAATGGATTTGTCTCTCAGGGCGATCTGCTATACGACGTAATCGAGAATGGTCGTGAATAATGAATTAAAAACATTAATTCCGTGAGTAACGAATTGAAAACATTAATTCCGAGTATAAACGAGATTCGTTCAGGGTCGATGCAAAAAAAGAGTGAGGGAAGAGAAAAGGAAGGAGAAGAAGGATTTTTCCAGGTCGCGTAAAACGCGAGGGAAAATATTCCCCCCCTCCGAAAAAGTGACCGTCTCGAATTGGATTCTCCCCCTGAGATCTGGAATATCTTTGTCGGACGGGTTCCATAGGAAAAATTGATATTCCCCCGTGATTTTCGGTCAGGCTGCTTTTCCCGCAGACCGTTCACGTACCCATTCCGTGGTTTGACGTTATCACGAGCCATTTGTTGTTTGCCCATGGGAAAAGGGGATGGAACGGACGCCATGAAAAGAAACGTAACTCGATCAAATTGACGAGATTATTCGGTGGACTTTGTCACCTCTCCGACGGTCCATTTGGGGGACAGATTCAATTCGTGGCTGATAACTCGACTCGTGCTAATGAGAGTGAAGCGCTCAACTCGACCGCCATTTTGGCACGTCATGTGCGCTCCAAACATTGAACTTCGTCAAACTTCCCCACCCATATTAACACCAACGATTTAGCGTAAAATCCGAGCCCTCGTCGGATCGTAAAGAAATCTTTTAATGAAAATTAATTTCTAAACTTTAACACTTTGCCCTTGATAATGAGCGCATTTAAATGTCTGCCTACCTCGACCGCCATTTTGACACATTATACGCTCCAAAGATTCGACTTCATTAAATTTCGCCATCCATATTAACACCCCGGAGGGTAAAACCCGGGATTTCGTCAAATCGTAAAGACATTTTTTGATACAAATTAATTTTTAAAATTTCATTTTCCGCCCCTGCCTAAAGGGCGCATTCAAATTTCCATGGGGTCGTCGATATGAATATACCAGGCAGGATAAGTCGATTCCCGTATCGACGTGCATCTTTTACGAGCATACTAAGGAGCCCCTGGCCTTGGGGGAATTTACCGAATCTACCATAAAGGCCAGCCAGGGTGGAAGTAACAAAAACCTTTTGTTACGTGAGGCAAGAAAATGTCAAGTCGCGACGCAATCGATCACCCTTCTCGTTTGTCCTCTTTACCGTCTCCAGCCTTGTAATTTACGTGGTAACAACGCGTTACGGTGTCGAAACGACGTAAAAATAAATCAGTACTCCCTGTTAACGATAATTTCCCTCCTAAAAATCCCACCTGGGATGAAAGTCTACTGTTAAAAAAATATTGTGAATTAACAAAAATTTTCTACGAGTTGGATTACATCTAATAAATGAAGTGGCCTCCATTATCGAGTTAAAATTCGGCAAAAATTTCCTTAAGATAGAAAAATGTTTAACTTCGACCTGTCGAAACAACGGATCGAGAAAAACGCGATTTCTGCGGCAAAATCGATAAGCCAAGGGGGAAGCGATCTCGTCTACGCATGAATAATTGAATTATCGGTTCCGTGAGCACCGAATTTAACGAGACTCCATTAATGACAGGCTATCATTGCCAACACCTGTATTCATTAACCGTAGATGCATTTTGCGGAATTTACTGCATCGCCGATTAGCACACTTTTCCGCGCGGGAATCCTCAGAAGCTTGGTTTTTCTCTTCTCTCCCCATAGCCATTTTCCGCACCCCCATCAGCGTCTCTCCCTTCTCCCTCTCTCTCTCTTGCGCGATTTATGTCCTTTAATTACGAAGAACTCCTGTCCTCCTCTTCTTAAAGGGATAAGGAATCCGGCGTCCCGGTTAAGCGCGCAAAAAGTTATTTCGCCATCCCGGACGATCCCCCGCGAAAGCCCCCCCTGGCCGAGTGTTAATTACTACCCCTTTATTATGTAAATGCGCGGGAAAAACAGCGCACCTGCTACCGTGGACGAGAGGTTAAAGAAACCGAGGCAAAAGTGAAAGCGAATGGCCTGAGAAAACGCGATTACTCGGAGCTTCCTCCCCGGCTTATTGCGTTTTCCCGGAATTTTAACGTTCCATTAGTCGAGCTTATCCCTCCGAGGCAGCCGAAGCGAAGTTATTACGTTTGGAAAAAGAAATGTTAATTAAAGATATGGGAGATTTTACGCGGCCCGATTTCTGAATTTTGTAGTTTTTACGTAGAGTCTGGAAATGATACGAAGAGAATTTAACCCGAGTCAAAATCCTCGATCGCAATTGATTAGTGGCTATAAGGAAGGAGCCCATGACATTTCAATTGTTTAAAAAATGTACAGTTATTTTAATATTTTTTGTATAAACAAGAAAATTTCATGGGTGTAAGGACCTTCCTGGTAGCCTCCATATTCACGTTGTGATGTTTGAAACGATTCGGTACACCTAGTTCTAATATCTCATGACTTTAAAAATTTGGCTTATTACGGTAACGACGTCTGGCATCAATTTTCAAGTGCGGATAATTAGGAAAGTACTCGAGGCCAAAGAGGAAGCCGAAGAAGCAGGGATCTCGAGTGAAATGAACGCCCTTCCCAGGAATTGATACCTCGTGTTAATATTTAACGAAATTTACAAACCGACAGAGGTCTGCAGGTCAGTTCGGATTCTGGTGGGAAGCTCTACCAGGACCGGCAATTTTTCCTCGAGAGCGCGCTACGTGCTCCAAGAGCTTAATATTTACCCAAGGATAGCTAAGAGGAAGACGCGTCAGGATCGAGAGGAGGAATCGATCGGGGAACTTCGACTCCAGTTTCCCCGGCTTCTTTCGGGTTTCGTTCTTCGGCGCCGCTCCTCCAGGAACGGCTCCAGAGCGTCTCAATTTCCGTTCGGGGCACGTATCAAAGACTCCTCTCCGCCGACTATTACGTTTCTTCCTTTACGAACAAAGTTCGAATGCTCGGCGGAAAGTAAAATGGGTTTCGGCCACTCCTCGAGCTTTGACTGCGAAACACACGGCCTATTCCTTCCCACCGCGGTTTCCCACATTTTCACGAAGAAATACGTCTTTTCCCACATTTTCACCAAGAAATACGTCTGCCCCACATTTTCACCAAGAAAGTTTTATACATATTTTCACGTTTTATATACACCTATAGAATGACCCATTCGTATCACCTTAAGGCCTACAATTAGAAGTTCTAAGTACTATCAAGCTTTTCACTTGGGTACGCATGCTACGTATGACTTCATTGAATCTACCGTGTCATTTGTCCCTCGGTAAGTAATCGCGTACCACGCTTCACTTCCTGCATCGCCCAGATGTAATTACATATACGTATCGCCCAGCAATAAATCTCTGCTCCTGTTAAATTTTTCTTCCTAATTTTTCTCCGCTATCTCCACCCCCGCACACCCCATCAGCAGGAAAATTAGCAGTTCTGACGGAACCTGTTTCGACGCAATGAATAATGTGAGTCATTAGAGGTTATTATCTTGCCCTGCCCCAGAGGAAAGAGAACCCGCGGAAAGTGCATTTCGTCTTCGGATATAAATTCAGCAAATGGAATGGAGTTAGCCGACCAGATTGCCGTTGATTGACGGTCTCAGACATCCTATCTACCAGCTGTCGGAACGAAACACCGCGGCCGCGCACGCTATCCAAGTTATGGTTCCGTTTCCCCCCCAAAAAAATGAAATCCGTAGGGTAGGTCAGTGCACTCTTTAACTCTCGACTTCCTGGTATACAAGGAAAGATATTTCCCAAGAACTACCCCATTTCCGATATAGAATCCTGAATAAGACGACGAATTTCCTTAAAATTTCTGCGTGTAAAAAAAAACGCCATTATACTAATGCATCGACATGATATGTAAAATGACCCTTTCATATCACCTTAAATGACCGGAATATTTTTTTCTACGCGCACGAAATAAAAAATAACAATCCACCATTTGATCGAAGGGAAGTCCTAGGGGGAGAAAACTAGAATATATCCAATGAGCGTCGAAACAAAAGGAGCTATCTCTCCGGAATATCTATCTGGGGCGAGCGATCATCGGGTCGCAGCATATCGCACGCAGCATCCGACAAGAATGGACCGCGATTCGTTTCCACTCGTCCCGTTCGTCATCTGGCGCAATTAGCGAGTACCGAGGGACAAAGGACGTCGCGACGTGGGACTCCTGCGATCGACGTTGACGTTATACACCCCGTCGAAAGGGTGGTTTGACGGGCATTTTGCATCGCGACGACGTCCCGTCGAGACGATTTATTGCGACGTTTCCCCCACGTGGGGAGGGGGCGGGGGTGCGAAGGTACTCGAGGTACTCACCTGAAGCACTGATTTATCGACGCCGGCGACGAGGGCCGATGGGGTGGTCGAGGGGGTGGTCGAGGGCAACGGCGAAGACGAGGTCGAAACCGTCGAGGAGCTCGAAGGACTAGTTACCACGGGGGTCGAGGGGGCAGGTGAGGCAGACAACCCCCGAGCACTGCCCCCTGCAGCTGCACCCGCCCCCGCAGCCGCGCCTGCACTTCTTTCCGCTTCTGCAACAGAGGGAAAGAGAGAGAGAGTGAGTACTGCACTTCCAACCCCGGCATCTGCACCTAGGGTAAGGGAGGAAGTTTACTTTGTTCATATACATAAGGAACTCGGTACATGGAGAAGAAAAGTCTATTACACTTATAGAAAAATCTGTAAAATGTACAGATTTTATCCGTTGAAATAAGGAAAGGGGTTATTTCCAGCGCAAAGTATGTTATCCCATTCTATTTTTAAATTGAAAATAATAAATCTAATTTGAAATTTGATATTAAACAGGGTTTAGTTAAAAAGAATTATAAACGCGAGCGTTAAATTAGTCCTGGAAAGTATTGACGTGTTTACGTATACGCTAAAAGATGTTTGCAACCTAGCGGATACATGTATCATGTATCTGCGGCATCCGATATATTGGAAATTCTAAATAATTTTGAACGCGATTTATGTAATATACCTCAAAAACCTCGAAAAACATGAAATTGCCGAACCCTGTTTGGTGGTCATTGAAATTGCAACACAGATTTACTTGCTACAATTGATTCGTTCCATTAAATGTCTTCCTGGATCATTCCCTGACGTAATAAACCTTTTTTTTTACAAAATCTAGACTACCTATTCCGGTTATTTCTTGATCTTGGAATTTCAATAGCCACCGACGTATTTTTCTGAATTTTCGACGGCAAAAAGTCGCCTTTTTGGACGAAGCTTTCGAAGAGGAGCTGGGAATGAAAACCTGCCAGGAAGAGTTTTCAGGGCACGTAGAAAAGGAGGTACGGTCAATTCGCTGAACGGAGGGTAACTTTCATAGTTTGTAAGTTCAGTGGGGGAGAATCGACCGAGCTTGCGGAGCTTCGTTCACGGGCATCCGAGCCTAATGTAATTGAAAACTTTCCTCGGAATTTCATCCCTTATTTCGCGATTTGACACCCTCAAATAGGCAAGGCGGTGTCACTTGAAATTGCGTTCCGTATTACGGCTAGAGGCATTTAATTTCATGTTAAATTAATATTAAATTAATATTTAACCAGTTACAGTCGGATGTAAAATGAGACTTACTTTAATAGGAAGTTTAAGGTGTCTGTCGCCTCCTACGCCCTTAATTCTCGATCCAGGTCGAAACGGAAGTCCTCGAATTCTCTGATCGATCACTTTCCGACAATCGAACTATCGAAACCGCGTTAGTGTTTCGCCGGTTACCGGGGCGCCCAGCCGCCGGGGAATTTTTTTCGCGACTGCGACTTTCGCAGCTCGACGGGGAAGGTTCTTATCTTCAAATTGAGCTCTCGCGCGAGTGGATGCGATTTTTTTTAGAGGAGATACGCGTTTTTGATTTTCGAAATCGTTTTTGGCGTTTTCTGGCGTTCCTAGGCGTTTCTGGGCGTTTTTAAGCGTTTTTCGGTACTACTTACAAGGAAACATTCCCAAGTGTCCGCCCCCGATCTTATTGATTTTCATATATGTCGAAGAACACAAAAATCTAAGAGACACGTGTTTTTTTATATCTGCAATGGTCCACAATTAAGGGGTGAAACAACCCCCCGAAGTTTAGCGAAAAATTGGTTTTTTAAATATTCTTCGTAGGAGCAGTGGAGGGATTTCGACCCGCAAATTTCGGCCCGCAAATCTTCTTTAAGGGAAATTATCAGTGACTTTATTCCAAGTTTGGAGGAGCCGCTTTACGAGGACCCTACTTCCTGCATAATTCAGTTCAGTTCCGGCATTTACAGCGAGTGCATAAGCGATGCATAATTTCCGGCCCTTGTCATTTTTCTCGCGTTAAATTGAAAGGTTGTTACGACCCAAATTTACATCCGCTTGCGTAGGAGTCAAACTAAAGTCTAGAAATGAGAAAGCACACCGTTAACAGAAATTCAAAGTGTATATATGAATTATAATTGCTACCACTAAGGGGCAGAAGTGCATCGGGGACAACTGCGTGCCCATAAATCCCCAAAAGCACGAAAAATAGGATTCGGCTGCGAAGAAAACCTTTCCAGCAGAATTCCATCCTTAACGGAATGTTTACTCCCAAGGGCGAATCCGTTTAATCCAACCGCCAATCCATTTTAATCAATCAGATTTCCCTAGAGACTCCCAGGAAATTTTATTAAGCCCAGGACTTGAGAAGTAATCTTCCCGAAGTAAGAAGTTTTCTTTTTCCAGGGGATGGCACAATCGCGGGGATGCTAGATTTGCATTTTGCCAATTATTTGCAAACCGACGCACAAGGGTGAAAATGGCGAAAAAGCTCGCCAACGCCTCAAAAATGAAATTTGTACTTTGGGGTTATCGATTGCCAGATTGGTAATTCGGACATTTATTGCTAAAAGGACGGAATCCTAATTGTTATGTACGGTCCGTACGTCGATTTAAAATTTACATTCGGACGAATTATTGACATCGGTCTCTAAGAAGGAAAATTTGACCGAGCTTAAGTTTTACAATTTTACCGAGGTTAACTTTTTCATTTTCGCCACTGTGCGACATTTGTGGTTTGTTTCCGCGACTGCGAATAAAAGCGGTAAATATGCAGAAAATGCAGCAGGCTCGAAGAGACCTCGCAGTCTCTAAAACTACCCCCAGGAAGAAGGGTTGTATTTTCGAAATGCATTCTAATAAACCACGCTCCTCCCGGGGCAATGTTGTATAAATATGTCCCCGGCGAACAAGACGCGGACACTCGTGTGCGGAAAACGCAGGTCGTCCGCGTACGCATAAGAACCTCCAAGGGAGAGATCTCGTATCTCGCGCACGGCTGTTCGGTATTTTATTGGAACGTTATATTTTTATTCGCCGGCTTCATCTTCGTAGAAAGAGCGGCCGGCATTATCATAACAACCGGCCCTCCGTGGGTTTTATTACCGAAATTCTGTCATTCCCTTTTCATCCCCCTGCGGTGCCGTAATTCCTCATGTTTATGGCATTAGTCGGCATACGAGTTGCATAGTTAACCATGCATACGATACATTCCACGCATACGGATGCATTCATAAATCCATATTTAAATAACAACCCTCCCCAAGAAGCGTAAAATCGGCAGCTCTCGCAGTAGATAATTTTAAACAAAATGTGAAAATTAAATCTGCCGTAAGTAAACAAGATCCTATAATCAATAATTTCTAATAATATTTATCACTCTTTGGCTTGAACTTTGAAGTGCATCAAAAAGAAACTTCATTTAAACGAAGAAATCAAAAGTCTAAATACAAAAATTAACGTTCTCATAAATTCTCAATATTCTCGGTAACTTACGGTACGTTTCAGTTACCTTCTCCAATACTATTTAGGCAGTGATACGATATCAGTAGCTCTCCACTTTTTCTAAATATGCTTGGAACAATTTGTCTGAAATTCTTGTACGTGTTTATCGAGGCGCTGAAACGGAATAATATAATATATTCCTGGTCATTAACGTCCGGGCTAATAACGGGGGTAGAGCGCAATAACGATATGAATTACTTTAATATCCCATAATAGGAACGACGTCGAGCGGAATCGACCGTCTCGCATTATCGAATCACTTGCCACGATTAACGACCCTTACGAGCCACAACCACGGAGAAGTGCGCATCGCACTTCGCAAGGATAAGTACCTCCTCGACGGCGCAATTTCTCAGGGCAGCAAGTAAGGCTAGCACATCCAGTGATTCTTCGATATTCGGAAATTCGTTTAAGCGCGTCAAAGGCAAACTCTGAAGTGGCAGAAGCGCGGATAACGAGAGATGCTCCTCCGCTCGGTACAAGGTGTACCGAGGGCCCGAGCACCCTCTCGAGAGGAATATTCTATCCTCGTTCGGCCTAACTCGACCGGCTATCTACAGCTTATGGCACGTCGCATAAACCACGGGAGTATATGCAAAGTTCCGCCATAAGATGCCAAAACTCCGTAAGTCCCTTTTATGGTTTAAGGATAGTCAGGCGGCTTACTATGTGCCTAAGTTATGAGTGGGGTATGCCCGTTCGGTACTCCCAGGTGACTTTCCTGCCGGTGAAGTTTCCCCTCCTTCCGGGGGGAGTAACTTCGGGGGAAATCGACGGATCTTCGTACCCGACGCCATACTCGGTGCCCTCGAATCTGTCGATTAACCCCAAAGTATTTCCATCGAGGTCGCGAATATCGACTCTCACCTGCGCCACCAATCGCGGCGAGAATGGCGCATAAAGAAGGGGATGAGACCCAGATTTTATCGAAAAAATTCAGGGTAAATCGTAACTTTTCCAGGTCGCACGTTGTTTAACAAAAATGCATTAAATTCGTACGCTTTTAGTACGCAAGGCTGTAGTACAATTATAAACTTTATGTCTTGGTAGTGAATTAGTATACTTCCAGATATTTTCTATAAATTAAACGAATGTCGTACGTTTTGTTAATATTTAGCAGACATTTGAAACGTGAACCCTGATTCTCGAGTTCCAGGAGCAATCGAGAGTCTCGGACTGAACTTTTATGCCGGTGATGAGTCTTCGTCGGTCATGAAACGACAAAGCTTGCGGATTAAGGGGAGAAAACTTCCCCCGTCCCGAAGACGAAAGGCAAACGCGAGCTGCAACTCGCGGCTCGTAAAGAAACTTCCCCGAGATTGTACGTCTTAATCCCGTGGCACACGTCGGGACCGCTTCGGACGAGTTTGCGTCGAGTTTTCCGCACTTCTCCCGCGAATCGCGCCCCTTGCGGAAAGTAACTCACCGCATCAGCCGATCCCCGCAATCGCGAAATTCAACGCGACTTCCTCCAAGTTAATGTTTCATTTCCTTAAAGTGATATGAAAGAGTCATTCTATATACCCTGAGAGAAAAAGTGCGAGTAAACCGAACAATTTGACCCCATTGAAGCCATTTTTGTTAAACGAATGGAATTTATCGTTTGATTTACTATAAATTGGTACCTACAACTATTTTTTAATAACTGAACGTATCGCTGACTTTTTTGCTACGAAAAGCATCTAAGTCCTTTATGAACTATGAAATCTGGTTAAAAAATAGTTAATGTAACTAGGTTTTTCTTTCACGGCAGCTCCCGAAAATTATCCAGACGGGAATGGACGATCGATCGAGTATCGGTGATCAATCCCCACGGGGGTGGGTTCGGGCACTCGCGAGTTCGGGAATGCTACTCACGTTAGAGAGACGGAAATGAGGGCGTATATTAAGGGCAGAATGAAATTTGAAATATACGCCAGTCCATACGGTGAATACTAAGCGCGGAAGTTTAAGGGGAGGTCCGAGAGGCTGCAGTTCGGCCAGATGAGAAATTCGATGTCGTGCGTGAGCCGGCGACCAGGTCGGGGTTTTACGAGGGGTCGTGACCCCCACCCCATCGAGGGGGGTCTCATCTCGCGCCTCCTTTTCATTTGCAAAAGGAACAAATTCCGAGAGAGCCTACGTCGAATTACTTTTTCATCGATCGGATGCGGAAGCTCCTTTTCTCCCTTTACCGAACCGCCGCACCGCGGCGAAAATTACGAAAAAGCTGGACAAAGCAATTTGTCTGCCTGAGCATGAAATCGCTATATTCTAATATTATGTTTCATCGCCTTACATTTTTCATTATTACGAAGAAAAAATTTTAAAAAATTAGAAATTAAACAAAAAAGAACGCACGAATTGTCGCTCTACCTGATCTGACAATCGATAATCCCAACATACAAATTTCATTTTCGAGCTTTTGACTTTTAGCTTTTTCGTCATTTTTGCCACTGTGCGCCGATCCGAGGGGGTGGCTTTGCACCCTTACGAATTCAATTCAGAAGAACACCTCGCGAAGGAACTCGTCCAAGAATTTTGCGAGGGCTCGCTTAATTATTCCCACGTCGGAACAAATATGCAAACCCGTATGTACATATATACGTATCTCCCGAGAGGATTTCCCCCGGCTGCTCCATTTTTCGCCGGCCTCTTTTCCCCTTTTATTTCTTTCCAGGCCATTTTTTTCCTTCTTTGTGCTCGTCGAAGGAATCGCGAGGTCGAGGCTTTGCTGATGACGTTTATGCGACTCCTATGGATATGATAACACGGGACCAACCCCCCTGACACTTGGGGGAACAGATTCTAAGTCCCCTTTTGATCGCACCCGAGCCCGTTTCCCTCCCTCCACTCTGTTTCCTTCTATCTTTTTCATTTTTATCCCGCTTTTTCGGGAAGTAATTACTCTCACCTCGAGAGAAGTGCGCGAGGAGACGGAACTTAAAGTGTTATGAAATGATCCTTCTGTATGTATCGAAACATCATAATATTGATTAGACATTGATTTCCAATATCACGGCCGAAAATGAAAATTATCCATCCAACATTTACATATTGAGTTAATTACCTTAATCCATAACTTGTATGAATTTCCTAGTTCATCATCTCTTTAATGTAATAATTAAAGCAGGCCATTCGTATCCTTCGTATTAATATTTATAGCGGAGGCGATAACGAGAAGCTCAGGGTGAGACGGCTAATGCTTGACGAGCTTATTAGGGATGAAAAATAGGGGGATAAAAACGGAAGTAAAGAGGGAAAAACAAGAAGAGACGGAAAGAACTCTACGCGAGTCATCCTGCTCGTCACGAATCAAACGACAAAGTACCAATTAAGAGAGGAAGTAACTTTCCTCAGTCAAAGATCATAAGCACAACTAAAGGATCAAAAATGCCAATTACAATTTTCTGGGTGCAAAATTTTCGTACATGTTTTTCTGCAATTTAGTGTGGCATCGAAGTAACCAATGATTGAGTATGTACATTTACGTGACATTTTTATCAGTGTAATTGGGGAAATAAGAGGCAAGCTTGTAATTCACCCCGCATGTGGGAGAAAGCTTATAAATTGCTCCATATCGAGTTCTCCGCGGCAAGCTCTTAGGAATTCCGCGTTTATCCGGGAATTTGCAAGTCAATCGATAATCGAGCTTTTCATCTCCAGCCCGACAATGATTTGAATTCGAAATTCGCCGATAGGCATCAAAGCCCGGAAGCGCGGCACGTCGCCCGATAACGAGAGAACTTTGTTTCGTCGGTACAGGGCTGTCGAATTAAAATGGAAAAAGTATATTATTTTTATTTAAATACCCCCGAAACAATGTTCCACATTGCTGACACCGAAACAAACAAGATCCACCCTTGCCCTCCTCGCTCTTGAAATGTATATTTATTTCATTTTCTTATTTTTATTAACCCACGATTAACTTAGATGTTAACTTTAACCTACGGTTAGGTAATCAATGATTTAACCGGGCATTAAAATGGGACAGTTTGGTTAACACCTCGAATAAATTCTAGATAAAATAAACATCGGAAATTAAAAAAAAAAAAAGAGGTGATAGCAAATCAGTAGGTGGGGTCGGAACCGCGGGGAGAATTAGCAGTAAATAAATAATTGGCGACGATTAACAACGCCGATGGCCGGCTAATGGGCAGGCGATGTGTGCCGGAGGTCGATCGATCGCGAAATTGCAATTCGTTGTCCCTCGTCGATTCATGTAAACGGAGTTTAAACCCGCCTTCCGGGTCAGGTGGTACTGACGGAAATTACCCTGAAGTCGAGCCCGAAGACGAGGCTGCTTCTCGCGCACCTCCGACTTTTCCATTAACGAGATCGAATGGACGTGCACCCGTCGACGAGAAAGGCAAAAGGGCCAAGAAAAACTGTCTCGACTTAAACGCCGAACTTTTCGGTCCGACGCATAGTCGAAGTCGATGCCGAAGAGGGAAGATGGCCTTCGATCGAAAGCCCTTTACCTAAGTACTCGGAAGACTCGTTAACTTGGAAAAAGAAAACCTCCGGTACTTAAAGACCTCCCAGGAAAAAGAAACGCCACGAGAAAATGATCAAACATAAATCGAATGAATTCATCAAGTCTTCGAAAAGGCTAAAACATTAAAATCGTGCACGGACCACGCCATGTTGTTTCTAGTCCGGATAAGCACATTTTTTTATACAAAATTGAAATTTCATGAGTTTCAGGACCTACTTTAGGGCGTTCGCATTCACGTGGTTAAATTTGAAACGATTTGATATACCCAATTAGGAAAATACTTTCACGAATGATCTCTCAGATACATATATAAGCTGGCTCTTTCATATCACCTTAAAAGGGGGAATCTTGAAGGAAAAAAGGAAAAAAGCAGCGCATACGACGAGCTGCGGTAAGTTCCTCTGCAAATGAGTTCCTGACTCCTCTTCAGGAACATTCCGGATCCTAATGATCAGAAATTAATGGCATCGCCAGCAGGAACGGATGTCGTTGCGAGAGGAGCAAGAAGATAAAATATTCCACCGAGAAGTCGACTGCGGGAGCCGAGAAATGCTTCTAAGACATTAAAGTCACCGACACTCGATTTACCCGCTAGACCACGACTTTCTTGGGAAATTCAAACCGCAGGAAGAAGCAGAGTTTAATCAATTAGGGACCCAGCATTTTCCGAACGAGCGAGGAAATTAACGAATTACTCACTTTGCTCGTTTCCGTTATTACCGCGACCAAAGAAGCGCACCAAAAAAACGAAAGTAGTTCATAATTAGGTTGGTGCAAAAATAATTGTGGTTTGTATACGCGATACTCAAGAAATGCAATTATCTGTTCGTGCCGAACTAATAAGTACGAGATTTCAATTACAATTGAAAAAATATTTCTAATATTCTTGGAGTGATAAGGGTTAAAATTGTGACAGTGTTTTGGTAATTTCCAACAATTTCCAAGGATTCTTGTTTGCTATTTCCATGTAATTTCCTCATGATTTCGAGCGTTAAAATCCCTGATTTCCTAAGTGAATACTCCCTAGGGTACAACATCACCTTAAAAGATTTACGCAAGTAGAGGTAGAAAAATATCCGTCGTCTCTCCCGTGTCCCTCCGGCACGCAATCCCGAGTACCTACATTCGCTTTGACGTCTCTCTTTCTCTCTCATTTGTGTCGCGGTCTTTCATCCGACCGTTCATTCATTTGCTTCACCACTATCCGGATGGATTAATGGGACCGGGAATTAGTGGAGTGGATTAAAAAATCGTACCTACGTCGAGTCCATCAATGGGAGTGCCTCCCCGGAAGCCATCGATCCAACAAATGGCCAAAAGGACCCAAAACCTTTGCACAGATTTTATTGTGGCCTCAATTGATGCCAATAATTGAGCACGTAGATTTACATTGACATTTTTATCAGTGTAAATATCGGTAAGAATTTCAGATGGTGCAACAGCTAGAAAAATCTTTTTTTACCGACGTCGATTAAATTTCTCGGTGTCTTTCATATCACCTGAACCCTCGAATCAGAAGTTCGGACAATGGGCAGGGTGGTTATCGAAACTTGCCGATAACTTCGGGGCACAAACCGAAGTCTGCGACCACCAGCTCGAGAGGAAATATGCCGACCATCTGACAACTCCGAAGTTGCAAGTGGAGAAGTTTCATCCCCTTCGACGGTATCTCGCGGATTCGCCGTCGAAAGCGCGGATTAATCCGGCCCGGCACAAT
This sequence comes from Orussus abietinus, assembly GCF_000612105.2. Classification (NCBI taxonomy): domain Eukaryota; kingdom Metazoa; phylum Arthropoda; class Insecta; order Hymenoptera; family Orussidae; genus Orussus; species Orussus abietinus. Next base: position 102,616 of record NW_019394595.1, on the reverse strand, counting down.
GGCTTCATCTGCCTCGAGTTTTCGATGTAATTGAATCTCTTCCGCGATAATACCGAGACAATGATTCCAGCCTGACAGCCCCGTCTCTCCCACACCACCCCCGACAAGAATTAATTCCCCATCCCGCCACGTGTTGGCGAAAATGACAAAAAAGTCGATCGAAACTATTAATCAGCTTAATCAATGCATTTTTGCATCCTAATATCACGTTCCGTCAGTTTTAACTTGAATTTTAAATTACAGGATACTTCCACAATATTTACTTTATTTTCCCTTTAAAGGGACGCGAAAGTGGCATTCAAAGAGTCGATCGTTCATGAAACTTCTCCGAGCTGGGTGTGCCGAATCATTTCAGACATTACAACGTGAATGTAGAGGCTACAAAGAAGGTTCTGACACCCATGAAATTTCATTTCCTATAAAAAAAAGTTTTAATAATACCTGTCATTCCTATTATTCTTCAACCTAACAGAACAGACACTTTTCGACGGACCGATATTGCCAGGGAAAACAAAGGACCGAGGAGTCCTTTTTCCAGATTGCGACAGGATAACCTTTAATCGGAGTGTCCCGATCGCCGGTCCAGAACAGTTTCGGTCAGTCCTGGACCCGCGGCATCCTCTCTCGCATATGAACACGTCGGCCGACTTTAACGCCGGCAGTTCGGAAAATTTACGAGCGGTTGAGAAGCGGTTTAATAAGAGTCTAAGTAATTCAGGCGGAGTTAGTGGCGTGTTAAGCTATGGGGCGGCCTGCCTGGGGGTTGCAGACTCCGCCAGAAATCGCGGGGGTGTTGGGGAATTATTTCTGGGGCACGTATGGCTAAAGGCTCCTACACCTTATGCGTGGTGGGTGGTTCGCCTTGGGCACGAACAGGGTGTATGGACGATGTGTGTCTTAATATCTCTCCTAAAAAGTTACACATAGGGTGGAATGACGAACCACGCATATTGTGTAAGGTCAGTGAGTGGCATTGACGAATTTGGTCGCGACGACGCACCATGAGTCACACATCATAGGGTGTACATATCGCAAGATGCTCACCCCCGTAACTTGCAATTGCTCGGGGCAAGTGTCAATGATTAAACCACCCCTGATGTTCGCATCGAACCACGCATAATGTGTGTGGTCAGGGCGTCGCATCGACGAATTTGGTCGCGACGACGCACCATGCATCGCGAATCACCCACCATAGGGTGTAGACACCTTAAGACGCTCACCCCCGTAACTTTCAATTACTGGGGGCACACGGGGTAAGCGTTGATGATTAAACCACCCCCGATGCTCGAGGTCCACGTTCTAATTCGAGGTATGACACCCCGAGTTATGATTCCCAGCCGGGGTTACGACGAAAGTTCATTAAAGAATAAAATGCCCGAGAAGGGGGTGAGCGAAGATTCTTCTTTTCTTCGCGGATCTTCCAGGGCTCGGCGAGCCATTTTCAAAGGTTCTCTGCGGCATAAACCATAAAGGGCCCGTAAGCTACTTAATTTCCGCGGGGTTGTTACAACCCCCTGGGACAGGGATTGCCAACGCGCCTCCTTTCGAGGGTCGCGATATTGTCTCATCGTGTCTTCTGATGTCTGTAGAATTTTTTATAACTTCTGGAAATTTCAGGGCATGCAAAAAACCGGGTAATTTAGAAATTGAAATTTAATTACGAGGGAGTTATGGAAGCAATAAATGAATAATGCATAGCGTCGAAAATTTGAGAAAGGATATAGAAACGTATATACATATAATTTATGTTTTCATGAATTCATTAATAGGTACACCCGTTCCTCAATTTACGTGGAGTATCCATTCCACGTGGATTCGTTTTATGCGAATGAAATGGCAATTTTTTTAAATTTGTTATAAAAAATGAAATTTCAAAAGATTTAGGACATTCCGTATAAACTCCACATTCACGGTGTAAATTGTGAAACGATTCAGCACACCCAGTTTGGAGAAAAGTTTCATGAACGATTGACTCTTCAGATGCCACTTCCACGTCCTCTTAATACAATTAGAAAAAAAACTAACGCATCTATCCTTCATTTTTGAGAATCACTGGCCGAAGCATTGGGGCGTTCGTGAAAAATGGCCGGAGGGGTTCCACCATTTTCCGTAATGGAAAATCCAAGGGGAACACGAATGACTGACCAAATCTTTATCATAGCGTGATATAATAGGATTGCTTTTATTAGGGTATCTTTATGCAAGGATTTCTGTTTATCAACCGAGGACACTCCCCCGTCAAGCCGTTCCATTTACGAGGAAGGGATCCCGAAGAATTACTCCAACCGCGCTACGTGACAAAACTGCAAAAACGGTGAGATAACATTTTTTGCTCCCGCGTGAAAAATTATCAAATCCAGCCATTATCATCTGTCTCAAATCCCCTACTTATCAGTTTATCCCCTTATTCATTTATTATCGTCATCACCAGTTTATTAAGTATTCACGACTTACTTTTTATCATCTTCACCAGTTTATTGAATTTTCACTTTCCCCGCGATGATAATTTTACAGATTTTGTCAAGGTGTCTCTTGATCGAGAATGGTAAAAAAATCACGGCTTCTGGGGTTTCCTTTATAACGAATTTCACCTTTTGAGGGAAAAGCCATCGTTTTCGTCCTTTTGCCGAAGGTTGAGGGAAACGAGTCGTTAAACGGCGATTGATATCGAAGAGGACCCCATGGCTCCATAGATATGTTAATTCCCGCAGGATGGATACAATTTCCTCGGACTTTCCGCAAAATCGTCCCTTTCACCCCCTCGTGGACCTAATCTCCTCCGCCATTCCGGCCCTGCTCCCCCGCGGATATTTATCATTTTTCCCTTAGTGGTCCCGAACATATTTTTCTCACGCCCGCGTTTGGGGGTTGCTTCCTCCTCTTTTTCTCTCAGGCTTCGATCTCGAGCCGAGCCCGGAGGAAACCGAATGCCATTTGGCTTGCCCAGATTTCCCACCAGAATTTCTTGGGGAAAAGAAACGATCCGCTCCGCGGAATTAAATTGACCTTAATCTTCGACTTATATTCGGTGCAGGTGCGAGAGATAAAATTGTATCCACCCCCAAACAGCCGAAGGGGTAATATTTGACATCTACCCTGGACCACCGTGACACCCTTAGGTGTGATTTTTGTATTGCATTTGATGTTTCGAATTTTTATAACTGAAACTTCTTATGAGATGGTCAATTTGCGGTCTACCCTAAAAAAAAAACAGTTTATTTCATCCAAACACAGAAATATGTTTAAACTACTTTTATTAAGACAAAATAATTAATTGCATCAATCGACAAAACGTATATTCGATTTCAGTAAATCACAAATTTTCACATTCTTAAGTAAGATAAATTAAGACAGTTACGTCAAAGAAATAATGAAACTCAATAATTTAAGTAAGCTATTGATCAACTTGTTTAAGTGTCTTGTATTTCAATTAAAAAATTGATTTTTTTTCGATTTCAACCAACACGTTCAAAGGTGCCGCAAAGTCCTTCGGCGTAAATGGTCTTACGGATAATACTTTAATGGGCTGAAAAAATAACAATTAATTATATAAGTTGTAACATTACGTAAAAATGAAGGGAAATAGTTATAATCACAGCACGTTCAAACCACCCGCAAACCTATTCAAAAGTGGGGCGTGTTGTACAGTTTTACCCTATTTACTCGAAAACAAGGTAATGCCAAGCATATCCATTCCGCTGGGATCCTTCCTGCTTGATATTCCGCAAACTTCTCAAAGTTTTCCCAAGGTACTTGTTGCTCTGCCAAGTTTCTTCCGCGACTCGTTACAGAAACGCGGAATGCAAGATGCAAGGTGTACTAAATCATTTTCCCCAGTCCGTAACCAATCGCGATAAGATATCAACCCCACTGGAGTAGAAATTATCGATCTCGGCTGTACCTCTAAATCCAGAATTTCCCTTAACTATTCAATTTACCAGCAAAAACATCGGTCAAACAATCTATTGTTAAAGAAAAACGTAAAAAATGGAGGATTAAAATCACCGGAGAAAAACATAAAAATCAAAGGACAAAAATTGTTCAAGAAACTCAAAAGTTGGAGGGAGAAACCGATGTTAAATTAATCCAAAGAGCAATCAAGGTTCTCTTCGAAGCGGAGATGAACAATTAATCATTGAAATAAAACGTAAAAAATGGAGGATTAAAATTATTCAAGAAACTTAAAAATTGGAGGAAGAACGGGATTTTGAATTAAACCGAATCAAGAATCCTCGAAGCGAAGACGAAGGATCAAAATCGGCGCCGAGACGCGACGAGTGCACCGTCGACGGATGCACCGCAACCGCATCCCCGGAGACTCGCCCTCGACGCGAATCCCTCCGAGGAAGGAACCTCTCGTCGGGGATTCCGCGATTTCGAGGATGCCTCGAAATTACGGGGGATCGACTTAACTCGCGGGGGGTCCCGGGGGGTCCCGGGAGATCTCCGGAGATCGGGGATCGCTCCCGGAAGCTGGAAGCAGTCGGCGCTACACAAATACGGAGCCCGTTGACGGCATATGCATTATTCAGAGGCCCAACACAGGGCGGCCTCGATACAGAGTGCATCGCGCGACGGTAATGCATATGTTTTGCCACGGGGATGCTGCGGATGCATTCGGGCACACGGATTGCTGATTTCCTAGCCGGCGGCCAGCGCGACCGATCCGCGACGAGAGGGCCGCAAATGCACCCCGTCTCGTATTCCGATTTAATTCCGTCTAATGTGGACGGAAACCGAGTGACGTGCATTTCTGCTTTCTCCGCGGAAACGTGTCAAAGGAGTGCACGGAAGAAAGATCCCACTTGTTCGGAAAAAAAATCCAAATTTTGTTTAAAAGGTCGATACGCCCCAACGTTCACTAAGTTTCTTATTTATTGATTTATTAATTTATCCAGTTTCTTATTTATTCCCTATTCTCTTTACCAGTTTATTAAACCTTCTCGACCACTGCGCCAATGACCTGTTTCGCCAATTTGTTCGTTTTCGAAATTTCGGAATTTTACCAAAAGCCCCAAAATATACAAACGATATTCTATACCTGTAGAATTATTTCTTCTCGACGTATAGTATTGTCATTGTCGTGTAATTTTGCGTAATGTCCTCTGGCGAGATTTCTGGAAGGACGAAGGACCTCGCGAGTGCCTTGAAAAAAGCTCAAAATGGGAAACAAAAACCTTTTTGCAAGTCTCGGTTTTCAATGAGTGCTGTTCTTCACGATTCCATGTCGGAAGGGAACTTCGTCGGGTCAGATCGATCCTGCCGTGGACCTCAAATTCCGAAGGAGCTCTCCCGTTCCTGCGGGACCCGGGAAAAGGAGCCAGGACGGAATAGCGTCCTGGCCGCGCAGGAGGCCCGCGAAATGAAGGAAGCGGTGCGGAAATTCCGCTCGCCATTAGCCTGAATAATTGACCGGGGAGAAAAAACGAGCTCGCTCGACTTCCCCAGGACAAGAGGTCCTCCTCCCCTCGTCCGACGTGTTCGGGACCCTCCCAGGACAATTCCTAATTAAAACGAATGCTCCTCTCCCGACTTCGACGCCCGGGAATTGCGGCGCTCTCCTGTCTTCAGGACCCTCTTCCGGGATGTCCTTCTTGATCCCGACGCGTTGGAGGACCCCAAAGAGGGATCGCATCCTCATCCGGAAACCTGAATATACGAGTCGAAATTTGTCTACTTCTCGGAGCCTCCGATTATAAACCTTTTTAAATAGGTTTTGAGATCAAAGGAGATCCGAGTTGAGATTTTGATCCCATTTAGAACTTCTACAGATATACGACGATGTACTCGATGGACCCTTTTCTAGCCATAATATAAAAAATTGAAAATCTCGGCAGATCGTAGTAAGCTCGGGTGTTACATTGCCTCCCGTAATCCTTAATCCTATCCAGCGTGTATTATTTTCCAAGAGACCGCCTCTAAAGCATGTAATCTGATTATAAAGTAAGTTTCACGTTCGCGGCGTGAACGAATTTTGCTGCTCGTAGCACTTTTTCGTGATGGAAGTTGCACCCTCCCTGCAGGCCGTAACGACGCATTGCGCGATCCACCCTTAAGCCCGTAATAAAATCCGAGTATAGTTATCACCATGGCCCTGGGGGAAGAAATCTCACCCCGGATGCTGTCATATATCCGCAGTGAATCACGGTATTAACGTTAAAATTTTGATTTATGAATGCTGACCATCCCTGCTCCCCTTATTATTGGCTCCTCTTAGTGCTCTTCGTCCATTTCTTTCGCACCCCCGTACATTTCATCATTTCCGTATGGTAATAAAAATGGGAGGTGAAACTTCTCCTTGCAGTCTCATTTCTTAATAAGCGAATTCACCCTACCGTGACAAGATACACTCCGAAATATCCTACCTTTAATATCTATATATAATAAAATAATAAATATCTTTAATAGCTATAATTCCGAAATTTCGCATTGCTCATGGCAATAAATCAATTCCCATACCTAACGGCCAACTCGGATTAATCCCAAATGCTGACTTCGGACATAAGTTTTGGGATCGGTAGAGGAAGGGGCAAGTCCAAACTTTGAGGGGAATCAGGTGAAATGCCGATTAAATTGCAGTTACCGGGAATGCTCGGCCAAATCGTCCCATAACGACGTTAAGTGCCCGGTCCATCTAATTAATTATAAATCAGCGAGCCTCGCATTAGCCCGCGTTAGATCCCTATTGGCTCTCGTTCCATCCCCTTAAATGTAATTTATCGAGCATTTAACCCGTGCCCAGGCTCGCTCACCCGGAACCTCATTTTTCAGAAAGGATAACGTCTCCCGTAGAAATTCCGAAACCATTATCGCCTACCACGGGGATTCCCGTGATAAGAGACTCAACTCTAATATATTATAACGCGAAAAAACTTGATTTTACTAGCGCCTTATAAAACATGCACCCTGAATAATGATTTCTACTATCCTAGCCGAACTTTTAGCTGGTCTTCGAATAGCCTAAGACTTCGATTAACTTATTTCATTTTTTAAATCCTATTTTCCACCTTGTATATCATACTTAATACGAATTAAGTTCGACTGTAGGCCAAAAAGTAAAAGAAATGGAAATGTCTGCTAGTTTTATGGGCGAAAGTAGGACTTTAATTGTGTAGAAGTTATGATTTTTCATATTAGCCGTGTCATGAATTACATTTTATGTATTAGGTTGAAGAAAAAGTTCTCGCCATTTTTAACGTAACGTAATTGAGAACTTTTTCCTCGACCTAATATATAAAATGTAATTCGTGAAACAGTTAATTAGCTACTCCAGAGCCATGAAAGTTAAAGTTTCCCCTTTCCCCTAGATCTAAAAAAAAGATTTTAGCAACCCTTAATTTTAGGGAGGCCCCATAAAACCTACAATTAGAAATTCCAGGATCAAAATTCTGACTCGGGTAATTTCTACGTATATCCAGGAGAAATTTGAAAAAATCGCGAAATTTTAATTTAGCGAGCCTTATCAGCGATACGTCACGTTTAACGTCGATCCATCGAGGGTAACTCCGCTCTCGGGACGATACACCTCATTTAATAAAAGGGTAACCCCATAACTCTCGATCCGCTCCGCAAAGTCTTAATTGAGTTTATTATAAATTACTGCATTACGCGATAACGAGGGAGCCGAAGACTCGGTTTTAAATGGAGCGACGCGTAATTCGAGAGGGTACATCATTTTTATCGCGTCTCGGTCCTGTGAATTCATTCGTTAAATATTCTCACTGAGCGCCAAGAATTCGATTTTCCCCCTTTAACGAGGCAAATCCGCGGACGGATATCAGCGCGGAAATTCGGGCGTGGAATTCACCGGAGGCGATAAATTTCGCAACAAATTCCGGAAGTTTGCCAGGCCGGATTTCGGAGCGGGGAATTAGCTAAAATCGGCGCCTAAACTGCGATTACGCGAAACGTCGTCGTTCGGCCTCTAAAAATCCAAACGTACACTGAGAAAAAAAATTAAAATGTCATTGAACGAAACAAATATTTCGTTAATTCAAAGAATAATTATTTCACTGGAATAAACTCGAATAAGTTGGGTGCAACATTTCTTTGGAATTATGCCGATTTATTTGAGTCGAATTATGGAGATACTTCGTTGGTACCATTGAAAAAATTTTTTCTTTGGTTCAATGACACTTTTTTTCTCAGGGTAACGAGCTGGGCGCCGGAATGACAGAAACGTCGCGACGCCCCGGACTCCATCGATCATCCCCCGTGGAAAAGAACGATGGCTGTAACCGAGAGATATCGATCCAATTCGCCGGCCCGTGTCGGGAATCTCGATACGACGAGATGTCATTTATATTCGCGAAGCGTGGCCCGCGATTAATCATAACGACATCCGAAGAAATGGCCGCGATCGGCAAACGCCAAAGGCAGATCCGAATGCCTCCATGTAGATTCCAAAAATCCCAGCTAGGCTAAAAGCCTCCCAAACGATTCAGCGACATTTTTCCCAGCTTTTTCAGGTGTCATATCCGATCGCACAAATATTTACATAGCACAGGATCTCCGTAGGAATTTATTTTTTAAATAAAACTTCTTTAGGAACGGTACGGTCATTTCGACCAGTCTTCGGGGACATGCGTCAAATACATTTAGTTAATGAAACTTTCCACCGAACTGGGTGTACCGGATCGTTTCAAACTTTACAATGTGAATGTAGCAGTTATAAGGAAGGTTTTGGCAGGCATGAAATTTCAATTCTTAAAAAATTTCTTTATAGGTATTATAAAAATTGTTTATAAAAAATGAAATTTCATGGGCGCCAGGACCTTCCTTATAGTCTTTTTGTTCGCGTTGTAAAGTTCTATACGATTCGGTACACCCTCAGTTCTGAGAAAAGCTTCATGAACTCTTGACTCCTCGGGTGGCACTTTCACCCCCTAACTATTTTTTCGTAATCGGCGAAGGCAAGAATCATTGGGACATGACGGGTAACAGAACATAATGGATTATTTGTTATCCGAAATCCGTGGTTCTTAGCTGATTGCACGATTTAATGGTCTGCAGGAACATTGTTAAGGTAAAATTGTCCGCGGTTACCTAAGTGCATCCGGTCGGAAGAAGGTAGAACGCAGGTGTTGGAGGTGGGAAAGCCTATAACCGTAGCCATCCCGAGCTCGCAATCTAATAACGTTCATAAACAGCACCGTCTACATACCCCGGCGACTATTAACGCTGCTGGACTGCAGCCATGGCCGATATAACGCGTAACGACGTACAACCATGGAGATTGCGTTGCGCTCATGTAAAGTGATTATCGACACTTAGGTGTCTGGGACCGCGGACAATTGTCGATGGGTATTGAGGATCCAGTAAAACGGAGTCCCGTTTGTCCTCCTTCCGTAATTGAATCCTAAAAAATACAGACGTTTCGGGCTAGTCGGAGGATAATACCCCCTTAAGAAATTGGTTTTAGGGGTGATTCTATTTCTAGCCCGCAATATTTGTTCCCCATTCGAGCCAGGGCACACATCTCGACCCAGAGACCACAAAATCCAGCGGGATTCGAGTGTTTCGACAAAGGTCCTAACAACTTCCCCACCGAGGACCTCGTAGGGCGACCCAGGGCGACGCCACCCCTTGAGCACGGACGAGGTCGTCGCTCGACGTCCTGCCCTGCGCCCTCCGAGGACCAGGGGTGATAACGACGACCTCGTCCTTCTTACCCCGGAAGTGATCTGTGACCATAGATTCACCGGAACGTCACGTAGGTGACATTCGAGTCCCTATTCCGGGGACGACAAATCGGGGGTTGTTTCGGCTTCCAAAGCGGACCTCCCCGATCTCGGGAGATTTAGGGGTGTGCTCTTGTCACACCCTCGATTCCTCAAATGTGATCTCGATGTGCCGCACCGAGCGAACCGTTTACTTTCAAGGGGAAATTAAGGATAAGAAGACGTTGATAATGTTTATGATTAAATTTAGCAACGAAGATTGCAGGAGCTGTAATAGCAGGGTTGCTCGGCTCTTCCTCCGAAAATTGTTTATATTTGATAAGTACGATTTTTTAGAATTAACTTGGCGCGAGGCTCTATCGAGATCGCAATATTCGGCGTAGGACTTCCGTGGAATATCTGGCGATATCTTGGCAATACCGAGACGAAGCTCTCGGTACATCCTGTAATATAAGAGTGGTAAGAGCCATTCGGGAGGGCGTCGAGAGCAAGGTCGAGAGCACCGTCGGGTATAGAGCAAATATTGATTCCGAAGGCATACCTGTTTGCTCCCAGGTACTCCCTCTACCCCTCCCTGCGAGCGTTATCAACCCCTACCTGGTACCTGTGAGAGTTGCACCCCTCGTGTCGTGTCATCGTTACGCTGGGAATATAAATGTCTCGAACGTAAGGGATCAAGAGGGAAACGTTGTCAACACTACCCTGACCAAAATGCCCATGTAAATGTACATACTCAATCATTGGTTATTTTGATGCCATGGTAAATTTCAGTAAAATTACATCGTCTCTGTAGGCATCTAAGGTAAGTTAAAGAAAACTATCATGTAATATTACATCTAATTCACATTTCTTGTGGACATTTCTAATATGTCTATTTCTAAGGACGTCGAATTAACCGTGAACAAATTCCCGAAATTTCTTAAAAAAAAAAGAGAGAGATTTGGTTAATTTAGAAACAACTTCATTATACATTATCAATAGGACTGATATATTCCATTTCTGTATTAATATTACAGCGTAGTGCATAGCGGATAGCATGGAAGATATCTGAAAAAATGACTATTTCAAAAGAAATTTACAACGTTTCTTACAATTGTCCCGGGTTACATTTGACCTCGGTCTCCCCTATACCGAACGAGGGGTAAGTACACCGAGTAAAGTGCATCCCGAGATAGACCCGCCTTAGAGAACGCGCCCCGGAGAATGCAACTGCACTCGTCGCGGGGATGCAGATGCAAGTGCAAACATGCGACCGTAAGCAACCGGAGGACGTCAATTCAAAGGAGAGAGAAGAAGTGCGTACCTGTGACGTTTCAAATGAATAAATTTACATGGGGGAGAGTAGAGTGCAATGAAACGTTTGAACTATTGCTGGCCGTATGCAAGCTTAAGGCGATATGAAAGGGTCATCCAACATGTATGTAACGTCTAAGTAATTATAAAACTCAATGCAGCTACTTACGCACGTGGATATTGAATTTAAAAAATGTCGAGCTCCTCAATTTTGCAACTTATCACTTGGGGAGTAATTATAATTAAATCGCAGGGGTACTTTAGGCCACGATGGCGGAAGGAGAGGGAAAGGAGAGCTGAGAAAGTGGTCGGAAGCGAAGAGAGCTGAGAGAGATTGCAAAATATCCGGAGAATGGAACAGGGCGTGGAGGGAGAATGTGGCAACACTCGCGACTACAATTGCGGCAAGGGCCGAGTTTTGCGTTTCGGAAATAAACCGAGTGGAGCCGAGAGATCCCATTTCAAAGGGGTGAAAAGGAAGTCGGCGCAAGGTCCGGAACGGGTGTTTCCAAGTGGCACGGCGAAGGGTGGTTCGCCATGTTTTTCAACATTTTCCGCCCTACTCGGTGGCGGATGCTTTCGAGTTTATTCAATCCTCTCCGGAACATCCAGCGAGACGGAGGAAGGAAAGAAAAACCGGCAACGGAGAACGAGGTGTAATTGAGAGTGGGGAGTACGTGCGAAATATATACATATCCGCGGCTCGAACAATGAATGCGGTAATTGTCGCAAATGCGCCGAGGCACGAGGGGAAATTAACGAAGCCACGTGCTGTGGACACGAGAAACTACAAGGAGATACGGAATGCTGTAAAAGATTACTCGATCGGGGAAAAGTCTTCCTTTTTTAGGTGGTGCCACTCTCACTTGGGAACCACTAATGGTTGTCAAGTGAAACTGCCAATGGCCGGTCAATTCCGAATGACATGTACCGTTTCGAGAACAAAGAGAGACCTCGACGTTAAACTTGAAGTAGGACTACGAAATTGAACCAAATTGGAATTACATTTCCGCCACAGAAATTTTCGTGTTTCACATTTATTGCACATACCTATAGGGAAACGCTGTAACAGTTATCGTGCAATAACCAGTTAATTGCGAAGCGCACTTTACAAGTACTGCACAATAATGTGCATTCGGACGAGGACTGCGACCTTAATTGCAGCTTCTCCGCCATCCTCGTCTCGCTTCGTTTGAAAATCCTAACTAATCACGCTCGATAGTAATTGAACCTCGTCGCGTTCTTCCGATAACGAGATCTCCGGAAATCGGAGTTACATCAACGGCGTGCACCACCACGAACCTAATTACGGTTATCGATCACTCGAGTACACACGTAGGCGAGGTAAGTTCCATCAGGACGGAAATAATTCGACACTCGAGTTAAACATGTACAATGTTAAAAGTATTCATGAAATTCAGACACTTTTAATAAATTGAATTGGGACACATTTATTACGAATTTCTAAATAAATGTATAATTTCATAATACCGTATTATAATTTTGTGAAATTATGTAGGAAAATGGATGCACCTAAATATTAAAAACTTGTGTTTCTGAAGTATATGAATAAAATGTTATAAAATTAGTACACCATGTTTTAATGAAACATGTCTGACCGAAATGTTACAAAACGACAATCTTTTTAATAGAGTCGTCGCATCAGGGTGAAGCGTCTGCAGGTGTAATTAATATTTCCCTTGTTACCCTCGATTTTCCTCCAGCACGCGAATCTGACAACGAGAATCATGCAACCAAACGGTTGGAGGAAATTAAACGAATTGCCTCTGTAGAGAACTACGTGACCCGCGAAGTACAAGTAACGATTACAAACGAACTTTACGAAGTAACGACTGAGAGAAGTAGTTCTTGCAACCCGAAGCTGAAGTTCTCCCGAGACGAAACCAGTTAAAAAACTTACTCGCGACTCGAGGCGCACAATGTTTCCGCAAAAAGGATTCAAAACAGTAAAACTTAACTCCTTGCACATAAACCCCATAAAAACGTGTCGCATATATATATTTTTTTAAGCGAAATTTCATGAGCACCGTGTTCTGCCTTGGGATCTCCATACGTGCCTAAGTTTCAAATAATTCGATGTACCCAATTTGGAGAAAAGTTTAATAAATATTATGCCGTTTCATACGTATAGAATAATACTTTCTAAAGGTCTAAAAAGTAGGACCTGAATTGTATAGAAGTTACCCTTCTTTAAATTACCTGAAAACCCGTAAATGCCTCCAGTTAGAGGATCCAAGTAGGATCGAAGTTCCGACTCGTAATGTGAGCATACACTCTCTCTCTCCCATGACATAAAAAGATTCCCTTAAAAAACTATATAAATACCCCCGAATTTCCCGCAACTTCCCCCGCGATCCATCTTCGTCAAACCCACTCGTTCCGCGGTTCGACAGGCACCCCGAGAAGAGAAGCTCCACCCTTATCAAGGAGTATCTCAATCGAGTCCCCACCGGGGCGTTTACGTTGATTCGGGCCATCGGCATTATTTATTTAAACGACATTAGCCCCGGTCCACGGGGGGTGGGTCTGGGGAGACAAACGACATCTCCAGTGTCAATCCCAGGGACCGCTCGATTTCGTTTCGTCGGCACAATGGAAGCCTTCCCCGGCCAAGTTACAAAAGGCCCTTTCCACCCCCGAGGGCGTCGCGGGGGGTGACGGGGTAATAACTCCGCGTTATCGGGTGACCCCGCGATTACTAACCGGTCGTCGTAAACAGAGTGCGGTCCTGCAGAGGCAGGGGCAGTTTTCCCACCTTAACCCCCTCGAAGGGTGGGTTGCGTAAAAATGGAATTGTAACTACGCCGGGCTATTTAAGCGGTGCCAGCTCGGGGGTGGTCCGGGTGGACGCGAGAGCTTTTATCCCGATTATCGACCGACCACCTCGGGGGCTCCACGCATACTGCGAGAGCGTGTCCCGTGCACCACGATTTCCTGATATTGCGACGATAAATTACGGCGCGTGCACTTTATTACCGGCGACACCGCCGGTCCTTTCCCTGTTTCGGCTAATAGTCGCGGATGCCCTCAGGGTTGATAACACCCGGGGCGAGTCGACCGACGGGTGTCTCGTTCGCGGGGGGACGTGACGGGAAGATAGAAAGTAGCGACGAGGGGTGGAAAGTAGCAACGAGAGGTAGAAAGTACCGACGAGAGGTAGAAAGTAGTGACGAGGAGATGAAAGACCGAGACCAAGCTTCCGGGGTCTTGGTCTTGATCTTAATGTTGGTACTGATCTCATTCATTGGTTTTCTGTACGATTCAGGCTTGGGCTTTCAATTATGATCAGATCTTAGTTTTTCATAGACATGGTTTGGACAATAATGCGTGAGAACGATTTGAATTAGCCGCTTCTTTGTTCTAGTTTGCTTATTTGATGTGGCTAATGGTTTTTTCTCAAACTTCCAACAGTTCTCGCACTCAGTTCAGTTCAACTAGTTCTCGCATCAACTTCAAACGATATTTATTCACAATTAATAATTATTTACGTGAAGTACTAGCTCGAATTCGATACAACACTCTGTCCAAGATGTGATACATTTTTCATAAACCCTTTTAGTGCCGACCGAAGGAGTTAGCACTTGTAAACTAACGATATATCGTTGCTCGGCACTAAAAGGGTTAATTTCCCCATGACCTGCGACCAACTTGGTACCCGAAATTCATTTCGCAAAATCATCTCCACTCGACAATAATGTGTCATCGTTCGAGTTGCAACCCCGTTGATTCCTACAAAATCATCTTTGCCGGAGCCAAGAGGAGCAGAAAACATTTAGACGGCCGCGAGTAATTGCTTCCTCGTGGAGAGTAAATTATTCCCAATCGATGGGTGTCGGCTCGGAATTTCCCCACGATGGACGAAGGAAAGTCGTCAATTCCGGATGGCGTCCATAGGGACGGAATATCGAGACGGTAAATCGACGGGCGGAGAAACGGCGCCCGGGGGTGGCCGAAAAATCTGGTTTCGCATATTTCCCGGCGCGGAGAGGTAATGCCCCGAACGGGCTGGAGTGCAGACGGTTCGTTATAAAATATTACCGAGCCCCGGCCCGTTTCGACGGGCCACAATGGGCGGAAAAAGGTCGGCGGGGAATAGAGCTCTCGCGCCGAACCGAGGGGGCGAAATCTGGAAATGTAAACGAAGCCCCGTCGGGTCCGTGTTTACCGGGCCGCCCGCGCACCCCTGTATCGCGCAGCCCCGTGAAACGCCGTCGTCGGGGCTGATCGTCGATTTAACGACCAAAGTCACGAGCCAGGGCTGGAAATATCGCACGGATTTACGACCCAACCTCCCATCGAATCGCTATCTCGGGGGCGAGTCTTGGCGACGTGTGCGCTCGCTCCGAATGCAAATGCCTGGCCAAAAGTGACACCCCGGGGGCGGAAAAGAAATCTGACAAATTTTCGGGAACTTCGTGGTTCAGACCACCTGGGATTGACCCGCGTCAATTTTTCGATTCCTTGTCCATTCCCCGGGGAAGCAACGTTTAGGGACCTACCCCTTTGAAGATTGATTAAAAAAAATTCACGTCGTTGTACATTTTCATATTCATCGCGTACACTCTTTCCCTCCTGAGGAAGACATGGGATCGTGAACATGTCTTACCTTGGAGAAGGGATGTTTCTTGTACCCTTTTAAGGTTGCCTAAAAAATCCAACTCGATCGGAACCCCTTTGAGCGATGAAAAATATGCGCGCAATAATTCTACGTATCCTGGATCGAAATCTATGTTTGTATCAATTCCTATCCTATTCCCTGGCAAAACGATGAACTACGTGATGCCCAACAATGGATGTCCAAATGACGTCCAATAAAGAATTCTCTCTGCGAGTGGAGTAATAAAAATCATCGCGATTTGAACCCATCCACCCAGAAAAAAAAATATGTTCGCAGTAGGGCGACGAATCGCGACAAGTGCAAGAGAAGCGCACGTCCCAGAGGATTCCGATGTCCACGCGATTTATTCACGAGGTCCTGCACGAGGGATCGCAGCTGGAATCCTGGAGAAGGTCGGACCACGGGGGCGAATTTACCCGGGGACCGAGGAAACGCGATCGGTAACTTGTGGCTTCGTAAAACAATCCCGCACGACCTCGTATCGAGTCCTCGGTCCCTCTCGGCGGCCTCCACCCCTGGAGAGATCCTGGACGAATCCCGAAGTGGTCCCTCGTAAACCGACCTACGGCTTCGGGGCTCTCTAAACCAGGTGTACACCCCGATTCACTTATTCCCTCCACCCTCCGGCAAATTGGCCAAACGTCCGGATCCCTTCTCAAAAATCCCCTTTCCTCGTTTTCCAGGGAAAACGGAAATCACGAGCCGGGGCTGAACGGTCGGAAAATATTTCCCAAAGAGGTCCTTACTTTATCCGCATCTTTCCGCGGTAGGAAAAAATCCCAGATGAAAACCAGAGGAAAATCGGACGGGGGCGAGGAGATAGGGTATTTTCCCCGCGGAGTCGGCACCTGCGACGATCCCACGAAGAATTCGCGGGCGATTCGCGTCTCCGCTCTTCCGTGGACCCCGAAGGGGTGGCAGAGCTTTATCGACTATCGACTCTGGCATCCGAAGGCCTATTGGGTTATTCGATCGATTCGAATCCTGGGAACAGACCGGACTTAGGCAAGAACCGAGTCGGTCTTGGTCTTGCAATCTTGCACTTTCTGTAAAACGAAGATCAAGACCGAAAACGAGGCTCGAGTACGCAAAATCAAGTCCGAGAGCAAGATCATGGCAGTCTTGATCTTGGTATTACCTTCGCTCAGCACTACCTCTTATTGAACGTACATCTTACAGAAAGGGCAAAGCCAAGACCAAGATCTAACCGTAATTGCAAAACCATGATCAAGACTCGAATAAACATGATTGACAGGCTTATAGGCGGATTTTTTTTTTTGCAGGATAAGCCATCTGAAAACGGTAATTTTGGCTGGTCTTGATTGTTCTAGGGTTAAATCGACCATTCGTGGATCTATTCGAATCCCGGGGAAGGACAGTATTTAGAGGGCCATTCCGATTCGACATCACGTGCTCAATTTGCACCCAACGGAGGAATAACGCCTTCGCGGATCGCGACGAGCCGAAGGAAGGACTCGAAGTACGGCCAGGGTAAGAGCCTCTCCTTAAACCGAGTAACCGAGTAATCCCGCGGAACAAGGACCATTGACATTGCCCGACTAGGAAACTGTTTCCTACGCGACGTAACGTCCCGTAGAATTACCCCAGGCTTTCCGATTACCTGGTGAAGAGTGAAGGAACCACTCCCTATCCAACGTCTCGTCATGTACTGACTATTTCCTTCTAGTCACAGAATATGAACCGAACAAGCCGAATTCGTAATGTCTACAGATTTATTTCGATGCACCTACAATTTTGTAATACTTTAAACGTCAGTTTCATCCCTATTAATATTAACGGACATTTTCAGCTACGGGTAGAGCGAAGTTCTACAGAAATGTTTTCGCTAGCTGTACGTGTAAGAAAGTAAAATTAATTAACGTTAACGGGACAGTTTTTAGCCATATCGTGAAGAACAAATTCCAACGGATAGGCTTCTGTAACCTTAACGCTCTTATTTTTCTCCGGATATACTCGATATTTTTACGTGTTCATGGGGATTGTAGGAGGTAAGCATTTTCTCGACTCGGGAATGCACAAAATCGCGAGAAATGACACTTTCAAGGGTGCAACCATCCATCGTCACCACCGTAATTTCGGAGCAGCGTTTCACGGCTTTCCATCGGAGCTTTCACGCGAGCTGACGGAGAAAAGCTCGGCGCCCGACAATAGATGCCCTCGGAGATTCGAATGCGTTTTCGGTATATGCGCGTACATACCTTTGGTACATACGCAGTTTGCCGTACGAAACGTGGTACGAGTGCCCGGCGAATATCCGAAGCTCGAGCACGGTGCAGAAATGGATAAACAAAGGTAGGCTGAAGTACACGATGGCCGCCATTTAATCGCACAATGGGCTGGCCAAAAAGCGCGAAAATGGGGATTTGAGGTGAACTCGGAGCCAGTTTGTACTTTTCATCTCATTTTTTTAATTCGTCGCCCTTCCAGGCCGAGGATGCTGCAAGAGAGATTGGGGACAACTGCGACAGTTTTAAATAGAACATTTTTTTATTAACCCCCCTGAAAATATTTCAACGAATAAAATATCGCGCCATGGTTGCAACTTTAGTTACATTCGTTACAAGTATACGTTAGTACAAAACATCAACAATTTATTACTGTTTCTTTAATCATGATTTTTATCAACCTTGTTTTTTACGTAACCAGAGCGACAATGGTACCCGATCTCTGTTACCGAGCAATGGTCACTCTCTCTCTCTCTCTCTCTCTCTCTCTCTGCAGGAAAGCTCTCATGGTTAAGGGGAACGGTCCACGTGTACCTAGATACATGTGTACATCTCTATCTACATATGTATGTGTACAGCCGGTATGTACTCCCAGGACAACGAGCAGCGATTCCTTTTCCGCGGCTTTCGGGCTGGTCCCAGCCAACCGCAATTGCGTTTGGCGCAGTCGATCTAGAGAAGCCATTCTTCAGGGATTTTTTTAGCCCGCCACCCTGTGTTACCAGCCCCCTCCACCCACGCACCCTGATGAATTACGCTAATAGCTTTTCTCTAGTTAATTAACCCTCTTCCTGGAGGCTCCTCCCCTCCTTGTCCTTCCGACGCGTACACTCGAGAGGCACTCTTCCCCGGCACCTGTCTCTCTTCCTTATCACCGAAAGTATAAATTTTCGCCGAGTCGAGACCTTCCGCTTTCTGGCAAATAACTCGCGATACCAATAATTAACGCACCTTTGTCCACCCCTCGGCGAGGTCCTCGTATATAACTCCTTCATGCAGAACAAAAGTGTGGAACAACACAACACAATTTAGCACATTCAGAAGTGAAAGATATCTCTATGTCGCCTTTTAGGGGATGATGCAAATAAGAGAAGGGGAGTTCCGTTTCCGTGATTTTAACCGAACCGATACTCTCATGGTGAGACCAAAAAGGGGGGTAAAAAAAATTTGGAGAGGATTTTAACGCACTTCGGAGAGATAACGCTCACAGAGACGGAAACGACCGAGAGCCCGGATAGGGAATGGACTGATGCTCACGCACGTGCGGATATCCACGGATTTGATGGAACAATTCATCAAGCTATAAACCCGAAATCCCGATCCATGGGGTCTCGTGGTATGTATGTATATATACACGTGTGTATATATAGATATATATATGTGGCTGACAGCGGTCCGGTAAATCACCGGAGCCTTCCGTCTGTCCGATTCGCTATCACTCCTGCTCCCACGCACCGTCTGCGTAAGGCCATTCCATGCATCCTTGTAAATAATTTCCGAAATTCTTTCCCCATAGCGATGAAACGTAAAATATATTTTAAATAGTAGTAAATAGTTTTCACAAACTCCGCGGTATCGGGACGGACCAGAAAACATTTTTTCAGTATTAACTTCTTTCCATGGACTTGTCATAGCGATGAAATTGGTACATTTAAAGTGTTACAAAATTGTAAGTGCAACGAAAAATATCCGTAGACATTACAAATCCGATTCATGTTACTTTTTCGGAAAGATTAAGAATATTTGTAAGCGTTACGGAAGAGATCTTATATATATTTATCTGTAATTTTTACGGTTTTGAGTAACAAAAGCTTTATCGTAACGCCTAACGGATATAATCTGCTGTCCTTAATTTCAACGGATAAAATCTGTATATTTTACAGATTCTTTTTATCCGTATAAGTGCCTAATCTGACGAGATAACAAGGTCGACTTAGAATGTAAAAAAAAAAGGGAGAAGAATGAAGAAACAAGTCCGACCGCGTACTCCAGGAAAACCGCCCCGACAAACGTCGCCTACCGCGACGTCTTCGAGGGAGGATTTATTGAAAAACTTCTTCCCAAAGAGCTCCTGGAAAGCTTCCGTGCTTTCAAACTGTGCTCTCGCCTCGTCAGCAGTTTTCAAAAGTTTCCCTAGGCCCGGCGTTGTCTTGATTGTCCGCGAAAAAAAAAACATCCCCCACCCTGATAGTCATTATCCAAGCTCTTAAGATGAAAGTTTCGACTGAACTGCGATTGAAAATCATTGTTACAATGATTTTAAGTGCTGGTAATAAATCACAGTCTAGGAGTCAGGATTTAATTACGGCTACTGATTGACTTTTTCAAGGCTCGCAGATCGTTCCAAATTATTAGCCGCTCCATTATCGATAAATGTTAACTTTTCTCCTCATGCATCGCCGAAGACGTAAACCTGAAGTCGTACTTACGATAGTATCAAAGGCACGGGCAATTACCAACAGATCAAGAAACTTACCTAAAACAGAAACAGAAACCTCAAATTATTATAAATTTCTCGCCTTGTTTCATAAAAAAATTCCGCATCTTCGTAATTTTAAAATAATATAATAATTACAAACTCCCAGCGTTATATTTAATTAATACTTTATAATAACCATCGATAGGCCGTGGGTCCCAGATCAACCCTTAAAAGGATCCACGTCATTTCCAGGAAGCCCTTACAAATTTGTATAAAAAAATTCATGACTGCAATGACGGTCGTCAATGATGGCTATTCATCCCGCGAGCTTTATTAAAGTTCACCGAGTCGATATATTTTCCCGGCCGAGTTTTCCCTAGAATCCGAGCCCGCGACATCGCGTATGCACGACCCCCGACTTCCTCTTTATCGGCACTTACTTCCGGCCGCGTCAGCTCTCGGTGCAGCCATCCCTTGCTCCCGGGAGTGCATAAATGCACGCAGGGGTGGCGAGCGCCGATGCGCCCGCGGAGGAAGGGGTAGTTTTCGTTAAATATGATCCCGCGGAAATGGGAATTTCGCGGAGCAGAAGTTAGCATCGGGAGAGGCCGGGGGTGACTAGTTAGGAATTTGCCGCAAAATGCAAAGTGGGACGGCGGAAAATACGTCGCGACGTGAAAAACGCGAGGAAAAAGGAAGAGACCCTCGCTAGGAAAAATCGGGGTGCGTCGCCTCGGATTTTTATAAAAAAGGGAAAAAAGAAATCCTGATCCAAATCGCGGCGCCTAATTTCTTT
Source organism: Orussus abietinus (assembly GCF_000612105.2). Lineage (NCBI taxonomy): Eukaryota > Metazoa > Arthropoda > Insecta > Hymenoptera > Orussidae > Orussus > Orussus abietinus. The sequence continues at coordinate 81,543 of NW_019394595.1, read as the reverse complement.
TTTCTGCCGCCGCGAGCGGATGCATGTTTAGTTGAATCGATGAAACTATTGTACGGAGAAAAAAGGATTTTTATCAGCACAATTCAGCCGTATGACCATCGGATATATTATTGCATATGTAATTCCCTAGAGCGGTAGACATTAGCGACTTAGTTGCACGATCGTTAGGGAATTGTATACAAAGTAACAGACGAGATGGTAAAAGTCGCTGACGTGAAAACCGACTTACTCGCGAATGTTCCTTCAATTTATCTCACGGTTTGACACGATTTCATTCGCGCGGTAATTGGAGGCGAGAAGAGGTCATATCGCTGGGAAGGGGTGTGAACGGAAAGTGGATCACCACGTGGCTTTTGTGAAAAGCCACGATCCGAAGTGGACATCCAGGGTCGGTCCATTGAGCTTGGCGAGGTCCTCCGGTAAATACGCGCAATCCCGGAAAAGTGCGGCTCATTACTTGCGGAAAATATTGAAGAGCGGGTCGTCGTTTGCGTATGGTATGTGTGACCCGGGGTAAAAAGTTGGCTGGAAAAGAGAGGCCGAACCGGAGCGGTTCATCAACTAAAAGCGACGGTTCGCGACCTGGACCAAGAGGCTGACAAAAGATTGCGCCCGGCATTGAAATTCAACTTTCCTTCGCCCCGCCGAAATTCCCCGTTTTTGTTTCTTTAAACAACCCCTCGGAGTAAAGGAGTAAATTCATAGAAGAATTGACTATATGCGGTTGAATTATTTTCATTACTGTGAGTGGAAGTTCCCCAGGCCGTGAAAAGAACATCTTGGGAGAGTTTGTGGACTTTCTTAAAGGCAAGGATTTTCTGGCTGGGGAGCAACAAACAAAACGCTAAATCTGGGTCAACAAGACCGACAAAGGATCGCCTACGACATTGAAATTCGGCTTTCCTTTGCCAAACCTCAGATAGAAATTCATGATCATCGTATGATGAACAAAATCGATTTTCAAACAATCTGCAGAACATTTGCAGCGTGAAATGTCTGCAACATATTTCCCCATATTACACAATGAAATTGAAGAAAAATTTGCGGTAAATTTGTCATAAATGGTCAGGAAGACAATGATTTTCTAGCCGATGAACAGGAAACAAAACGCGGAACAAACGTTTCCCCAGAGCAGATGGACGGAAGAACGTACGACGGAGCCTCGAATTAGCATGCTGGCGCGTCCGCCCTGTCCGTGTTCCTCCCCCAGCTACCCCCTGGGTCCCGGGACTCCCAAGGGAGCTCCTGGACCGCGAAATTCCCGCAAACGTGGAAACTGGCCCCGGGATGTGGCATAACCGGGCCTTCATTTATGGCATATCGCGATCGTGATCGCCCTTCAAGGGCTAACTCATGCACCCCCGAGTAGGCCGTGGGTGGATTTGCCAAGAGGGGTGTTCGTTTGCCGTTCCGTCACGGTGATCCGACAGGGAGAGGACTCGTTAAATAGGCTGGATGTTCTCCACAGAGCTAACGGATGAACGGGTTCATTGGGTCTGAACAAGGCTTCTGAGAGAACGAGTAACAAATATGTGCGCAGGCTGCGATGTAATACCGAAAGAAAAAAAGCTGTGAGGTCGCAATTTAAATTTAAGGAATACCAATCGGTGGGGAACCGCGATATTCCTCGATTGCCAAAAGAGACGATTAGTCTAGAGAGAAACGACTCTGAGACGATTGTCATTGTGCACTGCAGATATGAGGTCCAAATGAAGACTCAAAAGCTACACCCTTGTGACTCATTTCAAGATCTTTCATGGTACATTTGATGCAAATTATACATCACTTTGTCTATTTCGGTGATTTCTTTCGGAGACGCACAATATGTTAATTTTTAATCAAGGGACCAGGTACTTCCGTCAATTAATTATCCTTAGTAATCGGTTCCAGGAAAATCAGTCCCAGCTCATTTGGCGATAGCCCTGTAAACCGGTAGGAGCGCCAGGAGGGGTGATTAATATTGTAAAGTGCAGCTGGTGTACCGACTCCCTCCAGCAATAACTCTTCAGACATGTGCGAACATGGCTATAGAACCACCCCGAATAATCACACGGGGACATATGCCATGAGCCAATGCAATTAAACTTATCCGACCGTCGCGACCGACGTGCCCCTCGAAGAAAATTCGAATACCCGATACCGAGTCCCCGTGGATAGTAAGCGAGAAGTTATCAAATTTGATAACTCATCGCCCTGACCCACCCTAACGGGGGGAACTCCCCCCGACGTGTCTCGTCCGCGTCCTCGTAACGTAATCGAGGAACGTGCGGCGCGATTTGCGATTTCGCCCGGACACTCGACAGTTAAATTGGGAATTGACATTGCGAGGCTGCGTAACGAGAGCGCATAGTTCGCGCAATTACGCGTACCTGCGTAATTGCAAACGGCGGATCGCAATCGCCCCTGTTAGTCGAGCCGCGCATCAAACGCGCGTTTGGAAACGCGGCGTATGTCGCAAAAAGCATTTAACGCTAGAACTATCAAGACCACCGTGTTAACAAAAATATTATCATTTTATAACATGTTCGTTGGAAGTTTTATTCAGCCATGGTATACTAATTTTATAACATATTTGCAACGAACTTATAAAATGTGCCATAAATCTAGTACATAAGGGTATTAATTTTTCGCACGCAATTTCACAGTTTTAACATGGCATCAAATTATAAATTCATTTAGAAATTTGTAATAAATGTATACTGATACACTTTTGGTACATTAAATGCGTAATTCTACTACAATCATATTTAAAAATTGCTTGACCTCGTTTGTCGTTATCAGACCGGTAATATATTTCCACTTCGTAAAAACGTCAGCGCAAAATTGTAAGATTTTTTTCCGAATACTCTTGCTGTGAAAATGTCATAGTTATCTTAACTGCAGTTAAGCGTTGATGTACAACGTAGATTATGATTTCCTTGCAGAGGTATTAAGTATGGAATATTTAGGATTGTTAACAGCCCTTTCAAATCTCATAGAGAAATTTAAAGCAGTGCCTGAGATTCTTAAATAATATCGATACACTAAAAAGAACGCAATCAATGGCGCAAAATAAATGTTACCTTTATCGACCGGAAATTAATCTTGCGGTAATTTAATAATGGCACAAAGGAATTTACGGATAATATTATTGAAATATCGAATGTGCAGTTGCGAGCGACCAGAGAAAGTATTCATATAAATCCCCACGTGCTCGTTAATTAAATAAAAACGCCACGCGATGCATTCTGCACGAATTGGTCAAACGGCGAGTGTTAAGTCTTGGAAGACACCTTTAACAAATAATTTACAATTGTTTAGTCGTGGCGGGTTGATACCAAACTCCGCAGTATATCCTCCTGGCAATAAATTCTGGAAGCCGTTCACATTTTATTTTCTTTCCCAAGGTGAGCTTTCGTTACGACATTGCAAACTCAAAAGTGAGGGGGGCATTTTGAGTTGCCGAGTTTCATATAAATAGTCTTGCAAGTTTCTCTTTTGAGCAACTTGTTCAGAGAATAAAAACAGCGAAGATGTTGAAGAGTCTTATATTCCCAGCGTTGGCGGTTCTCGTCGTAGGTAAGTAGGTGCTTGTGATTAAAGGTGAATTTTATTAGCCGATCGGTTTCCACCAACTGTTTAAAAATATGACTAAAAAATAGGACGGAAGTCTTGCAGTTTTTACGTAGAATTTCGCATTTTCCTGTGCACCACGAAACGTTACATGAAATTTATGTGTCAACCACGTAAACGATTGAAACGACGAAATTCTACGTCAAAACTCATCTGCATAAGAACCGTGGAGAAATTAAATGTTTTCTGTATATTCAAAGTGAAAATGTATTGTTACGGGATAATAGACCCTTTTTCTCCGGACTAGGTATACCAAATCGCTTCAAACATTACAACGTGAATATGTAGGCTATAAGGAAGGTCCTGAAACCCATGAAACTTCAATTTCTTTTTTTTAACTTGTTTATAGATATTTTCAAAATTCTTTGTAAAACATGAAAATACATGGGTGTCAAGATCTCTCTTATAGCCTCTATATTCACGTTATAAAGTTTAAAATGATTCGATACCCCCAGTTCGGAGAAAAATATCATGAACGATGAACCTCTCGAATGACACTTTAAATCGCTCCTAATCTGACGATGCATTTGCCTTTCCATGATCAAGTGATCAGCTCGAAAAATCCACCAATCACAAATTGGTTAGTCCGGTACTTTATCACTCGTTACGATATCCCACAAGTACCGTTGAAAGGGAGTTCAAGGCACTTCGGTCAACGTTCATCAATTTAATGGCACAATCTTTTGACTTTAGGAGAATCAATTCCAATCACGACCAACAAATCGGAGCCGGTAAATCCCGAGTTGCGTATAATATTGGGATCACCGGCAACCATTGACATCGCCCCGCATCAGGTGTTTCTCAGTACTAAAAACTCATATTGCGGTGGCAGTATCATTTCCGAAGAATGGATCCTCACGGCATCCCACTGCGTGACGTCAGGCGGAAAACTGAAAGAAGCTGAGAACATGTACATCCGAGCTGGCTCGCATTACAGGAAAACCGGCGGACAGGTTATCGGGGTGCAGAAGGTGATAGCTCATGAGAAACACCTAGAAATGTGGAAATCCACAAACAGACGACCGTACGACATCGCTCTGCTCCACCTGAAGAAACCTCTTCAGATAGGACCCACCTGTAAGCCGATTGATCTGTTCGGCAAGGATGAACAAATCGCGAACATCACTGTCGGTATAATCAGCGGGTGGGGGCTAACTAAGAACGGGAGCACAGAACTTCTCAATTTCGCTCAAGTATACGTTTTCCCAAAAGATTTGTGCATGCGAAAAAATAGATCGAGGTTATTCTGCGAAGCTGGACTACTCGCCGTGGACAATGAACGAGGAACGGGCACCTGCTCCGGTGATTCAGGGGGTCCCTTGGTTATCAAGGACCGTCTAGCTGGCATCTCTTGTTCGGCTCCTATAAACTGCGATTATGGTACCGATAGCACTGCTTACTTCGTGTCGGTCGCGTACTATCGTGACTGGATCAAGGAAAAAAGCGGGATATGAACGAGTACCTGTTATCAACTTTCCTTCCCTTACTCGAGCGACCATTGATAACCTTAGATAGTCTAGACCAATGTATCGAAATCTCCCAGACATAACTAGTGTGTTCCAACAATAAATGTATCAACGATACCTTTGATCCAATGTGAGCTCGAATAAAACAATCGAAGGAACAAAGGTCCCCTCTAGTTAGGAGTACCTTCTACTTGGAAGCAATGATATTACAAGTGCATCTAGTAAATGTTGCTATTCCAGTTAGTACCTTCATACAGGGAAAAATGTTCCTCGTCATCTCCGATGAATATAAGGAAGGTTCTAAGGACCAGCGCCTAATCGAATTACAAATTCAGAGCCCGATTTGAGTTTAGACGGCCCGGACAAAATGTGGCCACTCACATTTTTGGACACGTGGGTGGTTCTCGGGATTTGACGAAAGAACGAGAGTAGTCGCGTTAAGGAGGGTGCGAAACGAGGGGATGAAACGGCCAGACGACGGGAATGAAAGTGGGCGTCGGGGCGCAGAGGGGGGGGTGAGTGGTCACGCGTCAAGAGGGGGAGGGGGTGCGTTCGTCCCCTCTATGGACCACGTTATGGTATACACGTTATGTGGGGTTCTGGGGTGGAATGCCCAGGGGGTGGAGTTGAATGTGCGGGAATTCCACGTTCGAATTCGAATTACACGCGGCGGGCGTGTTGATAACGACACCTGGTACCGTTTCTACAAATCCACATAAAAAAAAGAAGCGTTTCATAAATCAGGTGATGGTTGGAATGTGAAAAGCCGGGGTTGATTTGCCGAGATTGGACCCTACTAATTTAATTATTTATTCAAGTAAATATTATTTCGTTTATAAAATCAGGTCATGGTTGCAATGTCAAAAGCCAGGAATGATTTACCGGGATGTTATATTTTTTTTTTTCCAGAAAGTGACTTTTACTCATGACAGGGCAAGCCGCATTGTTACGAATTGCACCCTACTAATCTAATTATTCGGACAAGTAAATATTACTTTGTTCGTAAAACCAGGTTATGGTTGGAATGCAAAAAGCCAGGGATGATTTACGAGACTCGGGAAACTGAAAACGAGACCCGTCCGTATCTCCGGTCCGTTATTAATCGTTCATCGGGGAGGTAGGGACACCGGGGAAGGAATGACAAATATCGGACAATAGAAGGCACGTGAGAAGAACGAAGCGAGGGGAGAGAGAGAGAGAGATTTCCGAGTATTTTTGGAAGAACCGGAGCACCGTCGAGTTCGGAACGGCGAGAGACCGCAAAACGGATTTGCCACCCTTCGTCTGCCAACTACCCCGAAACTAAGTAGACCACCGGTCCCGTGTTTTGCACCTAACCTCGTTGATTCCATTAATGGTCCGCCATTCGACTCGCGTTTAGCAAACGCGGCAAAGTTTCCCCGCCCCTTTGGGATCGAACCGATAGATAAAGGGTAGCTCGATATTCCAATAATCCCCAATAATCACCAATAATTCGTCCAAAAGTCACTGCCAGGATGTACAGGTTGTCCGCAATTTAGACGTCGACACTTTGGGAACGCGTGGGAGACCGATAAACCAAGAGGAAACTTCTATAGGAATTTCCTTGTTTAGTTTCACATAAAATGACGAAGAACCACCGATCCAAAGTTAAGGGGATGTAGAAGTGGCGTCAAAGAGGTCTTACTTAACCCTTTCAGCGCTATGGACCCATAGGTGCGTTATCCATCCATAAGGTTACGATTACCACAACTCTGGATTTCCTGACCATTCTTTTTTTTTCCCGCGGGCAGATAGGTGATCTGGAGTTTATAAAAATGTAGCCGACCGTCCATCGAAAGGGGTTGAGGTCCCAGAAGACGCGGGGCGGATGCTGGATAAAGTAGCGCCGATTTCTCAGGGATATCCGAGATGGGCCAAGCGCGAGGCGAAGCGTAATCACGCACAGGTGTCGACCGGGGCGTTCCTGATGGCAGGCAGTTTGTTAGCCCTATCTCGATACGTTCGAGCCTCGATTTATATCTCGCCTGGGCAAATTCCTCGAAGCCCTCCGACACGTCGGAGCCGCGCGAGTTTCCCCGGTTCTCCCGAAAATGGCGCTCGCGGAGGAGCTCGTAAAACCGTGTCAAGGTGTAGGTGACGGACACAGGGACGGATCATCGGCGAACTCCTTTATACTCCGTTTCGGGCCTCCAGACGCCGATATCGTTTCCCGAGAAAATTCACCGGCACCCACTTTTACTTATTTACCTTATTCCCAGGAAGAAAAACGGATCGGGCATGACAGGGAAATAAATTGCCTCGGGTACGTGAATTTAATTTCGTAATTAAATCAAATTTCACGAGCACCGGGTTCTTCCTTAGAGCCTCCATAATCACATACTGGACTTGATTCGGTGCATCCAGTTTTGAGAAAAGTTTTACAGACATTTTCACGTTTTAATAGATGTTAGGGGGACCGGAATGAAATCCATTACTTTTTTATCTTAGTAATAAGTATAAAAAAATAATCCCTGTAATAGAATGACCCTTTCGTATCGCCTTAAAACACGATCCCAGATATTTCTTCGACATCGCTTCTGCACGCGTTCAGCTTCCCCGAGTGACGAACCGCAGCGAACCCTGACCCGAAAAGTTAATGGAGCCGCAAACGTTGCGAAAGCTCCGATAAACCGTGGGGCGGAAAACGGGCGGAAATCGCCGAGGCAGCCGGCACCCACCTGCGGAAATCTACGGCGACATCCGAGAGGAAGATGCCAAGGAGATATTGCGCCGCTATCGGGTCCCTCCCGCGAAATTGGCCCGGAGGATCCGCCGCGGATCCTCCGCGGATCCTCCCCGGGGAATGTGTACGCGGGAGGCATAAAGCGGGAGTCGAAAGAACGGTTCCAGGGGAGTCCAAGTCAAGCGGTTTCCTCGTTAAAAGTCGGGGGAAGTTCCTGGAGGAAGAAGTACGCCCTTTACGATGGCCGCCCCCTGTTCCTCGGATTTACGATTTTCTGCCGTACGGAAAGGGAAGGAGAGAGCGGGAGAGGAAAGTCTCGAGTGCGCGCGATAAAGTTTATAGAAACTCCGTTGTATCGACGGGATAAACCGTGGAGGTAGATGCCGAACGAGAGATCCCACTTTTATCTTCGTTTTATCTTACACCTTAATTTTTCTTTTTAATGAAACCTCTTACAGTAGCGTAAGTTCGAACGTCAAGAAATGGGAGTGAAACGAAAAGTGAAACACTTATCTGGTTATTCTTTCTTCTAAGTACGCAGGTCAACAAAATGAGAGCTTAAAGAACGAATCACTTATTTTTATTATTCTTTCAAGTAAGTTCGCAAAAGATCATAACTTCACTTGTGAGAAAAGCTAAAATATATCATAAAGTTAATAAAGCAATTTAACGAAAACACATTGATCGTAACAAACGAGTTCGGCCAAGTGAACTAAAATTGGACTCGCTCAACCGAAACGTTTTCTGAAACGAACACCAAATGCAGTCGATCGGATGAATTCGCTAAATGAACCAAATTCTTTTTCGATAATTCGATATCAGGTAAGTCTTCGACAATGGAGAGTGGGTCCATACGCAGTGGCCGTGAAACAGTGCTCACCGGCGGAAAACGCCCGAAAACCGCGGATTAGTATTAAACGCGATTAATTTATCACGGCGGAGTCGGGGTTATCCGCGCGTGCGCGTAACTCGCGACAATAAACGTTGACGTTATAATTTCTCCGCGGAGAATTAAATCGAAATGTATGGCCGCGATACACGGTCCGGGGCGGCGGTGGATTAACAAATCAATTTCGCGCGGCACACGCGCTACCGGCGGTACATTCGAGGATGTAATTAAGTAACGATCGTACATTTACCCCGAGCTCGGGACGGAAATCATAGGTACCGGGTAAGAGATGAATGTACACGCGGCCCCCGTGTATCATTTAGCCCGGACGGTAATCATATGGTCATTTGAACGGCAATCGGTTTCTACCCCACCATACAGTTCCCGTTCTCCTACATCCCATATCCCATCCGAAGCGAGAAATCCCGCGAACCGTCCTTTCTTTTCCCTCCAAAAAAATTCGAAGCATAAACATAAGAACACCACCCTAAGAATTAAGGGGATATGAAAGGCGCCAAGAAATTTAATCGACGACGGAAAAATAAAATTCAATACCCTTTTTGATGGTATCGCCATTTTTTATATTTAAATGGTAACATAAGATGGCGCGCCACGTTACGATATTTATATTTATAATGAAGTTTGTTACACTCTACGTTGAGAATTGTACGAAATGAAGCGTTCCACGTGCTATTTTGGTTAATATTCCATTTTTGTAGTATTCTAAATTGTTCGATCTAGGCCCTGAAACTCTTCATTTTTGATTCTAACCCTTCAAGAAGCGTAAAACATCGAAAACGTACACGGGCCACGTCATGTTGGCTCTAGTCCACGATGAATAAATAAATTTTTAATAAAAATTGAAATTTCACGAGTTTTAGGACCTTCCTTATAGCCTCCAAATTCATGTTGTAAGGTTTGAGACGATTCGGTACCCCCGAACGATTGACTCCTCGGATGCCACTTTCGCATCCCCTTAAACTCTCGACGATCGGCAAAATTAATAATTCTAGGTTGTTATCGCGAGTACTCATGGACGGGGCGTTCGTAGATTGAAAGTCCTCCGTAATTCCGAGCACGTCACCCCCCGTCGAAACGTTCGGACCAATTAAAGCCGATTGGAAGCGATTTCGGAGCGAGTGCAACGAGCCACCCCCGGAAAATGTTGGCGGCATCCGGACGTACGGACGTCGCCGTCAAACGGGGACATTCCCCGAATGGGGCACTCCGAGTTAACGACTGTTCGAAATCAGCCGTAAAGATTAACTACGACCCCCCGAAAGAGACTAATCGAACGGTCAGAGGAGCGCCGCGACGCATACGAATCGACGATTATGAGCAGCGGCTCGATGCCCGGCTGCAATTGTGACTGCATCTGCAATTGCTGAAGGCATAGCGATCCCTGCCCGGCGGAATTTCCGCACATTTGTACCCTGCACATGCTTCTCCAGGGCGATTCCATAAAGGAACTCATCTTCTCGGCTCTAACACTCAAGACGGACGAGTCGGAATTAATTAATCGCAAACGGGACGAAATTTCTTATTTTCCTTAAGGTGACGTGAAGTGGCGTGAAATGTCTCATTCCTGAAACTTTTCTCCAAACTGGGTATGCCGAATCGTTTCAAACTTTACAACGTAAATAATGAGGCTATAAGGAAGGTCCTGACACTCCTGAAAATTCAATTTTTATAACAAATTTTAAAAATACCTATGAACAAATTTTTAAAAAATTCAAATTTCAAGGGTTTCGGGACCTTCCTTCAACCCTCCACATTCATGTTACAAAGCTTTAAACGATTCGGTGTATCCAGTTAGGAGAAAAGTTTCATAAACGACCGATTGGACGCCACTTTCGCATCCCTTTAACTTCCATTCATTCTTAAAATTAGCAACTTGTTAAAGAATAACCTAATAATTTTGGTGGCTGAAAGTGGAGGATTTAATAGAGTCTTAACCCTTTCAGCGCAAAGCCCTTTTAGCATATGGGCGACTTTCATCAGGGCGTACAAGCAATATTGCACCAAACGTCGGACGCACTTATGGGTTCACAGCGCTGAAAGGGTTAAGCCGCGTTAAATACTTAACGGATGCCCTCGGTGTTGCATCGAACCTGGATTATTGGATTACTGCCTATAGAGGCTTTCAAAGGAAACTTTTCACCAAACGAGACGGTCCTCGAAGAGGTCGAGATCACGTAACGAATCTCCGTAACTCGTCACCGGCAAAAGCCATGGACGAATGAAACCGGTTAAAAGAAGAAGTGGGTTAAAGCCGAGATCTCGTTCGCTTCCGGGGGCGAATGGCGTTGCATTCGGGGCCGAAGATGCGTTCTCGCCGAGCACTAGCTCCCACCCATGAATATAAAGCACGCGAAATTTCCGATAGGGGTTGAGAAAAAAAAAAATCTCTCCAATTTTTCAGGCCCATTCCCTGGAAACGAAACCAAGTTAGAAGTAAAATCAGGTCGTCGACTTTCCCGGATCCTCCCTCTCCTTTCCAATAAGCACGATGCGCCTCGGGATGCATTTTCCCATTTCCGCATAAGAATATTTCCCCGGAGTCGTCAGGCCTCTTTCTGCATATCCAGGCGACCCATTGTCCGGTACTGCACTGTAAGATCGGATATACATCCCGAACGCACCAGTATCCGAACTTTCGAAACATTGCATCTTGAAAACTCGTCCAAACGTACGCTACATTTCGAGAAAATATTAGGTTGGGAAATAAGTTCTTAGCGTTCTTATCAAATACTTTTATTATAAAAACGCTACGAACTTATTCCCCAACCTAATACTTTCAACCGTGTACGAAATCGCAATGACAGGACTTCATTAGTCCTGTACTAAAAAATCCAGAGCGCAATAATATCCAAAAATTTCATCCAAACATTGCATGTTGAAAACTTCGCACAAACGTACACTACATTTCGAGAAAATATTAGGTTGGGAAATAAGTTCTTAGCGTTTTTGGCAAATACTTTTATTATAAAAACGCTACGAACTTATTCCCCAACCTAATATTTTCAACCGTGTACGAAATCGCAATGACAGGACTTCATTAGTCCTGTACTAAAAAATCCAGAGCGTAACAATATCCAAAAATTTCATCCAAACATTGCATGTTGAAAACTTCGCACAAACGTACACTACATTTCGAGAAAATATTCGGAACCGTGTACAAAATCGCAGTGGCAGGACTTTAATCCCTAGTCGAGGTATCGCGCAAAGCGAAGGTTTGCGTCTTCCCCCTTTCTTTCGCCCCCTCTGTGCGCTGCTACCGACATCCGCGGGATTCCGCGGTCGGGGACAAAGGGGAGAATGAAAGAGCCCCAGGCATCGCGCGGAAAGAACTCCGGGAAAAATGTATCGTAAGCCCGAGAACCGATCCGAGACTGCTGCACCTCGATTGCCGCGCCGAAGCATCGCGAGCCGCGTAGCACGGTGCAGCACGATGCAGCACGATGCATCACGATGCGATGTCCGTCCTCGGTTACAATTAACTGCGGGTTTACTTTAACATCCGATATACAACCGGTGACTTAACCGAGGTCGGTGTAATCGGGCTTAACCCTTTCGCGACTAGCGCCAGTTATATCCGGCACCCATTAAATGCTTCACCCTGAGTAGCTGGATATATCCGGCCTTCACTAGATGCGGTACATTTGGCCACTAGAGATGTACCGATGGATAGTTCCGCCGTTGCGAAAGGGTTAAAGGTAGTAGCCGATACGGTATATAGGATAGCACACGTGGAATAGTACCCTCTACTCCGTCTTGTCCCCCCCCATAATTCTCGCTCCAGTCTCCCAGCGCTCTATCGGTGTAAACAAGTTTATCGCAGTAGAATAGAGCGATCGGACGAGAACCATGTATCCTTAAACTATACTCTCCTCTACCAAACTCCCCCGAGTAGACGGTTACTGTACCAAAATTACAAGAGTGGAGTATTTATAAAAAAAAAAAAAAAGAGAGGAAGAATGTTCACGAAGACCACATTGGAATAACTATAATAAATAATCGTGGATCTCCTGACCATCTTTCTTTTTCCTTGGACGTTACGATAAACACGGTGGAACACTTCGTTCCTTCTAGTAACCTTGACCAAATGGCGAAGTGTTACGCTGGTCATTATGTTACACTGCTTACCGCAACCGCCTACCCAGGTAGTTGCAAAATGTTTACAATAACCACAATTGTGGATTTCCTGATCGTTCTTATTTTTCAGCGCACTACCTCCACCTATGCAAACGGGGTTTCGGAAACACCTGCGGCATTCCTTTCCCCCATAACGGGATATTTCATACTTACACGATGTATCTCATAATAAGGCAGCCATGGGACTCCACGAGGGGGCCGGCACGTGCACAGCTAGCAGAGGCTTCTTCCCCGCGCGGAAAGATCACCCGCGAACATCGACGACACAATCGATAACCCGCGATAACTCGCGACGAGCCTAACCTCTCGAGGGGTCGGCCCCCCGTCTCACCGGGCGCACTGGTGGCCGAGTTGGCGCACTTCCGGGGGCACTGGGGGGTCGCGATCACCGGGGGGTGGGCACCTCCGCACTTTGGCCGACCGCGAAACGGGGTTTTCTCCCTGGGGGGCAGCCGGCCTCTCCCTCTCGCTGGTGCGAGCTACCCCGTGCGCGGCCGGGGGTGTACTGAGCGACTCGCGGTGCTCGCGGCTCGCGGCACCCCTGGCGGGCGCGGACGCGCAGGCGCCGACTACACGCGCCACCGAGGACTCCGGCCGGACAACGACGCGAATCCGCGGTCAATGTCAACGGCCTCCCAGCGCCCTCTCCGCCTCCTCCTGGTATTTCCCGTTAATTTTACCCCTCGTTTGATTTGTTTACTCGAGTTTAGAAGAGACTTCTAACGGCACGGAGTGGGGAGGCGACCACCGGATAGATGGATTCTGCCGCGATTTCCGGACGACCCGACTAAGAGACTATCCTAGAACGTGGCTTTCAATTGTTTCTTGACGTTTAAACTCGCGGAACGAAGTGTTAGGTTGAGGAATGAGTTCCCACCGTTTTAATTACGTTACGTTAAAAACGGCGAGAGCTTATTCCTCGATCTAATAGTAGAAGGAAATCCAACGTCATGGATTTAAATCGTCCCCACTTTCCGCCGTTTGCCCCTGGTAGGCAAAACCGGTACCGATTTTTTTTTATGGTAATAATATAAATAAATGAAAATTACATTGTTTTTGGTAGAAAAGTCGGTGCCGACATCGATTTTCCGGATACGTGGGAAACGGCCTTAGGGGTCCAAGATCTTCAGATTTTGTCCGATCCAGAGCGTCTCCTCGATGAAATTTCGAAATTAAAAATTTTTTAGAGTCCTGGGGAAAAAGCGGGGAGCATCGGGAGAAGTCCCGAGGAGGGGGGGTACAATTAAATTAAATCTTTGAATTAATTTAGCGCTTAAGCTCTTCGTTAAGAGGGTAAACAAATTATCCCGAGTGGTAACGAGAGGAATTGGAGCACAAATTTCGCCCCTGCCCGATCGGGGGTGCATCCAGTTACCCCCCGCGACGTCGCACTGTATATTTCAACGAAACGTCAACACTGTGATACCGTTATCGTGCCAACGACGCTAATGCACTGCCGAATATTCAGGCCCGAATACGGTCAACAATGGATTCGGTATTTGATCCCCAATCAACGGTTCGACCCACCCCCGCGCATTCCCTGCTGAGTGCTTGGAAAATGATACATAATCGACACGTCACATGTAATCCTTATCAAAATGTGGCCCGTTGTCGAGGTCTTTGTCAAGGTATGGGTCAGCTGCACCAACGTTCTAGTTAAACTTCTTAAGCTGATACCAAAATGTCATTCTATATATATTAAGAGTACTCATAAGTAATCAATTTTTTCAACGTCAAAAACACCTCTCAAAATAATTGAGTACTTATGAGTGCCCCTAATATGAAGTATGAAAAAATTTATGTAAATTTCCATGGATCTTTATCAGGGTACTGTTGAGAAGAAGGGTTGTAACTTACTTTTGATGATTTTTTTTTTTTTTACAAATCCCATTTTGCTCATGATCCCCAACCTTGACGGTTGGGGTACTCGAAAGGTATTTCTAGGAAATCGTGACGGGAAGATTTCTCTGCTATGAAGACCCTTCCTCGATCCCTCTCGACTCGGATTCTTTGAACGGGTCCCGGACTGGTCCCGGCAGGGATGAAAGTGACGGCAGAAGCGATCGCGTATTCGCGTCGGGACTAATTAGCCCTCGCATACCCTGGGGCTCGTTGGAGTCGAGAGTTCGGGGTTTCCCCCAGGTAACTCCCCCTCGCTCGCTCGATTTCAGGATCCTCCCTTCCCCTGCGATGCCCTGGAACTCCTTTCGGCGCCACCTGGCCGGCGATACGACCGAAATTAAGGTGATCCGAAAGTGGCGTCAGAGAGTTCTCGTTCATGAAACTTTCGTCCAAACTTGATACACTCGATTCAAACTTTACCATACAAATATGGAGACTATAAGAAAGGTCCTGAACCTCAGGAAATTCCAATTTTGTAAAAATTTCTTCATGGGCGTCTTTAAAATTTGTTATAAAACATGAAATTTCATGAGTGTCGGAACCTTCCACATATGTCATTGAGATTTTCAACAAATATCTCAGATATTTTCAAGTGAAATCTCCGAGACATCTTAAAAAATCGGTCGCTTGAGATACTTCTGCAAAGATTACAAAACAATATTTAGAAGTTATTCTGCGCTGCTGGGGGTTCTTCTTAGATCCATGTAATAGTAGTTTCGTTCCGAAAATCCCGAAATATGGATGAACACGTATTCGAGAAGCCGAAATTAAAAGAGGAAGGAATTCAAGGAACGACAACCACGGAGGCCCTAAGGCCGATAAAAGAATCCACCCCTACATCCGAATCCCTGGACGGTCACAGAGGTGTACCTCGTCTAAATCATGTGCAGAGCAATTTATATCACCCGTCGCGAGCAATCCCAACACACGCTGCACGCGTCCGAGATATGTCCAGGATTTAATTCCAAATTCCGGAAGAGACCCACGTCAGCCCGTGGAAATTTACTCCCATATCTTGGACGAACTTAAAGGCCCCTCCATTTCCGGCAGTCCATGTGAATTTTATTAATCCCGCGAACCCCGCTCCTAGTCATATCGTGTCATCGCTAATGTGACACGCAAAATCCTGAAAACCCGAAAATAAATTCCTCGGGAGATTGTCCACATTCGTCATGCATCCAAGAGGAAAGGGATGACGGGTATTGCCTCGCAAGTGATGTTCAAGACATAACGCGACGTTACTTTGTTACTTATGAAATTTCATTTTTAATAAAAACAACGTTCCATTTATCCTGGACTAGAACAAAGAGTACATATATTTTTTTAAATGAAATTTCACGAGCACCACGTTCATCCTTAGGGCCTCCATAATCGCATGCTGAAGTTTCCAACGATTCGATGCATCCAGTTTGGAGAAAAATTTTATAAATATTTTCACGTTTTATTTATATAGAATGACCCGTTTGTATTACCTTAACCTTCTTATTTTCTCCTTGCGCAAGAAAAGTTGCGTCGATTCAGTCAAATATTTGTCAGCACGTGCGCGTCCATCTTACATCCTCGAAAATCCGTCCCATTTCTCCTTTTTCAGGAAAGCGTCCCATTTTTTGCAGCTTATCGGCAGCGCCAGGCGCGATCCCGGGTCGGGAGGTCCCGATGAAAGATCGGTATCCCCGGATCGCGATGCCCCCAATCATCGTCGAGACGATCCCGGTCGCCAGGGTGGGGGACGGCATCGATCCCTCGCGAGGGCAGCATCCTCGATTAGGGTGAGTTAGCGTTATCGGCGCACCGTGACACGAGTAATCGATCCGACGGCGTGCCGTCTACTTCTACTACTAGACATTCATTCATTTCGACTCAATTAACCAGCCGTAGGTACGGAGGGCCGACGTGGTCAGCACGGAGGGGCCGCGGTTGGTTAGCGTCTGGCCAACTTTATCCCGTGACTAACTACGTCGGGTAACCGCGTTAGGCGTGGGATAAAGTTTGATCCTGCCGGCGGAGGCCAATCGAGGGGGGAACCGGGAACCATTACTCTTTTTGCCGACCACGGTTAATCTTCCGGGGAGAAAATCGGGCGCATGCAAATGCGCCGAAGAGTCCTCCGGGCCGAGGCTTAGCGTCGAGTCGGACCCCCCACGTTGACGTCCGGACCGATTGCCCCTCGGTTTCCTGTTTCAGGATAATGCAACCTGTCTCGGTTGAACTTCAAACATACGCTTATAGGTAAGACCTAGGTCAATCGTAACAATTTTTACATATTTAATTCCGTAAGTGATAGTAGCGGATTTCCACGATTGAAACTGGGCATGTGTTAACCGTACCTCTCACTAAAAGATGATTTAGGTTTCGTCGGTTTAAAAATTCAGGGAAAATTGATAACTGTATTTTCCGTATCGAATGTCTTTGTTACAATTGCTACCGATATGTGCAAATGTAACGATACTTATTAATTTAAAAAATTGAATGAATGTTTAAGGCCGAGAAGTATACGTTCAAACCCAACGGAGTGTATCAATTCGTAAATGGAGTCACGAGACGAAGATGTGTCCCCGAAGACCCGCGGGCGTCGTTACCGTTTCCATTTCCGTGCGTTTTCGCGTGGCCGCACCTTTGGGCGCGTTTTTGCCGCTTTGGCCGAGGTCCTGTCTCTCCTCCGAGCGAAAAGGACCGAAAGGATCCAAAGGCTCGAGAGCCGTCGAGGGAGGTCCCCTCATTTGCCTGCAACCGTCTGCCCAACTGCTCGGAAAAGCTGCGACTTACGGCAGAAATAAGTTGCGATCGCGCCCGCCGAGTCAGCAGTCGGCAAAAGTTATTTCAACTTGGACCCTGAAGAGGGGAAAACGCGACGGGGCGGCCGAGCATTTCGGACAGGACTTTAACCGGGATTCCGACCTCCGTCGCGACCATGTGGACCCGGAAACGGTAATTAAAAGGTCCCGAGTGAGGCCTTCCCATGCAAATTCTCATGAAAGTACCGCTACATGACTAAAACCTGAAAAACACGAGGTCCATCCGGTCCCCTTCCTCCCTATTTTCTAACAGACTTAAAAAAAGAGGAGGTTCCCATTTCGACCCGTACATATATTTTTTTAGTTACTCACGCGCAACTTTTCACCAGGCTAACCAATTTTGATGTTCCTTTTTCTGGTTTAAAAAAGGACACTTCCATAGTATTCCCGTGTAGGTAGTTTTCTGAGGATCTGATCATTTGAACGAATAAATAGTAATTAATACACGTTATATTTCGTGACACCTTTGGATGATCGTAAAGTTGAGATCATGAAACTTATATGCCTGAAATAAATTTGAGGTTACCTTTTTGTCCTCTTTTCATCATACTCCATATTTTCAGTTCTAACACAGTATCGATATAATTGCTGGGCATATCGATCCTACCCATCCCACTTGTGACCCTGTGACCGACTTGGAAGAGACTCTTTTTCTCCGGGTGCGCGTCTTTCGCCCCCAAGAGACGATCCTCGGCACATCGGGCGTAACCACCGGCAGTAATTTAAGGCGGTAAATTGCCGCGATTGTAACATAATTGCAGCTAGGTCGCGTATTTGCTCTGCACCCAAAGCCCGCCATTGCGCGGCGCACCGGCACGACGGAGCGTTCTCATAATAGCATACCTCGTTACTTAAGCTTTCCTCAAACAGTGCTTGCCCTCATTTTTATTTTTCCACCGCTTTCGCCGGCAGTTTTTTAAAGTTAATGACGATGGTCCCCTACGGTCTTATTTCGCTCCTCTGTCTGGACCCTTTCCTCGGGAAAAAGAGTCGCGACTGGCGACGGCGTTTTGGAAATGCCGATGGATAAATCATCCCTCGATATATAAGTACTTCACCATGCGTAATTGTACGTCCATTCTTAAGGCTTCCATGTTTAGATGGTAAATTTTCAAACACTTCAATACATCCAGTTTGTAAGAAAAAAAAAACGATTAATACAGATGCTACGTTCATGTCACCTTAACGCACACATTTTCTCATTACGCTGCATGAAGGCAAAACAACCCCCCAGTTACCTGATTCGCGTTTCGCTAATCAACGCAATTTACAATTTCTCAATTAATTACTGCGGCTAAACTATGCATTATGGAAAAAGAATTTTACAAAACATCACCTTGTGCGTCATTACTAGGAAGAAAACACTCGCGATCGGCCTCGTCAAATTCAAACCCATTATGTGCTCATCTTCGGGTCTTTTCCCGCACGTAGGTGTAGACATTTCACACACATTTATATGTGAAAATGCGGCACAAAAGTCGGCTCAGTTTCCAGCTTCGAGCTCGGCAGGATACCGATTAACCGCGGGCGAGTTTTTCGATATTCCGCGGTTAATTGGCCGCCAGATTGGAATCGAAATCGTTTCGGACCCGAGTACCGAGAGGGGCACTCGCTTGTCGAGGGTTGTAATTGTTTTCGCGAGCGTTACGTCGGGGTGAGAGCGTACAAGCGAACGATCCTCGTCCCGAAAGCGCGTCCGCCTCGTTTCTTCGTTTTCCGAGAGCTCGTCCAGAATGACGGAATTATTTTCCGAACCTACGTCGAGGTTATTTTCGTTCCGCTTCGAATCTCCCCTCGGCGATTTCCGACCTCGTCGATATCCCGTGGATTCGTTCGGCCTGTTTAAATGTTTGCGATTTGATCGCGAGCGAGTTCCAGTTTTCCGGGAACGACAATGGTTCCCTGTAAATCCACTCGTGTGCGTTGTAAATCGTATCGAAGACATTTTGGGACCTGGAAACGAGTCCTAAAAGTCCTGGCCACCCTGAGAGAAAAAGCACGATTCGGCCCTGTTAAACCCGTTTTTGGTAAATGGAACGCAATTTATCGTTTGATTTACTATAAATTGGGAGCTGCAACTATTTCTTAGTAATTGTACATCCTCCTGGATTTTATACGAATTTTGTAGTAAAGAATCGAATTTATAGTAAAGGTTTTTACCATAAACTGCGGTTAATGGAAATTAACCCGCCGTTAAAATGTGGTGGAACGTGCAACTCATTGAAACCGAGGATAAGCTTTTCGACCGAGGTTGGGGGAATCGGGCATGAATGTGTTAAAAAAAAAACTAATTTACGTAGATTTATTTGTCAGTGAAGTAGACAAAAAAAAATTGCCGAAAACTGGGGCAAAATAAAAAAAATGGATGGTTACCGGTGAGCGGACTTTCGCGATGCCACGAGCACGTTTCCGGGGTTCGGAAGCACGGAAGTTCGAAAAGCGATCGCCCACGCACCCTCGGGGGAGCCGAACTTTCGGTGACTTCTCGTTATCCGCACCCCCGGTACCAATTCCGGTGCCGTTCGATATCCCTCCCCGATGGCGAGCGGCATTAAATACGGAGCAGGGCAGGCCCTTGCAATGATTCCGGGATTAAAGGGTCGCCTCGAAACTATTCGATCCTGACTCGCAGCATCCCCCGCGCTCTTCGGGGCGTCGAGGCGTCGACGGCGTTCGCACCCCTTCGCGCCCTTTATGCGTCGAGACCCGAAGAATGGGATATTGAAAAATCTTTGGCTTTCATTGACATCCTGTCCGTCTCGCCCCCCGTCTCGCGGTCTCGCCCCTCTCGTCGGGGGATGAATGCCCAAGAGGGTGCGAGAGGGCGACAGGTGTAGGTCGTAAATTCACCGGAGTCCCCCGACTCTTGCCCAGAGGGATCGGAATCGAGATTCCTCATCGAGAATCGAGGATTTTTCTCGATACTCCTCGCAAGTTGGCGCTCATCTTGTTTTAGGGTGATGAGATCCTCGGTAAAGAAAAATAAGAACTTTAAGTTACAGAAGCGTAGCGTGTTGGAAATTGTTGTTCACCATACGGTTAAAAACTGTCCCATTAACGGATTGACCCAGGTAAATTTACTTTGATGTGAACAATTTCCAACGGATAGACTTCTGTAACTTTAAGTCTCTTATTTTTCTGCCTTTGGGTACCGAGTCGCCGAAGTCAAGAATTCGACTTCTTTGGAATTCCGAAATGCTCCAGATTCTAGGGGAAGAGTTTTCCGACGTCTCGTCCCCGCTCTGCATTTCACTTGGCCGACCTCGTTGGCGACCCGACTCCGAAATCGGTCCAGCGATCCGGGAAAATCTCGCCGGGCATCCGCCATGCGACTTCCGGTCCCCCTCTGTCTCTCCCGGCCGGGCCGGAAGCGACCGTCGATCCGACTTTATTCCCTCCGGTTTACGCGATATCGCGCGAGTCGTGGATATTTGTATCCGTCTCGTTCCACGTCTTCGGGATCCCGGCGGGAACGGAGACGGGATCGGCGAAGCGCACGTACGAAATCAGTGCGTTTCCCTCGGGACGCGTCGTAAATCGTGCTCGGGAGGTTAGCACCTCCTTCCGTCTCGTTTTCGCGGGATTTCCCTCTCATATAGGTAGAAATTGTAACAAAGACCCTCGGTAGGGAAAATAATGTTACCAATTTTCCAAAAACTTTTAAAACGATAACACCTTTTGGTGGAAGGTTCGGTTAATATATGTACCCAGCTTCAATCGTGAAGATTCGTTCCTGTCAATTACGGAATTAAAAATATAAAAATTGTTACAATTGAGCCCTACCTAAAATCGGCCGATTTCAAATATCGCCAACTACCACCAGTTTCTGGGTTTCGAGATCCTAGACACCCCATATACCGTGGGGTATAAACCATGTGAACGCCCCCGAAGATTATTTACTCGTGACCATTTTCCCTTGGAGTCTTCCACCCCATGGGTTCCCATACGGTCTCTTTCTCTCTCGGTGCGCGATTCATCGATCGAGACGAGACGGCGGAAGAAATTTTATTTCCCCCCCGGAATCTCCAAGCCAGCTCCGCCACCCTCGAAAAAATTCACGGGAACACTCTCTTCCCTGGGGAGGGAAATGAAAGCGCCTCCCGGAAAATCATTAGCGATTCGGGTTAATTACGTAGCCCGAGCCGCGAGCTGGATTCGCGGGAGTTTTCGACATCAAAGAACAAGGTCAGATCCCCTGGCGAACCTGCTTTGGGCAAGTCGCCTATACAAGTTTATTCCCGAAATCGCAAGATAATTAATTCGGCCATTATGCGCGAATGCGTTAGCGTTAATGCGCCGCGTCGCGCACGCACTCCGAAGAGGAGTTCAAAGGGATACCTCGAAGACCCCCCATGAAGACTCGGCGACGACGTGGCTCCTAATCGGCTCTTTGAATGCTTCAAGCTCGATTTCCCATTAACATTAGACATCTCGAGTTGAACGTTGTTACCTCCTAAACCTCAGAAAGGGACGCACACGCGGGAAAAATGCGTAATCCCTAAGAGAAAAAATCTAGTAACGGTTACTATATTTTTTATTAACTTCCATTCCGCTAATAGCTAACAAAGAAACCAATATAGAAATTCATGGGAAAGGAAATGAGGACCATAACTTATTTACGCTAAGTCTTCGCTGTAGACAATCGGTCCATTTCGAGATTACCGCGAACTTGCGAAACATAGAATCTTTTAATTTATATATTAGTATGGATATGAATAATTATCATTTCTCTGGAGTTGAAAATTTCATGAAAATGAAGAAACGATACCGAATAATTCCGATGACCACACGAAGCGATTCGAGGCAGATTGGTAGACGAACTTTAACCAACCTTACGACCCCTTGAGCCTTATGGGGTACCTCGACCCCCATTAACGAGTTCCCCGTGCACCTACCACCCTGCCACTAACTACTTACTCCGTCTTAATGGAGCATTTTACCCCCCGCGAATCATCGGATTATAAGACTGACCACCGAGGGTATAGGTACATCCTCTTACGTCGTGGACGGGATGAGAACAATTTCCCAAAGAAGCGAAATCACGGTCCAGACCTCCGTCATTTGGTCCAGACCATCCCAAAAATAATTGCGAACAAGGACACGCGATTCTTTCAACGTGTGCTTCTTTTAAGGCGATGTGAAAGTGGCATCTGAGGGATCGATCGTTCATGAAACTTTTCGCTGAATTGGGTGTACCGAATCGTTTCATATTGTGCAATGTGAATATGCAGTTTATAAAGAAGGTCCTGACAATCATGAAATTTCATTTCCTATACAAAATTCTAAAAATACCTGCGAACAAATTAAAAAAAAATCGAACTTTCACGAGGGTCGGGATCTTTCTTACAGTCTTAATATTCACATGGTAAAGTGTAAAACGATTCGGCACACCCAGTTCGGAGAAAGGCGTCATGAAGAGTTGACTCTTCAGATGCCACTTTCACATCCCCTTAATTAAGAAATATTAAATAATAAGGAGTTTCGATAAATACCGAAGTTCGGTAATTATTCTAGGTACCGGTATTTGCAACAGCCCTATGATAAGCTCACTTGCTCGCGATTACGCTCGTGACCGCAAAATCGCGTGCGACCTCGAAGAGGTCCTAGTCCTCCCAATCTGAAAGCTTCATTGTCCTCGACGATACGTTAATGAGGATGTCCATTGTTCGCCAAGTGACACCGACTATCGGCCCTCCTCGACTTACCGGGAGAAAGGGTTGACGTCTGGTGGCTCTTCCATTGAGCGGGATTTGTATTGAATAACGGCCTTTTATAGCTCGAGGCCTCAGGAGCTGAATCTCGTTATAAAACGTCATAATGCGCCCCGAGGAAATAGGAGACGGGGTCAAAATAAGCGTCGTTAGGGATTCGCCGAGCCGAAGGAAGAGATATTTCTCTTTTTATATTCAACCTGATCAGCCGATATACGACGCTTCGTTAGAAGTTCCGTCAAAGTTTGGTGACAATTCCCTAGTAGCGACAAAATATTCGACTTATATCTTCTATATATCTAACGCACATCGTACATTTTGTAAATATTTAGCAGACATTTGAAATATTCGCAAAACGTTTATTTTAGAATATTATGTTTATATTTGTATAATATTAGCTCCGCGTGTTTTCGTAATATTTTCCTTATAGACACGCGAACCCTTAATGTCATTTTAATATAAGTACTTTTTTGTCACTTGAGATATTTAGCTAAGATTACAAAGAAATAATTAATAATTATTCTGTGCTACTAGGCATTGCTAAAAAAAAATATTAGCGGTAGGGTAGATCCACAAAAGGTGGTTAAGATTTATTAAACATTAGCTTAGTTAGGTATTAAAAAAGAATTATTTCCCATGTTCAGTATTTTGTGAAATTTTCTGCGCGATCTTCGGGTTTATCTCAAAACGTCGTATTTTTAAGTCGAGTCGCACACGGTTCTCCCTAAAAAATGATGTTACCCTCTCGACGGCGACATCCAATTACGGCGCCCCCACGCAATAAAATCGACCCGTGGCAATTTTGACCCGATGACGGAAAACGCGGAGACAATATTTCCTCACGGATTAAGCTCGCCTCGAAGAGCCCCTCGAAAGTATAAAAACCGAACAGGACGAGTCCAGAACTTGCCCAAGTCCCGGATAATTATTCCGGCGAGCGCAAACCCACGACAGAATTCGAGGAGGCGGAATCCTCCCGCTGCAACGACCGTAAAAGTGCACCAATTAAGGACAGAATTCCTAAATGGAGAAGTTGGAGAACTCGGAGAGATACGAGAAAGGATTTTGGGGGTCTTCGAGAAGCGGCTTAAAAGCGGAACGGAAACCAGAACTAATTTAAGTTTGCCTGTAACCGCGGGGAGATATTAATTCAAAATCAAAAGCTCATAAATAGAAAAATTCTCCCGCGCTCCTTGCATCTGTAAGAATGCATTCTTTTCTTTTAATTAAAAAGCGATATTGACACGTACTTAATGAACATTCGTTGGTACACGTAATCGTTACAGATAATTATCTGCAATTTTTACGGATTTGAGTAACAAAAGCTTCATCGTAACGCGGACGGAAGTAACCTGCAGTCCTTAATTCAACGGATAAAATCTGTAAGTTTAACAGATTTTTTTTTTCTCCGTGAATATAGACGAGGTGGCGAATGCATTAATCTACCGTGAGATGCGAAGTTGGGGTGAAAAAATAGAACGGCACCGAAATTCGGAAGACAATCCAGGTTTTCCGGCAGGAAACGGACGACGCGGACACGTATGTTGGGCAAACTCCGTGGTCAGTCGTCCACGTTGGTCGAACAGCCGTTATCAGTCACGGGGAGCCCAGGGCGGGTGATAAGGGATGCATGCAAAGTGGGCGGTTGTCGGGAGCGACCACACGACCGCAGGGACGCATGTTCTCCCGAAAGAGCAGCCATTTTGGCAAACGAAGTCACTTTAAGCGGCAATTAGTGGGCCGAGTCGATCGCTCGTGCACGGCGAGCCTCGTAAATGAAATTATTAACGTCGTATACCGACGGACAATAAATCCGGCCGCGCCATTTTCCGAGCCAGGCAAATTGAAGTTGAGCCGAGAAGCTCCCGTAAAGCTCGAATTACGCCGCGGCTCGAATTACGCGCGGGATGTCTCGTGTTCTCGTGCGTTGATAAGGCTCCATGATAGCCGGGGGCCTCTTCAGGGTCCTGAAAAACACGCGAGTCGAACCCGATGAATCGACGGACGAGCTTTTATGGGACGAGATGGGACGTCCCCCGGAGGGTGGACGAGACGGCCAGGCTCTCCGCGTACTTGATATACATTGTTGAAAAATGTTAGCGAAAAGCTCTCTTAGGGAGGATGGAATCGTCACAAAGCTCGAGTCCATTTCTGTAACCCTAGAAGGAAATCCGACATGAATTATCTACCCAGGTGGAAATTCCTGATCGTCGTATGACGAGGAAAATCGATTTACAGACAATTTGCCGAACATCTGCTGCATGAAATGTCTGCAATGTATGTACGCACGTTACGAGGTTCTATTTCAATTTTCTGCGGACAAAATGTGTAAACGTGTCCCTGGAGAGGGAAAAAATAATTCTGACCCAAAATCGGGGGCGCTCCCCTCTTCGAGAGAGTGGATTCGGGTCGAGAGTCCCATCGGCCTTCTGGAGCCGATTTATGCGACGCGGCAGACGCGGCCTGAATTATTCGAAAAAGCTCCTTTTGATGTACCGCTCGAAGCATGCCACGAGAGAAGCCCCCCCGCGAACTCCTCGCGCCGATGCGCTCGTCCACGTCCCACATACCGGTCTGCATAATGCACGGAAACTCAAGAAACCCGAGATACGTGACTTCGGTTGCGATCAGCAGACATCGGGTGACACTTTGGTCGCCTACGAGGCCGAGGTGCACCGGCGATCCGGGGCACCAGAAGGTGCACGGAAGGTGCCCAGAAGGTGCCCAGAAGGTGCCCAGAAGGTGCCCAAAAAGTGTACCGTCGCCCGAGGTATCTCGTAAAGATTGCAATAAGATATTTAGAAATTATTCCATGTTCCTGGGATACGAACAAAAATGAGAACTTCCTCCTTTTTTGAAGTCTGTTGGAAAATGGGGAGTTAAGGATAATATTTTGGGCTTAGGTGTGGGGTGATGGGGTGTGGGCCCTGTTTGTTGTGTTTCGTCCCGGGTCTGCCTGTGTGTGGACTCGTCAGTAAGGCTATCAGGCAGACCCTGCCTTAGACACCGAAAAATCTCTCCTGAGCGGGATTTGAACCCGAGAGACTACATGGTATGAGCGGTGAGCGTAACCGCTGGACTATCGAAGGCCCGTGTCGAAGGAAGAACTTCTAATATATATATATGCTATGACCGCCACAATATTTTGAAATTATTCCGTGCTGCTATCAGGCGGATCGCGACGAATGGCGGGTTTGAAACGACGGGTAATCACCGAGAAAGGGCCGGCATTGCTTCGATCTCGGATCTTTTCCCCCGCAGGCGACACAATGCGCGAGTCGATATCGACATCGGCGTCCCGGGGGACGCGGGAAAGCAGGGATCGATCGACGGCGGGCCCTGATAACGGCCGCTATCGGCGAGCGACGACGTTGACGGGCGACGTCATACGTCGCCGAGCGGAACGCGCGGTAAGATCACTTTAGAAGATTAAACCGCGTTAATCTGCCCTCCCCGTCGGCCTGGCTGCTCATTTGGAGCCGCGATCGGCGAGTCGCTGATGAAAATGCACTCTGCGGAAGAGACGCGCGGACTACTCGCAGGCCTACTCGCGGCCGGAATGGGGACGCCGAGAGAATGCATCCCCGGATCGTGGAATCGGAGTATCCGCGGAGGCACCTGGGTTTAATATCCGGGGATAAGACGACGAGTTCCCCGGTACGTGCTCGAGTTCGGAAAGCTGAGCAGGGAGAGTCGGTTCGGGCATTCCAACCTCTGGCGAGAGATGAAGATATCGACCCTTGTTTCGAGTTTGCGAAATAATTTCGGGACGTCGCCGGGGATTTTTTTAAGAATATTTATTTTTACTCCAAATGTTTCGGTTCGGAGAATAATTTCGGGACGTCGCGAGGGATTATTTAAGAGTATTTATTTCTATATAGAATAATTTTGGTTTAGGCATTCCAGCCCTTGGCGAGGGATAGAGGAAGATATCGACCCTTGTTTTGAGTTTGCGAAATAATTTCAGGACGTCGCCGGGGATTTTTTTAAGAATATTTATTTTTACTCCAAATGTTTCGGTTCGGAGTATAATTTCGGGACGTCGCGAGGGATTATTTAAGAGTATTTATTTCTATATAGAATAATTTTGGTTTAGGCATTCCAGCCCTTGGCGAGAGATAGAGGAAGATATCAACCCTTGTTTCAAGTTCGCGAAATAATTTTGGGACGTCGCCGGGGATTTTTTATGAATATTTACTTTTACTCTAAATGTTTCGGTTCGGAAAATAATTTCGGGACGTCGCGAGGGATTCTTTAAGAATATTCATTTTCACTCTAAATGTTTCGATTCAGAATCCGATTATCCGCGCAGCTCGTATATCGAGGGATGACAGTCCGGGGAGAATATTCCCGGAATTCCAGATAAACTCGTCACTCCGCTGCGGAGGTTCCCGCGGCGGAACGTCCGCGCGTCACGGGATTTCCGCAACACTTTTGACGAGCCATGAATATTCAAACCCGCCAAGGGGAATTAACGCCGAGGCGCCGATGCGGAGACTAAGGACCACCGCGGACCACCGGGGATTCGATTCCAAGGATCCGGCGTTTCCGCACGCGGGATTTCCGCACCCCACTCGCCCAACCGCGCACAATGCCGTCGCGGAGAGCTCGCGCGGATCAGCCGCGACGTCGGTCGACCCTCCGAGAATCCGCACCCCAAAAACCACCCCTGATTCTTCGAAATTCGTGGGGGAGGAAAACAAAATCCCGGATCAAGGGACCCTCCCTAGGTCTGATAAGGCACTTTCCCGTGATAACCGATAACGCTTCGGTCATCGATGCAACCCTTTACGATTGCCCCGTTTTTATGCAGCGCCGATAGGGAAGACCTGAGCTAATTTTTACATCTCGAGCTTAGAAATTTTGTACAAGTCGCATGAATTAATTTCGCGTTAATGTCGCGTGAATACATTTTCTAACTTTTCCATTTCTACGTCGATCCGTTAAATTCTCATTTCTGTGGATTCGGTAAATTGCAGCTATCTACGTGTCCTTCCCCCGGAACCATTTTCAGACTTGCCGGAATCGCGAAGAAAGCAAAATATCCGCAAATCGAGGCTCCGGATCTCGGTCGCCATCTCGATCGAGACGGCCAACCTCTGTCGGGTTTCGAGGAGAAAACGTTAACGAGAGCAGGGGTAGATTCCACGTAGGAAAGAGCGACGGTGAGAAATAATTCGCGGTCAGCTGCGAGGGTCGGGTGTCATCGCCAGCCCCGGCATAAAAACCACCCCCGAGAGCCGGCCTCTATGTGCGGCATAACTCACGCGGGTCGGCCGCTACAACGTTCCGCCTTCGCCACCACCGCTCTCAAATATTTATACTTACACGCGTGTCGAGGGGTGGCCTGACATATTATAAACATCGGATCCCCCCGGAAGAATTCCTTTCCGACAGAATGTCCCTCCTCCACTTTTCTCGCAGCCTTTTCCGCGGTTCGGTGCGACGTGGACCAGGGGAAACTCCACAAGAACATTTACGAGGTGAGGACCTAACTAGGTTAGGTCCACCTAAGTGAACCTAAATTCTAAAGCCTACATTTTTCTACGTAATGTCTACTTAAAACATCCCGAGTTGACCCAATGAAGAAAGAATCGAAGAGAATTAGGTCGATGCGGAATTAAATTTTAAGTGAAATTCTCAAAAGTATTTTCACGTCGCCTTAATTGATGAAAAGGCATTAGATTCTTATGGGATTAAAAGCGGGAGATAAATTTAGGAAAAATCGGTGGGCACCTCCGGCTCGAAATTTCTCGCGAATCCGGTTAATCGGGGCACTGGGGGTAAATGCCGCGCTGATCACGCGACACGGCAGGACCCATCCAAGCAAGACGCGCCGAATTCGCAAATCCGATTGCTACCCAAGCACTAATCCGCTTACTCGCTCGTATGTACGCCCTCGCCGCAAGGGTACACATCGGCTCGCATGGCCTGGCGAAGCGTGAGGTAACCGAGACCTACTTACCGCGAAGGAAGTGGCGCCAGTACCCGCGATTCAGGGCTTACTTTCGCGTTAGGTCATAAATGAGACTTCCTAATAAACGCGTTTATAAGTAACGCAAAATTGATTATCGTTGCAATCAAATGACATAAACATTTACCGAAGACAATTTACCGCGAAGGATGCGGCGCCAGTACCCGCGATTCAGGGCTTACTTTCGCGCTACGTCCCTCAACGTCATAAATGAGACTCCCTAATAAACGCATTTAAAAGTAGCCCAAAATTGTTTATCGTTACAATTAAGTGATATAAACTTTTACTGAAAACAATTTACCGCGAAGTAGGCGGCGCCAGTACCCGCGATTCAGGGATTACTTTCGCGCTACGTCCCTCAACGTCATAAATGAGACTCCCTAATAAACGCATTTAAAAGTAGCCCAAAATTGTTTATCGTTACAATTAAGTGATATAAACTTTTACTGAAAACAATTTACCGCGAAGAAGACGGCGCCAGTACCCGCGATTTAGGGATTACTTTCGCGCTAGGTCCCACAACGTCATAAATGAGACTTCCTGATGATTTTGTCACGAACGAGACTCCAGGACATTTTTCTCGACTCCAAGAGACACTTTAACCAACGTACCAAGACGACCTGAAATAAGGGCGCGTTTCGGCGCAAAAATGAGAAGTCACCCCTCCGAATATATCGGAAGGGTAGGAACCGATATCCGCCTCTTCAGGGAGCCATAAAAAACCACCGAAGCAGATTCCCCTTAGACGACGGTTTCCCCTAAAAACTCCGGACGTGATATTATTTATTAAAATATAAAATTTTAGAATTTATCATCTTCTGATCGAAAAGATCGCACATAGAAAGAGCAATTTTTTTACGAATGGAGTTAACGGTAATATAGATCCTTTTTAATAAAGAAGAAAGAAAGGATTTATCAATGATCGTCTACAACGACTCGAGTGCTTAGTTCGCAAATTGTTAATTCCTGATGAATGTATACAACAAAGTGGATCCGAATATACTTGCTGATGACACCAGGGGTAGATTTCGTTATCCTTCGTCCCGATCCTTCCCTTTAAACCGAGAAAGGGAAATGAAAGAGGTCTTTCTCACGGCCGAGGACAGAGCTATCCTGGCTGTGCCAACAGACGGGAATTCGTTCCAGGATGGTAATTACTTAGCTCCGATGCAACAACCCCCTTGCATATTATTTTCCTTGACCCGGAATATTTCCTCCCTTTATGTTTTCAACGCAGCGCAAACTTCTGTCTGGAAAATTCCAATTTCGTCCTTTGGCGGTCCAAGGGATACAAAGAGGAGAGAGGCAAAGGACCAAAGAAGTCAGACGATGATAAAGAGAGTGGTCTAGTCTAGATATCGTATCAGCAATTTATTATGCCCATTACTCAACAATTATGCAACCTAACTAAATATAACTAAATATAAATGGCGCGCGAATTAATAAATATTAGGAATATTGGGAAGGTTCTGCGATCAACCAGAATTTATAAAAAACTCAGGCAAGTAAAGGGAGAAGTTCGAATCGATGAAAGAGAGTCTTGACGCAACTTTTTCCAGTTTTATCCGAGCCCCTCGAAGCCGCTTGATATTACATCCGGAAAAAAAAAAAAAGAAAAAACTGATCGCGCGACTGTGAAAGTGGTACTCGGTTAAAATCAAATTAAATCAGATTATTGAAACGAAACTTTCGACCCCGAACCTGACGCCCCCGACGTCTGAAATATTTCCATTAAAAGTTGGCGGAACTGTAGGATTACTTTCCGGCACTGCGATTATTAATATTTGACCCCTCACGACGTCTATCACCGAACTCTTGTCGGCATCTCGTGCCGTTAAAACCTCCCTTATTTGATAAATGTAACCGGAAAATTAAATAAACACCCCCTGATACCCAATTCACCGATACGGAGGGTAGGTAAGGACAGAGGAAAGTACAGGTCTATTAAACCATCTCCTGTATTTAACCTCCCTTTAATCGATCACCTAACCTAAATAACGTACTATAAATATTTAACGACTACTTTCGATAACAGTTCCCCTAAATTCCGGGAGAAATCTCGAGAGTACATAATCAATCCCTGGGAAATTAAATCAACACCCCATGCTATCCAATTCATCGATACGTAGGGTCGGTAAAGACCGAGAAATAAATATATCTCTTCATCCCTTACCCCGAGTATCAGGTGCACGGAACGCTCTATTGTACTTAACCTTCCCTTAATCGATCACCGAAACTAAATAATACACTCTAAATATTTAAGGGTACTCTCGATCGGAGCCCCCCAAATTCCGCAGCAAATCTCGAGGGTACATAATCCCTGGTTTATTAAATAAACACCCCGTGCCACCCAACTGATCGACACGTAGGATAGCTAAAGACTGCGAAATGAACATTTCCCTTCCATTGTCAGGTGCATGAAACACTCTCTTTGATTTAACCTCCCCTTATTTAGCATTCAGCATTTAACCACCTAACGCAAATAAATCCTCTAAATATCTAGAGGCGACACGAGCCCCTAAATTCCACATCAAATCTCGCGAGTACATAAGGCCAGGGGGGGTTCCCCACCCTCAGTGGCCACTTCCGGTCGGGGCCAGAAGTGGCTGCGCCCGATCGGCGGGGGTTGAAAAACGAGCCCGAGGACCCGATCGGGGGTGAGAACGACCAGCCGGGATGAAACAAAGCGATACACGACGGCCGGGCTGAAAAGCTTGCACTTAACGCCCCGGATATATTTCTCTCGACGGGGTGGCTGGAGTTCGAGGTCGAGGCCGCTCGCTGGACCGGTAAAAGTACTATTTATCGTAGGTCGGTCGGCAGAACCGAGCCCTTAAGAACACGCACTCGGCCGGGGGCGGAAATTGGTTCTCCGCCCAGGGGTTAATTCACGTCTCGGCCGGGCGAGGACAATAAAACGGCGCGGGGGTGCGGGGGTGGTATCTTTGAGACACCCGAGAGGCACAGGGACCAATTATTCCCCGGGATGGAATACATTACGCGAGGGTGCACCTCCTCGGCGGGCCGTTAATTATTTATCCCGCGCCGGTCTCGCCGCGACGGACGAGACCGTGGTCGTTTCATTATGCATGCCCTCCGCTCCGGAAACGGCGGTGACAATAAAGTTTGATACACCGCCGCGCGGTTTTCGCCATTCAATTCAAATCCCGCTTTATCCGCGTGTGCCCGACCGAGGGAAACGTCGCCGGGCCCGAGCATGCGGAAAGGGCTTCCGGATTGCGGAATTGCGCCGCGTCGCCCGGCCTTTTGTCGCCGCGCTCTCCGCCAGGGTGGAGGTGCAGGTGGGGGGCGTAATCGCGCACCGCTGTGAAGAAATTATCCTGAAACCCTCGCGGAGGGGTAAGTACCTTTGGAAGGCACTATCGATTAAGGTGATGCGAAAGGGGTGGAGGAAATTTAATCGACCTCGACAAATAAGAATTCTGATATACCGTTTAAGGGGATGGGAAAGTGGCATCCGAAAGCTCAATCGTTCGTGAACACTTTTCTACGACCTGGGTGTACCGAATCGTTTCAAACATTACAGCGTGAAGGTGGAGGCTACAAGGGAGGTCCTGACCCTCATGGAATTTCATTTTTTATCAAAAAATTTCTTTATTTCTCATGGACTAGAACAAAAGTTGAGTGTTCTAAAATGACTTTACCACCAAACAGGGTATACATGAATTGTACTTTATCGACGTCGATGAAATTTCTCAGCGCCCTTCATATCACCCTAAAGATTACTCGCACCTACCCATGTGGAACGTGGTGAAGTTTCAGATTGCGGGGACTAAGTGCAGATTTCTGAGACGATGACCCTGGGTCAATTTCAGTTCAAGGGTTAAAAACGTTCCTCGCTATCTCCGGAGAAAGTTAGGATGCAGATCCGCCGTAGGTGTCCGAAACGACTCTTCGGATGATAAACCTAACGAGTACCTCTGCCACGGAGAACCTCCACCGCTCGCGGCCCGAAGATAACAATGGACCTATTATTACACCCGGCACGGATACGAGGATCCCGTTTGTAGGAAAGCGAAGTTCGCGGTGCCGGGCAGATGTTGCATTTACCTTGAAAACGGCAACCCGGGTCCGTCCGACCGCTATCACGACTCGCGAGGCCGGTTGTTCCGGGCGGCGCCTCGGAGATACACCCCGGAATTACGAGGAAAGCTTGAAACGGTTTCGACGAGAAGTTTGCCCGGTTCGGGGCGAGGGGGAAAGGGGAACGAAAGTAGAAGAGAAGAGAGCGAGAAGCCAAATAGCGGCCCGGCGTTTTCCATCCGGAAGTTGAAGACCAAGACGCGAATTACTCTGAGGCTCGACGAGCACGGAGAAAAATATGAGCCTTCAATTTTTACAACCTGCAAATTATTACATTGTTCTTACTTCGCGTGATCAATCGATTGATAAATCGATAGGGTTAAGCGTCCAAGTTCGGATAAAGTCGGATAAAAATTCGCGTCTTCTGAGGTTCGCTTTACAGAAAAGACGTCCCCTGCGCCCGTAAATTGTTACTACCTGCAAATTATTACATTGTTCTTACTTCGCGTGATCAATCGATTGATAAAATATCAATAGGGTTAAGCGTCCATCAAGTTCGGATAAAGATTCGCGTCTTCTGAGATTCGCTTTACAGAAACGACGTCCCCTACGCTGAGAGTGCGAAATAGTTACTTTCCTTACGGGCGTAAGAAAAAAAAAATGTTAAAAATTTTAATAAACGCTTAAGAATTAAAACATAATTTGGTAGACGATAAGCGCGGATATCTTGTCCCCGTCTTCCGGCGCAGAAGGGAGGCGGGAATAACTCTCGCGTTTAATCCAGAAATGTACGTTCGTCATTACGTCGAGCCGGTCCGATTCAATCCGACGAGTCGAGATGGAGCCGAACGTCCGTTTCCCCGAGGTTAAATAATTAATAACGAGGCGTACCACACCTGCGGTTGAGCCGAGTATTCAACGTCGAGGGCTTTGCGAACTCCGCGGACGGAATTCGCGATTTCCAGGGCGAGTATCAACGGACCCCCCGCGTAGTGGAGACGGCGCGTTGGAAAACTACCCAATGATGGGAAAACGAGATAAAAGGGAATGCTCCGAAGCCGTTCATCGATTTAACGGCCAACGCTTCTCGATAGTCTCGTTCGATCGACTTATCGACTCCCCCGGGTCTGTCTGCGGTAAATGCACGATTATCATTCCAGAAGTGAATTCGAGTAAGTGCGAACTTCCCTGATAAAATTCGACGAAGATTAACATACATTTTTACACACTTCATAACTAAAGTTTCCCATAGAGAAACGTAAAATGGAAGAATTAAAAAGAGTACAAATACACCTCACATTGGGTATTTACCGTATTGGAGCATTTTTACTTGAATTTAAGGTAACGTTATATTATAATTTTCTATAGTTTAACTCAAATGCTGAATGTGATATTACAGAGAAAATGGAATTTTACTGTAATTTATGCATAATGGAAAGTATTCAACGACGTATGAGAGCATAAAACATCTTATGCCCTTGGCATATGAAATTCCAGGTTAGTGGACGAAACAATTTTAGTCATTGACGTAAGGTTTAATCGTTTAATAACTAGGTAAATAATCTCCTGCGAAAAAAGTCAGGAGAATTTCGACAACTTCCCCCAGTTTCAAGGATTACCAGGAGTTTTGGGACCGCGGGTACATATGAAAAAAAAAAAAAAACAGAAGCCTCGAAGGTGAAAACTCGTTGAAGTCATCCCTTCGAGTACCCTGTCTCCTAGATTACCATAAATCTCCATGGGGTTACTCGCGATAAGACCGCACGTCGGGGGAGGGAAAAGGTCTATGGGGTCTTTTAAATTAACTTTCCTTTCTTCCCGCACGGTTAGATTCCAGTCGGGGAAGTTTATGAAATATTTCGAGCTCACGAGGAGAGACGGGCCCCCAGGGAGGGCGGACTTCTTTGACGACCCGATCCCGCCGAAACGGGGGATTGATATCAAGTGGGACCCAAATGAGTCCTTGAAATATTAAACGCAACAAGTGTAAATATGGCGCGACGAGCCCTCGCGGGAAATGAGAATTTCAATGATGCGACGAGTCGAATACTTTACCAACTCGAGTTGTTCGAATTCGAGAGCATTGCCAACTCGAGTCGATAACTCGATGCCACATTCGACGCGGTAATGACCTAGGTTTCTCGCAGTGGCTTGCATTAACCCCTTAACGCACAGGTTTAAAAAAAAAAACTGGCCAAAAAAAATCAATTTTTTTATGTAAAAAAAAACACTAGAACATTGTCTTGGCAAAAAAATAAAATTCTGGATTATATTCGAGGGTGAAAAATTATAGTAGCATAAAATACAACGCCGCTCGAATTATCTCTAGTGTGCACAGTTTGGCCTGTTTAGCGCCCTCGAATTAACTCGAGCGCACAAGTTAATTTGCGCAAGTAAATCGCGGGTAGTACTTATACTGGCAGTTATTTAGATTGAAGTTCGATTCCCCGAAGCTAAACTATCTAATTTCCCTGGTTAGTCTAAACGGCGGTTAATGGATATTAAGCAACGTGCTACTCGTAATCGAGGATTTGCATTTTAACCGAGGCTGGTGGAACCGGGCACTACCCTCGTAGCTCGCATTCGTTCGTACCGATAACGCGAATTACAATGAATCAAGTTGAATGGAGGTACATGCTTGACTCGAGTTTAACGAGTTAAAATACTCGATTCGTCGCACCACTGGAGACTTTACAAGTCGAGGGACCGCGAGAGAAGAAAAAAAATAGGAGAAAAAGTGGCGGTCGGGGGGCACTATTCTCGCGAGCACTCTCCCGAGTCTCGGTACATCGATTTTCACGTAAGAACTCCGTCTGCGAGTCTGGCGGAGCTCTTCGTCACCGAGAACGTTTCTCGGCCGAGTGTTCGTATCCAGGCCGATTTTACGATTTACAGCCGTAGTTAGCATTCCGCTCGCCCCGCGACTCTCGGTCAGATTTCGATATTTCCCGCGATCGATCGCGCTCGCAATATGCCTCTCCCGAGGCTTTTCAGAGTCCCAATCTTGAATGGCCAGACTACTTCCACATGGACGCAACGAATGGTTGCGTAACCGTAATCTGTGGCGTTTCCCGCATACATATGGCATCGCGCGTGCATGTATGTATATACGTATGCAAGTGTGTACATTTGGCGCGACACTCTACCGCGTTTCCTGATAATTCACCCGTAACGATAAATCGTGACGATATGTAACACGTGCAGTTACATCGAGTTCTTCCATGACGGCAACGCGTTATTCACATATTAATTAAAAATCGATTTGCACAGATTTCTGACAACGATATATCGTTAACCTCCATTAGAGTGACGCATGTGAAATCAGGTCGAGAGGGCGAACTGAATTTCAAGAAACGGTACGCGTTTCTTGAATGCTTAGGTTTCCCTGATACGAGAATCTTACTTACCCCTACAGCAAACTCCTGTCGAAACATTTCTTGTAAAAATGTCGAAGAAACTTGCGGGTACTGGAGTTTAGGGGTGCAATGGTAACGGTTTAGAAGTCGCGGAGTTTAAAAATATCGTATGGTGGCGTCATCTCCCGAAGTTTTGCCGAACCGACGCTAGTGGCGCCATCTCTCAAAGCAGCTCTGAACTTGTACTACTAGCCCCATCTCTGCGCGCCAACGTGAATCATTTCTGACATTTCATCGGATGATAAAAACTTCTCCTTTGAATTTGTATTATAAGTGTATAGCCTGTTACCAGCAGTGCTTCCGGGTTCATGCAATAATTGCCAACACCAGATTTACAATAAAAAATCCTACCTTTTTGTCGAAGGGGTGTTGCAGAACCTGCGATTGCAGACGTTTCGGCTTCCAATGGATCTCCGCGATTCTTCACAAACTGCCAGTCCTCACGAAGTTTCTTCAACTTTTCCTGTAAGCAGTATATGAGACGTTATTGAGATAAAATCTATTAACACTTGTACTTAGAATTCAGCAAGATACCCAGCCAGTGTGTACTTACTTGAAGTTCAACAGAGACTGGTTGCTTCGCCGACTCGCATTCCTTTTCTAAATTGGTGTAATTTTCCAAAACATCTTTCACCTCCATCTCGCGATCCATAACACTAGCCTGTATTGACACAAAGTGTAACATAATTTGTTAGAAATACGTACTATAGAAGTATTAAAAATATCCAATTGGTATGTACCATTATATTGTCGATGACCTTGGTACGCTCTTGTTGAGGTAATTCACGAGAAATATTAAGCCTGGTACGTGTTTCCATAACCCATGCCATTATGGCGTCCAAACTATGTATATATTTCTTCAAGGATGTAAGTTTATTCTCTACGTATTCACGGTGGGCAGAAAGATTCGCCTTCACCTGTAAGAATTTAACAAAATGTACATCTATGCACCAAATTTTTCATAATTTCGCAAACGGCACATAATGCGTTATAATTTAGAATGCCAGATGGAGTGACAGCTACCTTATCCATATCACTTATGATCTTCGTATATTCGTCTTCCTCTCGAGATAAACCGCACTGGTTTTTGCGGTTATCCACAGCTTTCCTTCGAGATACGAGTTCCTCCTCCCTTGCCTGTAAATAGAAATTAAAACCACTGCGTGAATATTGTGTATGATCCGTAATTATATCATCTAACTCGGTGGTTACGATTGAGACACGTATATAGCCTAGGCCTATTTATAATCGGCTAACTTCGAAAACTCTTTGCGGGGTGAAATTTATTATTAGTACGACCCCCCTATAATAGCATGCATCTCCCATTCTGAAACAAGCAAGAGGTCGCCGTAGTAATCGTCGTGGTTTACCTGTTTCGAAAAGTGGCGCAAAGTTAAAACGAACAAGCCGAAAACTATAAGCAAGGCTGCTATCATTTCTAACATAGTGCGCAATTCACTCTCACTGGAAATTACTTTGTCAAAATGGGTTTACTTTGATGTAGGATATGTGCACTGCCGACAGACATCAAACGGTCCCGTGCTTTCTGACAAACTGGCAAGCGAAGTAGATATCTAACTTATGAAAAAAAAAAAAAAAAAATATGTACGTGCAAAAATGTAGTTCTAAGCCTGGCAAAAGTGAGCGATCCACGCTATTTATATCCTGGCACACTTCGGCTTCCAGCGCACAGTGGCGAAAATGACGAAAAAGTCCCGGCGTAAATAAAAAATCACCGTTAATATTATTCACGGAAACGCGTAATTACTCACCTTGATTAATGACAATCGAATGGACAGAGAAGTGTCATCGGATGGGTTGGCAGTCGAGACGAGCAACGTGTTCACTTGCTCCAATATATTATAAGCAGCTTCCAAGATTCTTCCATCGTTCATCGTATTTTCCATTGCGAGGTTTCTTAACAGAGAGATATGAAGCCTAAGCACAATGTAACGACAGACGGCAGCAATTGTTTGTGGTGCATTAAGGTGATATGAAAGGGTCATTCGATATGTATAAAACATAATGTTTATAAACCTTTTATCCAAACAACACCGCATCACTTTGAAGCTTCAGCTCGTGATTACAGGAGTCCTAAGTAAGAACGCGATACTCATGAAGTTTCATTTTTTACAAAAAAAATCTAATCTTGATACTAATATGGGATAAATAAACAAATTCTTTGTTGAAAACTGAATTTCACAAGCCTCGCGTTCTTCCTTAGGGCCTTCATAATCACGTATTGAGATTTTAAACGATTTGATGCACTCTGGAGAAGAGATTTATAAATATTTTAACGTTTTATATATATAGAATGACCCTTTCATATCACCTTAAATACACCCTACACTAATTTTGAGGATATTCAGATTAACCGAGATTCGAATATAATCGGCCGTTTCTGCATTTAAAGTTATTCCAAGTGGGATCACCACTGCAGCACTGGCAGGCCGCAACTGAAATAGCCCATTGGAGGCAATATTATCCTACCAATGAAGTCTCATGCCCACCACGCACTTTGGGAACGCCGAGTCTTCGGAGAAATTCCACGATCGCCTTGCATGGTTTTGCAAAGCTTCATTGCGTAACCGAACTACCGACCGCGATAAAAAATAAACAAAAAACTGAAAACTAGGGGGTATTCATTCAGGAAATTATGAATTTTAACGCTTGAAATCATATGGAAATCACCAAAACATTGCCACGATTTTAAGGCCGAACGTCCCTTGTTATCTAATCGCATTGTTGTTTATATTATGTTATTTTTATCTTATCTTACTTTTCTTTTCGTGCGTCGAAGGCACAAATGAAGTTCGGCCACCGTCTGCTTAAAACTTCTACTCTATTTCGCAATTCTGGAACATCGTCTGGTGAAGACTGACTGAAGATACCGGAGCTTAAAGAAAGTATATTGTTAACCGTGGGCTGAATCCTGGAGATTTCTTGCTCCAATTCGGCCATTCTTATCTTGGATGCCTTGGTCTGGCCACCGTGATTAACTTTTCTTAACAGATCCTCCGACTTGGCCAACCATTCGTTAAGAGTCTGACAAGAATTATTCAAGTCTTTCCATCGATCGAAACACTGGGTCCAACGGTCGTATCTTTCCGTGTAATGACGATTGATACCGATCCATTCATCTTGAAGCTTTTCCGCCAAGCGTCCTACTTGCTCTCCGTACTCTTTCTTCGATTGTCTACTGACGCCTTCGCACAAGTAATTGACCTCCTCGACGCTAGGTTTCAATATGTTTAACGCGTTTTTAATCTTCTTCAAGCATTCCTCTTGACTCAGGAACGATTCATAGTCTTTGCCGTTCAATGGCGACGAGTTCAAAGATCTCGATACGGTGGACAATGCTTCTCGCAATTTGGTGGTCCTCGTGATAAAGTCTTCGGTACTGACTCCAACTCCCTGCAATTAAATATAAAAATAAAAATCAGTGTGTAGTCACCACGCGCGTCTATGTTAAAAGCTTCTATGTTAAAAAAAATTATTATTAATTATTCTTATCCAGATAGAAATCCATGACTATCATATGAGGAAAATCGATTTACAATTTGCAGACCATTTGATGCATGAAATGTCTACAATATATGTACGCACATTACACAATACATTTGAAGAAAAATTATCCTACATACCAACTCCACTTTTTTGTCGGCGACGTGTTTGTCCTTGTCCTTACTGCCACTGTATCTTTTAAACTGAGAGCTGATCTCCTGCCATCTGCTGTTAATGTTGTACCTCTGCGTTTCGGAATAGCCTACATTCATTTTTTTCAATTCCACGCTGAGTTCGTTGAGTCGTTGAATCTCGTCTTGCATCCGATCGAATTCTTCGGTGAACTGTTCGAGCTGTCCCTCGTAATTGTTTGCTTGCTCGAGTTTTAATGGTGCCTCCTCGAACCAGTTCTCGAACTCGGAGACAAATTTATTGTATTGTTTCAAAGCCTCCTCGGCTTTTTGAGCTTGTATACGCCGAGCTTCGGTTTCGGACATGACTTGATGCCACTTGCTGCGAAGCTTATCCTGGTGCTCGTTCTTGATTTTCTCGGCTCTTGTAGGATCGGTCATGTGAACAGTCATGACCAAGCCGTCTCCTTTGCTTATCAAGGTGGCAGCATCCGGAGCAAGACAGCTCAGTTCACTCTTGAGGATCTAAATTCAAAAAAACGTACTTAGAAAAATATCTACCGATATAAGTACAGTTCACTTATAATCTTATAATTTTCTACAAGTATAATATGTTCATTAAAATCATGGCAGTTGTATTATACGACATAGGATTACTGA
Organism: Orussus abietinus; assembly: GCF_000612105.2. Taxonomy (NCBI): domain Eukaryota; kingdom Metazoa; phylum Arthropoda; class Insecta; order Hymenoptera; family Orussidae; genus Orussus; species Orussus abietinus. The sequence continues at coordinate 40,580 of NW_019394595.1, read as the reverse complement.
TATGCAAATTCAGGGGCAAAACTAAAGAATGTACCGATGACAAAATAAGAGAATACATTAAAGGGTTACGTACCTCCAGTCTTTTGCAAGGATCTTTCTCATTAGTTACTCCTCCGATAGTCATTAACATCACGTCCATTCTACGCAACATCAATTGAGCCGCTTGTTCGAACTCTATAATATCTCTTTCCAGTCCAGCTCTGGATGGGCTCGTAGGGCTACGAAGTGATCTCTTATCTGGAGACATCTTGGCATCCGTCTTATATGAGCCGGCTTGTGGTAACTTATCGATCCTTATCTACATTTAAAAAATCGGGTTGCAATTATCCTACCCTACTGCTCCTGATAGTGACGTGACAAGTCGAATACTACGTCAACTCGAGTTACAATAGAAATGACTCGAGTCCATTCAAAGATTATGGGTTGAAACATTCTACTTGTCGCATCCCTAGCTTCTGGCTACCTTAAGGTGATATGAAAGGGTCATTCTATATATACATTCTATATATAAACATGAAAATATTTATAAAACTTTTCATAAAACTGGGTACACCAAGTAATTTGAAACTCCAACACATGATTATGGAAACCCTAAGGAAGAACGCGATGTCCATGAAATTTGATTTTTCAAACAAATTTATCCTGGGGTCTAGTCTGGGATAAATAAACAAATTCTTTGTTGAAAACTGAAAGTTCACGAGCATCATGTTCTTCCTTAGGGTATCCATAATCGCATGCTGAAGTTTCAAATGATTCGGTGTACCCAGTTGGAGAAATGTTTTATCAATATTTTTACGTTTTATATACATAAAATTGCCCTTTCATATCACCTTAATCCTCTAACAAAACTACGAATACAACTGTCAACTACGACTGCACTGTTAATCGCATGTTATTCGAGAGAATGGCAAGGCGGGAAGCATTCTGCATTACCTTGTCCAAGAGGTGTTCAACATGTTCCCCTAAGCTAGCGTCTTCCCCTTCCGAACTGGAACTACCAACGTCGATCTCGGTATCGTCCGAGAAAATGAGTACATCGTCCGTCTCCTTATCACTCCCATAAAAGCTCTCGCAGTCTTCCAGCGTATCATCCGAAGAGACAATTCTCTTAACTTTCGTTAAAGGCGACTTCCTGGGCTGCCTAGCATCGTTCGCACTAACGTTTCCAATTATCTCATGTGTCTTGGAGAGCTCCACCTCCCGCTTGGAGGTAACCTCTTTGACATTCGCAGACTTATCGTGGACCTTCTTCCTGGCGCCATTGCAAGACCTGACTTCCAGGTTCATTGTTGCACCAACTTCGCTGGACTCGACTCGGGGTTTGTCCTCTTCCAGGATGAGATACTCCGCAACGCTCTCTGGATCCTTCAGAGCAGTGACCATGGTCTTCTCGGTCCTGTTAACTTGATCCGTAATTTTTAAACTAATCGAAGCAAGGTCCTGAGGAGTCGGAGGTGGCGTCGGGGTGACCCTCTTGGCGACCTTGAATCCCGGTACCAGGCTCTTTGGGGGAGACTTCAACGCCTCGTCCAGAAGCTCGGCAAGGTCGGCTCGGTCGTTCCCGGTATTCAACTGGATGGTTAATTTCCTTCCAGCTTTCGGGATCGGCTGATCCGCGAGTCGCTTCTTCTTCAGGATGGGGACCAGCTCCTTCCTCCTGATCGCCGGACTTCCCTGGTGAACCCCGACCATCTTGTTCCGGTACTCCTTGTCCTCGGAGTCCGTGTCCACGGATTCTGGCTCGGTCTCTGTATCTTCCATGATCTCTACTCTTTCTACCACCTGAGGAACTTGTCCTACGCGAACGTTCGCGCTGGAGAGGACGACGCGTTCCTCGGAGGACGCGAACGACTTGACTATCTCCCTTTCCTTGACCTCGACGATGTGGAAAGGATTCGGCTGCACGTTGACGTCTTGGATGGGTCTATCGCCAGTGGCCGTCAGGGTATTCGCCGAGACTTGAGAAAACAGCGAACTGTTCTTCGAGAGGAAGAACTCCTCCTCGTCGTCGCCGACCCGGCCGTCCTTTTCGGAACAAGAAGAAGGCGACGATTCGTCATCCGAGCGAACAACTGGAGGCTGAGAGGTCTTAACTACGTCGGGGACGGAGCTCATGTCTAATTTGCGTCTAACGGTCCTGCTAACGTCGGCGAGCCTAAGCTTGCCCTTTTCCGATTTGCTGGAGGATTTCCGACTACGAAGTGGAACGTCAATTGGGGTGCTTTTCGGGGTTGCGGAGGCGCATCGATTGTCGTCGAATGCAGGATTGAGATATCCTATACCGTATGCCTCTTCGTCCTCGTCTACTAGCCTATTGCCATTTTTAACTGCAAAATTTGGAGCTTGTTCCGGGTACCTATTGTCTCTCCCCTTAGTATCGACCGGCTTAGCTTTTACGAATAAATTGTCAGTTATCTTGTGGATCCATTCCTGCGAAAACATTATTCTTAATAACAACTTGATGATCAAGCGTCGGTTAGGCGATAGAGAGACTGTTAATGGGATGATAATATCAAGCCAGGCGAGATGAGGGAAATTATGAGCCTCGCGGTACAAACGAAGCTTAAGGTGATATGAAAGAGGCATCAAAGAGGCGTTTATGAAACTTTTCTCCGAACTAGGTATACCGAATCGTTTGAAACTTTTCAATGCGAACATGGAGACCGTAAGGCATGTCCTGGCCCTCGTGAAATTTCAATTTTTTAGAAAATTTGTTATAGACATTTAGAAAATTGTTCACAAAAAATGAAACTTCACGGGTATCGGGACTTTGCTTACAGCCTCAATATTCACGTTGTAAAATTTAAAACGATTTGGTTCACCTAGTTCGGAGGAAAGTTTCACGAACGATTGACCCCTTCAATGCCATTTTCACATCCCCTTAACTTTCTTTTCTTCTCCGTCCAACACCAGTGCAAGAATCGACGGGACGCTTTGTTGCGCGAATATGCCTTTCGAGTATGCCCGTTCAAGTGCTTACGGGGAGAGACAACGATAAATAATATCGGTGATAAAGATACGTAATTCCCTGATACATCCAGCCACCAGAATGTCGCAGCTATGTCGGCAGAAGAGTGCATTATTTACATAAATATGTGCGACTCCGTGAAACCTAAACCTTGGACAAGCGAGAGACACCTCTTGGACAACAACGCAATGACTTTTTGCAACGGTCGTACATTAGGTACTTGTGTATCATACAGTGCAGTCACGTTGTAGAGAATACGATAAACACTTGTAGCAATATACATATGCGATATAATGAAATAACCACAACACGAAGAAACGTAGCTGGTCGAAGTAATGAAACAATCGGTTCTTAATTGCAATACGGTATTGTTACGCCTACATTTTAGGAACTTTGACCGCTTTCGAGGTCAATACCAAAACGGTTCGTTCACCTGTTAGTGATGAGTCGATTGAGCTTATACGAGTTCTTAGACCTTAAGTAGTTGATATATCGATAAACCGTATTAACGCATAAATAAAAACGCGTACCAAATGTTAAAATGTCAAGCAGGTCGTAAAGCCATGAATGATTAAGCGGTGGAAGATCAAAATGAGCAGAACGTTATATAGTATTAAAAATATATATGTATACTGCATAGTATCAAATAGAAAATATTAAAATGTCGGGTGAATGTTAATATCATAATAAAGCGTTATTAAGTAAACGTACTTGGATCCTACGCGAGATGTTTTCCCACTTCTGACATATTTCGGTTACTTTCGGGTAGGAACAGCGCTGCAATTGCGTGACTTTCGATTTCGTTTTTATCATCTCACTTTGTATAACCTGATAACAAAATAAAAAGGCAATCACTCGGCAGTAATGAAGTATTCCACAAAACCAATCTCGTTGTCGGAAGAGATATTGCCAATGAATTTTTTCTATGTTACTTTAAGGATCGCCATGCACATTGAATCTGGAATTACCTTGCATTGCTCAAGATGCTGTTCATTGAGCTGGTCCACAGGTACCGCGTCCAACTTATTTAATTTCTCTTCTGTCTGCTGCAGCCACGCGTTTATTTCATCGACGTTGGGTTCGTCCTGAATAGAGGATCGTTATGATGTCTCCATTGAATGGATATTAATTGATAAAGCAATAATTACCTCCGACCCGCTGCAACCTCTTAGTCTTTTTTCAGTACTCGACAATCTCGCTATAATGTCTGATAATTTATCCCGAAGTTGGGCTAAACAAACGGGATCGCAAAGTTTCGAGAACTCCTCTTGTGATCTGAATAGCTTGTCCTTCACGACGTTTAATCTCGGGATAACTTCGGTTAAAGTTTCCTACAAGACAATCTATGCTTTACTCTGAGTCTACTAATAAATCAGCACAAAATCTAAAACTTACTGTGACATATATCGCGTTAATAGGTAAATCAGGCATATTTCTTTGCGTATCCAGTTCCTTGTTGATACTTTCAACGGACATGTTGATGTACGTCATGTGCTTGTACATGTCTCGCGACAAATCCAACGCTGACTCCAATATCGCCTTAGATTCGGTTATCTGCAAACCAAGCTGCACAAATTGTGGAAATTAACCCGACGAGTGTCAATTAACAGATTTACAAACTAATAGGGTAAAATGTGCACGCCTATGTGTACCTTGTTATACAAGTCTTTCAACGTGTCGATTTTCTTGGAAAACTTCTTCGGATCTGGAACGTTCTTATCCTCGACCAATTTTCTCCCAGTAACTATGATGCTTTCGATCTCACTTTTGATTTCACTAAGTGTTTGGTAAGAGCGCTGAAAGAATGTAAGCACTGCGTTGTAAAAATGCAGATGTAAATCTAAAGTAACGGCCAAAATGTTTAAATCGCCCAGATATAAATTCACGATCATCATATAATGAGGAAAATCGATTTACAAACAATTTGCAGACCATTTGCTGCACGAAATGTGTGCAATACATGTACACGCATATTGCACGATAAGTTGAAGAAAAACTTGCGGTAAATTTGTCACGCCATGGCTCAAATATGAACTACTATTTTTTGTTCGTCATTCTGTACCGTGGATATGAGTCCGCAATGAGGACTCATGAGCAACACCCTCATGACTCGTTTCATGATCTTTTAAGGGAAAAATTGGGTTCAAATTTTTCATCTACTTTGTTTATCTGGGCGTGATCATGCGACAAATACCCGAATCTGTTGCGCAGATGAGGAAAGAGACTTACAAGGCAATGCTTCAGTTGCCCTTCTATCGTTTCCGGATCTTCCGACGCCAACTCTAACAAGCAAGTGGCTTCTTCGATACTTCTAAGCTCCCTGAGAGCCCTTGACAATCTGGGTTCCAAATTAGTTGGACAACGAAAACGTTGGAACTTCCTTTGTACTTCGGAGAACTTCTGCTCGATAAGAGACATCTGCTCTTGCAGTCTCGCCGCAGCTTCGTGTTTCCCGGAGGCTTTGTAAGCTTCAATTTGGGCGGACATTTCGTGAAGCGTGGCTTGCTGGTTTTCCATCTCCTCGACGAGTTTCTATCGGAAAATCACTCGATCAGTTTTCGATTACCAAACCTTGATATTGCTCCCAACAGCTGTTAAATATTTTCCGTGTTCACCGTCAATTTTTCTTTCATTTGAATAATTATCCTGCATTGATCATAATATAGCATCTAAGACGATGAAGACATAGAACACATATACATTCCAACATGCTGTACGAACACAGCATGCTCCTCGTACACAATGTTTGAAAATGGAGCTTTTTGGTCTATTTGATAAGGCTCTTTATCGACTTTTCAGAGAGTACCTTTAAAAGTACAAAAATTGCAAAGCACACAGTCTTGAGGGAAATGTGAACTTACGAACATTTCCCAGTTACGTTCTGAGCTAAATCCTACGCACATACACCCCTCCCTTAATTTACGAGGCACTTTTTTCACGCGGTAATTTTAATCATTCTTTTTTCTTTTGTTATGCTACTTGAAATAAATATGTATTTTTAAAACTTATATGTACTAGCTGATTGAAGCTTTATTTATGCGATTTTCATTCGCGTAAAACGGATACTCCGCGCAAATTGAGGGACACCTGTAAACTGTTTATTTACTCTTTGAATGATCCATTATGGGATCATTTCTGGTAATATAAATGACAGTATAGAATTATAGCAGACCTGGTACTCGTGTGGTAAGTCATCGGCAGTCAGATCGCAGACAAGACGTGCAGTTAGTACGGAGTCTACTTGCGTTAAGGAGTGCTGAAGAGCTAGAATGCGTCCTTCCGAGAGTTGCGCTTGCCTCACCGATCCTTCCAACAGCTTGGCCCGTTCCCCGGCCTACTCAACAATAGAACTATCTGTCTACCTATCTTACTAGTAACTTCGACCGATATCTATTTTACGCCAGACGTACGAATAGAACGAATCCATGCTTAAGCATATTCGCACGAGGCACATTTGATGGAAATTTTGCATCCCTTTGTCTATCTGGGAAGTTACTCTCATCCAAAATTAAGTGTATTCTAATTAGAAGCTAATTTTCTAAATTATGAACAAATACTAAGCTTTCGGATTGAAAGCGAAACAGATAATACACTCGGGAACTAAGAGCTTGCGCACTGTGCTCATGCAAATTAGCATTATTTATGGACAGTGAGCGCAATCACTTATTGCAAATTGTACTATTAATTATGCAATATTCCGAACGAAACTATGGTGCTCTTCATGCTTGTTATTAGCAGTAGCCAAGGACCCGATTCCCGAGTTCATTTGATCAACTTTCGCATGCGAAATTAATAGTTTCGTATACGACTTTGAAATGTGGACCAAAGACGCGGCTTCGCGACAATGCAACATTTTTTATGCGAATCTATTCGCATGCGAAAAAAATCCGTATGAACTCGACAATCGGGGTCCCATATATTGCACTTATGTAAGCTTAAACATATCATCGAATACATCTCCCAACCTTCCAAGCTTCAGCAATTTAGTCACTGTCTGCGTTTATTAACACGTTCGTTGCAAACAGAAAGTAGGTGCTCCTTGGCAAGTAAACGATTCCATTCTTTTACAGATTGCTTTCCATGGACAGCCGGCAAGTCCGTCACAACGATCGTGCTAACAAGTAACGTATAAGGTGCGGTTAACACGATAAACTTACCAATTTATTTAAATTTTCCCATCGGTTGATTAATGCTTCCACGTCGGACTGAATAGACTGCGACATGATGTCGCTATCGACGAGCTGCTTACCGATTTCCTGAATCTTCGAAAATCGGGGCTCTGGGTGATTTCGGATGTAATTTTCCAAATCCTATAATGCACCGTAAAAGTACTCGTTATCGAATGTGAAACACCCTTTAAATCAGTCGACTCGAAACGAAATACAGAATATGCCATTTAGTAGAATACCCAATACAATTCGAAAACGCTGTCGATACAAGTACGGGAGTCGGTAATGCAAGTATTTAAAAGAATCCTTTTTACCGACGCCGGTCAAATTTCTCGACGTGTTTCACTTCACCTTAAACAACGCAGGAAGGAATATTGTACGTACATCGAGTTCCTCCGAAATCTCTTCCGCATCGGCTGCACGCATTGTCGACTTTTTCAAACGTTTGTCCAATTTATCCAGCCAGTCGCTTTCTTGAGCAACTAAGGCCCGAAATTCTCCATACTCGTGACTGGCATTTTGAAGTTGCCTATATCGTTCATAAATGCGATCCGTAACGTCGGTCCATCGTGCGTTCAAATACGTAAAACGTCTTCCAAGCTCCTGAACGGACGATCCCTCGGAGCTCAATAACTTGTCACTTCCCATTTCATTGAGGTTTCGAAACTCCTCAACTCGCTTATCGACCTTATCTTTCAATATCTGGTAACGACCCCGAACTTGAAAGAGCTCGACGGACGACGTTATCTTAATCTCGACCGGTATTTCCTTTTCCAAAACCGCCAACCACTTTGTAAAATCGTCGATTCCATTAATGATCTGTAAGTAAAATTAAATAATGACTGCTTGTACAATTTACTGACAAACGCTAGGCATATCATGCCACTTTACCATAAACTTACTTCGTCATTTTTCTTCAGAGCGCTTTCAAACTTATCGCTTTGAGATTTTGTCCCATCGACGATGGCGTGCCATTTGTGTGAGATGGTTTCCAATTTGCCGTTCAGAATACTCGCAAAGTTGGGCTCTGAGTTTTCGAGTAAGGTATTGGTCGACGTCTGCAAGCTTTCTATTCGTGGTTTAGTTTTCTCGATCTCCGAACTCAAGGTTTTGATTTGATGTAGTTTCAGTTCGGTTGTTTCAACGTCATTGACTAGAGCGTCTTCCGATATCTCTTCGAGACATCTCGCCGTTCTTCCCATCCATTCCTCGAGATTGCTCAGCTCGGAGTTAAATGTGTTCAATGAATCAATATCTGAAATCATCCATAAATGCATTCAGTGATTCGCATGCAACGATTATTAAATCTGTAATACTGAAAAAAGAGATATACCATTGGACAGCTTTTGTTGCCTCTCGTCTAGTATAATCGGAATGTCGCTCCATTTCGTATTTAAATCCTGCAACTCTTCCTTAAGTCTTAGACCTTGCGGATCATCGCCCATCTTTTCTATCAAGTCTTGGCCGGTAACGTTCACATAGTTGAAATCATGTTGATGCTCCTTCAAAGCATCCTGAAGGTCTTTAAATTTCTTCACTTGTTCCTGCATAGTTTTCTCATCGGACATGACCGCATGTTCGGAAAGTAAGACACCTTCTACATTGTTTATGAAGGATAGGAGCTTTGCAACCGTTTCGCTGTATTTCTTTGGCGGTGTTTTCTCGGCAGCGTTACATAATTCGGTTAGGCGATCCGACAACCTGTAAATCAACATAAAACAATCGATATAAATTCGCAAACTGTGTTATAAAATTATATTATATTATACTGACTTTTTATGGAGATTTTCCCAGTTAGAAAATAACGTCGTAATGCTAGCATCGATATTTCGAGCTTCTTCGCCAGCTAGTGGATGTTCAGTCAACTGTTTGGCTTTCTCCGATAATTTTCTAATACGATCCTCGTGAGATTTCATAGACTTCATTTTAACCTGAATTAATGTAATAAATAATTTTATTTAATTAATACCAGGTAACCGGGACCCCATTAACTTTACTGTTTCATATTTAATATGAAGACTTACCCTGAAAGGCTCTATTTGATTATTAGACTGATTTCCGTCAAACCACTTTAGGTATCCATCGAGCATTAGATGTAAACTGGATAAGTCAGTTCTAAACTGCTTTACGTCTATCAGAAAATCAAGTCTTTCTTTAATTTCTGCGAGGCGATTGTTCGTTGCCAGCCAGCAATTCTTGATTTCTTCAAGTTTCTGTTCTTCCTCAGAAGTTGGTTCCTTGGCTTGTTTCAGCTCGGCGATGAGAGATATTCCCATTTTAACGACCTTTTCGTACTCATCTCTGTGCGCTTCGAAATCGGCCAAATTATCGTCATAAACAACTTTCTTTTCTTCGACGCTTAACTCATCGAATACTCCATCCGATCGGCCTATCTCTAAGTCAACGTAATCGAGCCATTTATATAAATTAAGTATTGCCGACTCAAATTCTTGCCTGGTATTGCTACATATGCGTCGTTTCTTGGAATCACTGTGCGATGAAGCCTACAAACGAAAAACAATATTCGTACACAAAATATATAACGAAAATATATATTACAAAATGTTATATTTACCAGAGCTGAAATTTCCTCCTTATATGCTATGCTAGTGACCGTTTCCGTCATCCATTCATTGCCAGTGTGTACGGTTGTTTCGGTTGCAGACTTCAAGTCGAACTCGAATCCAGAACTTGAGATCTGAAGAAAATGACACGTTTAATTACTCTTAAACAATTACGACAATTAATTTCGAACACAGAAGAAATATTACCCTCTGAGTTTGTACTTCCATGATCTGCCCGATAGCATCCAACTGATCCTGAAGGTTCTCCAGCTTTTCCAGGATATTTGTGCACTCCGAAGAGTAGCCCTCGTTGTCTAAATCTTGTATACTCTTCTGAAGTGATATGATTTTATTTTGTTTGGTTTCCATGTCCAGCCTTAAAATTTGCAACTTCTTAATCCTCTCCAGAACTTCCCCGATTTCGGAAGCAGGATTCGCTTCCATTTGTTTGAGAGTGATTTCCGTTTCGTTAAGCCACATCACCAGTTTTTTGTAGTCGTCGATCACATCTTTCCACACGGAGGACTGCATCTGAAGACGTTGCCTCCTTTCTTCCTTCCATTGACAAATGTGGCTCCAACGTTCACCGAGAGCGGACAATTGATCCTCCATCTGAGAATATACCGCTTCGGAGTTCTCTTCGTCTACGACGACCACCATATTTCTCAATCCATCGACTACATTCTGCTGTTGGTGAATGTCCTTTTCTAGCTCGTCCAATTGTTTAATCTGTTCTCCTTGAGTCGATGGGCTGAGCTCGGTAGCCGCCATGTGAGAGATTCTGTCTTCCGTTTTTGTCAGCCACTGCCTCAATGCATCGAGCTGGCCTTGTTGCATTTCCATCAACACCTAGAAAAATAACATAATCGATGTTCAAGTATAATCGTTACATCTCTTCTTCCTCCTATTATTATATTAAGACGTTTATATACAGAGAATCTATTGATAATGAAAAATAAAAAGGGAGACTAAGCTCGAAAATCTTGAATGTCGTTACAAACTTGCAGTGATTCCGTTCAATCGACCTTATTTAGTTGACAAGTAAAAATCCTGGTACCGCGCGAATTTCTTTTCTTATTTTTTTGATAGAAAGTGAATTTCTCGCTCGGTGCAGGGAATAATAGTACCTCGTGAATTCTGGACTGCCTTTCCATGGCGCGCATCCTAAGGCCCTCCCAACGTGAATTCAAAAGCGACATCTGTACGCGGACCTCGTGTTCCTCGTCCTTCTGCAAGCCTCCTTCTGCCAACAACCTCGCGCCTTCTTCAAGAACGGCACCGACCCCATCTTGATGGCCCGATAATTCCATTAAAAAAGTTTCGTGTTCGTGAAACTGTTGCTTCAATATATCTAGCGTGGACCCTGGTTCCGGGGCGTGATTCAATTTATCCTCGGCCTCCAGGAGCCATGTTAAAACGTCCTCCAAAGCGACTTGGTAGCCCCCGAGTTCCACCGAGACATTTGTTGCAAGACTCATCGGTCTTGATGCTGGAGTTCCAAAGTTAGCGAATGACAACGAACTCTGGAATCGAAATAATGAAAGAAATGTTTATACAACAATTACCACACACAAAAGAATATTATGCGAACAACCGAATCGTTCGGCCGACATGAGAAACTTTTTTACTTAAGAATTTTTAGTCGATTTACATCATATACCGTTCACCGAAATATCTGGTTCACCTACAATACTTCCTAAAATTAACTAAAAACTTCCATTAATTGAGTCAGAGTTTGATCAAGTGAACTAAAATTCCAAAACGTTTCTTGGAATAAACCAAATATCAAATGAGCCATTTTTTTCTGCTTTCACCAAAAAAACTTCTTTCTTACCTCGGGTAATGGAGACGTCACTGTACTCGAATCACTTGCGAGAGAAGTATCAACGTCGCCTACGTCGTCGCCGGTGTGAGGTAACGATTGAAAGAGGCACATGACGTACATCATTATCGACTTTTTGTCCGGCACTGACGTATTGACATCTAAAATGGGGATATGCAAAACAGACGCATAAGTAAAAGACGTAACCGAGCGACGCGATTTCGGAACATCGCAACTATACCTTCTGGATCCAGAAGACGTTCGATCCCGAGATGTTCCTGAGCGAGACGAAACACATGATCCAATCTCGCATTAGGATGTTTCCGAGCAAGATTGCTAAAATCGAAGAGATGTGGCCTCCATCTGTGAAGGAGCGCATTGAAGGCCAGTCCGTCCGACCATGAGGTCGTAAAATTTTTTATGTCAACTCCCGAATAATTCTGAAACAATATATAAAATGGTTGTCCTACTAAAAATATGTATATGTATAAAAATATGTAATTCGTTCGATATTGCGAACACTTTCGAATACAGATGGATACTAAATCCAAAAATAGAAAATCAATTGATTTTAAGTGAGACGTAGAAATTCAAAGGTATGACTTTAAGTTTGAAATTGGACCACAAAAAAGGTTACTTAGTGTATACGTATTCAAAGTAGGGTAGTACAATTTCGACATTCGTACACTTGTATATTATATATTATATTTCGAACAAATTTTTTTAACAATGATGCAATTGAATCTAATCAAACGTTAGTTTTGAATCACTACCACGCGTGAAAAAAGAGGGCATCAGAGATTAACATTAATTTTACCTGGGTATTTCGACGACACCAGGCAAGCAGCGTCTTCTCCAAATTGGTCTGCTGCAATTCCGTCATAAGGTCCTTCAGGTGGTAGTGAACCTGCGTGAAAGATTTTTCGATTTTGTTATTACCAATCCCGTAGAAACATGAGGACGATATGCCGTAACGTAACACCGAGATATGACCACCTTACTTACAGGGTACAAGACGGGATCGCAAAGTAAACCTGTCTTACTCCGAGTATAATAGTAAATATATCAAAACAACCGGTTTAACTATTTTCATCAATGGTCCCCGCTTCGGCAATGCACGCAAGAATGAATACGATAAGGCGATAAGGCGATGTGGTTGACACCGGAAAATTTAATCGGTATCGGCAAAAAATACATTCTTTTTATGTAATTGGCTCGAGGAGGTGTTCACTCGGGAAATCATTAAAATCAGGATTTTAACGCTCGAAATCATTCCAGATAGAAATTCATGATCATATGATGAGGAAAATCGATTTACAAACAATTTGCAGACGATTTGCTGTATGAAATTTCTTAATATATGAGTTCCGAATGAGGACTCATAAGCGACACCCTCATGACTCGTTTCATGATCTTTTATAAGAAAAATTTGATACAAATTTTGCATCACTTCCTGGGTTGATTATTCGTATCTCTTATACCGCAACTTTTAAAATTTGCCTTATGTCAGTTCTGTCTGTGGAAAACACGGTAATGCGAAACAATTCCTCTCGCATTAAGGTCGTCTAGGATTCGCATTTTCACTTTCTATGGCCTATGATCGGTGCAGGGCAACCGCAAGCCAATGCACCCATTTACGGCCGGTGCAAGAGTGCGCATTAAAACGTGTCTCTCATTTTATTTCAGATCTTACATCTACTAGGTGTATTTACGGGATAACATCCTGGTCTCTCATTCTTTTCCTTTTTTAGCGTCTTTGCACGGGAGTGATTTGCAGGCGATTAGTGTAGGTCCTGTCTTCCTCCTTTTTCTCGAGGAACCGCCAATAATCTTTTAAATCGGGACTGGGAAGAAGGGGCTTGCACAGGGTGACATCGTTCATTTCGTAAGGTCCCTTTAAACGGGAATGGACAGCTTCCTCGTAAAATCCCGGAGATTTTCGAATTTCGAGCACGCAGGTGAATTTTCTTTTACCACCTTCGCCCTGCATTGCGGAGAATTAAAGTATTACGTTTGTTTTCGCGATACGACCTAATAAGATCCTCACTTTAACTACACCGAGAAAAAAGATGTCATTGAACGAAAGAAATGTTTTGGGAATTCAAACAATAATTATTTCACCCGAATAAATTGTCATAATTTCGAAGAAAGGTTGCATTCAAATTTATTCAAGTTTATTTGAGCGAAATGATTATTCTTTGGATTTACAAAATATTTGTTTGACACCGTTCAAAGAAATATTTCAAATTCCGAAATCGTGGAAATTTGTTTTTTTCGACTCTAATGGGTTTTCTGATGTTAGGGAAATTCAGAGCCTCCCAGAACCTCGAATAATTAAAATGGTCATTTTCGGAATTTGTTTATTTTTTCTAGCAGCTCTGGATGTTGAAAAAAAGTGGCACAAACAAAACTCAACATGGCACGAACATCACAGAAACATTTCAATAAGCCTGTTAATTTTTTTGTGCCTCAAACTGAATTCCCGGTTCACACAGCCAAAATTACCCTATCTTCAACAGGGTAGCAAGGGGATTATTTGAGACAACTTTGCACGCGTATGAAGTGCTGCCAGCCTTTTAAATAAATATCTGTCTTACTTATAACCGATGTTACAATCGTACACTCTCCCCTACCGATAAGAGTCCGCGACAATTGATAATAAATGATCACTAAAAAAAATATTGAACTCACCTGCCAGTGGAGAATGATGCTCCATACCAGACCCAGGGTCAATTTTGGATTTCCATCCACAATGTCGTTGCTGCTAATGTTAACGAGCTTCACCTGTAACAAGACAAATCAATGCGTTAACAACTCCTTGATTAATCAAAAATCACGGTAAATCGCCGTTTAAAGCCTCGGAAAGGTACGCTGCTTTTTCGCCCGATTCATTTTAGCCAAAACGCAAGGAGAGAGGACAATAAGGGACCTTATGCAATATTCAAATATTCCTTAAAGTGTCACTCACGTTGTTCTGTTCGAGAATCTGCAGGGCCTTGTTCACGTTGTTCAGGTGATGGACTCGCATGCGACCGCGCTCTCTTTTCTGAAACAAAAAAACGTCAGCATGAATACTCAAAAGAAAAATTTAATGTCGCCAGCATTCTAAATCCCCCTTCAATAAATCCGTGGATTAAATCCAAACTATTCACAAGAGTTAATAATACTATCTGGACATGTAAAATATACGACGATCAGCTACGTTAACAATGACAAAGTGAAATTTCACTATATAAGTAGTAAAAGGTTTTGATATTCTTCCTAGGAAAGTATAGTTAACGTAGAATAGTTGATTTCACTCCTCCCACGAGGTAATAAAATCTAGTAACCGTTCCGAATGGATGTCGATACTTTCCATAAATGAAATTTTTGTTCTTCCCGTGCGTGCCCTCCACCCTGAAGCATTCATACTCCTACGTCAGAATGATAGCCCACGTGCTCATGCAAATCAAGGCACTCGCAATAGGCACCTGTGCGGAATTCCGAAAGTAAAATGCAAGTGTACAACCCCGCACGTGTCGAGAATAACCGAAGAGATGCTTTCCCCCCTTTCCTCCCCTTTTCCCGCAAAATTCCTAAACGACGAACAACTCCGAGACCCGGAATACTTGGTTCGTGAAATCACGCCGCTTTTTTAAACGTTATCGCCGCTGCACGTGTTCTCACGGTGCGTCTAACGATTGTGGAGCGAAGTGCCACGCCGTTCGGAAATTCACCGGAAGTTGAAAAAACTTCCGCATGAGCGCGACAGTCGCAGCTTATTTGTCGTTAAACCTACTTTGCAAAAAGGAGAAGATTCTCAAATCGACCCGTACCACAGCAGCGAAAATGGAAAAGCTGGCCAAAACTTGGAAAATGAAATTTGTATTTTGGAATTATCGATTGCCAAATTGAGTAAAGGGGTAATTCGGACATTTATTGCCAAATGGACGGAAGCCTAATTGTTACGCACGGTTCCGTACGTTTCCAAACTTGGAAATATTGTATCTTGAAAAATCTTCGGCTACGTGTATATTACATTTCATACCGAAACTTTTAACTGTAGTCTAACATGCGATACTCACATATGCTTTTGATGTAAGAACTTCCAGGAGGGAGAGCAAGCGGTTCCCATCTCTCAGGTCGACAAAGAGATCCGCTACTGGCTCGTGATGATTCTGCAAAACATAAGGACGGAATATTCTCTCTTGCCTTTTTCATCTACCTCGAAAATGAAGCCGCGACGGACACGCTCGGTAAACGATATAAACGATGTAAATGATATTCCGCCCGGTAAGCAGCGAGGTGTTACGTTTCGAAAATCCACGAGTGACTTGGACAACATGTCACGAGATAAAACGCCTTCAAGGTTCCCACTCTCATGGTTAAGGTGATACGAAAGGCGCTGAGAAATTTAATCGACCTCGATAAAATAAAATTCATCGATACCCTTTTTGGCGATAATGCCATTTTGAATACACAAGTGATAACATAAGCTGGCGCGCCACGTCATCGACATTTATATTTATATTAAAGTCTTTTACAGTCTACGTTGAAAATTATACGAAATGAATCGTTCCATGTGTCATTTCAGTAAAATAATTATAAAGAGATCGAAGTCAAATTCAAGAAATTCTCTGAATTCGTGATTTTTATAGTCTAATACCTTTAAGAGCTGCGAATTGATCCACTTGGCGAAAGTCTTCTTCTGCACGTCCTCCCGCTCATCTGCGTACAGAGTAACGAGGATTACTCCTTTATCCGTAATTTATGTAAAAACTTATTCATATCGTGATCATATCTATATTCGTATCAGAAATTATTCGTATCATGTCCCTTCTTCTGTCCCCCATAAATTCGAGACTATTAAAGATGCTAACAGTTACCGATCAGAAGATAGACAAAAGATAGAAGATGGACGAAAAAGATTGCAGCAGATACACGTAAAGATGGAATGGTCAGAAAAGCCACAATTGTGATAACGTTACCTAGGCACTTATTTATTTCCCGTTTAGAAATTATGAGATAGAAAATTGTAGGAGGTGAATTTAAAGATATGTGTCCACTATTGACAAGACCTTATATTTCCCGTAGATCTTGAAGAGTACTATGGTAACATATTTGTTAAAACAATATTCGCATGTGCCCCAAATCTAGTCTATTGGAGAGTTCAACTGATCAATCCAATGGTTCTAAATTCAGTGCCCTTTCTGCGTACTGCTCGTAGGGACAGCCTAGTTCAGCCTTATCAAGTGTTTAGACAACAATGACGTCTTCTCGCCCGTGATCCCTGGAACAGGACCGCTCATGAACCTGCGATCATTTTGGTTTCATCCCTTTATGAATATTCCCTTCAAAATGGAAGATCGATACGGGAATTATTTTAACAGAAATGGGATCTCCTTTATCTAAGAAAATGCTGTCCCCGAGTTTGGGACCCAGGTGAAATTTTTCTGCAATTTAAATCAATGGGGCCGATTGGCTTAAATCGATGCCAACGACCACGTCGATCGGTCACGTCGGATCAATCGAGCGATCGCGTCGCAGATTGAGGTCGCGGGGATCGCCGCTAATCGCACACGACCTCGATCTTCGTCGGCACGATTTGTCTCAAGAATTTCGTTAAGTGTACCGTCGTCTGAGTCTCTCCATCGTCCTTCTCTCTCGCATTTCCCTGGGAGCCTCTCGCCCTGGCAAATGCCAGCCGCGAGGATCGAATACCCGGTCGAAAATGCAGGAACAACAAACACCCTCGGCATATCGCATCGGCCGAGGCGGAATATCGCGGCGAGGATCTCCCACGAGGAACAGAGAGAGATATCTTGAAATTTCACCCGAGTCGCAGCCGCGAGAGTAGAGACGAGACCGGACGAATATTTTACCGACTCAGATTACTCGAATTCGAAAACATCGGCAATTCTAGTTTGGACGCGAGTCGACAACTCGGCGAAGGAAGAAGAAACGCGATCGAGTCATTTTCTTAAGGGGATGTGACAGTGACATCCGAAAATGAAGGAAATATTTCGGAGCACTTGGATCCATTTTATATACGTCTCTTTGAGCGGTTATACATCTTGTTTTGAACCATAAGTCAATTAGTATTTCTATAAATCTACAAAATATAGACTTGTCAATAGTAGATTCGCCTCCGGTGATTTCACCTCCTACAGCTCAATCGTTCATGGAACTTTTCTTCGAACTGAGTGCACCGAATCATTTGAAACTTCAGTACACGATTATGAAGGTCCTAAGGAGGAAGGCGATGCTCATTAAATTTCATTTTTCACAAAAAAGTGGGATCTTAGTTCCGGTCTAAGCTAAATAAAAAAAAACCTGTTTTTTTTTTAATGAAATTTCACGAACATCGCGTTCGTCCTTAGGGGCTTCATAATCACGTCTTGAAGTTTCGAATGATTCGGTGCATCCAAGTGGAGAAAAGTTTTATAAATATTTTTACGTTTTACATATAGAATGCCCCTTTTACATCACCTTAACGAGTCGAAATATTCGACTCGTCACATCCCTACGAGAGACGACCGCGTGTGCAGAATTTCAGGGCCCCTCGGCCCCTGTAAATAACGCCGATCCGCGTTCACCCCCGTTTACGAGGGGCTTATAAGTTATCGAGAGGACCTCCCCCGGCTCCGCAAAGCGGAAAATCGGCCGCCCGTAAGCGTCCCGAGGGCATGCAAATATATTCCACGGGGCACTGGCTCCCACCGAAACTTAAATTAAAGCTCCGCAGCCCCATCGCCGAATTGACCGCTCGAGGAGAGTCCACCCCTTTGCCGAGCCCCAAGACTCGTCGCGAACGATGCCATTTCGATGTTAATCGCGCGTTAATTGTTCGCCGAACCGAAGGAATTAAACAACTCCGAAGAAAACGCCCTTTCGACTTGTCGCTACGTCGGCGGGAACGCCTAAAGCGATCTATCCCGAATCGACAATTTTTACCTTATAAGGTGACGTGAAAGTGCGGGAAAGAGGTTCCGTTTATGAACATTTTTCTCCCAACTGAGTGTACCGTTTAAAACTGTACGTAGGGTTTAAGTGTGTCGTTTAAAATTTGGAGTAAACGCAGAAAAAAACCAAATATTTCGTTGACGTGACCAAACTCTTTGGTTAATAATGTTTGGTTGGTCACGTCTAATATTATGGTAGGTCACATCAAACGTTACGAAAAATCTCATCAAATTATTATGTAATTTGGTACACCCGAAAGCATTTTAATCTCCCTGCATCTTCTTCGAGAAATACGTTCGTTCGATAAAAGTTTACCCGGTAAAGGTGAAACGTTTAGGTGTAAAGTGACTTCCACGTGCCGAAGTCTTCAAAAGGTACAAAGTGACGTTTGAGGAGGTTTCAGGAGTTGTGGCGTTCGCTACCTTTCGAGTTTACGTGCGGCAACAGCATCGTGGGCACTCACCGGGCCGTTTGCCCGTCCAAACCATGAATTTCCCAGAGTTTTGACCGAAACGGGGGATAAGTGACCCTCGCACGAGGAAGATCCGGAAGTGTCAAGACCGGAGCGAAGTGCACGCCGGAGCTGGACCAAAGTTGGGAGGAACAAGGGAGCATCTCGATTCCTCGAGCAAATGGCTCATTGATTATGTACACCGAGGAGAGTGGAGGCTAGGAGGACGAACCCAATGTTATAAAAGTTTCCGCAAAATCGGTTAATCTTCCCACGAAGTAGTACAAGGAAATACAACGCCATGAATGTTCATAATTAATTCATTCACGAGAAATATTTAGATTGCCGTAGGTAATCTCGCCTAAATTTGTCGTTACGTACGCATAAACAGATATCAGGGTTAATATTTATTTGGAGATTTATGCGAGCAAAATGTCTACACGGCGATCACTCGTAATCGAGAGTCCGTACTTGTGCCTCGCTTTCGGCATTAAACGATGTCTTCTACCCATGGTCTTAAAATGGCTAAAACACGTATTTAACCCTAATAGGGAAGTAGAAGGGAGTCAATGTTTCTATAAACTCTGGATTGTAAATCCTTCGACAAATGCAGCGCCTACACGGTGATCTGTGCCCCTTCGCAGCCTCGAGGTGAAGACGCAACGGACGAAGCTTCTTCTCGCACTGAAGAGAGACCCCGAGGAGGGCCTCCGAAGAGAGGGAGATAATTATCGTTAATTATCGGAGCAAACGCGCCGTTACGTCCGCTCGTTGACCCTCTCGGGGTCGCGAAATTCAGGTCGCCCCTGGGTGAGTCCTGTACCGCTAAAAGTGTATCGATATTTCGAACACTTTCGAGTACACCCGTATTTGAAAACCAGGAACAGCGTACGTTTATACTAAGTTTCGGAGAAATGTTTTTAACTACGCGACTCCTTTGGGCCCGAGTCTTCTTTTAATGGCCGACCGACGATCTAGGCTTCGTTTCCCTTAGGAGCGGGCCCGAGAAAAGGAGAAGCACAGGTGCAACGGCTTGGTCGTAGAGTTCGCGGGGATGAATGGACGCGCCCTCTCTCTCGCTCTCCCGCGGTCCCCGATGACTCCCTCTCCGTCGCACCCACGTGCGCCGCTCGCGAATGGCGATCACGTAGCCGGCGAGAAGTAAGCCGTAATGTCCGCGCACGTAAGTCGGCGTATATATGTACCCCCGTGGTCGAGAGCGAGCTCTCCTTGTGAAACCTTCCGCTTGCCGAATATGGTGCAACGGGCTCTCGAGAGGGCCGATTTCTTCTGGCATCTTGGGCCTCTCCTCCCTCCTCTCTTCCTCTCCTTTGCCGAAACGGTGAAATATCACGCGGGACCCCGAATGGGCCGGATCGAGAAATTCGGAGAGACATCCTCGAGGCGATGCGAGAGACGCCGAAAAATTGAATCGACCTCGGTAAAAAGACTAGTAGGGTAAAAATTTCGACTCGAAAAAAAGTCACCGGATTTGCGCTCTCCACTTCTTTGTCATCCAGACCGTACGCCGTCTCGAAAGTTTAGTCTCCTCCCTGTACAAACAATCGATCCAGGGCCGAGCACGGAACAAAAGGGGATTGTGAGAGCGGATAAATATTTAGAATCCCCGGATCGGTCGTACACCTTCCGGCTCTCGACCAAATAGAAGAGCCAAATTCGGGAATGGCACGTCCACCCCATGCGCGAGTACTTATTTATTGTAAATGACGACGAAGAAAAGTGCAAAGGCAAAAAATTTAAGATTGAAATATACCCTCACGAGTCTCAGAAGACATTCTGACAGAAGTACACGTGGAGTAAACCGGGTTAACGTGCAGAACGAAGCGATCGATAAGTCAACAGTCGCGAGATCGAGATCGAGAGCTCGCCTCTGGTTAGGGCCCGACGAAATCGTGCGTCGACGAGACGGCACGAGTGAATCACTTAATCATCCCGTTGTCGAGCCCGACGAGGAGCACTCGTCCGACGTCTGGCCTTTAATGAAGAGAGGTTCGTGCCATCGTCGAATCGAGTGGCCAAGTGGGCGCACTCGTTCCTCTCCGTTTTGCGCGACGCAACGCCGAGTACCCGAAACGAGTGTCAGCAAAGTACGAAGGGATGGCCCTTCCTCCCCCGACAAGAGGGGAGACAATTGGCCCCGTTAGAAAATGCGGATCGATCGGTATCGATCGGCCAGACCCAAGTGCAGGGTCCCAGGATTCCGCGACGAACTCCGAGAGCAAAATCAAAAGGACCAAACACGGAGACTGAACCCGAGTCGAGATTTCAGCCTTACTTTGGTCCAATTTCCCTCTTTATATGGTCCTTTCGACATTGTATGTTCTACTTCATAGGAATAAAGTTCTATTTCAGGATTACAAGCAGAAGAAATGGAAATATCTGCCACTTTTAAGGTCTTGATTGTATACAAGTTACCCCACTTTATGTCATCATGGAACCCGTTAAGGTAATATGAAAATGTCATCTGAAGGGTCAATCGTTCATGAAATTTCTTTTTATAATTTGTCTATAATCGTATTTAATTCGTATATAAAAATGACATGTCATGGGTACAAGGATCCTCGTTATGACCAATGTCGTAACATGGTTGCAACCCTGACGATTCTTGGGAAATCAATTTTACCGGGGTCAAATGATTTCTTTATGATGCATTTAGATCACCGCAAATAATAAACTTTGGATATGAAAAATAAATCTCTTGCTAGGTGTAGGTTAAGCAGGTTCATAACGGGGCTGCAATTTCAACTCGAAAAGGGCGAGACGACCAGGGAGAAAGGCGCGACATTTTTATGCCGTACTTTTGCCGTATTACCGGATACCGAAAGACCTTGGCAGGGCGGAAAAACCGCTCCGCACTTTGAGTCGCGATAACGTAAATGTAGGTCGACTGCAGTTGCACGGATAAATGGATTTTTTAGTTATCGCCGTACCTACGGCTCGGTGGATGCGAGTTGGAAGACAATGAGCTTAAACGGCGTAATCGTTCCCGCGCGAGGTACCTTTTTAATTTTTAATTTTTAATATCGCAGCGTGGACTGCCCGTTAACGATTCTCTCTCTCCCTCTCCTAATCTCCTTCTCGCTTTTCAGGGGCCGGGGAACGGCCTCGCTAACGAGAAGAGAGAGAAAGAGAGAGGGAAAGTAAAAAAGAGCGACGACTGCGAGCTCGGCTGCAGTTGCAAGGACTCGATGCACATGCAACGCCGAACGCGTATCGATCGCGTCGGAGTATCGTGATTTCCGATCGTTATCGCCTAATCATCGTGAAACCTTCCCCGAATCGATTAGCCGTGTTTTAAGGAGAAGTTACCGCGTAGAAACTGCATTTACTAATCCGTACCAACGCCCATAAGTTGATACGAAAAAATCATTCTAGGTTTATAAAACGTCGAAATATTTATAAAGCTTTTCTCAAAACTGGATGCACCGAATCGTTGGAAACTTCAGCATAGACATACTGCAAAGAAAACGAAAAAAGAAAAAAAGAAGCGATTCACGTTCCGAATCGTGCAAACGTGCAGATTACTGCCATCCCATAAGAAGTTCCGCTTAAAAAATATTATAATTTCGTAACACTTTTCTGGAATCTTCGTCCCGACATGGTATACTAATTTTAGAACGCTTCATCCGTATACTTTATAATAATATTTAAATTCAGTACATAAGTGTATTAATTTCCCTCTCTTAATTTCACGAGATTTTAACGCGACGTATGAAGTTATTCGCTTAGAAATGTTAAAAATTCATGAAAACGCACGTTTCAGATAGGTCAACCCCAGCTAACTGGTTAAGAGAAATGAAATTTATAATTCGACTAAGCCCTTATAAAATGTTGGAATTTTTCTAATCTTTTGGACAGTGCCAGATTTTGATCGAACTCGATCGATTGGCGCCTCCCCCCTGGTAGTTTTGCCCATCCTCGAAGATACGGTTGCTCCGGTCCGACTTTATCGTTCAAAGCGCCGGCTCTTGAGGACAATATGAGGACGATTAGGCTTGTTGCTCGATATCATCGTGTCGCCTCGGCGATGACGTCCTCGTAGCTCGAGACGAGAGGTCAAACGACTCGACTCGTTCGCGCTCCAAGCGAATCGTTTAAGCCGGACTTACGATAAATTCGCGCAAACGAGCTGATGAGAGGAATTCGCTCCCTACTCCAGGATCATCTCCCAAGTACTCCGCGTGTTCCACGTCCGCACCGCTTCGAAATTTCATACAGTTTAAATCTACAACGTTGCCTTAAAATTGCCAATCCGACTTGACGGTCTACATCGGTACGCAATAATTTTCAATGTACACCAAAGGACATTTGTATTCTTATGGCTCGTACCCACGTGCAAGTAAAACTTGGGATTTTTAAAAAAAAAATTGTCCATTTATCTCGGACAAGAACCAAAAAAAAAAGAAATTTCACGGGCAGCGCGTTCTTCCTTAGAGCCTCCACAATCACGTGTTAAAGTTTCAGATAATTCGGTGCACCCAGGGTGGAGTAAAGTTTTATCAATATTTCGACTTTTCGGTATGTACACGTCACAACACTTTCATATCACCTTAAGAGGGCAAATGTCCTCTTATTCCGTCTACGGGAGATGCACCCCGGAAATTGCGAACGCGGTATAAGAAAGTGCAACCGATAAAAGCGCGTCGGATGCTCTCGGGACGTAATTCGAAATGCGACAAGACGGATGCGGAGATAGCATTGAAATACTCCGAGGACGAGATCATTCGTTCTTCGAATACGCTGCAGCCTCCTCTTGCAGACTCGGCACGTTTCCTCGGTACAAATCGTCACTACGAGTCGATCGAAAAGCGCAACTCCTGGAGGAGTCGTCGAATATTTATCGTACGGGCGGATCCCATGGTGGGAAATTTTTTTACAGGCGTGCCGCGTGCATAAAATAAGGAACAACACGCGTGGACATTTCTGCACAGTGTATCGGTATCGGCGTGTCCGTACATACTCGCAGGAAAAAATAATTCAGTCACAATAAACAATATCACTTGCCTCGGCAAACGTAAACACTCAAATATGAACTGCACGTGATATGCACCCAAAGATATATTTTTCTAGTTCGATGACATTTTTTTCGCAGGGTGCATATGCCTTGCTATATATATACAGTGTATCGGTATCGGCGCGTCCGTATATACTCGCAAAAAATAATTCAGTCACAATAAACAATATCACTTGCCTCGGCAAACGTAAACACTCAAATATGAACTGCACGTGATATGCACCCAAAGATATATTTCTCTGGTTCGATGACATTTTTTTCGCAGGGTGCATATGCCTTGCTATATATATGCGAGGTGTTAATCATTAGATCGGATAAGGATTAAACTTAATCCCCTGCAGGCACGAGAGCCGCACAGTGATCGCAATTTATCATCGGGAGATTCGACCAGTTCGACCGAACAAATTATAACTAATGGCGACGCCGGTGAGGCTAATCGAAGTCGATCAATCGCAGTTTCGCGAGACACGATCCATTGCTTCCGCCGAGATCGATCGACCATCCCCAAGCCGAGCTCGATATCGATCGGCAATCGTCTCACGTTTGACAAAAGCCTGACCCGATAAGGCCATCGATTCTCCATCTTGACTCACGTGCCCTACTTCATTCCCGGTATGCACTGTACATCATGTACATTACACATTTATTAATCACAAAATGTTTAATGAACAACTTCAAGCAATGAAAACTGGTCCTATGTAAATTCGCAAGTAATGAAAGGGGCTCGATTCGAAAAATAAAACGCTTTTCTTGTGGTTAATTACTATTTACCCTCATGTTTATAATTTAATATTAACACAATTTTCGTAAACGTATCTGTTGATGTTATGTAATTTCTAATAATCTCGATTTTTCATCCAGAGAAGATATGTAATTAAATAGATGTTTTATTAGGAATGTGACGGACAAATTCGAACACACGTGAGTGCATCGCATTTGCATTTGCATTACCCGTGATTTTAGTTATACGGTCATTATCCCAGATAATCCAGATTCCACTGTATATTATGTTATCTCGGTGACGTGTAACAGTCATAGAGTGTTCGGTAGGAAGGGAAGTGTAATGAACGTCCCCAGAAATCGAGAAAAATCAGGACGAGAGGTCTCCACGTGACTCGAGGTTCGACAAACAAATTCGGACCTTTCTTTTGATCGAACCTCCGCACCGAGGAGCACCTAATTACCGAATCGCTTAGAAAGTCAATGAGCAGCCCCGGCGAGGAGCCGGTCAATTAAGGGTGGCTCTTTGATCCGGGACAGCGAATAAATTTCGAGGGTGCCGACGAGAAAAGGCAACGGAAAGTAGTCGATTGGCGGCAGGATCGCGCCGAGGAATCATCCCCTCAATTTATGCGCCATTTTTCTATTTCTGGACGCGCCTACGAGTTGAAATCACCAAGCTCGGATAAACCCGTAAACTCTCTACTTTTATCATTTACTTTGACAACAGAAATCCCCCTCTCATTTAGTTCACTAAGAACCTCGGAGTTCATTTATCTCGTTGTATTATGAAATAACAGACGTCCCGTTAACAGTACATGCAAGAAAGTAAAATTAACAGGATCGATTGGTTAACAGGACAGTTTTTAACCGTCAACAACAATTTCCAACAGGCAGGCTTCTGTAACTTTAATACTTTTATTTTTCTCCCTGTCGTATACTTTTTAGAGATCCGCGCCTACTTCACAGCTCGTGTAGAAATGTCATATTTTCTCGGGATGGAATCAAATGGGCCCTGGGCAGATAATTAAAAAAAGAAATTCTCGTTGTATACTCCAAATCCTCACGTGCGTTCGCGATGCTTAAATGAAATAAGAATTTTCGACTTGGGAACAGCGATTGCAACGTCCCGTGCAAGGAAGGAGCGGGAAAGTGTTTCCCGGTTTTCACTTACAAGATCGTGGTGCAACGCAAAGAAAGGAATTCCGGTGCACTCGGGCGAGGTTGAAAATCGGCCGGTTTCAGATTCAATCCCGGCAATAAAGTCTTACGATCAGGTAAAATTGCAAGTCGAAGATGCCGCGAGAAGGAATCTGGGAGAAACGCGGAGTAGAAATCTATAGTAAGGTCCAAAGGCCGGTTGCAAAAACATTCGGGTTAAAATTCTTAACCAAGGAGTACTTAACGAGGGATTAGAATTAACCGCCCGATTTAAGGTGGTCATTCGACACCGGATTTTGGCATTCAGCGAGCCTGATTTGGAAAAGAAAACCTTTTTTACATCTCCAGATGATACTACGCACGTGGGAATTATCGGATCACGGTTTGGGCGTTCTCGACTCGTGCACTGATAAAAATATCTAGTTGAATTAATAAAAACATCGTGCAATGAGAGTTGACAATATTTAAAAGGTAACCTGGCCATTCCAAAATGATAAAAACCTGTACTATAAACATTGTTACTCTACCTATGAAATTGGTACAAAAGCCAGTACTATGCTCAACTGTTAAAAAATAATTACAGCTCCGAATTTGTAGTAATTCAAACTATCAATTGCGCTCTTTTAACAAAAATGCCGTTAACAGGTTGAAATTGTTCAGTTTATCATCTCTTTTTCTCTCAGTGTACACATTTTTTAGTAATACCAATGTAACCTAACCTCTTAAACGTTCACTTGAATGATGGCAATGTTTTAAAAAAATCGTGATTATAATCGCGATCTACAAAAGAATCAACTGTCCATTATCTTTTTTTTTTTTAGAAATTTGTTATCAACCCTGTTCAGGAACCGAGAAAAATGCCCAGCTCTTCGGCTTATCTGCAGTTCTCGTCACTTGGAATTGTCCGAGGTGCGTTTCGCATTTTATCCTGAGACAATGGAAGGTGTCCCGTAAACTCTAGCCCCGCATTTCCCATGGAAATCCGCGATGCAGGTTTTTCAACAGCGATTACACACAGCTGGAAGGACCCGCGTCTTTCTCCCTCTTCCACCGGCCATGTTCCGGTCGGACAAAACGCCGCGCCCCGTCGGGGGATGAAAGAGGATCGCCCCATCGTCGAGGCGAAAACTACTTTTATATTCTCCGGAATCTCGAAGAGCCACTCCTCGACGTGCGGGAGAAATCCCGGGTCGAGGAGGAGGAACCATAGACACGTAGGATGGACTGAGCATTTAATGTTGCCCCTCTGTCCACGTAATAAAAAGAGACAGAAACGCGTCAGTGCCGCTTTCCCTCTCTACTCATTTCTAGTTGGTCAGAGCGAATGAGGTGACCAATCGGAAAAAAAAGTAGAGAGAGAAAGAGAGTGGCCCTGACATGCTTCTCTTTCTATTCAGGGTAGGCATAAATCCGGTTTTTTACGAAAAGCCCAGCCCATAGGTTTTAACCGGTTTAAACCATATTTGCTGGTTTAACCGGCTAAATCGTTGCCTAAAAAAAACAGTGGGCAAAACCTGGCTTAGACCAATTTTAAACCGGGTTCTTTCCGTTGCTTTATCCCGAGGATGCGCAGGAACGAAAATATGTTTTAATGCTACCTACCCCGTAGATAGGTTAGGATTTAATTTAATTTCTTTGGATGTGAGAGGAGCGCATGTGTAGATGCAGGGTGCACATGATATTGGAATAAATTCTAAATTGGAATAAATCCTGGTGGATTTTATAAGATGGTTTCAACGGGTTAAAACCCTGGGTAAAACCGAGGGGGTTTTATGTAATGTACTTTATTTACTGGAAAAAAAAATCGGGAAAAAACCGCGGATTTTAAACGAAATGGGTGAGACTTTGCCAACTCTGTTTCTATTGCACGGACAGAGTGGCAACATTAGATGCTCGGTCTATACTATGTCTATGGGAGGAACAACGGAGACGCAAAGTTTTCAGACGCCATCGATGACGCGTCGATTCGACGTCGCCCTTCCGATTCGGAACTTCGAGACACGGGAGAATCGCCCGAGAGGGCTGACACGACAAGATGTCAAAGTTTTCGGAAACATTGCATCCGAGTCGCTCGACCTGCACCCCGATTGAGGAGGACAGAGGACGACCATTCGCCCTAAAAATTGAGATCGAATCCCATCCCTATTTCGAGCCCACCCGACCTAAGCTGGACCTCTTCCGAGCGTACTTCACTTTTCACATAGCTGTTTTATTTATTTGTGCCCTTAAGATGACACGAAAGGGACATTTACTCCTCAATTAAGAGAACTTATCGTGAACTCATGCTCGGCATAACGAAATTACGTTCCGCTTTGTAGAGCCTGTATAAAATGACGCTACTTCCATTCGACCTAGACAATTAGAGGTTCGCGGTAGGACGAGAGTTCTAATTCCGGACCTTCCCAGGACTTCTTGCCCCAGGATCTCTTGGCTCCTCGCCCCGGGGCTTTTTACCATGTCCACCCTGCCGGAAGCGTGCGCCCTAGATCTCGCCCCACCCCGAATTAGGTGGAAGGTCCAATTAGTCCTCGCACGTAATCCGCGACTCCCCGAAGGTGGACGGATCGTAAATCTGCATTCCGCGGCGACCCGTTTCCCGAAGGAGACGGGGAGGCCCCATTGAGGACCGCGGGCACGGAGTTGCGAACTTTAAACCAGCCCGCCCTATATAACCTTTTCCTCGAACCTCGAATTAATTTCGCCGGACGGCGATTCGTACCGGGGTCACGTTCCCGAGAAAGACCTCGTCGATGTGGCCGCAAGCTGCGAGCCGTTGCAAGTAAGGGACCATTCGTTCAATGGGGCCTCGGCAGGGCGAGGCTTCATGCGAGAAATCGGGAAATTCACTCCAGACGTGGTTCACAAGGTATCGCCGTAAATTCGGACGTTCGAGCAGTCGAAGAGACATTTCGGATCACGTGAGAAGCAGCGACAAACAAATGCAAGACCAAGACCATCGTTACACGAAAAATGTTGATAACAACCGACCGCTGGCTCCAACGAATATGAAATTACCATAAGACGCATTCCGCCATCGGAAAACTTCCACTGTCTCGATACGTTTTCCCAAGATTTTAAAGATAAAATTTATAACGTTTGTCGCAATTTCCCCACGGTACATCTGACCTCGGTGCCTCTCGTACATACAAAGCGCTCGGTGGCTCTCGTTATTCTACTAAAAAATGAGAGATTTCCAGGTTGAAATTCCACGTTAAACGGCGGGATCGAAATCTCTCCCGAGATTTGGCTCTCTTTCCCAAAACGCTCCGGGCATCCGTCCGAATTTGTTGCCACGGCGATGCTGCTCTTGACCGACAAATTGCTCCGGGTGGCAGCCTCCTCTTCCACCCCGGGCCGGATGCAGTAACGGAAACCCGACGGCTCGATATTCGGTTTACAGTTTCGAGAGCTTGCAGCACTCCTGGGGAGCTATCGGACATCGGACGGAGAAGGGCCGTTCGCTGAATAGGTACGCGGAAATCCCCAGGAATTTAGGAATTCGCCAGGACCCGGGGTCAAGGAATTCCTTCCAGATGTTCCCAGGGTGGCGCCGTGCGTGTTCCCGGAAAAGGGTTTCCGCGTCCTCGTGCGGAAAACGACGAATCTCGAACTCCGGTTAGATTCTTCTCGAGGCGAAAAGCGGGACCAGGGAGAGAATGGACCGTTCTCGAGCTGAAGGTGACATGAAAGGGTCATTCTATGTATGTGTATATATATATATATATATAAAAACCTGAAAATATTGATCAGACTTTTCTCCAAACTAGGTGCACCGAATTATTTCAAACTCTAACACGGAATTATGGAGGCCCTAAGGAAGAAAGCGATGTTCGTGAAATTTCATTTTTTGACAAAAAAATGTCTCTTGGCTCGTGTCCGAGATAAATACAAATTTTTTTTTTCGAAAAATGATATTTCACGAGCATCACGTTCTTCCTTAGAAATCTCGCGGTGAAGTTTCAAATGACTCGGTACACCCAGTTTGAAGAAAAGTGTTATAAATATTTTGAAATTTTTATATATATAT
This sequence comes from Orussus abietinus, assembly GCF_000612105.2. NCBI lineage: Eukaryota > Metazoa > Arthropoda > Insecta > Hymenoptera > Orussidae > Orussus > Orussus abietinus. The sequence continues at coordinate 10,721 of NW_019394595.1, read as the reverse complement.
ATATAAGCGAAACCCGCCTCGAACCAGTCGATTCGAACTTCGTGAACGAACAATTAAGAATAATTACTAACGATTCTCTTTCGTTTGGAAGTTGCGTCTCCAACGCGAAGACGCCCCGAGTTATTATCTTTTATTCTTAGGTGTTGCGAATATTTCCCCACGGCGGGTATTCTCTTCCAGGAGGTCGTCCTCCATCGTCGAGTCGGACCGAATCGAGAGTGATCCGAGCGGAGAAATACGCGCGGTCGGACAGATGCGTGTCGGCGGGTTAACGAAGTCGGCAAGTGCCGCAACGTCGCCGAGAGACACGACCGTAAATTACAATCACCCACTTTCCTCCTTTCCTCCCTTCCTCGGCTCCTGCAGAAGTCGCCAATGTCCTCGCCGGGATCGCCGAACGATATTTACGGCCCCGTCGTATCTCAGCGGACATAAAATAATCTGTTAAACTTATATAAAAAAAAAAAATGAAAAAAAAAATCTAAAGCGTACGGATTTTATCCGCTGAAATAAGGACGGCGGATTACATCCCGTTGGCATTGCGATAAACCTTTGGTTACTCGTTTAAAGTTTTCGATAGTCGCAACAAGGGGGCCTCGTCGGGGCCGAAGGAGCCAATAAATGCCCCCTTTCTTAGCGGCTACTTATCACGCAGGGTTACCCCGAGATTAATGCGGCATTATTCAATGGACGAAGCTGGAATTTTATCCGGCAAACGGCCCCCCATAAATACACGTTGCACCTGAACGGTGTCGTATAAATCAAGGGCCGCGATTTGATAGATTTTCTCGTGGCTCTAGGCAGTCTCCGAGACTGTCGATAATGGCGCGATTTGGCTCCAGCCGTCTTCCTGATCTTGGAAAAAAATTGCAAATCCCATTTTAACGCCCTTGACACGAAGACCGCGCAAACTTTCCGGGAAGAGAGAAGGAAGAGTGTCTTAATCGAGTCGACCGATTCGAGGGGAGTTTCACTCCACCTCGATTTTCAATTTAATCAAAACATTCAAGTCAGTCCAGCACCTGCTCTTCTCAATGTTTCTTAGCGGCACCTGATTTAGGATTTTTATCGCAATTATTCGCGCAAGGAGACTCCCGCCTTGGTAATATTTCCCTTTCGCGTTTCAACGCATGTGGTCGCGTTGCCCATGCCAGGAATCTGGAAAATGCGGTGGACAATGGGTTCCATTATACGCCCAGAAACTTGTACATGTATATATGTATATACGTATGTACGCAATGATCGGGTCAACGGCACGTCACACCTACGTAGGGGTGGGAGCACACTTGTGCACTTGAATTGAATACTTGTCGCCTAACCGGACAGTCCGGCACGATTCCTTTAATTGCAGGCGGACATGCTCGACGTTCCTTCGTCTGGACGGAATCCTGTCGTTCCTAGTCTTAACCCTTTATTACCGCATTACCTCCCGGCGAGGCATTTTTCTATGCCTTTCTTGCCCGCGTAAAACTAATTCATATCTGACGGATAAAAAAGCTATACCACAAACATTGTCACCGTTGCTACAAAACTCGTAGAAAAGTCTGTAACAATGCTCACCTATGAAAAAAAAATAATAATAATTCTAGCTACCAATTTACAGTGAATTTGAGAATAAATTGCGTTACGTTAGCAGAAATTCATTTTAGCAGCGTGACATTTTTCAATTTACCAGCTCTCTCTTCTCGGTATATGCAGAAAGGTCATATTTCATTATCGTCACCACGGTAATGGATTCGCCCGGCACCTACGACACGTACGTGTTTAAGCACTACACCGCGCGTAGATCGCAAGTAAATATTCCCGATAAGATAGGGCATGTACCGAATGCACGTAGCCCCATTGCCTACTGTTCGTTGACACTACGATAAAGAGGAATATACAATAGCTGAAGCAACGAGAGCTCGTAATTAGGGAGGGCATGCCGAAACCCGAATCGACAATTTTTACCTCGTACATGTAACGTGACGATTTACAGTCTATTACGAGAATTTGAACCAATGGGATTAATAAAATCGGACTCAAACATTAAACTGACGGACTTGAATCAAGTTAGAAAAAGTAGGGTAATAACTAGGTTCAACGCCCACTTAATTAAATTATATCAAGTTGCAATAAGTATTTTCCCATTTTTCTACCCTGGATTATTTTCTGTAGAAATTCTTAAAACACTAAGAGGCCCGTTCCACCATCGATTAAATCATTAATTACCTGACCGTATGTCAAAATAAACACACGACTCAATGTAACCGAGGATTAAACCGAGATTAACTGCAATCGTCGGTAGCAAGCTATGTGACAATTGCTTTGTTTAGGCCTAACGAGTGTCCTGATCTTCCTTCCAGGACACATTTCATTTGTTTAACTACCAACAAATAAAAATGATAACGTCTACCCGTTTTGAGCCTACTTCCACAGTTAACAAAAAATTGAAATTTCGAGCGAGTCTTCAGGCTATGCAGAATAAAAAAATTCATCGAACAAAAGAAATATATCTTTGAATGGTACCATTCCGTTAATACGAAGAATAATTATTTCACCCAAATAAATTAATTTGTAAAAAAAATGTATTCTCGAAACAAAAAGAAAAAAGCTTAAACCCGTGGATTTTTTCAACTCCGATTCGCTCCGTTTTCGTCGTCGAAGTCCAACGTCCGTGAAACCGTTTTCACGTGTTTTAACGACGTCATCGGGATAGCACGTGTGCGCATTACTCGCCGTATGTCGACGTACGTGGCGCGTAAAAACGCAGGATTAACATGCCCACGAGAAAGCATTTATTTTCCTCGAAGGGCCACCGCAAGACATAAAGGTTCACAACGCGAGCCGTGAAAACAGACCGCGGAGGGAGAGAAGCAACAATGGATTTTATTTATCACGAGTCGACGGGATCTCAAACGACAAGGCACGTGATCTATTTTTAGCCCGTGAATGGCTAGACCATCCGACTAACGTAACAAACGACATTCGACATCCGATATTTTTTAAGGCACCATCCATAAAGAACAGAGACCAAGGCCTCAATTCTGGAGTTCATTTCATCAACTTTCGCGCGCGAAATTGACAGTTTCATATATGACTTTCAAGTGTCGACCAATGACGCGACTTCGCAACAATTTCAAATTTACCATACGGGAAAAAAATGCGTCCCAGCAGGACCCTATTCTCGAGTCCATCCTATCAACATTGGCCCGCAAAATCGACAGTTACGTATACGGCTCTCAAGTATCGATCAACATCGCAACAATGTGAAATTTTTCGTGGGAATTCATTCGTCCGCGGAAAAAAATAAAAATCCATACAAACTGGAGAATCGGGTCCCAGGGTCGATGAACGGAAAGGTAGGGAATAACATTTTCCTCGAGCGCGATCGACGACGGATCGAGCCGATCCGCCGCTACGCGGGAAGAGTAAACCGATTCCGCGCTAATCTCTCGGCAACGTGACAGGGCCGTTACGCACCAATGTAGACGACGTCCATCTTGAAGCGGGCTCGACGCGGCTCGGCGATCCTCCGGGTGTCCAAGGCCGCGACTCACATGGGCGGCGGTGCGCCAACGAGGCTCGTGGCGTCGCGGGGTCCGGGCGATTTCGAGGTTAGAATCCCGCCGCTCGCATGCCCGCGCCCCGGCTCCCCGGCGTCGCGGAGAAACGCGCCGGCCACTCCCAGGACACTTGTTGATCCGCGCCGGCGAGTCCTCCGACGGGCCGCACGAGAGCGACGCGCGCGGAACGCTCTACGTATGTCCGTGGACACGATGCGGAGAGGCGCACTCTAAGACACCACTCGGAAATACTCGGGATATCTCCTGCGCGATAGGATTCACGAATCAATGACGGGCACGCACCTCCATGGTGATCTCAGGGTCGGCGAGGAACCGTGCCAGCGGCAGGAAAAGGAGCAGGGTGCAAAACACGGAGAGGACGGAAAAGATCCTCTCACGGCAACGCGCGACGGACGACTACCCTGGCCCCGCGCGCCGCGCCGCGGACCGGCAACCGCGCGCCGCGCCGCGAGCCGGCAACCGCGCGCCGCGGGGCCCGTCCCTCTCTCCGCCGACCGCGGCGACACCTCGCGAGGCGCCCGGCAAACGCGTCGCCGGGCCCGGGCCCCGCGCGAGGAAAGATTGGACCTCTAAATACAGGATGTTTAGAGTTCGAAAATTCTCGATGACATCAAATTGGAGAAGGTAACTGTGAAACGTACCGTACGTTACCAAGAATATCGGGAATTCATGAGAACGTCAATCTTTTTATTTATATATTTTAGGTTTCTCTGTTTAAATAACGTATCTTTTCGATGTACTTCGAAGTTCGAGTTAAAGAGTAATAAATGTTATTAAGAAATATTAATTATAGAGTTTTATCTCCTGCCAGTTAAAAAAATGTTCCATTGTCATTGATGGGCAGTCTGCCTAACAGGACGTTGAAATCGAGGCAAGAGAGCTTTCCTCGAAGAACCACGATTTTGCGAAAATTGCAAATGGAAGTTGGTAAGGATAGAACTGGGACTTATAGTAATAGACGTTTAAACGAGATTTTCTGTTCGTCAAGTCAGGTGCCAGTCACCTGGGATGACAAGGCTCCTAGCAGCCCCGGTGGCATGAAATTCGGTAATTCAGTTTCTCTTCCACCAGGTATTCTTGCAGTACGGGTGATCAAATTCTTGACCCCGAATCGACAGATTGGTCCGCTATTTCGACTCGGTCTTCCTCATGTATAGGCATCGATTCGAATCCTCCGTATAATGTTATAAGTGTTCATGAAATTCATACGCTCTTAGTACATAAGGTGATTTATGTTTGCGGTTTCCCATTGATTTCCACATGATTTCAAGCATTAAAATCCATGATCTTCTTTGAGAGCCAATTGCCTTTGATTTCATATGATAAACAACAACGCGTTTCGGTAACAAGGGACGTTCGGCCTAATATTGTGACAGTACTCGCGATTTCGAACAATTTCCACATGATTTTGAAGATTAAAATCCACGATTTCCGGAGTGAATACCCCTTCGACCAGGACACCGTGCGACGTGGCCGGGCATGGCCGACCGAATGCTCGCAAAGGAAAGTCGGGCGGCGGGCCTTACAAAGAGCGACCAGGGAAATGGGCCCGTCTCGGGTTGGCGAAGAGGGGGAACCAGAGAGAGGATCGTAAGGCCCACGGAGGTACAGGTGATCAGGAGAACAGAAAGCACAGGAAGTATCCTCCGGCTAGGTACGTGGGCCTCTCCTGGGCCCAAAGAGCCGTGTGCCGAAAGTGACACCGCTACTTACCGGCGTGATGCCCGTTGCCTTACAGGGAAGGTGGACCGGGAAGATGGTATTTGTAAATGGATCCCCGCCGAGGCCGTAAATTAAACTCGCATTAAAAACTTGAAGGTGCGAAATGAATTTCGCATAGATTCCACGGAGGGCTTCATAAAACTTCCTTCATTACATACTTCATGGGGGTATATCTGGTGTCCCGTGATCTATATTTCACCGCCTAAGTACCCCCGACGTTGGGAAGGGAGGGACTCTGGAATTACCGAAGAAAATAAACGAATTACAAAGAGAGAGCCACTCTCCGTTGAGAAGTTTGAATCGAACCTGGGGATCTTTCTTGCAAATTCGCTGGCTTAAAATATAGCTCGCTTAATCTTCGAGTTCATCAGGGTCCTCTTTCTTTACGTCATTCTCGTTCGCCTTAACGGACTGCCTCTGTACCGTTCGAACTCTTTGTACGCGCGTGTTGCAAAAAGTACACATATCTTGTTTTACGTGAGACCTCTTATGCCAAGGTACCCGGCGAAAACCATTTGTTTCATTGAAAACAAATATGTTTGATCGAAACTTATTTTCTCTTTGTTATACAGTTGAACAAATATATATTTGATTCAAGCATATTTATCTTTTCTTACAAAATATTTCTTTGGTACCATTCAAAGGAATTTTTCTTTGGTTCAATGACACTTCTTTCTCCGGGCACAAGGAAGTGTAGTCATGTCACGCGTTGAATGTAATTTATAATCAGATGAAAAACTTGACGTATGAATTGAGAATTTCCGTCTAGATGCGGCACTCGTCTACCATAATGAATGCAAAAGTCTAACGAGAGTTGATGTCCTTTATATTGATATTAATATATTCCCACAGTGCAATCTGCCTTGTTAACAATGGCACCGATGTCAACAACCTAGTAATATCCTCGTGTTCGCGATGTTATATATTGGCCTAATTGATGATAATGTCAGTTCCCATAGGGTATCCGCAAGCTTGCAATCGAAGCGCCCAGGGCATGATATATCATTCGAATTCAAATTCCTGAAGAGGATTTACACGATTTCAACCCAACCATTGTCAAATTGCGCCATAAATGTGACCAAAAGTTAAATGCATTTCTGTGCGCGATACTTGAACTCTTGTTAGAAGAAGCTAATTGATAATTCAGATCCACGCCATTTAAGAGGGTATTCTCCTTTGATTACATAAAAATGACGCGATTTTTAAAGATTTTTGTCTTAGTAAATATGTCATAAAGTGACGTAAATCTTGTTGCGTTTATTAAGCTACTTTTAAATAATCCAAGAGATTTTAATAATATTGGGTTGCCCGAAAAGTTTGTGCCGATTTTCTATAGGTGGCATTAGGACTTAAAAAAAAAAAATATTGTTAATCTGTGTGTGCGTCGGTATCGCCCAAACCTCGGCAACAATTTTGAAAAAGGGAATTGAAAAAATCGATATTTCGATATTTTCAAATTTATAAAGTAAAATTACCCCTTAATTCATGTAGTTAATTATCGTAACGAATGCTTGGAAATTTACTATCTCAATGAACGTGTAAATTGCTACGTCTCTTTCCGCGTAACATTTTATGCAAGGACAGGAATTATTCCGTAAAGGCTTAATATGATGTAATTAAAGGCGATTACGCCTGGGATTAGATAAATCCCTTCATACATATTTTGCCCATTACAGCCGAGCCGGAGGGAGCACTATGCTTCTTAACACCTAAGTGCAACCCACTACGACAAAAGTGAACAGACAGCTTCCTATTAACGTAATTAGAGCATTTGTCTAGCAACTCGTCGTAGAAAAGACCGGTAGGAAATATGAAAAACGAAAATTACAACCGGCCCTTTTACGATTTACTAGTTGCTGCCTCAGAGATTGTCAAACTTTTCTTGCCGATCATTAATTAAAGTAGGTAAGACAATGCTTTCTTTGTTTTCGAGAGCCCTGGCATGAAGTGCGGGATAAATGCGAACATGAGACGTCTTACTTTTCTTTTTCCTTTTATAGGTATGTATACTTACAAATGTCGTCATCCATTCTGCCTGAAAAGTTTCTCCTCTCTGCATTTAATTCTGCTCTCTCTGCATTTAATTCTTTCTTTAATGGATCCGCACAATTTTCCACTTCCCGAACTATTTACCACGATCGAACACCCGTACGTAACAATTACTCGATTGGACTTATCGTACGGACTTATTGCGGTTTATTATTATTATTTTTTATTACGTCGCCAGCGGCGTCTAATAAAAATCGTCCGCGTTCTTTCAAGTTCCTGGCCTTTGAAGTTTGACGAATAAGTTCTGCGCCCAGCAAACGTATTGGGTTTCTTAAATTATCCCTTGGTTGAAGGAGGGCGGATCTCGTTTGCCTTTGTTCTTTTACAACCCACCCCGGATGTATGGCACAAACCGCAAACGCACGAATTGACGGAGAAACGGAGATGGAAATATCGCAGTAAATGGTGAATTTAATTGATCGATATGACAGGCTGCCACTTGTCATAATCGAAACAATGGTTTAATTAAATCAATGCTGAAACGTGCAACGAAATGCAGGTGATCCGTAATCTTTCCAGCGCACTATGATATAAATGTACAATTTTACTACGATCTTATGTACTGAAATTGAATGAATTTTATGAGTGTTTTTAACAGCATACGAAGAAGCTGAAGAATCTTCTACAACCCACCCCGGATGTACAAATTGTTTCACAAACACTAACCACAAATGTATGAATTGTTGGAGAATCGGAGATGGAAATATCGCGATCAATGGTGAATTTAATAGATCCGTATGACATGCAGCCACTTATCATAGCTGAAACGACGCTGTTTTTATTAAATCAACATTGATACGTGCAACGAAACGCAAGTAATCCGAAATCCCTGCAGTACGAAAGCGGTGATGAACATTCGCATTTGGACGTGTCGCATGACTGAAACGTAAACCGATTATCTCGAGCTATGTACATATACCGATTCTCGATTAAAACCCATTACCGCTAATCGATAAAAACTGAGTGAGTAACCGAAATGCCTGTGACAGGAGACCAATAGCGAGCGGTAATCAATTTGGTAATCCGATCCGCAGACTCGTTTGAAATTTAATAATTGAATTCATCTTAACCGAATTCTTCGATGGTCCGATTAGCCGTTTAATCGGCATAAACGTCAATTCGTATCGCGAACAATGCTTTAACATAAACCGATTTTATTCAGGAGTGAAATTGAATTCTTGGTCGATAGATTCTAGATACTCCAGGACACTTTATTTTACCATATCATCCGGCATTACGAAACGACATTACAATTTTGATAAGGTGCTCTTTACGGTTGGTTGCACATTGGTTACATCCGTGCATTGTGATTCGAGACTCGATGAAGATGTAAAACGGTCGAACCGTCGTCTTGACATGAGTTTGATATATTTATCACACTCAATCCTTTCCATTATGTAATTGCTGTCTGGTTACAGTGCTCTCGAGGGCGATACAACAAATACCCTTTATAAATCAAAACGAAATCGATATGCCATGGACGATAAACATTTTCAATTACGAATTGCTGATCACGCGAAAAGAAACAATGGAACAAATTTATTTCCGTTCGAACGGTGGTACCGGATTTGTACGTACCAGCGTACAATATTACTTTACATTAATTCCGAAATACCCCTAGTATAAATATTCATCGCGCATATTTCAAAGCGGTACGCGAAAATGCTTCCCTTTTTTGCACATATTATAAACGCGCTCAGCTATTTCCTGCTGGGAAATTTCTGCTCAACACCCTCAACGTGGCGAAACGTAAAGAATTCAGGGAGTAGAATTATAAATGACTAGATAAATATTTAAGATATCTTCCAATGAATTTATTCTATGCTACTAGGGAAGTGTATTAATTTTCCCACGTAACCTCACAAAATGATAAAATATCATCAAATTATAAATTTATTTAGAAATGTGTAATATTCTAATTAATTTTGAAGACATGTAATATATAATTTCACTGTAACCTTATGTACTAAAAGTCTACGACATTTATGAATATTTTTAACACGGTATGCATTTACGTAAGACATTTTAAGACATGAAATTCATAATTTCACTGCAACCTTATGCCGTAAAGACGTATTTTATGAATATGTTTAGCAATATACGCCTGGCGGAAAATATTTTCCGACGGCCCTTAACGGTGTACCTGGAATGTACGATCTGAAGACACGTCGGGCATACACCGAATAATACCTCCGAGTCCTTGGCGAAGCCTCGTACGGTATCAACTCCCGCTTCCAGCTCGCAGTTGGATAATCGTGAGGTCATCGAGGGCGTTCGTATGCGGGCGAATTCCTCGCGGGAAACGGGATGCAATTGGACGCGACGGTACGGCAATATGGCGAAGGTATTTGGGTCGCTTCGCAGAGATCGGATACATCATCCTAATAACTTCCTTGAGCGTGGGCGATCGCGTGGCTTCCTCGAGGGACCCGGGTCCAAATTCGCATAATGGCGGGACAAATTGGCAAGTTGCCAGGCCGCGTAATGGAGAAGCGGAACGGCGAAAGAAGAAAACAGATTCCCTAAAAAGAAGTCTTAAAAAATACGAGTACCAGTTAATAGAATTCTGCTTCATAATTATAACTTGACGCATGAGAGGAAATCTCTAAGAATGGGTGATTCAATCAAAGTTTAATTTCAAGTTTCTTTGGAGGAAGTTCAATGGCATGATGCTATTTCGTGGGACCTTCGGAACCTACGCAATCATGCTAGACATTGTTGCGTGATAATGGTGTTTCGATGGGAATTTGCAAAAAAAAATTGCGATCAAGAGAACACGTCGGCGCGCTTTTGACGGCTCTCCGAGCGAAGTGGTGGAGATCTCGCTGCCGGAGACTTTAATGCCGCTCAGCCTGCACAAGACATGTGGTTCCTCGCTCGACACGCAATCACGGCGGAATCGTTATTTCCTCCTTCAGATGATATATTTAACGACGTGGCGTTGCAATTAACAGCCCGCCGATCTTTCTCACGATCACTATTCACGAAATGCGATACCCGGGAAGTAGGCGCAACGCCGTTGAACGGTTGCTCATGCCGGAAGAAGTGATCGGACCTCGAAGCGTTGAAAGACATTAAGGACGAATTCCCGACCCCGAGCAAAATAGAGTTTTAGGTTTTCTCACGGTCCGAAATACTTCAGAAATGAAAACTAATAAACATCTAATTTTGTAAAACTTCTTTTTAAATTGAAATTCTTAAAAATAGTAAAGTATCTGGAAATGCAAAAGGGGTCGGCAGCGCCTTTCAGTTTTGCATTTTTTGACACTCTTAAATAACAAATATGTTTGTATATATTAAAAATATTACGAATTAGTCGTTTTATTGTTAGCTACGTTAGGGGCCAGTTATTCTTCTTCTCTCCACGAAAACCCGAATTCTCGT